>NC_141697.1:866696714-867395047 GCF_964263255.1 Lissotriton vulgaris
GCCCAGTGTTGTGGGCCACCACGCCTGAGACCATAATGAGGTTTTATTCCCTACCACCAGCACCTCTGTTTTATCTCCATTTAGCCGGAGACAGTTGTTATCCATCCACATGGCGACAGCAGCCATGCATTCCGAGAAATCGGAGGCATATTTCTCGGTATCAGGAGTGAGCTTAAACATGAGCTGGGTGTCATCGGCGTAACTGACAATGCCCACCCCAAAGTTCTCTACGACCTGAGCCAGGGGCTCCATATAGATGTTGAACAATGTGGGGCTCAAACTAGAGCCCTGTGGAACCCCATAGCTCACGTCTCGAGAAGATGATTTAAAGGGTGGGCAGTGTATCTGGAAAGATCTTTTAGTAAGAAAAGATTTAATCCACGCCAGAGCATGGTCTTTCACTCCGATGTCTGAAAGTCGGGACAGCAGCGTGGCATGTAGCACAGTGTCAAAAGCTGCGCTTAAGTCAAGCATGACCAACGCTGCTGTCTCACCCTCGTCCACCATCTTGCGGATGCATTCCGTGGAATACAAAACAGCTGATTCCGTGGAATAGTTAGATCTAAAGCCGGATTGAGTAGGGTGGAGTATGTTTTCTGATTCTAAAAAAGCCATAAGTTGTTTGTTGACTACTTTTTCAATTATCTTGGCACATTGAGGCAAGAGGGATATCGGCCTAAGATTTTGAAATTGGGTAACCGGGATGTTGGTTTTTTTTTTGAGAGGGATGACTTGAGCTGTTTTCCAAGCCTCCGGAACGTAGCATTCTTTAAAAGAGAGGGTTATCACCTGACTTATTTGATCCATAAGGGTGTGGTCCATAATGTCTTTGCTCTTTTCTAGAGGGCACACATCATTTGGGGAGCCAGAATGGATACTATTGATTATGCTGGACAGGTTTTCTTTGTCAGGTGTGTTAAATTGGGTGAGGATGGTTTTTTGAAAGGGGGACGTTTCCTTTCCGGGTGTAGAGGGAATGGGAAAAGTAGCGTGGATTTTCTCAACTTTTTTGACAAAGAAGTCCGCTATTTGTTCGCATAAATCGTTTGAATATGTGTCCTGGGTATCAAAACTAGAGGTATCTGTAAGTTCCTTGTAGATCCGGAATAGTTCTTTCGTTGGATTGGTGGCTTCTTCGATTCTGCTCTGATAAAAGAGACTTTTTTCCTCTCTTATTAATCTCTGATAGGATTTTAATTCCATTTTATAGGTTTCCTTAAGTTCAGTAGAATAGTTTTTTCTCCATTTTCTTTCAATCGCTTTGCAGCGGGCTTTAGCTATTTTTAATTTTTCTGAAAACCAAGGTTCAGATTTTGTTCTCCTGACTGGGGGCTTGGAAGTCCATGGGGCAATTTTATCTAGTGCCTTGCTCAACCATAGTTCGTAATTGTTCCAGGTGTCTTGTAAGGACTGTCCTTGGGGCGGGGGGTGAATTTTTAATTCGCTGATCAAACGTTCAGGGGTGTAATTTTTCCAGTTACGCCGCTTAGTGTACAGGGGTTTGTTCACACTATTCTTGGTCTTATTCGTAGGTATGTTAAAAGTAATCATGTGGTGGTCAGACCAGATTATTGGGACGGGGGATGCATTTCAATACCTTCCCAGGTGGCAAAGACAGGGTCAAGAAGGTGACCATGTTGATGTGTGGGGAAGGTTGAGAGCAGTGTTATTCCCAATGCGCGTAGAGCTGTCTTGAGTAATTGGGCTTCCTTAGCATTAATGTCTTCGAAATGAAGATTCAGGTCACCTAGAATCATAAAGTTGTTATATTTTATGGCTAGTTGTGTGGCTGTTTCTATGAGCTGATTACAGAAAGGGGTAGCATTGCCAGGGGGCCGATACATGAGAAGACCAGTAATGGTCAATGACGGAGTCACTTTTATAGAGAATGTTCCGCTTTCACTATTAATAATGCCTTTATTAGTGAGGGTGCATTCCAATTCCTTTTTAAAAATCATTGCAAGTCCTCCGCCCCGCTGTTTGGGTCTGTCGATTCTCAGTAAGCTGTAATTCAAAGGAACTGTCTCAAGTATATCGGGGGATGAGGATTCCTCTAACCAAGTTTCAGTAAGAAACAGAACATCAAAGTCTTGTTTCTGTAGTAGGTCACGTAGTTCCAATTTATGTTTTACCATGGATCTACAGTTTAATAACATCAATTTTAGGTTAGGCACATGGGAGTTGCAGTTCGGAACATTATGAAATAGATGATTGCATATAGTGCATTGTGGTGGTAGCGCATTAGGGTCCGCGGAGTGCCAGCATGATTTAATAGGGGTCTTACCTTTTTCTAGTAGAGTTGCGCGTGTGTAATGGATTTGCTGGTGAGAGTACTCCCTGTTAGTTCCCAGAGCTATGTCATTAGGTCCAGGGTGTCCTGCCCCGCGCCCCGGTCGATCGCGGACGGGCGCAGACGGGCAGGACTCTGGCTTGACTCCGGCGCGCGATCGGCGCACCCGCAATGCGCGTCCGCTGCGCGGAGCCATGAACGTATGGTTTTAAGCGCTCGGTAGCGCGACGTGCAGCGCGAGCCCTCAGAAAGATGGCCACTGCCTGACTCTCAAACTATCTTTGTCCCGCCTGATACCGGTCATAGAATCGACCGCGTCCCCGGGGCAGGCAAGTATGCAGTTTTTAGGTAGAATTCAGCAAATGTTATTTTCCGAGTTCGGCGCTAGTGTGTCAATTAACACAACACTATTGATTCAGTGCAGGGGGGAGGGAGAGGACACACGGGAAAATCGTGACATAAATCAGAGCACAATTTTAAAAACAACCTCCCGGCTCAAGCCTCAGGAGTAGAGTAAAAGCAATCTGAATCTCTACGAACCTTTCCTGGTTTTAAGCGCTCGGTAGCGCGACGTGCAGCGCGAGCCCTCAGAAAGATGGCCGCTGCCTGACTCTCAAACTATCTTTGTCTCGCCTGATACCGGTCATAGAATCGACCGCGTCCCCAGGGCAGGCAAGTATGCAGTTTTTAGGTAGAATTCAGCAAATGTTATTTTTACCGAGTTCGGCGCTAGTGTGTCAATTAACACAACACTATTGATTCAGTGCAGGGGGGAGGGAGAGGACACACGGGAAAATCGTGACATAAATCAGAGCACAATTTTAAAAACAACCTCCCGGCTCAAGCCTCAGGAGTAGAGTAAAAGCAATCTGAATCTCTACGAACCTTTCCTGGTTTTAAGCGCTCGGTAGCGCGACGTGCAGCGCGAGCCCTCAGAAAGATGGCCGCTGCCTGACTCTCAAACTATCTTGGCGGTCGCCAGTAGGTAGTTATAGTTAGGATCTACTTTCCATAGGAAAATTTAACATTCTAATTGGAATAACTTTGCCGCCGGTAGACGAATCTTCGCGAATTTCTCCAAGAAAATGGCCCGCTCCGCTCCTCTCATTCCCTGAAAGTTTGGGGGGGATTCGTCAAGCGGGGGCCTAGATAAAAGTAAGCCTGGGCGTAGTTCGCGTAGCCGCACTCCGCGGAGCTACGCGAAGATGCACTTGCACTCCGCGAACTACGCATAGCTCCGCGAGCATGCGTAGTAGCTTGCTTGACCCGTTTGCGAGCCATTTTTCGTCTTCGGGAGCGCCGTGGAACTCTGGAACCTGCTCGACACCACATCTCCAGACGTCGCCTTCCTCACGGAAACATGGATGAACGCCTCCTCAGTGCCCGACATTGCCGTTGCCATCCCGGACGTATACAAGATCACCCAGAGAGACCGCGTCAATGAGACAGGAGGAGGCATCGCCATCGTCCACAAGAACACCATCCGCATCACGACCTACTCAGACGACACCCTCACAGCCGCTTAACATCTTCACTTCCAGATACACACCGACCCAAAGACCACACTCAGAGGCACCCTCATCTACAGACCCCCAGGACCTCGCACACAATTCAGCGAAGACATCGCAGACTTCATCAGCCCGCACGCCCTCGCCTCCGCTGACTACATCCTCCTAGGGGACCTCAACTTCCACCTGGAGAACAACAACGACAACACCACCACCACCCTGCTGGACAACCTCGACAACCTCTGACTCATGCAACTGGTGAACACCCCCACCCACTGCGCCGGACACACGCTTGACCCAGTCTTCTCCTCCAGCAAGTGCATCTCCTTCAGCCACTCCACCAGACTCCACTGGACAGACCACAGCTGCGTCCACTTCAGCTTCAGAAAGACCACGACTCACCACCACCCGCAACAGGTTCTCCACAGGAACTGGAACAAGATCACCACCGACCAGTTCACCACTTCACTGAGCCAGAACCCTCCCGCCAGCTCAACGGACCCCAACCAAGCAGCCAACAACCTCACACAGTGGATCACCAATTGCGCTCGCCCAACCAGCCTCGACCACTCGCAGTCCGGCTTCCGCGCCAACCACAGCACCGAGACCGCCCTCATCGCAGCCACTGACGACATCCGAGCCCTGCTCAACAACTGGGAAACAGCGGCCCTCATCCTCCTGGACCTCTCTGCAGCATTCGATACGGTCTGCCACCGCACCCTAGTGCAGCGCCTCAGCAACATCGGAATCCAAGAGAAGGCACTGGAGTGGATCATCTCGTTCCTCACCGGAAGAACCCAGAGAGTCCGCCTCCCCCCGTACAGATCCAAGGCCACCGAAGTCATATGCGGCGTACCACAAGGATCCTCACTCAGCCCCACCCTCTTCAACGTCTACATGAGCCCCCTTACAGCCATCGTACGCCAACACAACCTCAACATCATCTCCTACGCCGACGACACCCAGCTGATCCTCTCCCTCACCAACGACCCAGGAACCGCCAGAACCAACCTACACGAAGGAATGAAAGACGTAGTCGAGTGGATGAGGAACAGCCGCCTGAAACTGAACTCAGACAAGACGGAAGTCCTCATCCTTGGATCATCACCCTCCGCCTGGGATGACTCCTGGTGGCCCCCTGCCCTGGGCAGCGCACCCAAACCAACGTACCACGCACGCAACCTGGGCTTCATCCTGGACTCCTCCCTCTCGATGACCAGACAAGTCAACACCGTCTCATCATCATGCTTCAACATCCTACGCATGCTCCGAAAGATCTTCCGATGGCTCGCCACCGAAACCAGGAAGACGGTCACACAGGCACTCGTCACCAGCCGACTGGACTACGGAAACACCCTCTATACCGGAACCACAGCCAAACTCCAGAAAAGACTCTAACACATCCAGAACGCCTCCGCACGACTCATCTTGGACATCCCCCGACACAGCCACATCTCCGGACACCTGAGAGACCTTCACTGGCTCCCCGTCAGCAAGAGAATCATGCTCCAACTCCTCACCCACGCACACAAGGCCCTCCACGACCTGGGCCCAAGGTACCTCAACAACCGCCTGACCTTCTACACTCCCACCCGCCAGCTACGATCGACCAGCCACGCCCTCGCCGCCGTGCCACGCATCCGAAGATCCACCGTGGGAGGAAGATCCTTCTCCTACCTGGCAGCCAAGACTTGGAACTCCCTCCCCATCCACCTCCGCCTGACCCAAGACCACCTCTGCTTCAGGAAGCAACTCAAGACATGGCTGTTCGAGCAGTAGCGGACCCTCGTCCCCCAAGCGCCTTGAGACCCTCTGGGTGAGTATACAAATATCCTGATTGATTGATTGATTGATTGCCTGCATGCTCGGGATGTGTAGCGCGCAAAGTTACCCATGAGGTTTGTCCCGCCCGCTCGCGTCCCCTTATTTCAGGTCACTACTAACGTGTTCGCGAGTTATTCTGTGCCAGATTGCAGTTTCTGCGTGTTCGGCAACTCGATCTTACCGACAAGCATCCTCGCGCACGCGAAAATGCTATTGAGCGCGCGAGAACTACGCTACGCAGCAGTTTGCGGAGTATTCGACAACTTCGCGTTCTCCGCGGAGCGCGGAGTTGCCGAAACTCCGCAAACTCCGCGAACGGAGCGTAGTTCTTCGCCCAGGGTTAGATAAAAGGGGGGTCCCAAAACGTGTTTTCCCCATGTTATTTTCCATAGGGCGGTCGGTTTCACTTTTAGCCCGAACGGCTAAATGGATTTCCACCAAACTTGGCAAAATTGTAGGGACTGGTAGCCCGATGTGCCTTTGCTATGTCTCAAGATATGTGCTCCAGTGGATTTTGAGTAATTTAGGTTCAAAAAAATATATATATCTATGGCAGCGCCCCGGTACGCGCACCGGGGCGCGTACCGGGCGCGCCACGCGACTTGCGTGTGAAAAGCTGATTGGCTCTCGGGTGTCTGTAAACATTCGAAACAGTCCGGAGCGGCCGCCATCTTGTCTCTCGGTAAAATCGAGACACAAGAGGTGGCAAAAACAAAGGGGGGAAATGACCATAAGGGGGCAGGGTAGACCCCCCCTGACCCCCTAGGTTTGATGGGGGCTATAAAAGGGCCCCGCTGGGCAAAAAAAATATGTTTGTTTTTTTAATTTTAGCGGGGGGAGCGCCCGGTACGCGCACCGGGTAGCGTACCGGGGAGCATACCAAAAAGCATACTATGGGGAAAAAAGAATGACAGTTTAAAAAAAATGTAGCTGTTTTTAAAAAAAAATTATTTTTGTTGTTTTCTTTTTATTGATTTAAGTATCTACATGTAGGTAGCAATGTAGAGAGTTAGGGGCAGATTTACAAGCCCCTTGCGCCACTTTTGCGTCACTTTTCCCATGTTAAACGTGACGCAGAGGTGGCGTAAGGGGCTTGTAAATTTGTCCCTTAAATTTAATGTACACCTTCTCTTCTGTAGATATCTTGCATGTTGTTACAGAAGTTATTGTGGTATATGGAATCCATACCATAGTCTGTCAAGAAAGCAGAAACAGATACTTTAAGCACTTCCTGAGAAGGCCTAGTGGATGATGGGTAGTGTATCCTGCTGCCTTATGATGAAAAAGAGATGTATATTACACTTTGTAGATAATATAGTGGGAGAAAGGAAGTAACTATGAGCAAACTTACTATGTAACACAAAAAAGTTGCACAGTATACTATAAGTCTCACTTTATATTGTAATTATTTTGGTAGTACTTCATGAATTACATATAAAAATGAATAATGTGTCAAACAATTTTTAATTATTAAATATACATTTATTGTTCTGATTTTTTAAAATTTAAAAGAACTTCTAACATTAGATCATCTGGAATGTCCTCATTTTGAATGAATGATTCTATTTTTTCCACACTCTCAAGAAATTGTTGGTCCAGAGTCTGATCCATAAAGTTCAAGTCATCCATATCTTCCTCATGATTGGTTTCTTCAACAACTTCGAAAGAAATATTAATGTTGTCTTGTTTTCCTTCCATTTTGTTGCTGTAAATTGCATAAAAAATAACTATATCAGCAGAGTTAGGGTACTTTGGGGTTTAAGTTCAGACAGGTACTTCTGAGTTTTTTACAGTGAAGTAATTTTTGGGTAGTGTATGGTTTCAGGCAGGAAGTAGAACTATTAAAAAGTGCATGTGATGAAGCATAAGTAAATTCATAATTATACCAGAGAAGCCTAACTCAATTCATAAGTATAACAGAGAAGCCTTTCTCAATCTATAACTATTACAGAGGGACTGTATATAACTATCAGAAAACGTTTTGTCAAATTAACTTAAAGTGCACAACATAGTTCCCCTTCAAAAATATTATCTTACCTTATTAAAAGCAGTTGAAGTTTCCTGTGAAAATTCTTTTGAAATGTCCCTCAGGTACTATTAGTCAAAATGGCTGTGTTTCCCTCTCATTTTTCATATATATTGATGTACATAACCAATCAAATGTCAGCACATAAAAGTAAAAAATGTAAGTAACATTTTAATTGGTTGTAAATTCTAACACTTTCATATGTGTTTTTGTCATGTAATTTACCTCAGGATATTTAGACAGGGCTACAGCCTAAATGCGTCAATAGAATTTTACCAAATTTGGGAAAATGGTACGGACTGGTATGTAGTAGGGCCTATTCTATATTTGGTGAAAGTCTGTTCAGTGATTTTTATGTAATTTCATTTCCCACATTTTTTTGGGGAGCGCTTCCCGGTGCGCGCCCCGGTACGCGCACTGGTAAGCGCTACGGGAGTCCGCCATTTTGTGTTTCGGTCGAATTGAGACACAAGATGGAGGAAAAACAATGTTGGGAATGGGTAAAAGGGGGCACGGTACACACTTCCTGACCCTCTAGGTTTTCTGAGGGGAGTTTAGGAGGGGCTTATATCTCAAAATAAAAAATAAAAAAATTAATTTTGCGGGGGGAGCGCCCGGTACGCGCACCGGGGAGCGTACCGGGGAGCGTACCCTGGTGAAAAATAGTGAAAAAAGTTAGAAAAAGATAATCGTTTTGAGTGATCAGAGGTAGGGTAGCTCTGAAAAGAGCTTTTGGGTTCTGTGGCTGATTTAGGTACCTACAAGTAGGTTCCAATGCACAGTCTTAAATTCAGGAGGAATATTCTATTTCCCTCATCTGAGAAGTGCACACCATCTCCTCTGTAGATGTCTTGCATGTTGTAACGCAAGTTATTGTTGTATATTGAACCCATTCTATAGTCTCTCATGTAAGCAGAAACAGATTTATTCACATGTTTCCGTGCTTTCTCAAATTGTGGACAAAATTGGTTGGACCACTTCCATTTCTGTCTTTGGCATATATTGGAATATACCAAGGCAGTTTGTGGAAAAAGTGTCATCAATTGATCAAAGGTGTCCTTTAAAAGCATTTCCAGACCTACCCCAGTCAATGTGCCTAGATCGTTTCCACCACAGTGCACAATTATAAGGTCAGGTTTTGGCAGATGCATTAAAGTTTTCACCAATGGTATCAATTGGTGACATCTCAATCCTCTCTGGCCAATCCACTTGATTTCCACATTTGATAAATCAAGGTTGTGAAAATTTGTGCTAGCTGCATACCTTTGAGCCCATTGGATGTAGCTATGTCCAATAATCCACACAGAATACATGCTGAGAGAAGGTTCTGGTGCAGTCAGATGAAGTGTGTGAATGAAATGGCAGTTGGAACAATAGGAGTTTACCACCAAAAAAATTGTGGAGTTTTCCTGCTCTTGAATCACAAGCAATGATTGGTGGATTCAGATAGCTGAAAACTGAAAGTTAGGGTGCATGGTTGTGTTGTGTGAAAGAAGCATTTTGAATGGTTAAAAAAAAGTCAATTAAAACAATATTGTTCTGGATAAGCTGGTGTTTTGAGAGCTCAAACATCCTTGCTGACTTATTTTGCAACATTGTTGAATAAACTTTTGAACCTGAGAGTTCAGTTAGGAGGGAGTTGCTATGGTAACAGGTAGAAAGGTCTCAGAGGGGGAAGGGTGAAGGTTTGAAAATAGTGAGGGAAGAGTTTTGATTGGTTGAAATGAGGCATATGTGTGTTGAATCAGAGCTTTTGTGTGCCAGTCTTGGTTTCAGTGTATTGAATGCATACCTTTTGCTCTGCTAAAGAAAAATTGGTGTGTGTGTCTGACACTGTTCTGAATCTCCAAAAGCATTTGTAAAGGTAAGTAATGATTTATTTAATTTAGATAGAGACTTATTTGCTCTATGGAGAAGATTTGGAAGCAGATAGTGAAGTTTCAATAGTACAATTAAATGCTTGTACATAGGATTTTTTTTTTTATTACAAGCTTTTTATTACAAGCCGTAGGTAAAGACAATACAATGGTACATTAAATTTCTTCATAATTAGACGCACATTAGCCAAAAATTTATAAAATCCAAGAGACAACCCTAGACAATAGAATACCACAGTAAAAATAATATATAATTTAAGATTATCCAATCAATAAACAACTGGTGATAAAAGGGCAACATCACGAATAATATTGCTATTATTATACTGAACATAGAGTGCAAATACAAAGAGTAGAACGACCAACGCTTGAAGGTGTTATTATGTGCAACATGTAGCCTTAATAAAGTGACTAATGCATTAAAGTGCCAATATATAATTACACGAAATATTTCGTTCATAAAGTGCTAATGCAAAAATAGAAAAACCGGCACTTGACATTGTTAGTGCTATTGTGTGGGAAAAAAAAATAAAGAATTTCTTCTCTTTTTCTTTTCTCTTTTCTCTTCTCAGCATGTATAAAGTGACTAGTGCAATAAAGTACTGATATATAGAAACAGAACTGATAACATGATAAAAGTACTCAGCAATTCGATATAGCATAGCATACGAATACTTATATTTCCTCAGATATAAATGTAATGCCTTCTTTCAATTAGCTAGGATATAACAATCACCTTCCTTTTAATAGTTCAAGCTGGTCAAGATATTTCCAATTCCTTTCGAATCTTGCAATTGCACCCACTCTACCTGCATAGGCTCTCTCAAAATTATAAGTTCTCTTCATTTTATTAACCCACTTAACATGGCAAGGACACACCGTGGATTTCCAATTTTGCAGAATCAGAGACCTTGCTACGGCAGAGGAAATAAAGATAAACACTTCTTCTGATTCATTGAACTTGTTCCTGTCTTTACTAATGCCAAAAAGGGCAACTTCGACTTCTGGAGAAAGAATTTTCCCTATTGCCATCTCCAGATCTGTGAAAATCTCCCTCCAGAAGGGTTCTAACTTTGGGCATGAGAAGAAAATATGATGCCAGCCACCCTGTCCCCTAGTTTTGCATCTAAAACATTTATTTTCGTATTCGGGGAACATTCTTTGAAGAGCTTCCGGGGTATAATATGCCAACCAACGCCAAAGAAAAGACATCCTCTTATAATTGGCTGCTCGGAGTGCCCTATTCCCTAAGCAGCTTATTGTCTCCCAATCTTTGTCAGACACCACACACTGTGTTGTGAGACTTATTTTCTCCAGATGGTTGCCTATTATATTGGTTGAACCCGGAAGAGGTAACTTTTTATACCAAAATCCAATACCCTTATGTTTCTCCCCATATAGCGCTGTTAACAAAGCATTAGGTGTTCTATCAAGATTTCCTATAACTTTTTTTATAAAATAACTCAGTTGTAAATATTGAAAAAACATGAGCCGATTTGGATGCCTTCTGTCTCTGACCATTTGCCAGCTGATTAACGTATTGTGCGTGAGGAGATGCCTTATTTCACAAAATCCGGCCAATTCCCATTCTGACAAATGGTTTGAAGAGATCTTAAGACCCATTTTAGTACATTCCGAAAGTTTCAAATAGATGGATCCATCTGGGCCATGTTTTTTAAATAAAAGCTGTAATCTTGATGAATACCCCACCAGTGTCTTATATCGTTTTCTCTTTGGAAGTTTTGCAGTTTTTAAGAAAATAGAAATTTGAGAACCTGATTCCTCAAGCATTCTATTAAAAAAAAATTGTCTCTTGTCTGTCTAGCCTTTAATAATCCTGCCATTATATCAAAAAAAGCTGCCTCGTAGTATGTATAAAAATGGGGAAGAGCAAGTCCACCTTGGTTAACTGGAAGTTAAATTACCGCAAGTTTGACTCTATTGGCCTTTTTATTCCAAATAAATCTTCTTATCATGGAATCTAGTTCATTAAAAAAGTCCAAATTAACTTTAATTGGGATATTACTAAATAAAAATAAAAGCAGAGGTAATATGTTCATCTTTATCAATGCCACTCTGCCAATCAATGATAGGGGCAGTATATCCCAATGTTCTAAAAGGCTCTTGATTTTATTCATAGTTCTTACGTAATTCAATTGAAAAAGTTCTTGATAGTCTCTGGTCACGTAAATCCCAAGATATCTTATTGGGTCCCTTTTTTCAGCTTGAGACTGTAAATCTGACGGAAGGAAGTCTAAATCAGTATTCAGAATAAGAACCTCAGTTTTCTTTTTGTTGATTTTGTAACCCCCTACCTTCTCATATTTCTGTAACTCTTTCATAAGATTTTCTATATTTTCTTTATCGGGAGCCATATAAAGAATAATGTCGTCTGCGAATAATTTTAACTTCGACATTCCGGCAATTGGGGCAGATATTGCGTTATTATTTCTTATTTTAATTACCAGGGGTTCGATAAAAAAGGTAAAAAGCAGGGGAGATAAAGGGCAACCTTGCCTTGTGCCTCGTTTTATTCTAATCTTCCCTGCTTGCTTGGCGTTTATTATCACCTGGGCAGATGCCCCCTCATAAATGTTTTGTAGCATATTAATAATAGGGGCGGGAAATCCAAAATAGCCCAAGGAAAAAATTAACGTTGACCAGTTAACTAAATCAAATGCTTTTTCCGCATCGATCATAAGAATGCATGCAGAAATAGAATTAAGATTAAAATAATCTAGTGCCTGCAATAAATATTCTGTATTAGCAGCCATATAGCAACTAGCTATGAAACCCGTTTGATCTTGATGTATCACCTCCTGGGCGGCCAATACGAATCTTTGAGCCCAAATTTTCATAAAGACCTTATAGTCAGAGTTTAAAAGACTAATTGGTCTATTGGAATTTACCTCCTCCGGGTTCTTGCCTTTCTTAACAAAACTAATAATTGTGGACTCTTTAAACTCTGAGGGGACCCTACCACCTCGTCTGATATAATTAAATAAATGTTTCAAAGGATCCTCCAGTTCCTTCAGAAAAACCTTATAAAATTCAATTGGCAATCCATCAATCCCTGAAGCCTTTGCTCCCGCTGTGGCATTTATACTATTTTGAATTTCCAAATAACTTATATCGCCGCCTATTTGATTAGATCTAGATTTAGACATTTTGGGGATGTTTAAGTTGTCGAAATATTCCCTGATTAAATTTTCTTCAATTTGGATATCAGTGGAGTATATTCTCTCATAACGATCAAGGAATATTTTCGCGATTTCCTCACTTCTAGTATCTATCCTGCCTGATGGATCTTGAATTTTTAAGATGATGGAAGATTCTTGTTTTTTCCTAATCGAATTTGCCAACAGCTTGCCCATGAGTTGACTATCTTCATACAGCTTTTGTTGGAAAGCGTTTGAGCTATTTATGTCTTCCAAAATGAAGAAGTCCCTAAGTAATACTTTAGCTTTTTCCCAGTTGTTTGGTTTTTGATTAAGTTTCAAGGCATACTCTTTTTCTGCGGCATCCTGGAGGGCAGATATTTTTCCTTTTCGTTCGTTTGCTTTGTTAGAAGAAAAGGCTATAATTTGCCCCCGAGCTGCTGCTTTGAATGCCCCCCATACTGCGAAGGGCTCTGCTGAGTCCTTATTTACTAGAAAAAATTCCCTTATCCATTCTTTAAAACCCTCAACCCATAATGTATTCTGTAGAAGGGTGCGATCCAGCTGCCACCTAGGTTGCACCCCTACCGTGCCCTCCAATATTAATTCAACCTCAATCCTCCCATGATCTGAGAATGGATTGCAGCCTACCAATGCGTTGGAAATTTGGAGCGATCTTGAGGATAAAAAGAAATCTATTCTAGAGGCTGTGTGAAACCTATTGGAATAGCACGTGTAAGATTCTAGGTTGGGATTTAGGGAGCGCCATGAGTCCCGCAATTGATATTCTGACATAAAAGCCTCTAATACCCCTTTTGTTTTTGGTTTTAGTTGTTTCTTATTCTTATTAGAGGTGTCCTTTTTTAAATCCTGTATGTAATTAAAATCACCTCCTACTATAATTTGTCCAGCAGTACTCCTTAGAATCTCACCAATTTCAGTCAGGGCCGAGGTGTCATCAAAAATTGGGCCATAATAGTTAACAAAATTGTATACCTTTACCAACAATTTCACTGCCACCCAAAGCCATCTCCCTTTAGAGTCCCTTTGCATTTGAAGAATCTCCCAGGGTAAATTTCTTGAGAAATAAATAGCTACCCCCCTCTGGGCAACACCAGCAGAGGAAAAGAACCCATGGGAGAAATATCTAGGAAGAAACAACTTTGGGGAGTTTGATTTTGAGTGCGTCTCCTGGAGGAAAACTACGTGAGGTTTAATAGCGATTGCCCATTTCAAAAGTGCTCCATATTTCTGTTTATTTAACAGTCCATTCGCGTTAATGGACAGGATATTACATAAGTCAATTATCATTGTTAAGGCTATGAGATTCTAAACTCCTTCTGTACCAACCAAAGAAATTGAAAAAAATAGCAACCCTACTGTACTTGTATTTTTTACTGCTTTCCCCCCCCACCCTAACCACCCCCAGGGATGCGGGAATCCCCCTTCCAGGCCACGCTGCCCCCATCCCTCCCTCAGCTTCTTCTTCGGGTGTCTTCTTCTTACACCCTAGAGTGACTCAATAAACCCGTGCGCCCACCTCTGTTATTCCTTTTTTTCTTTTTCCTCTCTTTTTTCCTGTTTTTAATTCATTTGTCTTTTTGTCTTTTTTCTCCCTTTTTTCCTTTTTTCCCCCCTTTTTCTTTTCAAACCTAGTGTGTCAATTTCAAGATATAAATCAGATTCCTTCTCTAATTTTTTAAGCCCTTGCAGAAATCTCGTTGAGAAGAGTTTGAGCCTCCTCTAAGTCAGTAAACAGGAAGAATTTTCCTTTTACAAGAACCTTTAACTTTGATTGTTGTGCAATCGAAGCCTGGGCGCCATTAGCTTCAAATAATTGCAACAAATTTACAAATTCTTTTCTTCTTCTGGCCGCTGCTGCTGTCATGTCCATAAATATTCTACATTTTGCCGTCTCAGAAACATTGAATTGGCGTTGTTGATATGCCCTAGAGAGGATTTGTTCTTTTATCCTGAAGTCCGCAAAATTCAGTAAGATTGTTCTTGGAAATGGAGAGTTCGCAAAACGCTGTGCTGGTACTCTATGGGCCCTTGTGATCGTCAAATCCCCTTCGAACTCTGGAAGAACTACCTTTTGGATAAAGGAGTTAGCCCATTGTACTGTGTAGGAGCCTTCTGTCCCTTCAGGGACTCCCACAATTCTCATATTTGACCTGCGAGAGTGGTTTTCCAACTCCTCAAGTTTGTTTTCCATGGTAATCCTCCTCTAGTGGCCTCTCTAGTTGCTCCTGATACCAGTCCCATTTGATCTTCCAAAGCTGAGATCCTGGATTCCGCTTCCACTACTCGATTAGGGAGTGATACCGTTAACTCCTCGAGCTTGTCCATTCTAGCTTGTAGGGCAGCTATCTCCACTTGTTGATTGTTTTTAATTTCGAGGATCTCATCGAGAATTAAATTGAGCATTTCGCGAATATCTAGCTGATATCTCTCTTCAGATCTCTTTTCAGAGAAGGAAGGGGTAGCATCAAATTCTGCTGTTCCTGTCATTTCTTCAGGACCGGGAGTTGTATCTTGGGTAAATTCTCCCTCATTTACTGTCGCATCAGCTAAGGGAAGCATGATTTGAGGTAAAATTTCAGTCATTCCAGGATCCGTAGCAGATATTCTCAGGGGTGATGCCACCGAGGTAGTGGTGACTTGAGGAGAGGGGAGGGTTTTTGGAGTTGTTTTTTTTGCAAAAAGTGGAAAATCTTTCACCTCCTTCCCTACAGCACCACACCCCCCAACACCGTTCTTTCTCTTCTCTTCTGCCGTGAGCACTGCTAGGGCAGGAACCAATGAAGTTTTAGGGGTTAGCACTTGTACATTAACCTCAGACTGGGGCAGAGAGTCTATGATATTAATGCCATCTATATTACCCCCCTCAGCTACTGCCTTACGCTGATCATCTTGTAGAGAAGCCGGGGGGGGGGGGAGCGATTCATCCTCAGATGACTCAGGTGTGGAATCTTCCAATGCAGAGTTCTCAACCCTATTCCCATCTTTATTTCTGTCTTTGCCAGCCTTGCGCTCAGTTTTCCTAGCTAAGGCGAGGCGTGTTTTAGCTTTCTGTCGTGCAGCTGCTTCCACTCTGCTGAGCTTGACTGTGTCGTCACCCTCCTTCTGTGGTTTACCCATTTAAATTCTCAAAAAGTTTTTTTTTTCTTTTCTTTTTCCCTTTATTTCCCCCTTTTTACCTTCTTTTATAAGTCCCGGATCAAAAAAAAACAATCACTCCCGCTGAGCCTTATTTATTTTAAGAAACGATTTACTGGCAGCAAGAACAGTTGAATAGGTAACCACCAGCTGGGTATCCGCACTGCACTGCACTGCCGACTTACAGAACCTCCTGGTTCTACACACCGTCCTTTCCCTTTTTTAGTCCAGCCTGTTGCAGCTATCTGAGCACCTCCCTGGCCTCCCTGACCAGCTGGTGTAATGACTCGGAAACCCTCTCCTGCTACCTGCACACCAGCAGCACTCCAGCAAGACAGACCGCTAGCATGCCCAGCCTACCTTTGAGAGTTATTCTTTTCGCAGGGCAAAATCCGGTATTAGAAGGACTCAGAGCTCAGATCCTGAATTTACCGTGCTTTTCCTTCCTTCACACGGAGAAATGCGTGTCACCCAGAGTTCTTTTTCCAGGCAAAATCCAGAATTAACAGAGCTCAGATCGTGCCATTACCGTGTTGTTCCTACTATCCGGCACCCAGAGAAACGCACAGCACAGAAAGTTACACGCAGCTGCAGCGTGTTTAGTGTGCTAGCGTGCTAGCGTTTTCGTCTACACGAGACAGCCTGCTGCTAGAATTTCGCCATCACCATCGCAAAGCAGCAACCATGGGTCCCTCCAAGCACACGGAGAGTGCGAGGCACATGACACACGGAGTTATCCAGAGCTGTGATCAGCCGGCGTTTTCAACCTTCAAAGAGCAGCGTGTTAGCGTTTCACCTTCGCGGACAATCTGCAAGCGTCTCACACTATCAGAGGCGGGGCCATGGGTCACGAGTCACTGGCGGCTACACAGAGGCCTGGAACTCTCGAGACATCCCCCAAGTTATTGTTGTATATTGAACCCATTCTATAGTCTCTCATGTAAGCAGAAACAGATTTATTCACATGTTTCCGTGCTTTCTCAAATTGTGGACAAAATTGGTTGGACCACTTCCATTTCTGTCTTTGGCATATATTGGAATATACCAAGGCAGTTTGTGGAAAAAGTGTCATCAATTGATCAAAGGTGTCCTTTAAAAGCATTTCCAGACCTACCCAAGTCAATGTGCCTAGATCGTTTCCACCACAGTGCACAATTATAAGGTCAGGTTTTGGCAGATGCATTAAAGTTTTCACCAATGGTATCAATTGGTGACATCTCAATCCTCTCTGGCCAATCCACTTGATTTCCACATTTGATAAATCAAGGTTGTGAAAATTTGTGCTAGCTGCATACCTTTGAGCCCATTGGATGTAGCTATGTCCAATAATCCACACAGAATACATGCTGAGAGAAGGTTCTGGTGCAGTCAGATGAAGTGTGGGAATGAAATGGCAGTTGGAACAATAGGAGTTTACCCCAAAAAAATTGTGGAGTTTTCCTGCTCTTGAATCACAAGCAATGATTGGTGGGTGGATTCAGATAGTTGAAAACTGAAAGTTAGGGTGCATGGTTTTGTTGTGTGAAAGAAGCATTTTGAATGGTTAAAAAAAAGTCAATTAAAACAATATTGTTCTGGATAAGCTGGTGTTTTGAGAGCTCAAACATCCTTGCTGACTTATTTTGCAACATTGTTGAATAAACTTTTGAACCTGAGAGTTCAGTTAGGAGGGAGTTGCTATGGTAACAGGTAGAAAGGTCTCAGAGGGGGAAGGGTGTTGGTTTGAAAATAGTGAGGGAAGAGTTTTGATTGGTTGAAATGAGGCATATGTGTGTTGAATCAGAGCTTTTGTGTGCCAGTCTTGGTTTCAGTGTATTGAATGCATACCTTTTGCTCTGCTAAAGAAAAATTGGTGTGTGTGTCTGACACTGTTCTGAATCTCCAAAAGCATTTGTAAAGGTTAGTAATGATTTATTTAATTTAGATAGAGACTTATTTGCTCTATGGAGAAGATTTGGAAGCAGATAGTGAAGTTTCAGTAGTAAAATTAAATGCTTGTACATAGGACTTGTGCTGTGTTTGTAAAAAGTTATTTAAAAAATGATTTTGGGGTAAAAGAATGGCTTTTCTTTTTTTGAGAAGCAATTAATAGTGTCTGCCTCTGTAAAAAAAATATATTTGAATGTTTTAGAATTAAGTTACCTGCGTAAACTCAAATTAGGAAGCAGATTGAGATTCTTTCTTGTTGGTTTGTGGTATGTTTTTGGGAAATGCTTGATATTAAAATATGCAAGATAGAGGAATTGTCTTTTGTGAAACAGTGAGGTTTCAGTAGTGAAATTGAATGCTTGTACATAGGACCTGCGCTGTGTTGGTAAAATGTTATTCCAAAAACGATTTTGGTGGCAAATCAATGGTATTTACATTTGGGTCATATTTATGATTGGCTTGTGCCGCAGGTGCGTCACTTTTAACATGGGAAAAAAATGACGCACCGGTGAAGCAAGGCTTTCAAAAATAAGGCCCTGAGTTTCTTTGCTGTTGGTGTGTGGTATGTTTTTTGGAAATGCTTGATATTAAAATATGCAAGATAGAGGAATTGTCTTTTGTGAAACAGTGAGGTTTCAGTAGTGAAATTGAATGCTTGTACATAGGACCTGCGCTGTGTTGGTAAAATGTTATTCCAAAAACGATTTTGGTGGTAAATCAATGGTATTTACATTTGGGCCTTATTTTTGATTGCCTTGTGCTGCAGGTGCGTTACTTGTAACATGGGAAAAAAATGACGCACCGGTGGCGCAAGGCCTTTATAAATAAGGCCCTGAATTTCTATGGTGTTGGTTTGTGTGTTGCTTTTTGATAATTCTTGCTATTAACATTTGCAAGATAGAGGATTTGTATTTTGTGAAACAGTGAGGTTTCACTAGTGAAATTTAATGCTTGTACATAGGACCTGCACTGTGTTGGTGAAATGTTATTCAAAAAACGATTTTGGGATCAAATCAATGGTATTTACATTTGGGCCTTATTTTTGATTGCCTTGTGCCACAGGTGCGTTACTTGTAACATGGGAAAAAAATGACGCACCGGTGGCGCAAGGCCTTTATAAATAGGACCCTGAATTTCTTTGGTGTTGGTTTGTGTGTTGCTTTTTGATAATGCTTGCTATCAACATTTGCAAGATAGAGGATTTGTATTTTGTGAAACACTGAGGTTTCACTAGTGAAATTGAATGCTTGTACATAGGACCTGCGCTGTGTTGGTAACATGTTATTTAAAAAACGATTTTGGGGGCAAATCAATGGTACTGTCTAATCCTTGTCAATAATGTAAAACCAATTCATGTGCTCAAAATATTTTTTTAGAATAACATTTAAAAAACAGAGATAAGGTTTTATGTATAAGTATTATAGTGTTTATATTGTTTACTTATTGTCATTGCTTTGTTGTTTGATAATAGTGGTCTATAATGTGGTTTTTTTTCCCACAGATTTAAATCAACATTTCAATATTAAGGCAAAATGCCCACAAGCCTGAGGAAAAGGAAAGATGCTATGCGAAAAAAAACAAAAAGAGCAACGCAATCAAAACAGTGTCCTACAACAAATACTACAAAAAATGTGAAAAAAGCTTCTGGTAAGACAACGAAGTCCTTTCTTCGGAATATTAATAGATTAAAAAAAATGTAAATATACATGTGAGTTTACAGAAGGAGACAGGAAATTTGAAGAGAAAGAAGAGGTCTCCCCAAAACCTTACTACTGCAGCAGGAGACAATAATATTTATAGGAATAGAAGACAAAATGAATTTAGGGACATATGTAAACGAATGTTTCGCAATAGGGTAGTTTTACATTTATTAAAAAACATTAAGAAAGGTACACAGAGAGCTGCTTTTCATAAGAAAAAGAAAAATGTAGAGAAGATTGTTGATCAAGCTTTTGAAGTTAAGAACAAATTATTTATTTTAGTAATAAATAGAATTAGGACACTTAACAAGACAATTGATGTTTTCAAATCAAACAGTAGATTCAAAAGAGTAATTATTCGAACAAATGTTTGTAAAGTTTTTTCTGGAGAATGGATGCATAGTTCAAGTTGTGAGCCATTTTTTCCTGAGGAGAGTTACTTCCAGGAGAATGATTTAGTGCATGCAGTTGACACCAGTGGTCGAGCATATGAGGTGAAAGATGGTTGTCCGATTGAAAAATAGAAACTTGTGTCTAGAGATGTAGAAGAGGTATTAAGTGATGAAGTTTTAGGAAGACATACTAAGGGTCCAGTGTACAATTGGAAATGTAGTAGTATTTGTAGTGTGCGACAGGATTCTATCAATGTGCTTCGTAATTTCTTACGTACATATAGTAAGAAAAGTCTTAAACAAAAAATGAAAATATTGCAAGACTTAGATCCTTGCAGAGTGAGATAAAACACAGGTTTGCATGGACATTCATTGGCTTGTCTTTCTAGAAAAGTATGTCGGAGTGTTTTCATCATTTTAGGATGTTAGCAGTGCATCATAACAAAATGAGGAAATTAGTGAGAAGGTTGTATTTTGCAAAAAGTCCAGCACTTAAGCTTAAACAGTTAAACAGTGCTCTTTTGCATGGAACTGAATTAGATGTGAAGAAGATTTGTGAAGAAATTGTGATTTGTTACTTTTGTGAAAAAGAGGACAGTGTAGAAATTGACACAGTAATACAAGATAATGTGGAAGACAATGTAGAGATTTCAAGTACAGAAAAGTTTGACCAGGAAATTAGCAAGTTTCAGTTGAAATCAAGTGAAAGGCCTAATTTTACTTGTGTGTGTTGTCGACGGACTCATCATAAGATTCAGACGAGGTTAGTTGATTTATATGCAAAAAGTAAAATGGAAAATAATAGTGAATGGAGGAATTTTGCAACTTATTTGTTGGTGGAGAATTGTTTTGATTTGAGTTTTGATCAGCGTATTTGTAAATATTATTATAATAAATTAAATGAAAACAGAATGCCTGCTAGAGCTGTTTATAATAATCTGGAGTTGGTAGACATTCCTTCTGAATTGATGGATTTAAATACATATGAATCTATTTTGATTCAATGTGTCCATCCTTTTCAGGCAATTGTTCGCATGGAGCCTAAGACAGGGAAATTGCCTCCTTCAGATTTACTAAGAGGATTAAAGGGAAGAGTTGTTTATTTGCCTATAGATTTCAAGAGAAATATTGATGTTATTGGTGTAGAAAAAGTGGAAGAGGAACCTTTAGTGATTCTTGTTAATGGGGTTCCAACAAAGAGTAAGAAAATTTATATTTTTCACAGCCTGCTGGGTAGAAAATCTGGATTTTATTAAGGACACGGAGGCTAAGATTATGCAAATCTCCTTTATTGCGTAGCTCACAGCAGCAACAATGAAAGATCTAGAACTTGAATAAACATTCCAATATAGAGGATATAGTCCATGAACACACAGTAGACTTCCTTCTTTGTAAGCGAACAAGATAACTTCAGTAATAACTTAGAAGACTCTGAATCCAACGTAAAACCATAGAGAATTCATCCGAGACTTCTTTTGAAGAAATTCATCTGAAAAGAAGAAGAGCAAAAAGGTAATAAATATTCCCAGGGTGGGAACAAAAGAGGTGGGATAATCTTAGCCTCCGTGTCCTTAATAAAATCCAGATTTTCTGCCCAGCAGGCTGTGAAAAATCTAAATTTTATGGCATGACACGGAGGCCAATATTATGCAAGTTCAAAGTGTGTTCAAAACATTATCAATAACATTTGAAATAGGTTTAAAATAACATCTTTTGAAGATACATTCATTCGACCAATCTGCAGCCCTAAGGATATCCTGAAGGCCACCACCCAAAAAAAAAGCTTTTGAAGCTGAAGCACCTCTAAGGGAGTGAGCTCCGAAAATTGAAACATCAATTCCAGCTTCCTTCATGACATCTTTAACCCATCTAGCTAAGGTGGGAGAGGAAACAGCTCTATGAGGGAACCTGTGGGAAATGATTAATTGATCTACAGAACCCCTTAGACCTAAGGTCCTTCTCTCGTATTCCAAAAGGCATCGTACCACACACAAGATCTCATTTTGAGGGAAAAAGGGATAGAAAACAGAGGTTGACATAGTTTTAGTCCGTCTTTTATTGAAAAAGCAAACACCCTCGGGTTGAAAAGCTCTATTGGAGACATCTAAGGCCTTAACATTGAGGTACGTCTGAAGGAGACAAGGCACAGTAAAACAGTTAATTTAAAAGACAATTTCTTTAAAGAGAGAGAGGAGTTCTCGCCCCAAGAGGAAAGTAGTCTGAGGACATCTCTCACGTCCCAGAGAGCGGAGTATTTTGGTAGAGGAGGATTCAAAACGTGCATACTCCTCATAAGTGTTTTGGTCAGAAGATTCTGGCATACCGAAGAACCATCTAGCAGGCAGTGACCTGCAGCAATAGCTGATCTATAAACGTTAGCGGTCCGATAAGCCAGACCCGAAGCGAAGATTTCAGTTAAGAAATTAAGTACTTGAACTATATCAGCTGGAACGGGATCGTAACCCCGTCGAAGGCACCAGCAAACCCATTTACGCCAAGCCAATCTATATGCTTTTCTGGTACCAGGGGCCCATGATTCTGACATGAGCCTGAAAGCTCCTTCCGAAAGTCCAGGGATCTGCCACTGTCTCCTGAAATCTTCCAGGCCATCAGACAGAGGATGCCCTGAAGAAGAAGTGGATGGCATTCTCCGTGAGGTCCTATCAGTAGTACTTCGAAAGCGGGGATGAGGATTGGAAAATCCACACTCATTTCCAGCAGGATGGGGAACCACGCTTGGGAACTCCAGAGAGGAGTTATTACTACTATGGATTCTTTGTTCCTCCGGACTTGAACGAGGAGGCGAGGAAGCATGGCAAAAGGTGGGAATGCATAGAGTCTCAGACCAAGCCAGTTCTGACAAAAGGCGTCTATTCTCAAGGCCAGAGGGTCCGTTCTCCAGCTGAAAAATTTGGGCAACTAAGTATTGAGACGGTCCGCAAAAAGGTCTATTCCGAAGGGACCCCAGCGAGATTGGATCGCAAGAAAAATGTTCCTGTCTAGTCTCCAGTTGCTCGAATCTACATTGTTCCTGGAGAACCAGTCTGCTACCCCATTGTTCAACCCCGGAATATGTTCGGCAACAACCAAAATGCCCTTGCTGAGGCAGAAGGCCCAAAAGTTATTGGCTAGGTCCGAGAGGCCCTTGGAATGAGGGACGCCCATTTTGTTCACGTATCTCACAGCGGATACGTTGTCCATGCGAAGCATGACCGAGCATTTCATCAGATCCTTGGTAAAACTCTGGATAGCAAAGGATACCGCCAGAAGTTCCAGGCAGTTGATATGTAGATCCTTCTCCTGTGGGGTCCAGAGACCCCCGGTCGAGGAATCGCCGCAGGTCATGCCCCAACCCTCCAGGCTCGCATCCGAGTGAATGACTAGGTCTGGTTCTTCTCCGAAGATTGCTCTGCCCTTCCAGGCTTCTGCATTCTTCAACCACCATATGATCTCTTTCTTGGAGTCTGTGTCCAGGGAGACCATTTGAGAATAAGATGGATTTAATCTGAGGGCTTTGGCTTTGAGCCTCTGAAGCGCCTGATAATGTAGGGGACCTGGATAAATTGCCTAGATAGTTGAGGACAGTAGACCCAGTATCCTTGCTAGGGTCCTTAGAGGAAAGGAGCGGATTTTTAGCACTTTCCTCAACTCTTTCATGAGTTTCCTGACTTTGTCGCCAGGAAGTTTCAGCTCCGCTTGGAGAGTATTTACTGAAAAGCCCAAGAACTGAGTGACTTGGGTTGGAGACGTAGAGGATTTCTTCGTGTTTATCACAAACCCCAAATGTTCCAGAAGATTTATGGCAAGGGCAGTGTGTTGAGAAGCGACGTTTTTGGATTCGGCCATTATCAAGATGTCGTCGAGATAAAGAATCAGTCTGACCCCTTTGTTCCTTAGCCAAGCTGCTATGGGGCGAAGAACCTTGGTGAAACACCAAGGGGCCGAAGAAAGACCGAAGGGAAGGCTGCAAAACTGCCAAAGTTTGCCCTCCCAGAAGAATTGAAGACATTTTTGGTGAGGGGGCCAGATCGGAATAGTCAAATATGCGTCTTTGAGATCCAGGCGAGTAAGCCAGTCGCCCTTTCTCAAAACATCTCTGAGAAGATGGATTCCCTCCATTTTGAAATGTCGGAAGACCACCCACTGGTTTAAGTCTTTGAGATTTATAACGGGTTTCATTTTTTTGTCTTTCTTTTCTACCAGGAAGACGTTGCTGATAAAGCCAATCTCTTCTCCCTCCCGGATTGCACCCTTGGAAAAAAGGTCTTTTACTTCTTGGGATACTAAGGCAGAGTCTTTTTGCGAGAAGCGTATTTCTTGGGGGAGTCTTTTCTGGAGGGGAAAGTCCACAAACTCTATTTTGTATCCCCTGACGGTGTCTAGCACCCAAGGGTCCTGACTCACTAAGGTCCAATTCCCAGAGAAAAGGGCTAGTCTCCCGCCCACCTTTATAGGGGTATCTGAAGGGTCTTTGGGAGATCTTACCAGTAGAGAAGGGTCTCGTCTTCCTTTCACCTCTGAATCCTCTTCCTCTGGATCGTTGTCTCTGGGGAAAGAAGGATGACTGGAAGCCGTAACCGGACTGAAAGGACCTTCCTCCTCGTCCTCCAAAGGGTCTTGTTGAGCCATTTCCACGGCCGGGGAATCGACCCCGCATCCTCCCGGCCCGGGAAAAAACTCCTCTGCTGTTGAAAAACCCTCTTTATATCCTTCTGAGATTTTTGGATGGAGTTAAAAACTCCCACATATTGGGCCATATCTCTAATTAATTCTTCTCCGAAGAGGAGACCTTGGGAGGAAGCACCAGATAGCTCAGCTAGTTTGGGGTCAATCTTGAGAAGCCCACTCTTACGCCTTTCATTAGAAAGAGCAGTGTTTGCATTGCCCAGGAGGCATATAGCCCTTTGCGCCCACTGTCGCAGTTCCTTTGGGTCGATGGGAGAATCAGAAACATAAGCTCCTTCGGCCATTTCAAACATCTTGGTCAACGGGCCTGTAATATCCAGCAGCCTGTCTTGGCAGGACTTCAGTCCTTTGTCAAGCCCCCTCCTCGGGTCTTTCCCCATCTTGGCAATGAATGCTACAACCTACTGTCTAGTTCAGGGGTCATGGCTATTTTGTCAGGGAGGGAGGGGCGGGGGCATTCAGACCTGAGGCGGGACCTGACCTCCTTTGGCATTTCTTTGCGGAGCCAAAAGGACAGATATTCGCCAATATGTTGGGACGGGGTCCACTCTGGGGAGAGCGTATGTTTAATGAGGAGCGGGTCAAACATATGTTCCCCAAAGGGGTCAAGTATTCCCATCTTTGACCCCGAGGCCCCTGATGCCTCACCAGATAAGTTTCTAATTTTGCCTTCTTCTTCATCGGAGTTAAACTCTGAGGAGCAAGACAGGTCAATTTCGTCTTCGACTCCATCGTCACTATCAATGGGGATAGGAAGGCTAGGGCCTCTGAACTGCCCATCCAGTATGCCCGAGGCACCAGCATTGTCACAGCCAGAGCGTGAATTCAAAAACATGGGCTTAGAGCTTCTGGGTTTTTTAGTATTTTCGGGTGGATTTGGAGTGGTTTGTCTTTTTCTCTGGCTCGTTGAAGCCTCAGTAGGATCTCCTCGGGTGCTCATAGGTGGCCAGCCTGATTTTGCCAGGGTTTCCAATTTTTTGTTAATGGTGTCATCAAGGGATCCCATTACTTTATCTATAGTTTTGTTGATAAGGCCCTCCAATTTATCCTCCATGGAGGAGGGAGAAGGGTCAGAAGACATAGCGAAAAGGTGAGCTCCAAAAGGATACCTAGTAATGGGCAACAAACTGACAATGCAGGAATGTTGAGAACAAAATGGATGTTATGTAGTCATGACAACAGGTGGGTTAGCTAGGGTCTTTCCTTTAAATCAAGGAAGTCCTTTATCCACTTGTATCAACCTTCGTGTAGTCCCTTTTCTATTTTGCTTGGTATATTTAATGTTAGTGGTTAATCCCCATGTAGTCCTTCTTCATTGTTTGTGTCTTTTTTAAAAAAAAATTGTTATTACCAACGTGAGAGGTCTGCCAGACGGGAGAGGTTCAGCAGAGGTACACCAGCGTGACACGAGCAACGCGAGGAAACACGGTAAGTCGGCGTGGGAGGGGGAGAGCGAAGGAACGCAGTAAATTGTTAGGGGAAAAAGCTTTGTTTTAAAAGAAGCCTAATTCCTCGTGATTAGGGTAGTTCCGGTCCCCATGGCAACGCAGCGCGGCCCTGTGTAGGAGAGAGGCCGCAGCGCTGCCATGGAGACGCGTGTATTGGTGAGGCACGGGGCCGGCGTTCAAAAGACGCTGGTCCCAGGGGAACTCGCAATGTCTACGTTCGGCCTGAAATGGCCGAGGGGGGTAAGCGAGAGGGATTAGACGTGGGTATTTGGAGCGAGAGGCGATCTGGAGCCAAAAGCGAGCATATGGCTAACACAGCATGAAAGCGGGTAAAGGAGATACAGCTTTAAACAGCGGGTAAAGGACATGGGTATAAGACCACAAATAAGTGCTATTAAAGATATCAAAACGAATTTCCCCAAAACAGCTTTATGGATTCACAACAGATCTCAAACAGATAGAAATAAGAGATAATAAATGATAATAAATGATAACACTGCTGCTAAAGGACGGGGAGGGAGAGGGTGAACACACACTCGACAAAATAACCTCCCTAAGTCCAAATAAACCACACATAAGAGCGCAGGGAAGTAGAGTGCAGAGAGTCAAAACAGGGTACTTATCTTGTGAGCAGCAGCAACAAAGAAGGAAGTCTACTGTGTGTTCATGGACTATATCCTCTATATTGGAATGTTTATTCAAGTTCTAGATCTTTCATTGTTGCTGCTGTGAGCTACGCAATAAAGGAGATTTGCATAATATTGGCCTCCGTGTCATGCCATAAAATCTGGCAAGATTTAGTGGATGTTAGGAAATTCAAAAAGGCAACGTTGTATTTGGTCAAAAACAATGAGTACTACAAACATGTATGTGTTGAAGCAGAGGAAATAGCTGCAGAAGAAGACAGTGATTGTTCAGTCGGCCAAATTGAAAAAGTTGATGTGTCTAGAGGTGAAGAAATATATGATTTCTAAGGGAAGAGTAAATAATTTGATGTCATCTCTACGACATACTGTGACGAGGAAATCACCCAAAAATACATACAATTTAAAAAGAAACGAAGAGTCCAAGTACATCAACGACTACAACCCAGTGATTTTGTCCATGTGGAATGCTAACATGGATATTCAGTTCGTTGCTGACAACTCTATTGCTGTGGCTCGATATGTGACATCTTACATCACAAAAAAAGAAAAGACAGAACTAAAGGAAATCTGGGAGGACATTTCACATGAAAAGAGTCTAAGCAAGAAATTATACAGTTACAGTCTGAAGATGTTGTCGCATCGAGAAATTGGAGCATATGAATGTTCTGATCGGTTATCATCAGCAAGTCTGTATGCCAAATCGAGAACAATCATTTGGGTGAGTCTAGGTCTTGCTGCAACACGAAACCGAGTTTTGAAATCTGTACAAGAAATTGAGTATTTGTCGGAGAAAGAACCAAATAGTACAGATATTTTGAAGACAAACATGTTGGATACATACTATCCAAATAGAAGTAGTCACCTTGAGAACGCTTGTTTGTATGAAGTTCTGCAAAACTATAGTTATAAAAAGAACATCACAGAAGATATCAATAATGGAAAATATGCTGTCATTGAAAATGAAGGATGTCTAGTGAAGCAGAAAAAAGGCCATTTGATTAATCATCGAAAATTGAGTTGTGAATCTCCAGACAAAAGAGAATTTTACTATTTATCTCTTTTGCAACTCTTTAAGCCATGGCGTATAGAAGAGGAACTACTTGGAGATTTTCTCTGTTACGAAGATTCTTTTAATGCAACGAAGGATACCATAGAATGACCTGTTTTTCCAAATTATCTGCAAATGTTGAATGAAGAAATAGAGCAAGAAGTCACAATTGCTGAAGAGATTGCCAGAAACAGTTCTCAAGATAGTCAGAGTTCTACTTCATTGAGTCAGGATCCACTAGGAGGACCAATTATCCAAAATGAAGCTGCCACTGCCATGGATGAGGTGGAAAGAGCTATGGAACAAGCTCAAGAGGATGTAGTTAACTTGGAAGATTTGGTAAAGCAACTAAACGTTGAGCAGAAAAAGATATATGATGAAGTCACAGAACAGATTGAACATGGATTCAGACATGAGAAAAAGAGTGCTCATGTACATCATTTGAGCCTGTCCGACTGTACGTAAGTGGAGAAGTGGGGACAGGAAAAAGTTTTCTAATTAAAGCAATTTCAACTTATCTGCAGAAAAGGACTGATTCACCGCTGTCTTGTGTTGTAACTGCTCCAACTGGACTGGCAGCACATAACATTAAAGGAATTACTCTACATCGTTTACTGATGCTGCCAGTTGAGCATGATAATAAATTGCATTACAACAAGTTATCTGGAGATGCATGTTCTGAAGTTTCAAGAGTCCTGAAGAAAATGAAACTTCTTATCATTGATGAAGTAAGCATGGTCTCAAATCTAATGCTTGCTTTTGTGCATTTGAGAATGCAAGAAATTCTTAGAACAGAGTATGATGTGTTATTTGGAGGAAAACACATTATTGTTTTTGGAGATCTATTGCAGTTGACTCCAGTAAAAGGACAACCAGTGTTTAAAATGCTCACACATGAAAATACCAGGAAATGCCTTGGAAGCATTGGAAACGTTAATATATGGCTAAATTTCAAATATGCAGAACTGTTTCAAAATATGCGACAGGCAAAGGATGAAGATTATAAAAAATTCTACAAGATGTAAGAATCGGAAAAGTAAGCGAGCATGCGAAAGAAGCTTTACATGCACGATTAATTTCAAATTTGTATCCAAATGAAAACAATCTTCCAGAGATTGTTTTTAAGAAAATTACTGAGAACAAATCTGGAATATGTTTGATGCCAACTTTGCAAGAATGTTCCATCTTCAACAACAAAATGTTAGAGTTAGAAAATGAAGAGATTGTAAAACTAGAAGCAATAGATAAAATTGAGCATATGGGAGCAACAATTAATTTGTCAGAAAATTTGAAAACAAAATTGGATTCATTAGAGAAGAGTATATCTAAAATAGCTGGTTTTGAAAAGACTCTGAATGTGTGTTTTAATTGTCGTATCATTTTGAGAAGGAATTTAAATGTTGAAAGAGGTCTGGTAAATGGAGCAATTGGTCATGTTGTTGATTTTATGAATGATAGAAATAGAGATGGAATTGAATTTTTAAAAATTTAATTTGATGGCATTGAGCAAGTACAACAAATCAGTCGTTGTTCT
Source organism: Lissotriton vulgaris (assembly GCF_964263255.1). Classification (NCBI taxonomy): domain Eukaryota; kingdom Metazoa; phylum Chordata; class Amphibia; order Caudata; family Salamandridae; genus Lissotriton; species Lissotriton vulgaris. Next base: position 866,725,941 of record NC_141697.1, read on the forward strand.
GCTAGATTTTTGCTTGTAAAAGACTTATATGTTCACCGAAAACAGTTTCCTGTTTGTTTGGCATATGCGGTGACAATTCACAAATCTCAAGGTTTAAGTGTAGATAGTGCTTTGGTGAACATTGGAAGTTCTGTGTTTAAAGAGGGTATGGCATATGTGGCATTATCACGAGTCAGAACTTTATCTGGATTGTATTTGATTAAGTGTGATGACACAAAGATTTGTGCAGATCTAGATTGTGTTAAAGAATACAATAGGTTAAGAAGAGAGTATGCTCCACATTTGCCTCAATATCCTCTGTTTGAAAAACATGTGGTAGGCCAAAAAAGAAGAAATGAGAATAATTGTAGTAAGGTAGTAGCAAAAAGAAAAAAAGTAGATGAAACTGTTATTCAAAGCAGAAGGAAAAAGGATTCTGATGAAAATGTTGTTGAATTTCAGTTTGAAAACAGTTCTGCTGTCAACTGCTATGCTAATGTAGTGGTTAATGTTGTTTTTTTTCTTCAAACTTTACAAGAACAGATTGTTGAAAATCGGGATCAAAGATTGTGTGGTTTATTGAATTCTGTGTTTGAGAAATGTAGCAGTGATAGAGCAAAAATAGAAAGTGTAACAGAAATTCGAAATATTTTAGATATGTGTTCTGGTCAAGATAAATTTTCACAGAACATTCAGCAGGATTGTTAGGAATTTTTAATGTATATGTTTGGTGTTTTGAAAGATGAAGGTGTAGATGTAGATAATCTTTTTAGCCTTTCTTATCAATGGCAGCATGACTGCCACAACTGTAGTTCATCAAGTACTACTAGAATAGACATTGAAAGATTTATATATTTGACTTTACCAGACTGTAAATCAGTGTCATTTAAAAATCTAGTTAAAGCAGCAGATCATAATATGGTGTGTACCCAATGTAAGTGTCCAATGCTATCCACATTATTTATACAAAGTTATGGTCAGTATATCATTTTAGTTTTCCAACGATGTAGACCTGATGGAACTAAATTGACAACTTGTATCAAAAATGTTGTGGCTTCTCAGTTATCAATATCAGGAAGAACCTTTACAACTGTAGCTATTATTTATCATGACGGTCCTTCGACAACATCAGGACATTATACATGCTACTTAAAATGTCAAAAAGGTTGGAGTTACTGCAATGATTCTCATTTGACTTATAAACAACGTTTGCCTTATGACTTTAAAAATTCTTACCTAGTGTTTTTAAAACCAAAGTTTTAGTAAAGGTTATTGGCCTTTGAAGACGGGAGTAGTTAATAAAAGTTAGTTAGTTAGTTAGTCTAATGTTTAAAATTAATGATCTCATATAGGTACTGTAACTGGATCTCATAGTAAAAAATAATCATATCTGACATGATTTGGCCGTAAGGAAAGTGTACGGTATGATGTTCTTAGATCTTTTTTCATAGGAAGTCGATGAAATGGAAGTTATAGAGAACAGCAGACTTTTTTTCCACCAAAAGGACCTTCACTATCTTCTATTTGGCCTCATGGAAACGTAAGTGAAGCAAAGATTAGTGTACATATATGATTTGTAATTTTTTATGTTTTTTTTTTAAACACAATCTTTTAGATTGTGTTTTTTTTCCCGCTGTTATATGATGAAGAGTTTGAACTCACTAATTTAAGTGAAATTCAATATATTCTGAGAACAGCAAAAATAAACAATGTAACATATTGTATAAGTCATTCTATAGTTTGCATTGTGTAATTTATATTGTATTCCCATTGTCTCACACTCATTTTCCTTTTTCCACCCTTATTTAGCTCTCTTTATTCACTTACACTGCCTTTTTTCACTTTGTTTCATTGCTGTTCCTTTACTCCACTTCTTTCACAACGCCTCAATCCAATTTCAACTGTCTGCATTTCCTCTCTCCCTTCCACCACTTTTCAGCTTTCTCACATTCTCTCAGTACCACTGCTTTAGTTCACTTCCCCTCTCTTTCCTTCTTTTGCTCCTTTACTCTTTTTCCTTCCTCACTCATTGTACTGCAGTTCACTCAGTCCTTCCCTTTGTCTTTCTGTGTACTTACTTTCTCACTCCTTTTTCCTCTATCGTTCTATATTAACCTCATTCCTTTCATCCCTTCACTCTGTGACTCCCCTTCACTCACTCTCAGTCATCTTCCATTCCTCTTTCTTATTAATGGATCCTCATTTAGACTCCTTTCCTTTTCACTCATTTTCCTTTTACTTTCTTCTCTTTCTTGATTTCGTTTTGGTATCTCACATTCTTTTAGTATCTTACTTATCTTCAGTAATTTGTTCTTTTTCTATTTCTTTTTCCCTCTTTTTTGTCTTTCTACATTACTTTATTTCTGTTTTTGTATCCTTCACTATTGCTTTATTTCTTAGTACACTTTTTTTGATTTTTTACCTCTTGACCTGTTTCTTCTATTTTAAAATATATATTTTACAAATTATAACTTGTTTTTTCTTTTGTCTTTCACAGATACAAAGTGTAGTTTAAAGATGCAAGTAAGTTTTCATTAATTATATGGTAAGTGTGACTACAAAATGTAGTTTGTCATCACCCTTTGCTTTAACCTCACTACTTTTCTCTCATCCTACCTCACCCCTGTTTCCTTACTCTGCTTCCCTCACTTATTCTTATCCTCCATATTTACTTCTCTTTTCCTTACTTTCCTACCACATTCAACTTCTTTCAGTGGCCCTGCTCACCCACACTCCCTCACTTTCCTTTTTTTTCTAGTTCACTTAGTCCCTTTCTGACACTCCTTCCTTTACTCTCTCTGTTCTTTCTTTCTGTCACTTCCCATGTCTTACCCTTATTCACTTTTATCCACCCTCTTTCACTCCTCTTTACTTACACTCACTGCTATTTTCTTTCCCTCCGTCAACACTGTTCCTTTTCTCTGGTTCCGTGACTACCTGTCATTCCCCATCCTTTACTCTCCTTTCTTTTACTTTCATCACCCATTCACATTCTCCCATAATATCTGCTTTAGTTTTCTTCCTCTTTCTTCTCTTCTTTTGCTCCCTTATTCATTTTCCTTTTCTCAGTTACTTCCTCTTATACCTTTTCTCTGTTTTACTATCTATTACACAGTCTCTCTGTGTTTCTCCCTCTAGCTCTCTTTCTCTTTACACCACTTTCTTTGTCCCCATTCCTCATTCTCACTCCTTCATTATTTTTTTTTTTTTTTTTTGTGGGTGCGCTGACGGGACGTGCCCCGGTACGCGCACCGGAGCGCTCACCGGTACGCGCACCGGGAGCGCTCCAGAGTGAAATATTAAAAAAAATGAATTTACTTTAAAAAATATATATTATAATAATATACAATATAGGATTCATTTTTAGAAAAACATACCTTTCTAAGCTATAGATATTTGTGAAAAAATAACCTTAGAAATTCACTAAAAAACACATAGGTATGAGGCCTTATAAAAAGTTAGGAATTAGCAGTTAAAAAAACTATGAAATTCACTGAAAACAACATAGGTTTCACACCAGTTATAGTTAGGAATTAGCATTTAAAAAAACCTATTAAATTCACTGAAAAAAACATAGGTTTCACACCAGGTATAGTTAGCTGGAAATTTTACTGACATAAAACCTTTGAAATTCCCATGTTATAGTTAGTTGGACTCACTATAACTTGCGCGCCTGCAATGCACTGCTGATGACATCACATATTATATCACTCATGACATGGTCAGTGACATCACTCATGACATCACTGAGGACACCATCCTTGTGACAGAGTGAAAGACCTCCTTTCAGTGTAATGTAACCCTTGAAACACATATTCAAAAATAGAAACTTACATTTTCAAAAAAATGGAGATACCCATAACAGTTACAACAACCAATTCAGAAATTACACCATCTATATACACATCCACTCATTCACCAACAGTTCTATATAGTCACTCATACATATACTAACTCATCATATATAGTGATACACCTATACATCCTGTTACACACCGACAGTCATTCAAAAGTTACTCATACATGCAAATAAACTATTGAACATCCATTTATTTGCATATACAACTATACACAAACTACTACCTTACTTCTAAGGAAACTTACTCATACTTACTCTCTTAAACAATCACTTATAGAAACACATACTTATTTAAACAGGAACTCTTACAATCTCTCACTCTGACATATATTCACTTATATATATCAATACTCACATATACTAGATTAAAACATATGTCGTTACTGATAAGGACAATAGTGAGACAGTCGTTTTCTCACTAACACACACATATACACACTCATCCACCCATACAGTCCTGCACATATGCTGTCTTCAAAACACATACAAACAGTGAGTCAGTCATTGATGTATCTATATGGTAAGTAATACCCCCACCAAACCATACTGACACTCATACTGATACTAAAAAAACATCTAATAACCCATATACACACACATGTAGCTACTCATTAAACCATGTAGCCACTTATACACAAAGTGAAACACTGATACATATATTTAAATATTTAAACATTACTCGCTAATATATGTATTCACTAAGGTACACTTAATAAGCCAGTTAACCAATCATTTTTTTTTTAAAACATCCATTTAGACACTTATTTAAACATTTATTCTTCCATCAACCTTTACATATACATATATAAAACATATTTATTCTACAGAAAGACACACATTCACTGGATGGTGTCATCAGTGATGTCATGAGTGATGTCACTGACCATGTCATGAGTGATGTAATATGTGACGTCATCAGCAGTGCATTGCAGGCGCGCAAGTTATAGTGAGTCCAACTAACTATAACAGTGGAATTTCAAAGGTTTTATGTCAGTAAAATTTCCAGCTAACTATAACTGGTGTGAAACCTATGGTTTTTTCAGTGAATTTAATAGGTTTTTTAAATGCTAATTGCTAACTATAACTGGTGTGAAACCTATGGTTTTTTCAGTGAATATATATATATATATATATTACCTACTGGCGGTCGCCAGTAGGTAGTTATAGTTAGGATCTACTTTCCATATTGGGAATAACTTTGGCGCCGGTGGACGAATCTTCGCAAATTTCTCCAAGAAAATGGCCCGCTCCGCTCCGCTCCTTCCCTGAATGTTTGGGGGGGGGGATTCGTCATGCGGGGGCTGAGATAAAAGGGGGGTCCCAAAACGTGTTTTCCCTATGTTAATTTCCATAGGGCGGTCGAACTCACTTTTAGCCCGAACGGCTGAATGGATTTGCACCAAACTTGGCAAAATTGTAGGGACTGGTAGCCCGATGTGCCTTTGCTATGTCTCAAGATATGTGCTCCAGTGGTTTATGAGTAATTTAGGTTCCAAAAAATATATATATCTATGGCAGCGCCCCGGTACGCGCACCGGGGAGCGCACCGGGCACGACACGCGAGGTGCGAACAGAAAGTTGATTGGCTCTCGGGTGTCTGTAAACATTCGAAACAGTCAGGACCGGCCGCCATCTTGTGTCTCGGTAGGATAGAGACACAAGAGGTGGAAAAAAAGGGGGAAATGACCATAAGGGGGCAGGGTAGACCCCCCCTGACCCCCTAGGTTTGATGTGGGGGCTATAAAAGGGCCCCGCGGTGCAATATATATATATATATTGTTTTTTTGATTTGCGCGGGGGGAGCGCCCGGTACGCGCACCGGGGTGCGGACCGGGGAGCGTCCCATAGGGAAAATGAATGAAAGAGTTTTTAAAAAATGTAGCCTTTTTTTATAAATTGGAGGTAGTTCTAAAAAGAACTGTTTTTTTCTTCTTTTTGTTGTTTTATATTTTTTTATTGTTTTTTTGAACATTTTTTACTTTTTTGGGGTTTTCTGAACAGTTTTATATTTTTTTGGTATTTTTCATGGGGAGAAACGAAAAAACAGGGAATTGAAATGGCTCAACTGGAGCAAAAAAAAAAAAGAAATAATTTGTGGTTGTCCCCAGCAAGGACGATGAGCTTTATGCTCAGTTCACTGTAGGAGATGGTCTTCCCACAATGAATACAGGTTATTCTGAAATCTGCAAACCGTGGCTGAATGCAAGGGATTGTCTCTCTTGCCTCTGGTCCCGACGGAGTGGGTTGCTTTCTTTTTGAGGTGGTGCTTGTAGATTGGGGAGGGTTACTGGCCAGTTCCCTAATCTCTGCAGCAGAATAGTTGATGGGATGCTTGCGCTGCATGTGTCTAATCATCGTGTTGTTTCCGAATGAATATTTTTTATTAGGGTTCCCCCTAGAAAGTTCTATGCCACAGATTAGGCAAGTCACCTTGGCAGCATTTACTTTTTTCTTGCCCTCTGGGATCGAAAAAAACTCCCATACAATGTGTGATCTTGGCTGGTATGGGGTATTGCGTTCTTCCAGCCATCTTCTCCTCCCCTCCTCCTCCTCCTCCTCCTCTTCCTCCTCTTGTTGACCACCAATGTAATCTTGTGGTGGTCCTCTTGGTGGTTGTGGTGGTGGTGGAGGTGCAGATGCTCCAGCTGCTGCTGCTACTGTAGCCATTTCAAAGTACACAATATATATCTCAAAGATTGCAAAAGAGGTCTTCCTAAGTCAAAGGACAAAGTCAGAATAAGGAAGAAAGGTGGGGTCTTTCATCATTTGGGAAAAAAAAGGCCTGAACCAATGAGAAGTATTATTTTCAGGTCACAAGACCAGGGATTTCATCATTATGAAACCAAAACTGTTCTACACCAATAAAAAGTGTTATTTTCAGGTCACATGACCGACGTGCTTACGCGGGTCGCGTCGCGTAAGCGCGTCGGATGTTTACGTTGCGCGATCATATTCGCTCGAGTGCTTCCGGGTGCGGCTACGCGATACGTCACGATCATGTTTTCGTTCGCAACATTGCCGCTGACGGGACGCTCCCTGGTTCGCACACCGGGGCGCTTAAAAATACTACGCTTTCCGGGGCGCTAATCGGGGCACGCACCTGGAGCGCTCCAGAGTGAAAAAACCTAAGGTTTAGGGTGGGTAGGGGTATTTGGCTGGCAAGAATATTTTTAGGGTTTAGGGTGAGTAAAGGTATTTGGGTGGCAAGGGTATTTTTAGGATTTAGGGTAGGTGAGGGGATTTTGGTGGCATGGGTATTTGCTGGGTTTATGGTGGGCTAGTGTATTTGGGTGGCAAGGGTATTTTTATGATTTAGGGTGAGTAAAGGTTTTTGGGTGGCAAGGATATTGTTAGGATTTAGGGTGTGTATCTATGCATGTTTGTGTGGAAAATATATTTGTATGGTTTTGGTGTGGGTAGGGGTATTTGGGTGTTAATGGTTTTTTCAGAGTTTAGTGTGGCTAGGGGTGTATTGGTGGCAAGGGAATTTTTGGGTCTTAAGAGTGGGCAAGGGTAATTGGGTAGCAAGGTTATTTTTTAGGGTTTGGAGTAGGTAAGGGTATTTGGGTGGGAAGGGTATTTTTATGGTAAACAGTGAGTATTTGGATGGCAAGGGTAACTTTAGGGTTGGCAGTGTTTATAAGTCAAAAGGTCTCTCTCTATATATATAAAGATATACATGTTTATATATTATAAATACATATATACACATTGGTATATGAGCTTAAGGTCCTATGTACAGGACTCATCGGACTTTGTACGCAAATTGAACAAAACATCATGGAACTCAGAATGCATACTTGTTATGCTAGATGTAGCCTCATTGTATACGTCGATACGGCACAATGATGGTATCAGAGCAGTAAGCCACTATTTAAATCCACGTGCAAATAACTTCTCTGCCCATAACACCATGTTAATCTCTATGATTAAGATCTGTCTGAAACAGAATTACTTCCTGTTCAATAATCAAGTGTACCAGCAGATAAGAGGGGTAGCCATGGGGGCCTGTTTTTCACCCAGCCTAGCGTGCTTGCACATGGGCTGGTGGGAGGAACAGGTCCTCATGGGACAACATCTTGCTACTATACAAAATCATGTCCCACTTTATTTGAGGTACATTGATGACCTCTTTTTGATTTGGCAGGGTACATCACAAGAAGCACGTACGTTTGTGGAACAACTCAATATCAATGATTTAAATCTTCAATTCACATCTACAATTAGTACATCATCAATATGCTTTCTAGATATAGAAATATATGTGGAATCTGGGGGATTAGCAACAAGATTACATCGAAAGCCGACAGCGGGCAATACCGTCCTGCATGCGGCTAGCCAGCACCCCATCACTTGATACGCAGTATCCCCTTTGGGGAGATGCTGCGTATCAAAAGAATTCACAGTACAGAGGCAGAATGTGTTAAGGCCCAGGAAGCGGTTGAAAAAACGCTTTCTTGCAAGGGGTTATTCGGAGGTAGTTGTTCAAAAAGCAATCAATCGCTCAAACAATATAACCAGAATACAGGCTCCTCCACCTAAAACAACACCCAGCATGATGAACATTGCACCTGTACCGGATTCCTCACGGATTATTGTTACTTATAATCGCCAGCACAAAGAGATCCGGAAAATCGTTTCCCGTAACTGGAACCTGGTGACAGGGGATCCTATCATCGGTGATCTAGTGGGTAGGAAACCTGAATTCTCTTTTAGAAAATCCACTTCCATGGCAGATAGATTGATCAAAAACCATTTGGAGCAGCCAATCTCAGAGACCTTCATGGCTCTGAGAAAAGGATTTAAGAAATGCTCAAGCTGCAAAGCTTGTAAATATGGCTGCAGCAAGACAATATATCTTACATCATTCAGAGAAGTGCCTGTACAGATCACCAAACAGCTTACCTGCAAAACTGAATTTGCAGTTTATGTGCTACAGTGTCCTTGTGAGCTCCGGTATGTAGGGAGTACCCGGCTTCCGGCTCACAAGCGGATACTGCAGCACATAAGAGCAATCAGTACCAAAGATCAGTCCTACCCAGTGGCACGCCACTTTGAGAGCACTCATGACAGTGACCCAAAACACCTACCATACTATGTCAGTGACTGTATCATGCCCCCCAAACGAGGTGGTAACAGAGATGCTCTCTTGAGGGTCCTAGAAACGAGGTATATTTTAGAATTAGATAGTCGAAGCCCGGGGGGTCTTAATGCCAGCGAGGACCTCAATACTTGCGTGTGAATCTGCAAACATCAATAGAATTCACTATAGCGCAGGGCATCCTCAAACTAATCCCGTGGCTGCCAAGATCAGCAACAAAGTAGGACTTCATTTAGCTCACATAGGTTTTAGCTGAATTGAGAACAATTGTTATGAAACCAAACACACAAGGGAGGGGCTCCTCTCTTTTATACTATGATAATAGAAATTGTTGAATTTTTATTAATTCATTCAATTTTAGCACTTTGCACTTTTTATATAATTTGCACAATATAGCAATACCTGCACCTTGTCACACAAGGTGGTATATATTGAAAATAAGTTTACATATGAATATGAAATCTTTGCACACGCACTTTAATCAGGTCCCCACTTAGGATTTATCAACAAGGGGTTCTTTTACCAGGAAACATATGATCTTTTATGTGATTTTATCAATATATGGTTTTATGATGTTACATATTTATATTTATTTATATGTATATATGTATGACCATTGCGATATATTGCACATATTTGTTTCATTATTATTATGAATTATGTATGGTCTTTACTCATTATGAGTTTCATCATTTAGACTAAGGGTTATCATTTTGTATTTATTTATATTTATATATGTATGACCATTGCGATATATTGCACATATTTATTTCATTATTATTATGAATTATGTATGGTCTTTACTCACTATGAGTTTTATCACTTAGACTAAGGGCTATCATTTTGTCTCTAGTCTTTCTTTTGTTTCCTTGGAAATAACCTATGACTTGTGGAGGGCGGAAATCAATGGTCCACCCTCTCTGTTTACTACTTATACCTCACCTGTGACATAGCAATCACATCATGTGATCAAGACTGTGGAGACAGTCGAAACGCGTCATGGCGGCATGCTGAGCAGAATTATGCACAAATAAAGGCACCTTTGTTCTGGCACCAAATTGGGTTCTACTCATCGTCATTTTTTCCAGTTGAATCAGAAACTGGAGGCGCTGCAAGCGCCTGGCGGATCTTTGTCCATATATATATATATATATATATATATATATATATATATATATATCACATTTCACTCGTACAAAACAGAGGAATTCAGAAGTTCCGCAGACATCAAATATTACATCACTCATTACACGTACATCACTCATGACATTACTATGGCATCTCAAATTGCATCACTGATAAGATCCCTGATGGCATTCTCTATAGACCCACTAATACAACTCCACATAACCTCTCATATACCCATTCCCACTCCCACACAACTCCTCACATAGCCATCCACAGACCCAGATAAGCACTCACACACCCACTCACTGATGTGAGGGAGAAGTGTGGCTCAGTGGTTAGAGGCGGCAGACCCGGAAGCTGAGATCAGCCCGCGACCAGGGTTCGATTCCCAACGCGGCAGGGTCTCGGGTCAAAATGTCCGCGGGCCTGATAATTCTCGCCTCGGCGCCTACTCTAACCTTGGGCTCCACTCTGCAACTCTGGGCAATAGCTTGCTTAATCTTCACAACGGCCCCTTCAACGCAGGGGATGACTGGTCTCACCTTGGAGGTGCCCAGAAGGGACCATCTCACAGGGAAAGCCAGGACGGGTTCCCCAGCGGTAAACAGCGCCGGGACGCCCGCGGTGTGGGCAGCTGTGCGCTTTACAAGTATACAACATTTACATTTACATTTACTGATCTATAGAATTTCTCACACATCCACTAGCTCATACTGCCACATGCACATCCAGTAACTCACACGTAGAGCCCCTTGCACCCAATCACTCACCAATACAGCCACTCAATTTACAACGTTAAACTGCTGAGAAAACACACTTCAATTATTTGCACTTTATAAAAGTAAGTGGTTCTTTGTTTAATGGTGATGCAATTGTATTCCAAGGCATCAAAAGCCTGTCTAAAAATTTGGTGGGAAACACTCTCCAGGGGGCCTTTTAGTAAACTGCCCATCAACCTGGGAAAGGGCGGTAAGACATAGCATACCGCTATTGTATATCAGGTGGGCCAAATGGGAAGGATTTCTAAGCCAATTTACATACTTCTAGTTTTTAAAAAGTTTAGAACATGATCTCTGGTCTCAGCAGCAGATGACAAGAAAGAACCCCCTTGTCATAGACACTACATGAGATATTAAAAAAATAAGGATGCAAACACCTCCATCAAGGATTACAGATAACTTTTCAGTGGTAAGGCAGAGAAAATACACTATACTATGGCGAGGGGCCCCAGGACCCGGCCTTGTCACCTGGGTGTTCCTAGGGCACCCAGTGTGCTATATGCCCAAGAGAGGAGCTTCAAGGCCCCGATGGCCCCTGCCAGCTTGCTGCCTCCTGCAGGAGCTGGCATTGATTTCACACACAGGGAGCTGCTAAGCATGCAGCCCTCTGGGTGTTAAAGCAATAATTTGGTATTTTTCCCAACTCACTTGACAGTGGGCATAGAACAAGAAAAAAGCTCTGCTTCCTGCAAGCAAGAGCATTTCTCCTTGCTGGAAGCACAGGAGGCTATGCTTCTTTTTTTAAAACGTTTGGCAGGAGACACAGATCCAGCATGACTTGCTCAGAAAAATTGAAAAATTATGTTTTATTGCCACAGGCTGAGCACCTGTGGGAACCCCCCCCCCCCCCCCCCCATAGAGGTCTAGGGGGTAAGGGTATTCCCCTACCCTGCCCCCTTCTCTTTTTTGAAAATGTTTTGGGGGGACTAAGGTAAGAAGATTGCCAACACTTCCTGGTTGAAGTGTTGGCAAACAAAGAAAATGCCAGGAGATGATGGACGGAGCATTTAAACTTTTAAGACACTCACCCCCAGTCACAGATCTGTGTTGAATCCATCATTGTTCTTTAGCTCAATTCGCCACCTCAGTTCAGACCCAGCCATATGCAAATCATTCTTGAACCTGTGCTCATGGGAACAGTCCAGTCCTGACTACCGGTCCGAGTCCCCCTGGACTGGAAACAAGCATCCTGGGACTGGTTTTGGGGTAACACCGCTCATCAGCCAAGCTAGATTGAATCCAGTGACAAAGTGAGCAAGGGACCAACGTCTGGGCATACCCTGCCAACTTAGTGCAAACAAAGCAAAAACAAGGAAATGATGGATGGAGCGATGAAACTTTTCAAACAATCACCCCCAGTCACAGATCTGAGTTGAATCCATCATCGTTCTTTAACCCTCTTCGCCACCCCAGTTCAGACCCAGTCATATGCAAATCAGTCCTGACCCTGTGCCTCACGGGAACATTCCAGGCCAAACTTCAAGGCTAGGTCCTCCCTGAACCAGAAACAAGCATGTTGGGACTGGTTTCAGGACAACACCGCTCATCAGCCAGCCTAACTTGAATCCAGTGGCAAAGGAAGCAAGGGACCCACATCTGGGCATACCCTGCCAACTTAGGATAAACAAAGCAAACACAAGGAGATGATGGACAGACCGCTGAAACTTTTCAGACACTCAACCTCAGTCAATGATCTGCATTGAATCCATCTTCGTTCTTTAGCTCACTTCTCCACCCCTGTTCAGACCCAGCCATATGCATATCAGTCTTGACCCAGTGCCTCAAGGAAACAGTCCAGCCCAAACTGCGAGGCCAGGTCTTCCCTGGACCAGAAAAAAACATCCTGGCACTAGTTTCAGGGTAACACACCTCATCAGCGAGGCTAGCTTGAATCCAGTGGCAAAGTGAGCAAGGCACCCACGTCTTGGCATACCCTGCCAACTTAGGGCAAATAAAGCAAACACAAGCAAGCCAAAGCCACATTGAAACTGCTGAACACTAGCAAATGGGTGCCTTCTATGCATGCAATTAGCTGCACAAATTTAAAATGGTCCATCAAATAGAAGCACTCAACGGGTTCCAAATAATCCATTTAATTCAGTTAACAGATGCATTTCAACAACAATATGTCTTTCTCTATGCCCATAGCATGGATTCACTCGAATCACTCGTTTTTGTAGGGCTTCTTCCACTCCCATTGGTTACAATGCTGTCCACTACAATTCAAACAAAGCTCTGTCAGCATGGACATTTCACCAATCATGTAGGGTCAAACAGGATATTATGGACTTAGAACGTCTTTAGGGGATGTATACCACCACATTGGATACAAAGTCCATAATGCATTTCACCTTACTGGATCCATGCTGGCGAGATAGAGCTTACAGTGAACAGGAGCAGTTCCATTTACAATTATTTGGTTACCTCCGCTCTACCACACCACATACATGCTATACCAGAGCGGGCGGATCCAGGAAAGTGATTCTTTAGTAACTATGCTTTGCATTTAGTAATGTCAGGTGAGTGTCACCTTGACATGCCCCCCTCTTCTGTGTATATATGTATTCTCCCTTCAGTGTATACCATTCGCAGCCTCCAGGAATGACTCTGGACTTGACTCATTAACTGTTTGATAAAACATCTGAAAATATGGCTTTTCTTCTCTCAGACCGCTTAGTCATCTTCCAAACTACTACAAACGGCTTTAAACTGCCTCCCCAAATCCTTCGGGTATTGTGTGCTTTATAAGTTCGTTTACATTTCATTTTTATTTCATTTCATGCCAGCAACCCACATCTCCGGTCTAGGTCTGCAGTTCACATCTCCATCATAGCTTTCCACGGTCCAGGGCCAACCAAAATGGAAATCACAGGCCTCTACGTTATGTACCAGACTCAAGGACACACCCATGCAACACAGTATTCAGACGCAGTAACGCGCTGTAAGGCACTAAATACATTTACCATGTAGTCCAAGGCAAGTTAAAAGCACAGCATCTGAACTTGGTCTGTAGACACCACTCAGCTACACAGGGAAACAGATTGTTCACACTACTGATTACTATAAAACACGAAATGCTGCCACCACTGTGACCATGCCATTTAACTCCTGGCAAGGGCAGTACCTCTTTATCACTATGAGGCCAGCAGTTAATGCATCTAACCAGATTTGAAATGCACAAGACAGGCCTAGGTCAGTTCCAGATATCCATAAAGCTGGAGCAATGAGGAAAGGGATGCATGCTCGCAGTGGCATAACCTAAAATGATGGGACTCCTCTGCAGAATGGTAAGATAGTCCACTGAGTCTCCCATATATTAATTGGCCTTAGGCAGAATAGGGGTCCCTTGAGGGTCGGGGGCCTTTGAAAGGTTGGGGACCCACTTGCCCCGCAGGAGCTTAAGGGGCCTGTGTTACACTCCTGCACATTCATCACCATGCAAAGGATATTTCAATGGGATCCTCCAGAATTCCATCATCTCTGAAGAGTTACTGGACTTTTATAAATATTTAATTGAAAAGTCACATACAGTCTAGCCATCCTCACTAATAAACAGTGGTGAAAAAAAATCATGATTAACATGTTTATGGCACTATTGTGAGACTTTTCATGTTCAATATGTGTGTTTTCTTGTCTGATGTGATATCGTCCTCACTCTTTAGTCAGCAGTACGTCCAATTGTAGCTGTCATCTGCTCATCAGCAAATAATAAACAAAACAAATCCCAATACTGTTCCTGGATTTATAATCAAATCAATGTAGCCATATTGCAACTCTTTACAACATGTGGTGAAGACTGCAAGTTCTGTCTGAATAAATCTATTTTATTATTTTGTCTAATCAACACAAAACTTGTTTTTCATTTTAAACGAACATTTACATTTTTACATCATAATTGCAACACAAATATCACATTTGGAAATACATAAAGCATCCACATGTACAAATTCCTAGTAACCCCAAGCACACTCTCAATCTCTCATAATGCTCTATCACTCCTCAGAAATCACCTAATTTGAACACTCAAACAGTCAAACATTCCATTCACACCTCACACTGTCTATTTACAATATAATTACAGTTTAATCTTTTTAAGACAATGCCATAGAAAAAAACAATATCAGCATTTAATATTTTTGTATACATAATTCAAATTCGATTTGTATATTCTTATGGCTAGAAATAATGGTCTACGCGTTTCGAACTCTTGATGGATGTAGAGTTCTCTTCAGGACCAAATAAGCTTCTCTTGCAAAATACTAAAGTCGAAACGACGTTGGAACAGCGTGCAGCGCGTCGATATCATCGAATGATTGTGACGCGCTGCACGCCGGAAGAGACTGCCGGTTGCTCCCAAACTTGTTTTCAGGCTCCCCCAAAAAGCAGCTTACTACTTATAAGGAAAGACCGGCGAGGTTCACAATTTATAGATACAAGTGCAGCAGGCAAGATCAAAAGAGTGTGAAGAGCACGTTGGCTCGAACAAATGTTTGTTCCAACGTCGGTTTTGACTTGAGCATTTTGCAAGAGAAGCTTATTTGGTCCTGAAGAGAACTCTACATCCATCAAGAGTTCAAAACGCATAGACCATTATTTCTAGCCATAAGAATATATAAACCGAATTTAAATTATGTATACAAAAAAATGAAGTGCTGATATTGGTTTTTTTCTATGGCATTGTCTTAAAAAGATTGAACTGTAATTATATTGTAAATAGACAGTGTGAGGTGTGAATGGAATGTTTGACTGTTTGAGTGTTCAAATTAGGTGATTTCTGAGGAGTGATAGAGCATTATGAGAGATGAGAGTGTGCTTGGGGTTACTAGGAATTTGTACATGTGGATGCTTTATGTATTTCCAAATGTGATATTTGTGTTGCAATTATGATGTAAACATGTAACTGTTCGTTTAAAATCAACAAAAATGTTATGTTGATTTGACAAAATTATAAAATAGATTTATTCAGACAGAACTAGCTGTCTTCAGCACTTTTTGTAAAGAGTTGCAATATGGCTACATTGATTTGATTATAAATCAAGGAACAGTATTGGCATTTGTTTTGTTTATTATAGGTCAGTGGCTTGGCCTTACTGTTGGGAGCCCAAACCCAGTAGTGATATCAGTCATCTGCTCATCAGCGGCACTGAATTACTCCTACGAATCTGCCCACCACATAACTCTCGGCATGCCATGCACATGCAATAAAATGGATTGACACAACACAACATATTTCTCTTTTACACTACTTTTCTCCACAAAATACCCATAATCTATGTCAATATGTAGCTTTTTAAGCACTTAAGCACTTCAAGTGATTAGTATAGGTTTTAATATGAACATTTATTCACCAATAATCCCTTCTTTATAGATTAAACTCAGGGGTGGCTCCTCCACTATGGTGGAGGAGCATCGCCCCACTGCTTTCTTGCAGTGAGAGAAGCCAAAACATAAAATGGTAATAACTTTTAGTTATTACCTTTTTATGTGTGCTTTGCAAACGGGCGTGTGGGCGGGGCTGCACTGCTCTCCGAGCAGGGTAGGGAAAGAGTGGTTTGCCCACTCCTGAGTGTGCAAAGACTGTTTAGTTGGCCCTCTCGGTCCACCCAAACCAGTCATGTGCACTTTGCCCTTCTCCATGGAGGCTGCATTGCAGCCTGCATGGAGAACATAGACACCCCTCTCGCCCCTCGCTCAGCGCCATGTCATTGTGCTCTAGACCAATCACAACGATGTATGGAGCATTGTGATTGGCTTAGGGGAGGGATCCTGTCTGCATGCTTCCTGTTCCTGTTAGTGGCAGGAGAGCAGGAGCAGTGAAGACGCGGGACCCGGCAGAAAGGTAGGTTTTTAAATTTTAGTTCTTAAATTACGACTCTCCCCCTGCATGACCCCTACCCGCATGATCCCCCACTCATGCCCCCACCCAGGAGCCATGCAAGCCGCTATTAATTCAAATATGATGCAAAATGTTTGCTACTTATTTGAAACAAAATGATTTTCACCTTTGAAAAGTGGAGAAAAAATTATTCCCATTTAAAATTAGCAAAAACAGTGTAAAATCAGGTTGTTCATGTATACCCTTGTGCAAACAGTTTTCTCTATTCCCCCTTATACAAGCAGCAAAAATAGTGAAAACAGATTTGCTCTGTTTTCTCCACCAGTGCAACGTTTCCATAAAAGACACCAAGAGCCTTACCTTCAGCAGAGATGACACTATTTGCCCGCTCTTCACTTGAAGAATGTTGCCCACTATTGGAAGCGGGGTGGGCCCAGGGGGCAGTTTGTGTGCGTGGAACATCCTCCTCCAGACATTAATGAACAACAGGTAAGAAACGCATGTAACCAGCAGAAGCGATGCAGCCACCCCCAGATCCATTTTGGTGAAATGTTCCGATGCTTCTCCAGAGGCAGTGAGTGCAGTGTCTTGCTTCAACTTTCCATGTGGAGCTCATCAGCTCTGCTGACGTTTTTGTCCTCAGTTAAACTCTTTCAGCCTGCTGCAACGTTTGCAGATGTTGATCTTTATTCGTTTTTTTCAAATGTTGAATTAAGTTATGAAACATCTACATGTGTGCCAGCTGGCTTAATTTCGCTTTGAGCAGAAGTATACACATTCTGCTGCTCTTTTGGTTCCCATTGCATGATTAACTGGCACCAAATCATAAAAAGTGTTAGATCCAGTGGTGGCCGCTACCTAAAGGGGTGGCGGGGGGAGGGGTGATGGTGGGTAATGAATTAGAAAAAAAATCAACTTACGTTCAGGCCTGCAGCCGTCTCTCTGTCCTCTTCGGATTTTTGGTCGACTCCAGAAGCAGGAACCAGGAATCACACAGGCTCCCAGACTCCCATAGCCAATAACGACGCTGAGTTACAGCAGCAATGTGATTGGTCTGAGCACTGTGGTTCGGCGCTCAGAGAGGGACTGGGAGGGTGTGCATGTTCTCCACCCAGGCCGCATTTAGAAATCTCACCAAGAGGTGGTCTGGAGTAGGATTTTCCTCCCTTATGCTCGCTAACTTAACATTGGTGATCTGCAAGTGATGAAAAACTCAGATACGCAGAGTTTTTTGGAACTCTGCGCTACACGCAGAGCAGGAAAAACTCTGCAAACTCCGTGAGTGGAGCGTAATTTCACACCCAGGCCTAGATACTAGTACCTTGTGCCAGGGACCAGCTGTAGTAAAAATGTTACAACTCGATGGTGTTTTAATCCCTAGGATCCTGTTTTTAACTTTCTTCTCAAAGTTTTTATCAAAATCTTTTCAAATTGTGGATATTGCTAGTCATTATTGCACGCACACTTTATTCCTGTTTTATCCTTTTTACTTGATTTTTAATTGACTACACACATAGAAATGCTGCATCTTAGTGATTTCCTCTGCATTTACAATTCTCATTATGTGATACTTGAGCATTTGAACCTGGTGTACTAAATAGCTACTTTTTCTTGTTTTAATTGTATCATGGGCTCCACTGCAAAGGAAGAATTTGTGTGTATCTTTTATGGTTTTACAACCGAAATAAAGATTATGATGCTGATGATTCTTATACTGTCAACCCCTAGAAACTCACACCTCTCCAGCCCACATACAGAACTGGTAAGTATTTGCTGAAAAACCAGGACATGAAAAGTGAATAAAAATCTGGACTGTTACATTCTGACCTCTGAGTGTAGGAGAGATGGTCTGATGCTGACACAGTAGTCTTAGGGTGGATCAGAGGGCATAGGGACTGAGACTTGGCAGAGAAGTTTAAAGGTGGACGGGTGTTAATGAGTGTGATCTGTGAAGGGTGGCAGAAAGGGTTTGAGAAACTCAGATGGCTGAAGTCCAGAAAAAAATATTAGTTTCTAACAAAGGGTTCAAAGACATATGGCAGTCAGCCAGGGAAAGCTCAACATCATAAGAATGCTCTGATGAGTAGAAGAGGGGGTGATGGAGGTTCCAGATAGATCATCTCAGATGGCCCAAAGAGGGATTCTGTGTGACCCCAGATCTTTGTGCTGACAGTGCAGGTATGTGTATGTGAGGTGGGTATGTTCCAAGGAGCGAATTTAGTAAGATGTCCCTCTACCTAATGCAGCAAGACAACTTGCTGTGCTGCGTGATAGTGAGAGCAGAAATGTGTCTTATCTACTAAGATATGAACTTTTTCTGCTTTCCCCTGCAGTGTCTAACTTTCTGCTGCCTAGCTCCATCACAGGCACTCTTGTGACAATGTGTAAGAGTGCCTGTATTAAGAGTAGTTTTGTGCAGAAATGGGAAGCTTCCTGCACATATACAACTCTTTGACGCATCTTCTTCTTTCTATGTGTGCTTCAGAATCCAGCACACATAGAAAGAGGAAGTAACGTGGAGCAATAGAAACATTTCTCCTTGTTACACCTTATCTGGGACAGCGACAATTTTGATGCCGTACCAGATTTACTCACCTTAGTAAATTTGAAATTGCATCAAAGTACATGGTAAATGAATGAAAAGGCCCATCCTCTACCCGTGGAATGCCTTTTCAATAGAGGGTAACACAAGGCAGTGATTTGTACTGCCTTGCATTACTCTTGATTCACTAACCCACATAGAGTTACACAAGGTGGTTTTGTGTATCTTAGTAAATCCCATATAAGGGTCTGTGTTGCCTTGCATCGTGTTGCTTAACACAAGGGCAAAACAAGCCCTTAATAAATCTGACCCTAGTTGCGTAATAGTTAGACTCCTTTTCTAATGAAATTCTTAGTGGGATGCCTTTTGCAGGACGTGATGGAAAGTAGATAAAACTTCCCTACAGAGTGATAGTGTATTGACTGCAGCCTGGTGGATAGAGGGTTGAGTCTCAGACCAGAAGTGAGGGAGAAAGGAGGAAAGTCTGCCCAAACAAATTCTGTGAAGTCCTTGTTTGCAAAGGGCTTCTGATTAGTTCTTCCTGAGTGACAACATATGGTAGATAGTAGAAGTAAGGGAGAGGTCATCGGTTTCTCTAACTAAAGGTATCAACGTTTCTAATCATGACTACCCTTTTGTTTGTGCCTGATGACTACTTAGAAAGGCAGAAGACAGTCAAGTGCTGAGATCTCATGCTTCATTGTATCCTTGTTTTGATATCTTCTGTTTGGAGGCAGAACTATTGATGCTGCTGTGAAAAGCCATCAGCTAGCACAAAGGCAGTGTCTGAGCAACAGTCAGAAAATTATATTTGAAAGACAAGCACCCCAAATCAGTTCTGAAAGCTCAATAGTGGATCCACATTTCTCATCTGGAAAATGACTGTTAAAGTGAAACTGTGAAATGATCGATCAGTAGGTCACAATAATGGAAGTAACAAAATGTCTCTGTTTATTCAGTGAAATAATTCTTTCAATATTTGCAATAAAGTCAATTCATAAAAATCTCTGTGAGTTTATTTTCTTTTTGGCTTTGATACCTATATGACTTTGATTTAAGGGGAACATTCATTAATATCCCAATGGCATTTAGCTTAATTACTTGTAGTCCCATCCCTTTGCTTGTCACTACTCTATAGAATAATTCTTCTAGTGTAGCTTCTAAGTAAGGGCCATTGAAGGATGGACTTTATACATCTACCATAGTAAAACCGAGTCTAAGAGAGTGTTGAGTTTGATGAAGGGTCATTTGTGCATGAATTGTCTCTCAGAAGAATCCATCTTCAAACATTCATTCATCTACCCACTCATTTTCACACTCGCTCATTAATTTGCTCATACACAATCACTTTCATCCTCGTGCACGCATCAGCATTTTCATACACACACAAAAAACAGAAATAGCCGGCCTAGAGATGTTTGAGCTGAAAGTTGTTTCATCACGAAACACAAAAATAAATGTGATCCATCACTTCTCAAAAAACCCAGAGTAACAGGATTCTCTCCATTCATCTCTCTTCGATAATAAAAGCTACGCTTCACTCTGGACTTCCCTCTTTTTTTTTTTTTTTGGTCCTCATCTCACCTATCAAGCCTCAGCGGGTCTTACGAAGCCGCTCTTACTATCTGTGGTCCTTCCGGCTTACCGCACTCGCTTGGGTCATCCGACCGATACCTTTTTGTGAGGGAGCTTGGTGTAATCATTAGATCAATTATATTAATCTTAAGTAATGGCCCCAACTCACAAAAGGATGCCAGACGTTTTATGGCTTATCTTCTGCGCTCTCGTACTCCAGACGAGCCATGGCAAATGAGGCCTTGAGCCACTTTTTGGTGGTAGGGGATCTTTCCACTTCTTACAGATTTCCCTCCGGGCCAGCAATACCAAGTACATTAATAAACCTCTGTTTTTCTGAGAAAGGGTTTGACAGAATCGGCCATCATCTCCAAAACAGATCAATGACATGTTGATACCGATATTGGTGTTAAAAATATCTCGAATAGTGTCACCCACCTCTGTCCAAAATGTTGCCAGTTCTGGACACTCTAAAAAAACATGTAGGTTGTTAGCTAGGGGTAGCAGACATCTTGGGCATTTAGGGGGTGGCTCTGGGGCAAACTTGGCGATCTTTGCGGGAGTATAGTAAAGTCTGTTGATGACGAAGAGATTGGTTCTTTTTCAAACAGGCAGGTTTGACATATTTATACAAGGCATTTAATGAGAGGTCATATAAGGACTCTATTGATGGCCCAAGGGGGCTTTGAGTCCACACCACCGCTAAAGGAGGGACCTCGAAATCTTCAACTTCCATTAAGTGGTTATACCAGACTGAGATTTCCTTCTTAATCGGGAGAGTGGATTGCCACAGCCCTTCAATCTCCCCATTCCCACTGACTTCCCCTTTTTCTGTGTCTTACCATGACACCAACTGTAGGTATTTGAATCTAGAAAACCCTGGCCCGATCTTTGCTCTTAAATATTCCCATGGGTGGATCCCCCCAGAGTCTGCTAGCTCGGCCCAGGTAGTGATGCCCCCCCTTCTTATAGGCAACGCCAGGCTGTCTCTAAGGCATCCCGGTGTTCCCGGTGCGTCCCAAACAGGGGCATTGTCCGAATAATATCCTATGCCCCAGCTACATCTAAGCCTATACCATAGCTCCAAGGCAGCCCTCAAAACCTTCAGACGTATCCACTTAAAAAATTTTGGAGATCCGAACTTATATAAAAATGCCTCTCCGCCTCCACCTCCTTCCGCTCTCGCCATTTCTCCTAACAGTCTGCCCCAAGCTGACTCCTCTGGTTTGACAAGTACCATCTGGATGCCTTTAAACTTGAATGCTGCTGCATACAGCCTAACATCAGGAAGGGCTAGCCCGCCTTTCTTTAATCTGCGTCTGAGTTTTTTCCATGCCAATCGGACCCCCTTATCTCCCCACACAAAGCTCCCGATCTTGCTCTGTACCTTCCCTACACTTTTTTTCGTGAAGGTTAATGGTATAGAGGAAAATAGGTAAGACAGCTTAGGAAGAATGACCATCTTTACCAAATTGGTTTTTCCATAAATGGTTAAGGGAAGGTTCCTCCATCTACTAAAGAGGCTTTCTATTTCTTTAATGATTCTGTTAAGATTAATCTGAGGTATTTTTTCCAAATCCTTGACAATATAGATCCCCAGATATCTCAGCTCTGTGCTGACCCTTCCAGTCCATTCCAAGTGCCAGCACATCACCTCTGTCTTTGTTCTATCAACTAAATATCCAGATAAAGATCCAAATTAACCTATAAGCTCCTCTACCCTCGGAATCACCACCTCGGGGTCGCTCGTGTACAGTATTAGATCATCGGCATAGAGGGCTATTTTAGAACTATATCATTCAGATCTAAAGGGATAAATTAAATCGTCCAATCTCATCGCCTGTGCCAGTGGTTCCATATATATATTAAATAAAAGGGGCGAGATCGGGCAGCCCTGCCTGGTCCCTCTCTGGATATTGAAGCTCGATGTTAATGGCCCATTTAGAAGGATTCGGGCGGAGGCACCCTGGTAACAGTTCAGCAAGGTTTGGATAAAGATGGAACTGAACCCCATTGCCTTCAGAACCTCCCAAAGGTACACCCAGCAGACTCTATCAAAAGCCATGGCCGCGTCTAAAGTGACTACAGCCAAGGGATCAGTCCTCTGAATGGCCAGATCTATATTGCCTATTAAGAGCTGCGTCTGCTCCTGAAGATATCTTCCTGCAGCAAACCCTTTCTGATCCGAGTGTATCAACTTCGGAATTAATTTTGGCAATCTCCCTGCCAATATGCCCATAAAGATCTTATAATCAGCATTCAGCAGGGAGATTGGATGGTAGGAGTCTGCCTTTTTAGGGTCCTTACCGGGTTTCAAAATCAAAACGATTGTTGCCTCCTTCCAAGACTTGGGCAACCTTCCGGTTAGACAGTAGACTGAGTTAAAAGTAACCCCCATTGCAGTCATCAACTCCTCTGTGAGGAGTTTATAAATTTCACTCGGGAGTGAATCCGAGCCTGCAGCTTTTTTATTTTTAGATTTTTTGATTTGCTCGGCTATCTCCTCTAGAGTAAAGGGAGCATCTAGTTCATTCCTGCTTTCTTCCGACAGGGTGGGCAGATGTTTATTACTCAGAAAGGACTGAATAGCACTCGGTAAAGGAGCAAGATCCTCTCTATATAGTTCCGAGAAAGGGAGAGAAGACAGGACTGTATATCCTCAATCCTACTTGAAGTTTACCCGTTGATATTAATAATCAGTTCTTTTATATCATTCCTGGCGTGATCAGTTCTCGCTTTCCAGGCCAAGAGAGCTCCTGCTTTCTCCCCATATTCAAAATTCTGCATCTTTCTAACTTCCCTCTATATTCCGATCTTACCTCATCTAAATCCTTCAAGACTTGTGAAAGCCGCTCCGACTCCCTATTACTTAGTCCATTTCTTTCTTTCTCCAGTTTGTTTATCTTCCCCTCGATACTCTTTAATGCCTCCGCCTCAACCCTATTCTTAAAACAAATAATTCAGTGAAGTTTCTCCCTTAACCAAGCCTTATACGCATCCCATATAACATCCAATGTCGTAGAGCCTGTGTTCAATGAAAAAAATTTCAGAGAGGAAGCCTGCACTGCCTCAATGACCTCAGGATCAAGAAGCTTAGCCCTATTCAAAGTCCATCTCAGCGGCTGCCGCAGTGACTCTTTGCTCTGATATGAAAATTGTAGAGGTGCGTGATCGGAAAGGTGGCTCGGCAAAACTGATATCCCCCCTAGGTTATCTGATGATAGTCTATTTGAGAAGACATAATCGATCCTTGAGGAGTGACTATGTTTTTTGCTATAGAATGTAAAACCCTGTTGATCACCTCTTTGGGCCCTCCATAGATCGATCAAATCCATATCGTGCATCATATTCAATAACGCTCAACGTATCTTTACTGCTCCTACATAGTGGCTCAAATTGGATCTGTCTTTTAACGGATCCAACAAAACATTGAAATCGCCCACGATAACATAGGGCGGTGGTTCCAATATCAGTATTGACTGTAATTTATATATGTAGGTCGGATCGTCCATGTTAGGGCCATAAAAAGAGGCACATGTTAAATCTGCATTCTCAAATGCTAATTGAGCTACCAACCACCTTCCAGTGGAATCTGATTGTGTTTTTTATAGCACAGGGAGCTCCTTGTTTAATTAAGATTGCCACCTCTCTACTTTGAGATATCTGATGTGACGCACTGAAGCATTTAACCCAAGGGACCTTGGAGAAAATTGCACTACTTTCCTCAAAACTCAAATGGGTCTCTTGTAACATACAAACTTGGGCAGTTAAAAGCTCTAAACATTTAAAGATTAGCCTCTGTCTCCGGGGGCACCTTAACCCATTGACATTCCAAGAGATAAAGATGGTCTTTCTATCCCTCAGGCCCTGGTTTCCCACCATTCCCTTGTTCTACCTGCAAAAACTGACACCCCTGCATGGCGTGATATTCCGTACCTAAGGTTGAGATGAGGTTAATTATTTTTCTTTTTTTCCCACTGCTCCCCACCCTCGTGCCCCCTTTCCCCCGCCCCTGACCCCAGTGCCCCAGTATTTCCTCTTCCCATGAGGAACCCTCCCTTTCAATAGGCAAAAGCCTATTTAGCCCTCTCTCCCCTGTGGAGTGATATAAATGTTTTCGAAATTAACTACATTTCTGCTAGAAGCATAGTATACGATACAAAAGTCCCCATGGACCTACTTCCCTCCCCGCCCGTCTCTGATCTTTACTTTGAGGGCATCTGCCTCCTCTCCAGTTTTAATTTGGTACATGTGATTATTCCACATCACCCGAAGCAATGCTGGAAACTTCAACTGAGCCTTGGCCCCAATACTGTTCAGCTCCTCCAACCTTTTCCCCAACTCCCACTGCCTCGTTGCTGTTTCATTTGAGATATCTGATCTAATTTGAAAAGTGAAAGGACTAGAGCTATTGAAAAGTATGGAGCCTTCTTTCAAAGCGGAAGACAAAATCTGCTCCTTCACAGAATATGTTAAAAAATTAACTAAGATCTTCCTGGGTTTCTGTTTTGCGGGGTTCCTTCTAAAGGGATCACGATGCACCCTCTGAATATCATGTACAAGGTCTACTTCTGGCGAATCTTTTAGCACTGTACCCTTCAAGAGAGATATTACGAATCCCTTGATGTCAGCCCCCTCCAAGGCTTCCGGAACATTCAAGAGTCTCAAGTTGTTCCGGCGCGAATGGTTTTCTAAACGCTCAAGATCTTCTTTTAGTTCTTTGTTCTGGGTAGACAGCTTGATTACCTCCACTTCAGTAGCATGCATAGATTCCTTAATTTTAGGGATTTGCATCTCAATTGCCTCAGTTCTGAGAGTGACCTTATCCCGTCTCTTGGCTAGCGCTTCGCATGATGCTTGAATTGCTGTCTGATTGGCCTCAGAAGTTAAAAATCTATTAGTCATTTCCTCTTGGTTGGCCTCAGACACCGTAAATTTGCTGGTGATTTCATCCTTCATAGCAAGAAGTATATCAGCCAGTGAGCATGGGGTTGTACAAGATTTATCTGCTATGTCCTCCGCGTCCACATTCTCAGTGGTAGCAGAGTAATGCTCTTGATCTAGTTGCGCTGCGTTAGGAGCATTGGTGGCTTTTGAGATATTTTTTGTTTCATCTGCCACTAGTACTGAATATCTATTTGACAGGCTAACTGCCGGATGCATCGTAACCTCCACCAAGTCTGATGGCTTGTCTGATCTCCCTTCTTTAGCAAGATTCGACATAGTGAGGGCCCCCAACGAATCCCCCTGTTTTGGTGTTCCTGTAGCGTTTACTATAGTAGTAGACTGGGAAGAGCAGGTAGAAGTGGTAGTGGTGGTAGTGGTGGACATAACTTTATAAAAGGTTTTGAGTGAAGGGGTTACTTTTATTTTAGGGGTAGCCCCCTTTGTACCTTTACCTTTACCCTTACTTTTAACGCTTATGTACTCATCAGAGGTATTTCCCTTAGCTTTGCCCCGTTTTACTCGAGCCCTTACTTCGGAAACTGGAGGAGAAATGCGCACGGGGTAGACAGGCTTTCCTTTAACTGGATCAAAAACTGCCCTGGCGCTAAATGCGTATCTGTTTATTTTAAAGTCAGAGCTCTTTTCTTTGCTACCAGGGCTACCAGGGCTAACCACACCGCCTACGCCAGCACCAACAACTGGACTTCCCTTTTTAGGCTAAGCCCTGAGTCAGCGTGCAAGCGCTGCACTAGGGAAAATCTGGGGTAGGTCAGTACGGGAGAGAATCCCCGCCCACTCCCCCATCCATATTTTTCATTGGCTTGTGTCTTTGTCCTTCGTAAATGCAGGCTTTTGATTAGTTAATAGGCTTGTTAGTCCCTCCTTAGAATTGCTGTGTCATCATTTGTAACCTGCCATGGCTATTGACCCCTTTACTTCATTTGTTACATGGGACCTGTTATTTAGTCTGTAGGCACGCCGCACTATTCACTTTATTAAGTTTCTCGTCAGCGGGGTGAGGAGGTGGAACACTGTTGCACACAGACGACGTACACAAACACACACACACATGTGTGGGGATTCATTTCAGAGGAGCTCTCAACAGAACCCTCCCCACATACACCCACTCCCTGCACAGTTTTGCCGCAAGTCGAGCACTTTCTCTCCCCCAGCGACACTGTGTCCCTGTCGATGAATGCTCCGCAAAGGCACTCAGCACACCCAGCATGAAAACAAGCGCGCGTAGGGGCAAGAACTTCTGGCTGCCGCTCTCAGGCGTTGGGTAGCCACTGCCCTGCCCCGGCTCCTCTCACGGCTGCATCCTGTCCTAGCCCACCGGCTCCTCCTGGCAGCAGAGCAGCGCAGAGTCCAGAAGGGAGAGGCCGGCCAGCAGCAGCAGCCCCCAGTAGGAGGCACCGGCGGCAGCGCCCAGGGGGAAAGACTCCTCGGGCAGGCCACCCGCTTTCATGTTTTTTATATCAACCGTCACTGTTTCCACCCACCCTTCTAAAAGGCATTATATTTATTTTTAATTGGTTGATTGCTTTATTTCGATATGCATATATCATAAAAGCAGTACAAAAGATAAAAACTGCATGTCGAAAAAGTATGACTGTACATTTAAGAATAAAAGATTAAAACACATTTGATCAGCATAAATTAGCTAAAAGAGAATTAGATTGATATGGACAGTCTTTTCAATCGAATCAACCAAGCCCATTTGAAAAACTTGGAAACGGCACAAACAATGGGAGGGGCTGTATTGGTTAAAAGAATCCGGAGGGCGACAGAATACTGGCGAGTGCCCAATTCTCTACAAATAGGTTTAAGCCATCGTGATCTGGGGCGCCCATAGTCCGGACATTCAAAGAGAAAATGTGGCACCGTCTCTGGTTTATCAGGACAAAGGGCACAATGGCGTGATGAGGGCTGGGATTTGTTCCACCTGGAGCAGAGATCAGCAAGGGGAAGGGTTCCTAGCCGGAATTTAATATACAAAGACTGGTCCATGGCGATGGTAATTAGGTCCATGTAAGGCTCGAAGGCAACGACATCTTTTATTAGTAGGAAGGCTGCGGTGGTCTTGCAGTGCTGCTGATTGCTGATGCGCTTCTCACGGACCCATTCCCAGTAAAGTTTTTTTAAGGACTCCTTTGAAGGGGCTGAGTGGCTATACCAACAGGAGTTCAGACCAAGATCCCCTAAAAGTTGTTTAATTTCCCGGAGCCATTTGATCCTGTGCCAACCGTCGGAGCGCATCACCTCTGCTAGAACGTCAGCATAGGATTTTAGCTCCGGAACCCTCCACAGGCGAGCCCAGAGCAAGAGGGGTCGGAGGCGGGCCTGGTCCCCTATTGCTTTACAGCCAACATCCATAAGGACTGGGAGTGTCGGACTACTCATCGGGATGGCAAGGAGGTCTTTAATAAATTTGTTCTCGGCCTTGCTCAATGAATCCACTTTACCTAGGCCCCACAGTTCAGCTCTGTAAAGTGACGCGGAAACTGCACGTGCTTTATATATGTCAATTAAGGGGGCAACACATTGTTTAGTTGAGTTGTTGAACTCCTTGAGGAGGGCCCCCCCCCACCCTTTTGTGACCAATTGTCATTTTGTTAGTGTGGGCGGACCAGCTCATGGCATCACTTAAACGGATTCCCAGGTAATCAAATTCTGCCACTCTTTCAAGGGGGGTGGAGTTCAAAATAGGGGGGCGGCCAAGTTTGCGAGGTGGGTGCATGACTAAATACTTGGTTTTGTCCACGTTGATAACTAGTCCTCTGATAGTGCAGAAGTGCTGAAAGCGGTTCAGGAGTTTCTGGAGACCTTGGGGAGTTTTCGAAATGAGAAGGGTGTCATCGGCAAACAGCAAAGTTGGAATTTTTACGCCTCCCAGAGTGGGAGCGTCTGCTATAAAGGCCAAATATAGACTGCCTTTGCCTAGCTCCACCACCTTCCAGTACAATAACAGGAGCCTAAAAACTTGTTTGATAGTTCCGGTGCCTGAACGGAACCCGGCTTGCATATCAGATAGAATGTGGTTGTCGTCCACCCATTGTAAAATCTTCCCCAAAATGGCTTTCCCCGCCAGTTTCTGACTCGAGTCTATTAGGCTTATGGGCCTATAGTTCCCAGGTTGATCCCGGCAGCCCTTTTTAAAAATAGGGACTACCTCAGCTCCTCTCCAGGAGTCTGGGACAGGTCCTCCCTCGATGATTGCGTTAAGAAGTGCCGAGATCAATACCCCCCAGTCTTCAGGGTAGGCTCGGAGGATATCTCCTGGGAGGCCGTCCGGGCCAGCTGCTTTTAATGGCACCAAGGTTCTGATCTGCTTTGTAACATCCAAAACAGAAAACAGATCCAGGTCTTGATCTAGGGTGTAAGGGGGGAGGATGAAGGGATCATTTAGTGGTCCTTCTATGGCAGAATAAAGTTTTTGGAAGTGGGAAAACCAAGTCTGAGCATTAATACTACAGGTCCTCAGGGTGTCTTCGGGACGGTTCCTGTTACCCACCAAATCCCAAAAACCTTTGGCATCTTTCTCTCGACTGGCAGCCAAGAGGTCCTGCCAGTAATTATCCTCCCACTCCGTCTTGGCGTTCTTTTGACAAAGTGAATAGTGCCTCCTGGCCACCCTAGTCCTAGATGGTATTTTAGACTTAACCGCTTCAATAAGAAGCGACTTCGCCTCCCTGCACTTCTGGTTGAACCAGCCCTGTCTAGCCCATGGACGGGGTTTCCTTCTATTAATACTAACTGGGACTACGAAGAGGTCACTAATGGCCTGGGTTATGGTGCAGAACCTTGAGGTCACCTCCAACAACCCGTCCTCGCGGAGGTCAAGGTTATCAAGGGCTGAGGTGAGAAGCTGCCTAATGACAGAGGTTTTCTCCTCTGAGAGCGACAGCTTCGCCCACTTTAACCGTCGTCCACAATTGGAAACTACTGACAAATCCGGGGCGGGATTACGAGTTGTTCTGGTCGCAGTACTAGTAAGCCACTTATGGGACAAGGTGAGTGAGAGGAGATTGTGGTCACTCTCTACAGATGGTATAATCTCCATGTCCTTTACCATACTCCACAAGTGTACGTCAAGAAGAAGATAATCAATTCGTGACGTGTGCCCAGGCCTGTTGTAAGTATGGGCCCCTGCTTTATCAGAACCAGTCCTACCATTAGCAGCCCTCAGGCCAAACTCCATAGTTATGGAGTTGATCTGGAGGGCCACTTCAGTCCATTTTTTAATAGGGCTAAGTTCTAAGGACGGTATCCCCCACCTAGTGTCCTGTTCCTCTTGATCTTGTAGGATTTCGAGGTCCAGGGGCTCAAAGGTGCAATTGAAATCGCCCGCCACCAGAGTGCAATATTTGTAAGGTGACGAGCGGAGCAGGGCTTCTAGGCAAGTTAAGACTGGGGATTCTCTGCCCCCCTTTGTACCTCGGGCGTAAATGTTAAAAATGTTTAAGATGACTCGACCCTGAGGGTTTTTCAGCGATATGTTGAGGAGGTCCGGACATTTAGTATCCCGCACCACCACCCTGCAATTGAGTTCAGAAGCCACCCAGATGAGGAGGCCACCTGAAGGGCGACCCCTACCAGATCCCGCGTGGACAGCTGGTAAAAAGTGGGTGGAGTATCCTGCCTTATGTAGGGGCTCCTTACTCCAGGTTTCCTGGAACAGGCATATGGAGTATTGCTCCACAAGCGAATTCCAGTCTGGCAATGCCAGCTTTCTCTCGAGGCCTGCTGCATTCCAGCTGAAAACCCTAAGGGGTGGGTCCGTCACAACAGCAATGCTGCAGGTCTCGACAGGGGCCAGTGGGTCCACAACACCCACAGTTGAAAAGCTAACTGGGGGGTCAGATGATGCCCTCGCCTCCCCTGGACCCTTTGCAGTCTCAACAATAACCTGATCTTGTGATATGGTCGGAGGGCTATGAAATTTGGAAGAAGGGGTGGACTCGACATCAGGTCTCCAAGCCACAGAAGCCTCCTCAGGGGCGTCACAGAGTCAACAACCCCAGAGACCCCAATTCGGAAGTGGTGGGCCTGGATGGGACTGCTCTAAAGTAATTCCCGGGAAAAATAGGCCATGGACGTTATTTTGGAAAGGGGGCCCTGGATGAAAAAAAGGGGTAATTGGGGCCGGCCGCAGGTAGAAGAAAGATAAATCAACAGCTTCGACTCCTGGACCGGCCTCTGTTCGCCCTTGGGAGCATATTGAGTGGGCGGCTCTTATGTCTTGAAAGTTGACCACCACGCAGTCTCCCTCAAAAGATTTTTTCCCATGTCCAATCCAGCCCACCCTGCGCACCCCAAGAATCAGGCCATCCACTCCCAGTGGGAGGGGTCTGTTAGTTTGCAACCAGTGGATGACCTTGTTTTTTAGTGCCTGGTGAGTTTCCTGCTGTGTTTCTTTTAAGGGGGGAACTTTGGTGAGGACAACAACATACGGGTAGCATTCGAGGGGTAAATTTACCGGGGGGCACTTGCATGTCGGATTTTGCTGGGTGGCCACTGGGGAGGGATTTTTAGGCAAGGAGGTGGTAGGTTTGGTCTTAGACAAGGAGGTGGTAGGGTTAGTCTTAGAGGATAACGCTACTCCTCCGGATTTAGCCAGCATAGCAGACGCGGGTTGCAAGTTTGGACCAGGCCCTCCCTTCTGTTGATTCTTATGGGCAGAATTAGGCGCAGATATTATCGCTGCTGGGGGGGGGAGTGCCGTGCACTTGGGCTGCATGAGTGGAAACACTCGACCTTGCCTTCTTCGCACTGGCCTGGGAAGCTGAGGTTTGTTGTTTCCCAGTAGCCAGTGTTTTGACCGGCAGAGTCGGCTGGTCTCTCGATGGTTGGCTAACTGGAACCCCTTCACCAACATTCCTATCTGGGTTGACCTCACTAGGCTTAGGCAGTAGTTTCAACAAGGCTTTCAGGGAGAAGAAGTTGTCCCTGGTAACCTGTTCAAACCTGTCAAGCCTATCCCCCAGGCTCTTAACTTGGTCAAAAAGGGGAATGAGCAGGGACTTTACCAGTTTCTCGAGGGGCTCAAGAGAGAGACCCTCGTTTGGTGGTAAAAGTGTTGCCGGGACGAAGGATGGAGGTGGCGGGAAATCGGCTGCAAGCTGGGGGAGGCTGGGATTGCCGAAAGATTCAGGCCCTCCGGTGTCTAAGTGTATAGTACCCCTTTGAAGCTGTGTCCTAGGGCGCTTGTATAGCATGGAATAGCTTCCCTTCCGTATATTGGTCCCCCTTTTTCTTTTCCTGTGCACCCGGGTAGATCTAGTCTGGGGCAATGGTTTTGGATCGGGCGAGGGAACAATAGAATCAGATTGAGACCTGCTACCAGGAGGACTAGCTATAGGATGAGCGGGGACGGAATCTACAACCTCGATACAAGGGCTGCTTGGGGGAGAAGCTGATATCAGGCTTTCTATCCTGTCTATTCCTGCCGCTAACGCTACAATATGTTGCTCTTCAGATAGGGGCCCAGGCGGAGGTGCAGTGGGGATGTAAGAGGTTGGGGACAAGGCATGTGCCGCAGCTCCCAGGGAAGAGCGTTTGGATGGTAGGAGATCAACTGAGAGGCGGCGTTCCGTCATTGCAATCTCCTTTTCAATGACGGCGGCCACCCTGGTGATAAATCTGTCCATAGTACCAATCATCGTGGAGCTCCCCGAAGCACTTTCGCCACCGCCCCTCAGAGCTTTGCCAGAGCGAGTTGACATGATGGCTACTGGACCCACAAATGGACTCCGGGAACTTGGACCCGAGGCAATGGATGTAAGGGGGGTGGCCCAGCCCAGCCTTGACAGCCCCTGACTGCCACAGACTGCCCGCCCTTTGCCCGGGCTTCGCTCGGCGTCCCGCTCGCGTCCCGCTACGCGACTGCAATGCCTTGTTATTAGAGTTGCGGGCGGGGGGCGTGGTGTCCAGGGGGCGCGGCGGCAATTGGTGGAGATGCGCTCTGCCTCCTGGATGCTGAAGTCCTAGGCGCTGCTCCGCCACCCGTGAGATCCTCGGTGGTAGAAGTGAGCACCCCCTCCTCGTCACACTGGAGATCCGAGTTGCAGCAACAGCGGTCAGCGGTAGCCCCTGAGGGGAGAGAGCAAACCTCGGCTTTCAGAGCCTCGAAACCCACACGTTTCCTTCCGCAGATTTCACTGTCCCACTAAGCTCCTATCAGCACCGGCCTTTTGCACCTGGCCGGGCGGGGGGCGTGGTGTCCAGGGGGCGCGGCAGCAATTGGTGGAGATGCGCTCTGCCTCCTGGATGCTGAAGTCCTAGGCGCTGCTCCGCCACCCGTGAGATCCTCGGTGGTAGAAGTGAGCACCCCCTCCTCGTCACACTGGAGATCTGAGTTGCAGCAACAGCGGTCAGCGGTAGCCCCTGAGGGGAGAGAGCAAACCTCGGCTTTCAGAGCCTCGAAACCCGCACGTTTCCTTCCGCAGATTTCACTGTCCCACTAAGCTCCTATCAGCACCGGCCTTTTGCACCTGGCCGGGCGGGGGGCGTGGTGTCCAGGGGGCACGGCGGCAATTGGCGGAGATGCGCTCTGCCTCCTGGATGCTGAAGTCCTAGGCGCTGCTCCGCCACCCGTGAGATCCTTGGTGGTAGAAGTGAGCACCCCCTCCTCGTCACACTGGAGATCCGAGTTGCAGCAACAGCGGTCAGCGGTAGCCCCTGAGGGGAGAGAGCAAACCTCGGCTTTCAGAGCCTCGAAACCCGCACGTTTCCTTCCGCAGATTTCACTGTCCCACTAAGCTCCTATCAGCACCGGCCTTTTGCACCTGGCCGGGCGGGGGGCGTGGTGTCCAGGGGGCGCGGCGGCAATTGGTGGAGATGCGCTCTGCCTCCTGGATGCTGAAGTCCTAGGCGCTGCTCCGCCACCCGTGAGATCCTCGGTGGTAGAAGTGAGCACCCCCTCCTCGTCACACTGGAGATCCGAGTTGCAGCAACAGCGGTCAGCGGTAGCCCCTGAGGGGAGAGAGCAAACCTCGGCTTTCAGAGCCTCGAAACCCGCACGTTTCCTTCCGCAGATTTCACTGTCCCATTTTTAATTATATTCGGCTTATCCAACTTCTTTAGAAATTTGTGAGCTGAGAGGGGAGCAACAAGTGTTTGTGGTAAGTGAGCTGCACTATGGAGCTGGTGACTTTTTTCAAATGATTGCTTTGTGCCCGTCATAGCTTACGCCCACCCTACAACACAAATGCACCAGTTCAAACATGAAACGTATATTTGCGTGTGAGGCCGTGCTTCATGTGCTAATTTCCCCCATCACGGTGTAGACTGCCCGCATTGCATGCTTTCCAGAAAGCAAAATTATCCACTTTTCCGAGCTTTGCAGAAACATGTGAAAGGCGAGTAGCGGGTGGTTTGACTATGGAGATGGGTGTGGTAACTTTATTTTAAAATGGTGGTGCGCGCAGCTGCTTACACCTTACCACACAAATACAGTGTTTCCCTTAAACATAAGCCACGCCCGTCACTGCTTCTGCTCACCCTTCAACTCAAACCCAGGAACGGAAAACATCAAGGTACGCCTGGATTTAACAAAGGCATACTTACTATCCTTTTATCTTTTTCCTTTTATTCACACTCCGTTCTATTTTAGTAAATTATTTTAAATTAAATTTGCATACATGTGCGGCTGTAGTACTTCAATGTTATTAGCGGCACACACATCACAAACGTGCAATGTTTACATAGCATAGTGTTGTAGATGTGCTTACATCTTTAAGAAACATCACCTGTTGTCAACTTTCATTTAAAATGAACTTGGATCCCGTCTCTCGACCTTTGCCATCTCTGGTTTTCATTCTTCTGCTTGGGACAACTCCAGTAAGTAAAATGCAGAACGAAACACACACGCACAATTAAGACCTTGTTAGACCCGGGATCCCAGGTTGGCTGAGGTAGGTACCTTAGGCCAAATAGGGACCTGCGTTTCAACGTCAGGGTAAGGAAGGTCACCTTCTGAGATAGCCCCGCTCACCCCCTCAGTAGTTTCACATGGGCAGCCAGGCTTATCTTCAAGCAAATGTGTAAAGTATTTGCAACCATGCTCACAGCAACCCAATGATGACACCACAAATAGACTCCACATGAGTTTTATAAAAACAAGTATAAACTTTATATAAAAAGATATAAGATAAGACCACACAACATAAATACAACATATGCGTATTTGTAATATTTCTCCTGGCCGGTTGTTAGGCCAGCCAGCCCTTGTAAGTTCTGGAGATATTAATGAGCACTTCTAAACATTCTATTGTAATCCTAACACCATGTTCTGCAGATCGTAATGCTAGAATCAGGCACATTTGCAATGTAAAAATAATGCAATGCGTATGCAACAATTAGGCACTTTGAGATGTAAAAATAATGCAATGTGTACCACAACCACCAGGTACATCGTTACACAGATGTAAGGCAATGCGTAATACACTAATCAGGTAGTTCGTTATGGAAGAATAATGCAGTAAATAATACACTAATCAGGTAGTTTGTTATGCAGGAAAGATGCAATGCGTAATACACTAATCAGGTACGTCGTTATGCAGAAATGATGCAATGTGTAATACAACCATCAGTTACTCCATTATGCAGAAATTGAGTAATCCGTACTACACTCCGGCACCGATCACGGTACCTCAGGCAGTCTCTCCGCCACTCATGCTTACTCGCAGGTAGCCTCTGACAACAGTTGCCCCCAACACAGGTATAGTATAAAACAAAAAGTGCAGCTCCGTGCTCCGGCCTCAGCACTGCCACTCCCTTGGCAATACAGGCCCTGATACGAGCAGAAGCAGAGGCTCGCACTGCTGAAGTGAGAAAGAGGCCGGGAGTATCTCCCTCTGAGCCGGCGCCCCACCCCAGGATTCAACACACATTTCCTGGGGGGCGCAAACTCACTCTCCTCTCCAGCGGTTTGGGCCTCCGATGCAATCTTTGGGACTTGTCATGTGCAGGCTCGGGCCGGCGGGTCAGCTCCTTCGGGGTTGCAGGTCCGGGCTGCTACTGTTACGAAGATCTCAAGCTGCCACAGGGCCCACGCACACAGTGCTCCTGAGACTTCCTTGAGCTTCCGGTTCACGATCACTGGGCACTCCACACGAATATCTAAGGGTGCACAAAGACCAAGAGCACAGTATCACTGAGACTCACTTTAACTCCGGGTGCACGATAACAAGGAAAATCCTCACGAAGGTCTCACAGTGCACTGCGCACATGCACACAGTGCCAAGAGCCTCACTTGGATTCCAGATGCACTATAACAAAGCAAAATCCTCACGAATGTGCATGTGCACAACGCACATGCACACAGCATCGATGAGACTCACTTGGATTCCAGTGCACACGATAACTGGACAATTCTTACAAAGGTGTTAAGGCTGCACAAAGCACACGCACACAGTGTCACTGATCCTTGCTTGGACTCCAGGTGCCCACGATCACAGGGCACACCTTATGAGGGTCTCAGGCTGCAACAAGCATGCACACACAGTGCAGCTGAGACTCTCCTGGAAACGTTTGTGTTCCTGCGTTTCCGCAACAGGGAGCCTGCTCACCTCGGGCCCTTGTGGATAAGTTACTTCAGGACACAGCACACGGTAAAGTCCTTTCAAGCAGGAGGACACAGCTCACAACAGAGTCCCTTTAGTCTTTCCTTGGTGTAATGGCTGCCCTTTTCTGGCTCCTTTAAGAGGGAGAATGATGGAGAGTGACTCCAGCCTATCACCCCCATAGCATAGGGATTAGGACTATAGACAGGATCCCTGCCTTCTATATATTAGAGCATTTTCGTGTAACTTTGCTTAGTGTAGGGCTTATGAATTTAAGTTAGGGGATAGATACATAGGTACTAATCATGATTTGCCCATTTGCTAACGTGTTAGGATATTTTCCATGGAGTTACGCATATTGCGGGCCCGGTAGGCCTTAAACGAGACAGACTCCATCTTGCTCTATGCCTGGTAGCTCGAGACGCCTTCTAGGTCAAGTGTAATATTTTAGTTTCAAGCTGTTGTTCGCTTGGAGAGAACCGGCTCGGGCTGGCCCTTATCGAAGGAATGTATTTTTCTCCACTCCGAAGACACAACTTCAGGCCGGCCGGCTGGGAACGTGTCCTTGGTACGGGGAGGTACAAGAATTTGGTGGGCGGCAGGTTGCTGGCCGTAACTTTCCATGAAGGAACGGGCTTTGATATTAGCGAAGGTGTTAGTCAGTTGTCAGTTAGTTCGTAGGCGGCATATAGCCGTTAGCATCTCTGCCATTAATTATTTCATGGCGGACAGTCGCCATCTTTGAAGTCCGAGAAAGATTTAAGACCGAAACTCTCTGAGAAAGACTGAAGGAGAATTAGCGCGGAGGGCACTGGCACAGAGAGAGAGAGAGAGAGAGACGGTAGCTAATATCCAGCGAGGTTCCGGTGGCCTGGAGGGAAGCAGACGAGGTTGAGCCTAGCGGTGCAGACGTGTACTTGTGACGGCTGGCGTGTGACTGCGAGGCGAGCCAGGACACAGAGA
Source organism: Lissotriton vulgaris (assembly GCF_964263255.1). Classification (NCBI taxonomy): domain Eukaryota; kingdom Metazoa; phylum Chordata; class Amphibia; order Caudata; family Salamandridae; genus Lissotriton; species Lissotriton vulgaris. The sequence continues at coordinate 866,763,215 of NC_141697.1, forward strand.
CGAGAAGGGAACCTAGATGACTGCCGAGTCCCAACTTCATGTTAACAAGGTGACCTCTGCCCTTTCCCAATAAGCGCGCTTTCTAACCTTTACCTTTTCTTTACAGAAATTATGTTGCATAGTAATGTGATATGTGTCTATTGTCAATAAAATATCCTAGTTCTTAGAGAACTAATGTGTGCCTTGTATTCCTGTTCAATCCTGGTAAATGGATCTCCTAGTTGAGAGTTGTTTGCATGAACGGATGTGAAATCCCGATCAGGTAAATAGTGATCGAACAAAGAGGGAGTGAGTGGACCTTTGATGCCAAGAATAGGAGGTAAATTATATAATTTGGGAACCGTATTAAAAGTCATTATCATAGTTTTATCCCAAGTAGATAACTGAGACATCGTCCCGATAATTGCTCATAGGAATGTGGTCGTCGTTGATATGCGGCGTTAGTGAGAACGTTGGGGGGGATTACCAACGCGGATACCCACAGGATTGTGGCTTGCATAAGTGAGAGCGTCAGGGAGGATACTGGCGTGTAGATCTACCGGATTGTGGATCGTTTGGAAAGGAGAGCATTGGGTTCTGCAGGCCCATGTGTAGACGCACCGGATTGTTTGTCATATCTGCCCTAGGGTAGACCGGTCTGGGTCGGGGTGGCCGCGAGACCAACTGATGTGAATAAGATATTGTAGAAAATCTGTGCATGTGTATTGCTATTCCCCATCCTTAGGTGCGACCTGTATATACCTATATATCTATCCATAGTCATTGTGAATACGTTCTAAGGAGGGAGGTGAGTACGTTTTGGCTGGGTTATAGGGGCCCCTGGGGGCTGATCCCATCTAAGCGGAAAATCCGGCCATTACATCTGGCGTCACGAACTGTTTACGAAGCCTGTGTGCGCTGTATTGTTTTGATCTTGTTGGTTTGCGCTCGGCTCGTACGTATAATATTTTGTGCATAATTGTGTATATAATTTTTGTGTGTCAATATGTTTGCGAAAAAATCACCGTCGGTTTTCAAGTTACCGATTCAGATTCCCGGCTGGGAGTGTACGCCTTACGAGGCTTTGGCCCGTGAATGGGCTGATTCTACTGGTTTGAGTGAAAATTGGTCTTCTTGTTTGGAGCAGGCGGAGCCTGCCGATGTGGTATCGTGCTTACAGAAAGCGCCAGTAGTGAAGGGTGATGAGCTTCCTATTTTAGGACGCAGAGGTTGGATTGTTCTTAATGCATACAGAATACTGCATGAGAGGTTTGTTCAGCTACAAAAGCAGTTTAAGGACATGGAAGGACAGTGTGTTGAGTTGCAAAATGCGCATACTCTATTGCGTTGTCAAAATAAATTGCTTGCCGACAAACTTGAAACATATCAGACCATAGCCGAAAGAGCTGCGGTCCGCATTGCACGATATAAGTATAAACATCGTCGTGGTCGTGTATCTACACATAAAGTGCGTCTGGTTGTAGCAAAAGCCGGAATGGATTGGAACCCCGATGAGTGGGACGGTAATATTTGGGATTCAAACACTTCAGACTCCTTGGCGGAGGAGGGTGACAAGCGCGAATCTTCTCGCTCCGGATGTGATTGTAAATCTGCTTCATGTACTGATACGGTTCCTCACAGCGACCGTGCTCGTTCTTCCCGTTCGGATGACGTATCTTGCCCCGATTGTTCTTCTAAATCTAAGATGCGGGCTTCCTCGGAAGCTCTTCCTGAGGTTTCTGCTCACCCTGTGTTTCGACGCAAATTACAACAAGCCCCTGGTAATCCGGGTGGTATTGCTTTGGATTGTATTGAAGATTTTACTCAGCAGGAGGTTAGTGACATTTTACAACGATTTCGACAACGGCCTGGTGAGGCCTTGCTTACCTGGATGGTGCGCCTCTATGAACTTGGCGCTGCCGGTATTATGCTTGATGCTGTTGATTGCTTACGGTTTTGCTCTTTGAGTTCTGATTCTACTATTCAAGATCATTTTCGAAACTATAATGGTGCTGGTCAAATTACTTTGCTCCAACTTGCGTCTGACGGCTGTAATCATAAATATCCAACTGAATCTGATTGGCCTATTGATGACAAACCATGGTACACTTTGCGTGATGCGTCGCAACGTTTAAAGGAGGAAGTCATGAAAACGGCTATCTTTCTTAGTACTGCTGATAGATTGTTGGATGGTCTTTTAACATCTTCTGTGCGCAATCGCATTATCCGTTCTTCGCCTGTTGCTTACAAGCAGGTCATGATGACTTTGTTGATTAATCAAACTGGCAATCCTTTGTCTGCTGTGCTTGACTCTGTTCGTCAGCTTGGTGAGCTGGGTGAGTGGTTTAAACCTGAGAGACAATCTCGACCTGAGGGTCGTACTGCTGGGGACTATAAGTTCTCTTGACGTGACATGTTTCTTGCTCTTATTGCTGATGGTGTCAAAAGGGAGGACATTGACGGTGAGCCTAATAATCGCTTATGGGATATGTTTCGTAAGCGTGGTTTGGATCGGAAGGAGGGTGCCCGTCGTGTGCGGAAAAATGAGTATGATCGTGGTTCGGATGACAGTGGTGATGAGAGACGACGTGTGAATTCTGATCGCCGTGATGATCGGCGTTGTGAACTTGATGCATCCCCTCATCGTATTGGCGGGAGGGGGAGAGAGGATGACCGTGAGAGGGGGAGAGATGATCGTGTTTCCAACCGACAGAGAGAGGAGAGGAGTTATTCCCCTGAGATGAGAAAAAGGGAGGATCGTAACAGATTTTCTGACCGTAATTCACAATTTTTTGAACATGACAATAATCCGTTTTGTACTGGAGACGGATATGAACAAGACATTTTGATGCCAAAGAAAACTGAGAGCATTTACCCTGATTTGTCTTGGTTGACGGAACACGGGAAAAATGACTAGGAAATAGGTCAAGCTCCGGTACACAAGTGGGCTCACAGAGACAACAGACCCTATGTAGATATTGAGATTTTTTGGAAACATCATAATATCCAAAGGGCCCGAGCATTAGTTGATACTGGGGCGGAGGCCACTTTAATTCATGGTAAATCAAGGAAATTTAAAGGACAGTCTTTCACAATTACTGGTTTGGGTGGTAAAGAAACACCCGCAGTTCAAACTGCACTCGAAATTAAAATTGGTAGGATTCCTCGTAGAGAATACTCTGTGTTGGTTGTACCACTTTTGGAATATATAATTGGAATTGACATTTTAAAAGGAATGACTTTGCATTTGGATGATGGTTGTTATCAATTTGGAACTAGACAGTACATTTCGACCAGACCCGTACGGGTTGGCCGTTTGCGAATGCCACCTGTTAAAATTCCTTTGGCCACGAAGGTAATTTCTCAAAAGCAATATCGTATCCCAGGTGGTCATGAAGAAATTACTGCTACAATTCAGGATTTGGTTGACGCGGGAGTTATAACACCGGTCACGTCTGCTTGGAATAATCCCGTCTGGCCCGTGCGCAAAAGTGATAATTCTTGGCGCATGACTGTTGATTATCGAGAATTGAATAAACACACACCTAAATTGACTGTTGCAGTGCCTGACATTGTCACGCTGATTCAGAGAATTCAAAAGCATCCAGGTACATGGTATGCTTCTATTGATATTGCTAATGCTTTCTTTTCAATTCCAATTGCCCCCGAATGTCAGGAACAGTTCAGTTTTACATGGAATGGACGTCAAATGACGTTCCGGAGTCTTCCTCAAGGCTATGTACACAGTCCTACGATCTGTCACCGGCTGGTGGCAGAGCATTTGTCTGAAGTGCCCATGAATCCATGAGTTCAGGTCTGTCATTATATTGACGATATTTTGATTCAAGGTGAAACGCAAGATCAGGTACAGTCCCATTTAGATCAGATCCTTGATTGTTTGCGAGCGAAAGGTTGGGAAATTAATCCTGACAAATTACAAACTCCATCCCAAAATGTGAAATTTTTAGGTATCAATTGGCATGAAGGTCACAGAGAAGTGATCCCACAGCTGAAGCGAAAAATACTTGATTTTGCAGTCCCTAGGAACAGGAAAGAGGCTCAATGTTTCATTGGTTTGTTTGGCTTTTGGCGTCAGCATATTCCCCATCTGAGTCAGATTCTGGCTCCATTATATCGAGTCACTCGTAAAAAGAATGCGTTTGAATGGGGTGAGTCTCAACAGAATGCTTTTAATTTGGCTAAAGAAGCTATTCAGTATGCTTTGGACTTGTGGCCAGTGAGTGAAGGTGATGTGGACTTGAATGTGTCCGTGGAAGGTCTGTACGCCAATTGGAGCCTGTGGCAAAAGCAGGGCAGACAGAAAGTGCCATTGGGTTTTTGGACCAAAAAGTTGCCTGAGGCTGGTGAGCGTTACTCACCCTTTGAGAAACAATTACTTGCTTGTTATTGGGCTCTGGTGGATACCGAGCAACTGACCCTAGGCCATGCTGTGATTTTGAGGCCTGAAATTCCCATTATGCAGTGGGTTTTGAGTTCACCGAAGTCCCATCGAATTGGACATGCTCAGGAGGCGAGTGTGATTAAATGGAAATGGTACATTCAGGACAGGGCACGTGTGGGTCCGAAAGGTGTGGCGGTTTTACATGAGCGAGTGGCGCAGGTGCCCTCCAATGAGACTGAAAGCGATTGTTCGGTACCCGTAGTGCAGGAGTCTCCCATTAAGTGGGGTAAATCATTTGATGATCTGTCCGTGGAGGATAGAAAACATGTGTGGTTTACGGATGGTTCAGCGAAGTTCATCGGTGACAAAAGACATTGGAAAGCTGTTTCTTATAACCCAATCACGCATAAATTATTGAGTACAACTGGAGATGGTAAGAGTAGTCAGTATGCTGAACTCTATGCAGTTTACCAGGTTTTGAAACAGGAATTACCTGGCACATGTCATATTTTCACTGATTCCTGGTCCACTGCGAATGGACTGGCGGTATGGTTACCGACATGGCATTCTCATAATTGGGAATTGCATTCAAAAGAATTGTGGGGAAAGGAATTATGGCAAGAAATTTGGGAGTTGCTCCCGCAGAGTACTGTAACAATCTTTCACGTGGATGCTCACACTCCAATTGACTCCCTTGATAAATTCTTTCATAACATTGCAGATGAGAAATCTAAAATTGCTGAGGCAGTGGTGGACATGCAAGATTCTGATTTGGCAGGATTGGCGAAGTGGGCCCATCAGAAAGCGGGACATTTTGGAGAAAAGGCCACTAGCAGGTGGGCTGCCGATAGGGGTATTCATATTCCTTTTTCTTTAATTAAAGATGTCATTCTACATTGTCCCATTTGTCAGCATTCTAGGAAAAAGGAGGTGCCTCAAGTTGTTCGAGGCCACCTACATCGAGGAAAATTGCCCGCTCAAATTTGGCAAATTGACTATATTGGTCCGCTCCCTATGAGCAGAAATTGTCAGTATATTTGTACAGTTGTTGACACTTATAGTGGCCTTCTGGTCGCTTTCCCTTGCAAACAGGCTACCCAAGTGAATACCATTAAAACCCTGGAGCTGCTTATTTTGTACTATGGTGTCCCATTCCAAATTCAATCAGACAATGCATCCCACTTTCGTGGAAGATTGGTACAGGAATTCTGTACGGAAAATAATATTGATTGGGTGTTTCACATTCCATATTACCCGCAAGCTTCAGGACTGATTGAGAGAAGGAATGGTTTGTTAAAAGAACAATTACGTAAATTGACTGATGACCGATATAGGAATTGGAAGGATGTTTTGTTTCAAGCTCTATTGATTTTAAATAATCGCCCTTTGTTACATGCTGAATCCCCTTTGATGCGTTTGTTTCCTCCACATGTTGATGTAAAGCCTAATTCTTTATCTAACACTGTCATGTATTGGGAAATTACCCCCGGTGCTTTGGCTCCATGTAGAGCGACCCCAGGTTCCGCAGGCCTCGACCTGCATGCTTTAAATGATGCAAATTTACCAGGAAAAGACCGAATAATTGTTGAAACTGGCATTGGTGTCTGTATACCTGCCGGTAGTTTTGGATTAATTGCCCCCAGATCTGGCCTGGCCCTGAAAGGTGTACAAGTACTCGGAGGAGTAATTGACAGTGACTATCAGGGAGAGATTAAGGTTCTCCTGCTTAATAGCAGTGAGACTGACTTATTGATTAAAAAGTCTGACCGTGTTGCTCAGTTACTGATTATGCCTGTCTTCAGTGGTGAGATCAAGAAAGGCTCTGCCCCGACGTTGCTAACTGTGCGAGGACAAAAAGGCTTCGGATCATCTGATCTTCCTGGAGCTAAAATATGGGTGCAATCGCCTAAAAATCCTCCTGAACAGGCTGATATTATTGCGACCGGTCATGACAACACCGTTTTGGTGATGAAGCCAGGGAAAGATGGCTGGGAAGCTGTCCCAGCTGACAAATGTTACTTACGAGAATGATTAAGGCCTGCGTTTGTATTTTTTCAGATCATTCCCTGGACTGCTGCTGCAGGATGTGTCGTCGTTGGACTCCTTTTGGTCTGCTACGCCGGGAGAGGAGAGGATCCACCGACTTCGGTTGATTGGAAAACCCGAGTTCCGCGTTCAACATGGACTACTTCTTCCAATTTCTGGATTACTTTGGCTAAGAGAGTGACGAACTCTCCACATTTTTGCCTTACCCCCATGAGGTCTGTGACTGACATTTTGGCGACCTGCCTGGTTGCCGTCCCTGCATCTACTGTGACTTTACGACATATTTTTAATATCTCGAATGCCCGACCGAATGTTATTCTGGGCGATTTTGCGGCCCACAAATTTTGTCCCTTATGTACTGCTCTTCCAGACCTCGATATCCCTATTCATTCCCGGATTACTACTTTTAATATTACCCCTGGAGACCTGTGTTTTATAATGACATGTGATCCTAAAGCTATCACCGAATGTATTAAGCTAAAAATACAAGCTGCAACTTATTTTTCAGCTCATCAACGATTGCTGTGTTTAAAGAGACTTCCGAATTCGTGTCTTTCTGTGAAGAATAATATGACATGTCAACGTCTGTTAGTTGCCCCTAGTTATTATCGTTCCATGTTATTGCCATCTGGATGGCTCTTTTCTTGCGGGAATTCATCCTGGCCTTATATTCCTGCAAATATTTCTGGTGGCCCATGTGCCATCACTAGATTGAGTTTATTAATGTTTTCTTCGCATCCTAGTTCACATTCCCGTATGATACGAGATTCAATGTCACTACATGAGGATTGTGACTCTTCTGTTCACCTTTTCTCCAAGTCGGAATATCTTGGTTTAGCTTTTTCCATTATTGGAGTCCCTGCGTTGGCCGTTTATAATGCAAAAACCATTGGCAAGATGGCCTGTTGGATGTTTAAATCCATCAATCAAACATCTACTGTTTTATCTGACCTGTTATTAGATGCCCAGGGTGAACGTAGAGCGATTTTACAGAATCGCGCAGCAATTGATTACCTTTTGTTAAAAAATGGCCATGACTGTTCTGATTTTGAGGGCCTATGCTGTTTTAATTTGTCCGACCATTCTAAATCAATCCAAGCCCATATTGACAAACTTCACGACTTGACTGCAGAAATTAGACAACATATAGGTCAGGGTTTCTTTGACTGGCTCTTTAATTGGTTACCTGACCTACATTCTTTACGACAGATTTTAGGGGGAGTTATCGTCGCCATTTGTGTTTTAATAGCTATTTGTTGCTTTATTCAGTGCATTCCTTCCCTGCTTCAATTTTGTAGACTTAGCAAGAGACATAGGTCAGTTAATTTTGTTTCCTATTATTCTTCTACTGATGTGAGTTCTATTTAGTTTGTGGTTTATAGACTGGAGTCAAGGGGTGTAATGTAATGGCTGCCCTTTTCTGGCTCCTTTAAGAGGGAGAATGATGGAGAGTGACTCCAGCCTATCACCCCCATAGCATAGGGATTAGGACTATAGACAGGATCCCTGCCTTCTATATATTAGAGCATTTTCGTGTAACTTTCCTTAGTGTAGGGCCTATGAATTTAAGTTAGGGGATAGATACATAGGTACTAATCATGATTTGCCCATTTGCTAACGTGTTAGGATATTTTCCATGGAGTTACGCATATTGCGGGCCCGGTAGGCCTTAAACGAGACAGACTCCATCTTGCTCTATGCCTGGTAGCTCGAGAGGCCTTCTAGGTCAAGTGTAATATTTTAGTTTCAAGCTGTTGTTCGCTTGGAGAGAACCGGCTCGGGCTGGCCCTTATCGAAGGAATGTATTTTTCTCCACTCCGAAGACACAACTTCAGGCCGGCCGGCTGGGAACGTGTCCTTGGTACGGGGAGGTACAAGAATTTGGTGGGCGGCAGGTTGCTGGCCGTAACTTTCCATGAAGGAACGGGCTTTGATATTAGCGAAGGTGTTAGTCAGTTGTCAGTTAGTTCGTAGGCGGCATATAGCCGTTAGCATCTCTGCCATTAATTATTTCATGGCGGACAGTCGCCATCTTTGAAGTCCGAGAAAGATTTAAGACCGAAACTCTCTGAAAAAGACTGAAGGAGAATTAGCGCGGAGCGCACTGGCACAGAGAGAGAGAGAGAGAGACGGTAGCTAATATCCAGCGAGGTTCCGGTGGCCTGGAGGGAAGCAGACGAGGTTGAGCCTAGCGGTGCAGACGTGTACTTGTGACGGCTGGGGTGTGACTGCGAGGCGAGCCAGGACACAGAGACGAGAAGGGAACCTAGATGACTGCCGAGTCCCAACTTCATGTTAACAAGGTGACCTCTGCCCTTTCCCAATAAGCGCGCTTTCTAACCTTTACCTTTTCTTTACAGAAATTATGTTGCATAGTAATGTGATATGTGTCTATTGTCAATAAAATATCCTAGTTCTTAGAGAACTAATGTGTGACTTGTATTCCTGTTCAATCCTGGTAAATGGATCTCCTAGTTGAGAGTTGTTTGCATGAACGGATGTGAAATCCCGATCAGGTAAATAGTGATCGAACAAAGAGGGAGTGAGTGGACCTTTGATGCCAAGAATAGGAGGTACATTATATAATTTGGGAACCGTATTAAAAGTCATTATCATAGTTTTATCCCAAGTAGATAACTGAGACATTGTCCCGATAATTGCTCATAGGAATGTGGTCGTCGTTGATATGCGGCGTTAGTGAGAACGTTGGGGGGGATTACCAACGCGGATACCCACAGGATTGTGGCTTGCATAAGTGAGAGCGTCAGGGAGGATACTGGCGTGTAGATCTACCGGATTGTGGATCGTTTGGAAAGGAGAGCATTGGGTTCTGCAGGCCCATGTGTAGACGCACCGGATTGTGTGTCATATCTGCCCTAGGGTAGACCGGTCTGGGTCGGGGTGGCCGCGAGACCAACTGATGTGAATAAGATATTGTAGAAAATCTGTGCATGTGTATTGCTATTCCCCATCCTTAGGTGCTACCTGTATATACCTATATATCTATCCATAGTCATTGTGAATACGTTCTAAGGAGGGAGGTGAGTACGTTTTGGCTGGGTTATAGGGGCCCCTGGGGGCTGATCCCATCTAAGCGGAAAATCCGGCCATTACACTTGGTTACAACCGAAAACTGCAGGACAGCCCCAGAACACACAGCAAGGGTCAGTCCTCTCCGTCAGTCTATTCAGTTGTTTCTTCATTGGCAAAGGTCATCTTGACCACAAAGTAGCTCCAGTCTTGTTCACACTTAATCAAGCCATTCTCCAAAGTTCAGGGGCTTCAGCTCTCATAGTTATACCCCTCAATGGCTTTGAAGTCTTTGAAGTCTTTGTGTTCAGGGGTCACTGACGCCTGTTCAAACCAGTTCTGGGTGCATCCCTGCCAGTGACACCTTCTTCCTTTGACTAGTGGGGGACTGGATTCTCAATCACTCAGCAGGAGACGGGACACTTGTTTTATAGCAGCAACTCATGCCTCTTCACCTCTAGAGGTTTCTCCTCCCCCTACACTCCAGATGTAGGTCAGCCTGTTGCTATCTAACCTCCTCCCCTGGGTCAAGACATTACCCAGATCCTATCGCTTTCAAATCCAGACAGTCAATCACACAGCCAGGCAGAGACACACAGAAATGTTAGGGCACAAAAACTCAGAAACTTCAAAAAGAATGGCTTCTAAACACACAATGCAAAAACCACCTTCATAAAAAGATGTGTTATTAAATTGTGAGTTTAGGCCTACTAAACTTCACCTTTCCATCTTAAGCCTTTGGGAAGATAGGCTGGAAAACATATTACACAGCCTTCCCATTCTATCCCATGGGCAAGATGACCTTTCCACACTGAAAAACGAAATGGAGATTATTTCAATGTCAGGACATGGCACACACCTTAGCGTCCTACCTATCGCATGCACTGCACCCTGCCCAGGGGGTACCCTGGACCTATCATAGTGGTGTCTGTTGTGTATAGAAAGGGAAGGGTAATGTCTCGCAAATGAGTGCACTTGACAGAACAACATGGCAGTTTAACAAACTGCACGCAGGCACTGCAATGGCAGGCCTGAGTTCCCTTTTTAAGACTACTTGTGTGGGTGGCACAATTAGTGCTGCAGGCCCACTAGTAGCATTTGCATTACCAGCCCTGGCACACATAGTGCACTTTACTAGGGACTTTACTAGTAAGGCAAACATACCAATCATGGACAACCAATTACCATTACTGTAGAACTAGGCCTTTTTAGTTAAAGTTCCCTACATTTTTTGCTTTCCACTAGATCATTTTTCTGACATAGAGTTGCCAATTTAGATGCTTAGGGTACTTTGCCACTGCTGATCAGTGTCAAAATACAAGTGTTCCCTATGTAAAGTTTAATGGTAATTGATTGTCCATGATTGGTATGTTTGCCTCACTAGTAAAGTCCCTTGTAATGTGCACTGTGTGTGCCAGGGCTAGTAATGCAAAGGCGCGCGGAAAAGGGAACTCAGGGCTACAGTGTAGGGCCTGGGCACAGTTTGCTAAGTTAGCATGTTGTCCTGATAAGTGTAACCACTTGTCAGGACATACTTTGCCTTTTTCATACACATTGGGTACCCCCTGGGCAGGGTGTAGTGTAAGTAAAAGGCAGGACATATACTAGAGTGTGTGTTATGTCCTGACAGTGAAAAGCGCTCCATTTCGTTTTTCACTCCTGAAAGGCCATTCTGCCCATAGGACAGAATGGGGGAGGCTGGGTATTGTGTTTTGGTAGCCTAGTTTCCTGTAAGTTTATAATGGAGAGGTGAGGTTTAGTGTGTATGAACTCACAGTGTCATAACACATCTTTCTATGAAAGTAGTTTTGTCACTGTGTGTTCAGAAACCACTCTTTTAGAAAGTGGCTAAGGTTTGTGCTCTGAGTATTTCTGCATGTCTCTGCTGTAATCTGGATTGACTGTCTGAATCTGAGAGGTGAGAGGAGCTGGGAGAGGTCTTCCCCAAGGGAGGGGTTGAGATGGCACCAGGCTGCCCTGCATCTGGAGAGTAGGGGGAGGAGAAGCCCTGGATGTGAAAACGCGTGGGCTGGTGCTATAAACCAATTGACCCATCTCCTGCTTAGTGACCAAGGATACAGACCCCCAGTATCAAAGGGAGAAAGGTGACACTGGAAGGGAGGCACCCAGAACTGATTTAAGGAGGGGTCAGGGACACCTGAGCACATCAAACTTCAAAGACATTAAGTGGTATAACTATGAGAGCTGAAACCCTTGAACGATGGAATGAAACAGAAATGGATTGAGGCTGAAAGAACTTGGACCCATTTCGTGGGCAAGTGGGACCTCTGCTAAGGAAGGAGTGACTGAAGAGACTGCTGGGGAAAGACCAATCCTTGCTTCGTGATATGGGGCTGGTCTGCAGTTTGCTGTTCTAACCAAGTAAGAGGCTGTTGGGACTGGTGCACCTCAGGGACTGGTGAGGAGTGCCTGGTCGGCATGTGCACCAGAGGTGGAGTGAGTCTCGGAAGCGCAGGGTGCATGTCGTGGTGCACAGGAGGCATTGGTGAGGAGTGCCTGACCAACGTGTGTATCGGAAGTGGAGTGAGTCTCGGATGCGCAGGGTGCGTGTCAGGGTGCATCGAAGGCGTTGGTGAGGAGCGCCTGGTAATTGAGTGCACCGAAGGAGAAATGAGGCCCAGATATGGTGAGCGTGTCGTGGTGTGGCCAAAGGCGTTGGTGAGAGCGCCTGGCTATCGGGGCCCTGGAGTTAGAGTAAGTCTCGGTAAAGCAGTGTGCGTGCTTTGGTGCAACCTGCGGCTGTGGATGTGAACGGCTGATCATTGTGTGCACCGGAAAAAAGTGAGTTTCTGTAGTGCGGTGTGCGTGTCTTGTTGCCAACTGAGACAGCAAGGAGGAGACCACATGAAGTTCCATCAGCGTTGTGTGTGTGATTTTGTGCCAGAAGAGACCCAGAGGGTGCGGTGCGGAACGTGCTCCTGGAGTAAAATTAATCTCAGGGGTGTGGGATACGTGTGCCCTGTGGCCGCCTGAGACCTTCCTAACAGTCGCGGCCTGGACCGGCAGCCCTGCCAGACCGAGCCGCTGAGGCCCATTGAGAGAGTTCTGCATGGAAGGCCCAGTTCGTTGAAGGAGGAGAGGAGAGTGGGGTCACGCTCCCAGGTAACATGGATTACTACTGGGCGGGGTGTGGGCTTGGAGGGACATTCTCTCAGCCTTTCAGTCCTTCTGATGACGTGAGCCTTTGCTTCGGCTCAGAGTGGGGCCCGTACTGACGATAGGAGTGGCAGTACAGGGCCCAGAGTAAGAAGCTGTACTCTGTGCCATCGTTGAACCATGTGGGGGGCAACTGTTATCGATGAGGCTGAATTGTCGTAATACACATTACCAAAATTGCTGCTAACAAACTGCCAGACTGTCTTATGACTCCTGACATTATTATTGCCTAACAAAGTACACGATTGTAGCGCTACACATTGCATTATTTTTCCCTTGCCAAGTAAAGGAGTGTAGCGGCCCGCATTGCATTATTTCTTCATTGCAGAGTACATGATTGTTGTTACGCATTGCATTAGTACGTGATTAGGGTGCACTCTTGTTTGTCTATCGCAACATGTGTGATTCTAGCATTACGACCAGCATAACATTTGGAAAGCGGTGGTTGGGATTTGAACCTACCAGCCAGCCAGAACAAATATTACCCTGTATTCTATGTTGGCTTATATATTGTGTGGTCTGATCGTATATCTTTTTGTATAAAGTTATACTCGATTTTATCAAACTTGCGTGGAATCCATTTGTGGTGTCACCAGGGGGTTGCCTTGGGCGTGGTTGTACACACAGAACCCTTGCGCCTTGGAGATAGGCCTGGCTGCTCGTGCCAAGCTACTAAGGGGGTGAGCAGGGCTATCTCAAACGGTGTCCTTACTTGGCCCCGGGTGGCGCACTTGGTGACAGTAGTGCGGGACTGGGACTCCGGCTTCCAACAATGACACTTTACACGGGAAGCATTTGCACTTTGACACTGTTTATCAGTGGCAAAGTGTCTAAAGCATCTAAGTTGGCAACCCCATGTCAGAAAAAAGGTCTAGGGGGAAAGCAAAAAGTTTAGGGACTGGGGCCAGATGTAGGTGGCCCAATACCGGTCGGTAACGGCCGAAATTCGGTAATTTCGGCATTTACCGACCGGTATTGGGCATTCGGGATGTAGGGGACCAAAAAGTAGCAGAATCGGTAAATATACCGAATCGGTAAAGTTTCCGAAACGGTAACATTACCGAATCAGTAATTTTACCGAATCGGTAAGTTTACAGATTCGGTAAAGTTACCGAATCGGACACTTTACCGAATCGGTATGTTTACCGAATCCGTAAAGTTTCCGAATCGGAAAAGTTACTGAATAGGTAAATTTACCGATTCGGTAAATAAGAAATGGAAAAAATGAAAATCGAGATGTAGGTCCCCTTTTAAATACCGAATTTGCATGAAATTCGGTATTTAAGAATCGGTATTTACCATGGATTGAAATCAGGTGGTAACCAGGTGCAGGCTATAAAAAAGGCCCCAAAATGCACCACTCACACCAGAATGGCGGCGTTCTATGTCATTGCGAGGCGGCTACGGCTCCAGGCAGAAGGAGAGAGGGTCTGAAGGAGGGAGGAGCAGGTGTATAGGCAGAGGATCACACTATTCCAGCTCACTGAGCCTGAGATCCTACAGAGGTACAGGCTGGCCCAACAAACAATCCTGGACCTCATCAGGGACCATCACCCATTTCTGGACCATCCTACTACAAGGGCGCATGCCATTCTACCCCATGTGCAGGTGCTGTGCATCCTACACCTGCTTGCATCTGGAAGCTACCAAAGTGTGGTTGCTGCGGTAGGTGGGGTGTCCCAGTGCTGTCTGTCCCGTTCTTTTCAAAAATTCCTTGATGCCATGTTGCAGAGAATGCAGCACTACATTAGCTTCCCTGCAACGCATACAGAACTGCTAAGGACAAAGACAGACTTCTATCAGATGGCGCTGTTCCCTAACATCATTGGCTGCATTGATGGTACCCACATACCAATATGCCCACCTGCTGCCACAGAGTACATTTATCGGAACCGTAAATCCACCCACACCATAAATGTACAGGTGATCTGTGATGCTAAATACGTGATCACTGACATAGTAGCAAAATTCCCAGGGAGTACCCACTACTCCTACATCTTCCAAAACAGTGGGATCTACGCACGCCTGACTGCGGGGGAATTCGGCGAAGGATACTTGCTAGGTGAGACACTGTGTGAAAATCACTTGAGTCGTATTTGAGGTGGATGTGTGTGAGCATGTGATTAATGTTAATTTCTTCTTACTAACAGGGGACAGTGCATATGCCCTCCGGTCCTTCATCCTCACACCATACCTCAACCCAACAACACCAAGTCAGAGGAGATACAACAGAGCCCACAAAACAGCTAGAAACATTGTGGAGCGCACCTTTGGCATGTGGAAGAGCAGGTTTTGCTGCCTCCATAAAAGTGAAGGGGCCCGCCAGTACACACCAATCACCTGCTGCAAAATGATTGCAGCCTGTGCAATGCTGCACAACCTGGCAGTCAAGAAGGGCACAGACGTAGAAATCTCAGATTATGAGGACCATGACGACAAGGAAGCAGTGCCTGAACCACACACATCGGGAGGAGCAATATCAACTGATGGCAGACACAGACGGGAAGAGGTCACACGCAATTATTTTTAAGTAAGTAAGGAGACAAAGACAGGCGTAGTATGCTACAACACTAGTTTAATTTTGTAATGACGTTGGTTTCTTAAAGCACAAAAGTGCAACAAAAAGCATTTAACTGCAATGCTCTCAGTTCTGGTTAACTTCACCATGAACTGTGAAAGTTATTTCATTGCTAACGTCCCAGTAACACTAGTAGGTTGTTCAACTTGCTCACTGTCTTGCTGGCCTGTGGCCTCAGCATGGCGCCTGCTCCTCCTAGTTTCAGGTACAAGGGTGCTTCCAATGCTGTTCCTACTCGTGCTGTCCTCACTTACAGGCACATCCAGAGCAGCTGTGTGTGCAGTTTGTGCATTCAACAGCGCCACAAGAGCACTGGTCATCCTGCCCATGCCCCTAGTGACCTCATTTGTGTTTTGTGTCATGGCCTTCTGCATGTTGTTGCTTCTCCTGCATAACAGGGACGTGGCAGTTGCCAGGCGGTTGATGGCTGTACTTTGGACATGTGCACAATGCCTATCTTTGTGCCTTGCAGCAAAATCATTGTCTAGTTTGGTGCATAGTAGCTGCACCGAGTTGTTGATTCCCCGCATCCCTGCTGCCATATCCTTGTTGACCTGTACCAGCTCACTGATGCCCTTTCCTATCTCTCCAATGTTACTATTCAGGGACCTCAGCTGTCGTTGGCATGCCTGGATGGCTCTTCCCTGCATCCTTTGTATCCGCACCATGCTTCCCTCCAGACCAAGGAACACACTTGGACCCTCAACTGGTGCATCTGCTGGCTTTTCTTGCACTCTGCAGCGTCTTGCAGTACTATGGCCCATCCCTGCACTGGAGTGTGTTGGGCCAGAGCTCACTGCTACAGGCAAGTTGTCCGTCACCCTCTATGTCAGCTGCTACGGACTCCAAATCGGGGAGTGGAGCCACGAAATGCCTCCTGCCTGGTTGTGATGGGGGGTATCACATTATGCTGTGATGCAGGCATTTCTGGGATGACAGCAGGAGAGGGGACTGAGATCTGCTAGGGGACGCCAGCAACTCTTGGGTCATTTCTGTGTCTTGGGCAGGTGGATGGCTACTTGATGCAGCTTTGTCCTGTGGTACATTGGGGGTACTTTGTCCTGCATCCTGACTCTCCTCCCTCTCAGGTGGTGTCCCTTCAGCCTCCTGCGAACACCTGCGAGACGTTTCACCTGTGGACATATGAGCGTACATTAGCTAAGCGTTACTGTCTCACAGTCACTACAATTAAATAATTATCACATTGGCCATGTTCTGTATGCAGTCATTACATGAACTAGTTGGTTGGTGTGCTGTATGACATGTCCTTACATTTCCTGTCCACATATCGCATCATGCATTGGCCCTGTATATTGCTAGCAGTACTGGACTTGGGTTCACTTGCCCACTAAGGGTACAGGTAAGGGTGTTGGTATTGGGTGGAAAGTAGTGCATTTGTCTTACCTTTTTTGCTTGCAACTCTGGCCGAGCTGTCTACTTCTCCCAGTCCGCAGACGCTGTCTGGTTCTATAGTTGAGGCCACCATCTCCTCCAGGTCAGTCAGGGGGGGTGCAGGGTTCTTGCCGCCGCCTGTCTTTGATGCCTGCTTGTGCTGTTCTGCCATTTTCTTTTTTGGTTTGACTCCTCAGGTCATAAAAACGTTTTTTAAGGTCCTCTGTGTCCCTGGTGGTCACCCCAATGGCATTTACTTTCTCCATGATGTCCAGCCAGATTTTTCTTTTGGCTGATTCAGCCACAGTGAGGGACTGCCTGCCAAACAATTTGTGGTGCACCTTCACCACCTCCTCCACAAGGACCTGCAGCTCCATGCTGCTGAATTTCAGTTTCCTTCTCCTCTCATGTGGCTCTTTTTCTTGGCTGCTTGACATTTTTCACTTTTAAAAGTGCACAAACCCCTTTCTGCTGCTCCTGCACTCTGCTCAGCTCCAACTGCCTTTCCAGAAGCTTCTAATTAGTTGCAGCTGCCTGTGTAGCCACTTCCTGGTAGGGAGGAGGAGGGTGGTAGCACCTGATTGGCTGCCTACTTGAGTTTCACTTTTGTTTGCTTTCCGATTCGGCCTTTTGGCCCATAGGAATGAATAGGGAATACCGATTCGGTAAATACCGATTCGGTATTTACAAAATCGGTATTTACAGAATAAAGGCCCTTAGGAATGAATAGGGAATACCGATTCGGTAAATACTGATTCTGTAAATACCGATTCTGTAAATACCGATTCGGTAAATACCAATTTCGGTAAGTTCTGATTGGCCGATACCGAATTTTACCGAATCGGTATTTTTTACCGATTTTTTTCCTTACATACCATTTTCCGATTCTAAAGTACTGATTCGGTAAAATTCGGTATTTTAGAATCGGTAAAATCGATTTACCTACATCTGGCCCCCTGCAGACCTCACATACAATCCAGCTGTACACGACTTAAGGATACAGTTTTTTTGCAAATACCAGATCTGCCTTCTGTAAATACACAAAGAACCCCGCCAACCAGACATGGTTCCAAGTGTTCAGGATTTTTTTTAAATTGTACATTTATTAATGATTTTTCTAAAATCTGCATTGGGCTTCCTGAAGAACGGGTGGAACAAGACGGGACACAAAGCATTCTTCTTTACCTTCTCCTCACACTCGAACACCCAAAACTAACAGGCTAGGTTATCTCTCAGGCGTACCAGCGAACAGCCCACTGGGTTGATATGCCGGCTGGAGAGATCTGTATATCAGTGTAGATCATGTATAGGACAACTCAGTGAATTTGTGCACTTGCTACAGTTGTGTGTGTTTATGTGTAATCCACAGGTTACAAAACCAATAATAGCTCAGCGAGTTTGCACACCTGCTGCAGTTTGTGTATTTGTAATAGTAATTATAGCTTGTTTAGTTGGCGCACCTGCAAAAACATAACATTTGTTTCTTCCCATACTTGTTAGATGGTGCTTTTTCCACTTTTATATTATCAGATGAATTAATGCCTATTAATAGCTACGTCAGAAAATGATACATTTACTGCCTTACTAATTTGAAAATGTAGGCAAAAGGTCACCCACTGATCTCTTCAGCAGTCATGGAATTCACTCAGAAGTGAGCCATCCATTTGTGTTAATCTAATAGTGCCTGATATGGTGCACCATCAGCAAGGCGAATATATCACCTTTTTGGTAGGTCTACCCATGCACTACCACCCACATCACCCACATCATGTAGGTCACAGAATTGTATTTATATGGATAGCTCAGTGGGTTACTGCTTTTGACAGAGATATATGTGTGTTACTTGCAAGTCTTAAGCTGCAAACATCACAATGTAGCACAGTGAGCTATAAATTGGCACCATTGATCCGCATGCAAACTGCAGGATATGGCTTTAGAACCTTATTGTTTGTTTTTTTGCTCACTCCCTTATTATCTTAAGCTTGCTAAAAACATTCATTTGGGATCTAATAAAGTCTTATTTGTACAGAAAACCCCAATCACTGGGTTGCATTTCTGTTTCTCTCAACCATCCATGCACCCTTAACAAATAATGCCTACCAGATTCTACAATATTTGCCTCATAGACCTTATAACAAGGGCCACTGGACTTATCAGATTCTAAGGCTGTGGCGTTTTTCAGGGCATTGTTCACATAATTGCAGCATTTGCTACATGATCCATCATCTGCTACATAATCTGCAAAGTTTAACAAAAATATTGTTTCTACCTCAAACGGTTTAAAAAGTTACTAAAACACAGCAACACATGTTGCTGCACAGTGGAAGGCCCTTCGTAAAGATTGACTGGTCACCTATCTGTTGCTTGTTGCTATAAGTGTGTGTTAAATTGGTACTAATGAGGTGCAACCAATGCCCAGACAGTGTTAACAAGTGTAACAAGCATTTGCAATTCAATAGGTCTAGCATGTTTTACAGTTAGAGTTATTGGCATTGTAATGTAAATGTTTTTTTAGGTATGTGTTTTGGAGTAAAGTGGATGTATCTGATAGCTATTGTGTGTGTTACAATGCATTTAAAATGAAGGATTCTGGGAAATTGAATGGGCCAAATGTGCCAGGCTCAGATTGCATCTCTCCATGGCATATTTGATAAACACCTTCTGTATTTTAGAATGCCTTTCTCAGGTAAACAGAACACTAATTCCAAAAGCGAGGCATGTCAGCTGTAACAGACTGGTTTACTATGCCATTCATGTTTTACTATTTAAGATGTATGTTGCACTAGCCTGTGAGTATATTGCATAATTCCTGTGTACTATTAATATATTTGGAGCCTTAAACACTGCATTTGTGTTGAGTGTCCCTTGATTGGCTTGCACCAAATGATAATTATCCTTTTTGTTATATCCCTGGCAGTTTCAAAGGTTAGTCCTATACTGACAAACACCACCTACCCATGAAAATGTTCACACCGTGATCACATAGGAGACAAGTCAGTTACATCTGTCAGCTGAATGGGGCATTTTTATTTCTTCATTTGTATCACCTAAAGTAGATCTAGAAATATTTGTCATCAACTGTTTCTTGATCGGGAAGCATCTTCAAAGCCCTGGCAGTGGGAGCGGTGTCTGGACGTTGTTTTGAAAGCAGTAACTGCTTGGGTAAGGCAGGGGCGGCTCTAGGCTCATGGCGGCCCTGGGCAGGGAGCATAGGTAGGGGGCCCCAGAAGAGGGGGGCCGGGCGGGGGCCCCAAATCCCTGCCAGGGGCCACCACGCAAACATGTATCCATCCTCAGAGGATTATTATATTAAGGATATATATCGGCGTGGCGACCCCTGGGGTTTGACGGCCCTGTGCAGGTGCACAGCTTGCACATGCCTAAGGCCGCCCCTGGGTAAGGGGTCTAGTCATAAAGACATGGAAGCTTTCATTTGCCTTTTGGGTGTGGTAAAGACCTTTGGCTTACGTTGAGTGATGCACACGTTTCAGACTGTTCACTTCATCTGCTCATACTTTCCAAAGTGATGCTTAGCAGTCTGTTCTTTGCTAGGATAGCACTTTCGTTAGCACTTTTTAAATTCTTCTGATCCTGCTTCCAGCTCGTTAATAATACAGTTTCAAATTCAACCATGCTAAGTCATGCTCCAGAAAATTAATGGGCTTGCGATCTAGACCCTTTCAAAAGTCTTTTTGGCAATGCTGGTAGATTCCTTAAACAATGCTTGCAGTTTTGGTCACTGGGCCATCAGCAACCTTCTAAATGATCGCCTTAATTAAGCTCGGAGGCAAGTGTTATTTGGCCCTTGTTATTTGTTTTTGTTTGTTCTCATTTCACCATGGCTACTGCATTCTGAACCGTTTAAGTGTGCCCTCGATCCATCCATGGTCCAGGCAGATTTAGACTCCTGGCCACACTGGCGCTAGTCTTATAAGGAGCGAGCGGGGTCACCCTCCACAAAGCCCATGGCATGATGTAATCATTGGACCGTATATCCACATTGATAACCGAACCAACAAACTTTAAATTAAAAACCTATTCTGTCCAAGTCAAATAGTCCTTCCATAGCTCTTTTGACCTATGTGAGTTGCATTTGATATCTAGTTTGCATGTCCAGTTTATTGTATTTAACCAGGCAACAGGATGGGGGGGGAAAGGGATCTAACCATCTTTTACATATCTCTCTTCTTGCCAAAAGCAGCAAATAAAAGAGTAGGCCCCTTTCCTTACAGCTCAAAACCTGCTGGGATGCATTATCGACCCCAAAGAACACCAAAGTTTCAGTCAAACTAATATTTTTGGAGAAGATAGCCCCTAAAGTGGTTTCAACATTCTTCCAAAATTCTCGGATACCTGGGCAAGTAAAGAAGACATGGACATCGCTGGCCCTTAAAAGATTACACGTCCTACAACTGGGAACCGGTTGCAATACAAACCTAGCCAATCTTTGAGGAGTCCAATATATCCTATGCATGACAAAGAAATGATGGCATTTAAGATTGGCAGGTGATACAAAGGCGTATAAAGTTTTCAAAGATTCCGCCCACAAAGAGTGTATGTAATCTTCTTGCAATGCGCTTGCCCAGACATCCGATAGGGCCTTCATTTTATCCTCTTCAGCCTCCAAGAACTGTCCATACCATTTTGCCACTTCTTTAGTGCCTGGATTTATGTCCTGTAATGAGGCTTCGAATTCCCAATTGCCCCCCACCACTTCTGCAATAGTGGAGGACCATAGGGTAAGCTGCAGGTATTTGAACCTAGATAACTTATTGCCAGTCCTATTATTCAGTACATCCCATGGAGTCATTCCTTCTGCTGATAGAAGATCCCCCCAGTTTGCTATTCCTGCCAGTTTTAGTGGCAAACTCAGAGCATCTTTCATACATTCTGGTGTTACCAGGGATTCCCAGATTGGAGAAAAGTCCGAAAAGTAGCTGATCTTCAAAAGCCGTCTCAATGTAAGCCATAATTTTAATGCCGATTTTAGGATTTTGAATCTTACTTTTTTTTTTAAAATTGGGCTCCGAATTTGTATAAAAATGCTTTCGGACTTAAATTCACCTGGTTCACCTGCCAGCATGCACTGTTTTTAAATTGGAAGGCCATGCAATAAAGTTGGCGGCCGGGCAATGCTAACCCCCCCTTTTTAAGGCTGCTCCATAATTTTTTCCATGACAGGCGTACACCCCTGGATGCCCAGATAAAGCTTGATATTTTACCCTGGATTTTATTTATTTCTTCTTTAAGAAAGGTGAGAGGTATCCCGTTAAAAAGGTATGTAAACTTTGGTAAGACAGACATCTTGACCAGTTTTTCTCTCCTGTAAATGGAGAGCTGTAATTTCTTTCATCTAGTTAGTTTCTTCTCCACCCCCTTCATGACTCACCTCAAATTACAGGAGGGGATCTCTTGGATTTTATCGGTAATGACTATCCCTAAATATCTCATTTCTTTACATCTTGTACAGACCCAATCCTACATGCTCTAACACATTACTTCTGTCTATGGTGAATTTATAGCATACTAAAGAACAACAAAGGAGTGACAAGAAAGGAGTAGTTTACAATATCCAAGGTAATAATTCCTGGACAAAAACAACACGTGTTTCATGAGATACTGATTTACACACAGGAAGGATGTAAGAGAATGACTAATTGGATAGGAAGCATTCAATGTTTGTAAATAAAACCCTCACTCATCAACATAGTTGATGACATGCTTCATCATAGGGTTTTTTTACCATGGAGACCGAATGTCTCCTTGGTAAGCTACCACGCGGGTGCTACAGCGGAGCAGGTTTCAACAAAATGTGAAGTGTAAGTGTTTAGAAGGTGAAGTTAAAAAATGGCGGACTGTCCTCCAAAGTAAATTTTAATAAAGAGTCAGACCATCATTATTAAAAACTAGTGAATCGGACATCATTGACCATCAATTTGAGTCAAATATGTCCTAAGTGGGTTAAAAGGTCGACATGTTTCTGCTTTGAAAATGCTATTTTAGCCAAGCTTCCATCAGGACCAAAAGAAAATTTGTACTTCCCAGGCGGTATACGCACCCTGAGGTGTACCGTAACCTTGGGAATGTATGTGCAAACAGTGTTACACTCACGGTTTTACCCGATTGTAGGTTAGT
Source organism: Lissotriton vulgaris (assembly GCF_964263255.1). Lineage (NCBI taxonomy): Eukaryota > Metazoa > Chordata > Amphibia > Caudata > Salamandridae > Lissotriton > Lissotriton vulgaris. Next base: position 866,785,954 of record NC_141697.1, read on the forward strand.
CTTGAAACTCCCAGACCCTACCAATCTGTAAAAGAAAATTCATATTCAAACAGACCAAAAGACTATAAATCAACAGGTATACATGAAATTAGTGCAAATTTACCACAATCGTATTCTTGCAAAAAAAATGTTAACTACCCGTGTGCTCAACATTTAAACTAGGTAATTGATAAATACAGGACCCGTCAGTTCCATCTTCAGTAAGATACAATCCAATATGCATATATTGTGGCCTTATTTAGACACATTCTGATATTCTAATTTTTTTCAATTTCAGATAATTCAGAATAAATAAACCCCCAGCTTAATTATGAACTTCAAATAAGGGGTGATTTGGAATTTTTCAGTCCCTGTTTCCTCAATCCAACCCAAAGCTTGGAAGAAGGTATCCCGTAAAAAACTTTTCGTATTAACATTAAATCATAACAGAGAAGGAGGACCTTTAAACCAAAAATGCCAACTAGAGAAAAGAGGCGACTTACTTTAAAAAGGCAAGAAAATTGATCCCTGGGCACTGCGGCAGGGGTATTCTTCACGGTAAGGATATTCTGTTAAGGAACAATAGAACACCCTCTATCACAAGAAGGACCACGTCTAAACACTGAATCTCGCTAACAGCAAAGTAGAGAATGTCGGCGGGTGAAGACACGCACTTATTTCTCTAACCGTACTTAATCATGCAAGACCAAAGCGTTATTCTCTGAAAATATAAGGGGCAAAGCTCAAAAGACTATATCTCACTTGCCGTGGGGTAAAAAATGTGGAGGGCACACACCTATTTTAGAAAACGCAATTAGTCTGGCCAAAACACGACGTGTAAGTCTATATCAACATATGCCGACCCCTTATCGTTAGTGACTCCCACACAAACAAAAAATTGAAGTACGAAATTCCAAACGAAGAATTTTTACTTGAAAAAAAGGGTAGAGATGCAAGTGGACTTACTTCGTCCTTCCCGACTTCCCGCTGTAAACCTAATTCATTCACGTCCGCGGCCCGAATGGTGAGTTTCGATTCAGACGCGGAAGTAGAAGTGCCTCACAAACGTCTCACGTGAGCCGAATCACATTTGCGAGATGCCGTACACGATGTCCTTGTAATCTCCTTAGGGTTCAGATGGTAGAAGGGCCTCTCTACTTTAGGTCATTTAATATTGAAGCTTTATTGACAAAACACCCACTGATTACAAGCGTTTTGCTTAAAAACGCAGTAGATGTCAAATGGCTATGATAGTTAAGACTAATGGTTTCTATACTATCATATATCGCCTGAAATGTGAATGTATATTTAGACCATTATTATTTTGTGTTTTCAAAAAATAAGAATAGAGCAAAATGAAAACAACATTACCAAAGCCACTTTAACTCTAAAACTTCATTATTGTGGAAACAAGATGTATTCCAATGGCAGATGTAACCCTGCGTCCAGGCATAAATCCAAAAGACAACGAACAGTAAAAAGGTGTACGTTGGGATGTATCTTTAGGGAGCACCCAAAGCACACTTATAAATCTAGATGAAAAAGCCACTTTGACTCTGGAGACTTCATTTATAAAAGCCACGTTAACTCTGATTCCTCATTTTTGAGGAATAAGAGGTTGTTTCATTGCAAATGTGTCCCTGCGTCCAAAGATCAAATTGATTACACATGATAATAAAGTGTACATAGAGATGTGTCTGCGGTGTACCACAATTAAACTGTTATCTCAAACTAGTGTTTTTTGGATTAAATATGCGTGCAAAGAAGTAACATTCAAGATGTGTAAAACGCTTCCCACCATAGTTCTAAAGAATATATAGTCCGTATGTAAGAAATTAAAAAAACTTTTCTCGACACACCCAAGCCCAAACCTTTGGCTCGTAAAAAGCTTGCAAAATAGCACACCAACTTTTAAACTCAAATAGAATAGAGTGCTTGTAATTTTTTCAATAGAATAATGAATAATCTTAGCTAGCTTACTAAAACTACGAGAACTGGCGACAATCATTACTGACACTAAGAACAAGACCAGTAATACAAATGTTATGTATTGTCATTAGATTGCTATGTGAAGGATTGCTATAAAATGGAATATTGAATTTTGCCAAATAATGAATGATTTGGAAAGTCCTGTCTAAACCGGCAAACCTAGCAATGTCTGGCATCATATATATTTATAATATACTGTTATCACGATGTTTTTATAATATGAAATGCTAAAAAACCCTCTTTTTAAAAAAACTGAATTGAAAAATGATATACTTTCTTACAGATTGAAATATTCCAGAAATCTATTTTGTCACATATCCAAAATTATGTATACTAGAGAATCGAACAGAATGCAAAAAATAAAATGAATTTAGGTATTATTTTATCTGTTTCTGAAGAACACACATTGAATACTCTATACACTGCTGGCCTTGGGTGTCTCATTTATTCCTTTCGTTCCTTTTCTTTTTCCTTTCTTTTGCTCTAATTTTCTAAAGATCAATAAATATGCTACCCTTCTCTTACTAATGAACTCTCGTAAACACAGTTGCTCCTTCGCACTTCTCCTCCTATCTTATTACTTGCACTTGTCTCTGAGCTTTCAGTACAATTAATAACATCACCAAAACAGAACCTGTTTTGTTCTGTTGGCTCTCTCTTTCAATCCCTTTCCTTGCACTTATCGGGTTTTTTTACCTGCACTTAACCTATCGTTGGTTGGGGTCACCACTTTTAATCATTACCTCACACTTAAATCCACAATTTTTATCTTTACAGCCTTGAGAAAGCCCTGGCGCAAATCGCCACAGAGGGCGAAACAAGTGTCGGCTGTCAATGTTCAATTCTGCACCAATAAAATTCTATTTTTTCTAAAACTGGAGCGACCTCATCATTTGAGTGGCAATCTGAATCAATGATTACAGGATTCAACCTTAAAACAACACGTATACAAAACTGGAAAACACACTCTTTCTTTTTGTCCTAAAAACTGTTCAATTTCAAAACTCTAAAAGGTCCAGAGTTTTGAGTCTGTTTCCTCCGTCTTCATAAAAAAAATCTTGTGAAAACAGATATAGCTCTGGAATCCTTGGACCTTCTATCCTTAGCTGTTATGGGCCCACCAGGATACCTGTGTAAACTTTATGATCTGTATTCAGTAGAGAGATCGGGCGGTATGAGTCAGCCCTCTTCGGATCTTTTGTAGGTTTTAAAATCAGTTATTCTGGCCTCGCACCAAGACCTCAGGGTAGTCCCTTCCTCTCTGTAGACTAAATTAAAGAGACTCTTCATCTCTGGCCCTATCTTGTCTACTAACAATTTGTAGACTTCAATTGGTATAGAGTCAGGGCCTGCTGCTTTGCTATTTTTCATGCATTTGAGCTGCTCTATAATTTCCCTTTCTGTGATGGGAGCATCAAGTTTATTCCTACCCTCAGTTGTTAAGACTGGAAGACTTAGATTTTTTAACCAGCATTTCAATACCTCTTCTTCTCTCTGAGCTGATTCTGTATATAACTCGGAAAAAAGGGAAACCAAGGTCTCCTGTATTTGCTCTTCTTTATTTGAGATTGTTCCCTCCTCATTGAATACTAGCTCCCTGATATGATTCCTCATTCTCTCTGCCTTGGACTTCAATCAATCAATCAATCAATGACATTTATAAAGCGCACTACATACCCGTAGGGTCTCAAGGCGCTGGGGGTGGGGGGGGGGTGCCGCTACTGCTCGAACAGCCAGGTCTTCAGCTTCTTCCTGAAGGAGAGGTGGTCTTGGGTCAGGCGCAGGTCGGTCGGGAGGGAGTTCCAGGTCTTGGCGGCCAGGTAGGAGAAGGACCTTCCTCCTGTAGTCACTCTTCGGATGCGGGGGACGGCGGCGAGGGCGTGGTTGGCTGATCGGAGGTGGCGTTTGAGAGCGTAGAAGTTGATTCGGCTGTTGAGGTAGCTCGGGCCTTGGTCGTGTAGGGCTTTGTGTGCGTGGGTGAGGAGGCGGAAGGTGATTCTTTTGTTGACGGGGAGCTAGTGAAGGTCTTTTAGGTGTCCGGAGATGTGGCTGGTTCGTGGGATGTCGAGGATGAGTCTGGCTGAGGCGTTCTGGATCCGCTGGAGTCTCTTCTGGAGCTTGGCGGTGGTACCGGCGTAGAGGGCGTTGCCGTAGTCCAGTGGGCTAGTGACGAGGGCCTGGGTGAAGGTCTTCCTGGTCTCGGTGGGGATCCACCAGAAGATCTTCCGTAGCATGCGTAGGATGTTGAAGCACGCCGAGGAAACGTTGTTGACTTGCCTGGTCATGGAGAGGGAGGAGTCCAGGATGAAGCCCAGGTTGCGTGCATGGTCTGTCGGTTTGGGTGCGGTGCCCAGGGCGGGAGGCCACCAGGAGTCGTCTGAGGAAATATAAATTCTGGTCAAGTTGTGTTCCCTAGCGTGTACCCCACCGTCTCCATGTACGAGTTAAAGTGCATGTAACTTCCCTCCTGTACCAGCTATGAAGACGCAAATACATTTGCGTCCAACGTCAACATGTCCTCTTTCAGACCCACCCTGAATGGGTTGGATAGCCCGTTCCTAAGTATACTATGCCAACGTCTTTTTGTAGTGTACTCTACATGTTTTTCAGCTCTGGCAAAGTAGGCCCAGAATATCTGCCATCGAGCCTTTTTCTCCTTTCTGACTCTGGGAGCCTCAGGCCAGGCTGCCCAGGCTGCCCCCGTACCCGTGAACTCCGCCTTACTTCTAGCGCGGCCCAGCGCGTTCAGCTCAGCCTGCTGCCTGCCAAGATTGACTATAACCTTCGAGTTATCTGTTCCGCTCCTCGAAAATACATTCCTGCCTGCTAGCTTCAGTAAACATACCCCTCAGCTACAGGGCCAAAGGGCCGACCTGTCTCCGTACACGTAATTCATAGCTTCTGTTGCCATGCTCCCATGGAAGGCCCATGCCCCCACGCTTCTCATACAGACACTCAGGCGCTTATACACGCACTCACAGTCAGTATAGAATAGCTTCTGCCCTAGAGACCTTTCTGCCCAGATAGCTCAGTTCCTAAACATCAGATATCAGATATGATAGAAGCACAAGTTGATCTGACATGCCAGACTTCTGTCTCTTTCCGTCAGTGCAAATGTCAAGCCCCCTGCACCCTCCAGTTTCACGTCCATCACACGTCATGCAGCTGCGCGCGCATCCAAGCTTCCGATTTCTGCTGACATTGCAACATTTCTGTTTAGTGCCACCCCTTTTGTGACACCTATCTGTGACGTTTCCAGCACACGCCTAGTCCACGCCTTCTGATTACGTACTAGTAACACGTGGCTACTGTTATCTTGTCTTCTCTCAGCTGTTACGCCTACTGTACTGTTTTCCATGTCATGAATTAAGTATATAAGCTGTGTACTGTCAATAAAATGTAGCGCGTGCTCTCTCTATCCCTTCTTTCACCCCTATGTGGTGGGAAGAATATGATATCCTGGTCTAGACCATTCCTTTTAAGGAATAAAACCCCTAAGAACTCTAACACCACGGACTCTGTTTTCTTTCTTTCTGATTGAGTTATTATTGATTAAGTACTTACCTGCATAGAAATTACGACGGTAAATTATATATTTACATCACGTCCCAGGCGGAGGGTGAGGGGCCCAGGATGAGGACCTCCGTCTTGTCCGAGTTCAGTTTCAGGCGGCTGGTCGTCATCCACTCGGCTACCTCTTTCATCCCTTCGTGCAGGTTGGCTCTGGCGGTGGCGGGGTCGTTGGTCAGGGAGAGGATCAGCTGGGTGTCGTCGGCGTAGGAGATTATGTTGAGGTTGGAGCTAGGAGTGCTCCGGCTTTTTCTCCGTACTCAATATGCTGCATACGACCAGTGACCCACCTTTCCCTGCATTTTAGGTCTAATTTAATCTTATAGTTCATCCTAGATTCCTCACGATTTTTCAGAATCTCTTCTCTCTGCTGTAAGTTATGTGTTTCTTGATGCACTCTTCCTTCTATCACGATCTCCTCTTCCAATTTTTTTTAAATCAGCCCTTTCGACCTTATTCTTATAGGAGACCGAACTTTGTAATACCCCCCTGAGATAGGCTTTAAAAGTGTCCCAGATTACTCCTATTGGCAGGGCCGTTTCTGGGTGTTTTGCCACCCTAGGCAAGAATTGAAAAATGCCGCTCCTCCCTTTTACTAACATCACTCTCTCCCCCTGTCATCCAGGCAGGGGAGGCACACCTTCTACCGCTGTACCCTTCTATGTTACTCTCATTTACTATCTGGAAGCACGATCACAAAAGTCAGTCCTGCAAACTACCTCAATGAAAGGCCCAGGCCAGACCATTACGGTAGCCATACACTCACAGAACTATGTACACGCATGCCCAATAGAGCCTTGTGTTTAAATAACACTGAGGCGTCAAGTACACCTCCTGTTCGAAACCAGAAACAACAAAAATAGTAACTTGCACCATCTTCCAAGGCCAGACCTAGTGGTTTTGCCAAGGCTTGTTTTTTTTCACTGAGGCACCTGAAATAGGGAGATTATAGTTCATGATGCGCAATAGTTCATGATGCTCAAATCTGCAATAGCCAGAGACTATGGCAAAACGTTAATAAAGTTTGGCGTACAACACAGAATGAACTGCTTCATGGCACTGTAAATAGAAGTTATTGACAAGCTTGTGCATGGTACCGCTGTGACAATAATCCTGACCAGAATTTGAGCCAGTGCAAGGCTGAATACACACTTCACCATAGTTGACAAGTGGTTCCATGTTGTGGAACACCTTCAACCAATCCCAGGTTTGCGGCCATCTGTGCATTGCATTCTGCAATTTGTAGTCTTACTTTTAACAGGGTAAGCACTGGCTCCAAAATCCCAGCGTGGACATTGACGTTGGCCTAAACCGTCACTACCAGAGATGACAGTATCGGGCATGACACTAGGATGGTGGTCAGTTCTTTTTTTTTTTTATGGAGTTTTATCTAGCATGATCTTCAACAGAAGGACCCAAAACAAATGACAGGCTTCAAAGGCGTGGCCCCATGGTTTAACAAGTGTACCTTTGCTCGGTCTCTTCTCCTCCTGGCAGTCGGGCGCAGCTGGAAGGGGCGATGCAGTTACGTGTTGGCAGAAGAGTCCAGCCGCAAGCTTCATGGGCCACAAGTTTCTCCATGCCCGCTGATGTTCTCCTAGCCTCTGGGTGTCGGAGATCCCATCTCACTGGGAGAGCTCACTCGGTCTGTCCTTGGCATAGGACTCTTCCAGAGCGAGGAGTGTCCCGGCGCTCCGGTAGGATTGCAGAAGAGAACTGGGAAGCATGCGGGTAAATAAAAGTCCCAAGCGAGGGAAGGACGTGCCGGGGAGACAGCTGTCTGCAGTGTCATTTGGTTTGTCACTTGTTCATAGGGAAGTTTAGGTAGCTGCTCTCCTCTCGGGTCTTGAGGGGAGTTGTGTGTGTTTAGGAGTGGCGTGGTGCCTGCAGCGGGTTCTTCCGCATGTCTTTGCACTCCTCGCTGTCTGTCTTGCCCTGCCGGGATGAAGTGGCGGACTCGGGGGCTAGGCTAGCTCAGCCGAGAGAACGGAGAGAGATGTGATTGGACACAGCAGAAGAAGAGGGGTTGAGGTGCTGAACGCTGACTAAACCGTTATTTCCTTTTTGAATGGCCTGCATGTTCTGCTCAATTCGGGCCACCTGTAAGTGGAGATCAAAGACGAACATACAGTACTGCCAGCGGACGTCATAGGCAGCCAGGGAGATAGGCAAAACAACCCATGTGTAAGGCAGGGAGCGAGCGGCACAGCGAGACCTGTACCGTGGAGCATCAGTGTTTTTGTTACATGGGTACTTTAAAACATGCTTTTTGACAGGGCTGTTTTTACCAATAGGCAAAACTAGACGGCCGCCCAGCTTTACTTTCTTAGGTTCAAATAAAAAAAATCCAGTTTTTGCCACCCCAGCCATTTTGCCGCCCTAGGCGGCCGCCTAGTCTTGCCTAATGATAGAAACGGCCCTGCCTATTGGGGATGATTGGATGTTAGTCTGAACGAACCCAAGCAAGCTGTCCCATCTAAATCTAAGAGTATGGACCTTTTTAATGTCCATCTCGAGTTATTCCTCTTTTTAAGACCCTTCAGTCAGATACTGACCATAGCATGGTCGGATATATGTCCTGGGAGTATATGTTCTTCTTTAAGGCTCCCTGTCAACTCCCTGTCTACTAATAGATAGTTCAGTCAAAAGAAATGACTGTATTTTTTGCTATGAAAAGTGTATGCTCTCTTAACTAACATTAAATGCCTCCAGGAATCGACCTGGCCCAGTTCGACTAACATATGTTTCAGGGTTTGTCTTGTTTTGGACCCTTGGTGTTGGGTGCCACTCCTACTAGTGGACCTGTCCAGTACTGGATCTAATAACATATTAAAATACTCCCTATTATTACTGTTGCTGCTGCCCCGCTACTATAAATTGTAGATCTACTATATGCTGAGGGTCGTTGATGTTGGGACCATAGAACCCACGCAAATGATTTCAAAGTCTAAACCTCTCAGGATGGCCATAACCCATCTACCTGAACTATCGGTTTTAGAGGAGGTCATCTAAATTCCAGGACCTTTCCTTATTATTATCGCCACTCACTTTGAATATTCCAATTGGTCGGAGGCTATAAAGCTCTCTATCCAATTTTGCTTCCTGTAGAGCGCCCTGCTCTCTATTGCTGTTAGGTGAGTCTTCTGAATAATACTTATGTGGGCTAGTGACACTTCCAGATACCTCAGTACCAGGCCCTGATGGCTTTTTGTTATTAAACTGTTTACATTCCATGTTGTATATTTCAAAAACAAAAGAGAGAGCTAGGACCAATGGACAGCTGTCCTCTCCCCGACAATTAATGATAAACCAACGTAGACAGCCGTTTACAGAAGAGTGTGTATAACGGAAATGTCTGGCACCAACCTGGTATTATTAATATTCACATTTCACTTCATCACAACCACGTACACCTCAAAACCTGCGCCACTGAAATCAGGTGTCACAGCACAGCTGAGTAGCATTCGGATATTCAGCTGGGACCTGATGATGAAGCATGACACCAACCAGGTTGTTGTGTGAGGGTTTTATTAAAAAACCTTTGAGGTGCCAGACATTTCCATGACTTGTATATTGTCATGCTTCCCTGCCCTATATTTTTAGATGATCTAACACACTAGGACCCAGGAGGCGCTGCTTCATGTTTCTCAGAAAAAGGTTTAATGATGTGTGAAATGAGGACTGATTTTTTATTTTTCTCCACTGCTCCCCACCCCATGCCCAGCCCTTGACCCTCCCCCATGGGAACCCTCCCACTTCTGTCAGGCATAAGTCTGTTGGGACTACCGGGGAGGTCAGGCCCTATTTCAAACCAAACTGTGATACTCCCACCCCCACTCAACCTTCTATTATTACTTTTTTTTGTTTTCCAAAGAATATTATTTATATAGTAGTTCCAATTTATATTATATTGTGCTCATCTTAATATGTATATTACGCAGCTCTGAGGTTTAACCCTTCTTTTATGCTGGAGATAACCTAATCTGCAGCTTCTATCTTCAAGATCGCCCACCCTTCTTTATATCTTCTATCAGACTATATGCCTCATCTACAGACCGTATGTTGCACATTTGGTTGTTCCACATAACACGGAGCATGGCTGGAAATTTTAGTTGAGCCTTATCTCCTAGGCTATTTAGCTGCCCCATTCTTCTCCCCAGCTCCCATTGCTTCTGGTCTGTAGCATGGCAAACGTCTGATCTAATGTTAAATGTCAGCTCCTGGAACATATAAGGTCCATTTTTTAGGGCAGTCAGTAAGATAGTCTCTTTAATTACATAACATAGGAAATTTACCAAAATTTTCCTGGGCTTTTGCTGCTGCAGGTTACTCTTATATGGATCTCTATGGACCCGCTGGATCTTCAATTCAAGGTTAATATCCAGTCTCTCCTTTAATGCCGTCTACTTTAGTAATTTTATTACAAAAACTTTAATATTGGGCCCTTCCTCTGCTTCCGGTATGTTAATAAACCGCATATTATTTCTATGTGAATGGTTTTCAATTCGTTCCATATCATCTCTAAGGATGGCGTTTTCTTTAACCAGGAGTGGTACAAAAGGGGGTGGTAATGGACGGAGCATCTGAACAAATCAAACACTCACACCCAGTCAAAAGATCTGGGTTTAATCCATCACCGTTCTTTAGCCCACTCTGCCACCCCAGTTCAGACATGGCTATATGCAAATAGTCCAGCCCGAACTGCCAAGCCATGCCTTCCCTTGACCGTAAACAAGCTTCCGAGGACCGCTTTCTGGCATTCCAGCCGTCTTCAGCCCGGCTTGCTTGAATCCAGGGGCAAAGTGAGCAAGGGACTCACGTCTGAGCATTCCCTTGCTCACTTTGCCACTGGATTCAAGCAAGCCGGGCTGAAGACGGCTGGAATGCCAGAAACCGGTCCTCGGAAGCTTGTTTCCGGTCCAGGGAAGACATGGCTTGGCAGTTCGGGATGGACTGTTCCCATGAGGCACAGGGTCAGACTGATTTGCATATAGCCATGTCTGAACTGGGGTGGCAGAGTGGGCTAAAGAACGGTGATGGATTAAATGCAGATCTTTTGACTGGGTGTGAGTGTTTGATTGATTCAGATGCTCCGTCCATCACCACCCCCTTTTGTACCGCTTTTGGCCACCATAAGTGTGGCAGGGTATGCTCAGACGTGAGTCCCTTGCTCACTTTGCCACTGGATTCAAGCAAGCCGGGCTGAAGACGGCTGGAATGCCAGAAACCGGTCCTCTGAAGCTTGTTTCCGGTCCAGGGAAGACATGGCTCGGCAGTTCGGGCTGGACTGTTCCCATGAGGCACAGGGTGAGACTGATTTGCATATAGCCATGTCTGAACTTGGGTGGCAGAGTGGGCTAAAGAACGGTGATGGATTAAACCCAGATCTTTTGACTGGGTGTGAGTGTTTGATTTCTTCAGATGCTCCGTCCATCACCCCCCCCTTTTGTACCACTTTTGGCCGCCATAAGTGTGGCAGGGTATGCTCAGACGTGAGTCCATTGCTCACTTTGCCACTGGATTCAAGCAAGCCGGGCTGAAGACGGCTGGAATGCCAGAAACCGGTCCTCGGAAGCTTGTTTCCGGTCCAGGGAAGGCATGGCTTGGAAGTTCGGGCTGGACTGTTCCCATGAGGCACAGGGTCAGACTGATTTGCATATAACCATGCCTGAACTGGGGTGGCAGAGTGGGCTAAAGAACGGTGATGGATTAAACCCAGATTTTTTGCAAAATACTAGAACAGGGGTATTAGGCCAAAATGCTGCACTTTATCCAATCTAGTCTGGTACAGTAGATTAATGGATTAAGTGGAGAAGTGTGGCTCAGGGGTTAGAGGCGGCAGACCCGGAAGCTGAGATTGGTCCTGGACCAGGGTTCAATTCCCCGCTTTGGCGGGTCTTGGGCTCAAAAATTCCACAGACTCGATAATTCTCGTTCCGGTGCCTACTCGACTCACGGGTTCACACTCTGTGACTCTGGGCAATAGCTTGCTTAATCTCCACTATGGCCCCTCGCGGCGGGATGCCTGGCTTTCACCTTGTTGATACCCTGCTGGGGTTATCTCACAGGGGAATACCAGGATGGGTTCCCAAGGCAAGCGCCTTGATGCCTTCGGGTGATACGTGCGCTATATAAATCGCAATACATTTACATTTACATTTAATTGTGGGTGCTAAAAACCTGGAGTCATATACCCCTAGACTCCCAACATAATTTCAAACAGCACAATGGTTAAGCACTCCACACAGTGTATATTTAACAATAGCAATCAATACAATGATCCGAAAGGAACACTTCAGTAGGACTCAAAGTTCTTTCCTTGCTTTTATTGACAATCTTCAAGTAAAAAAACCTAGCCAACTCGTTTCGTCCGTAGGACTTCTTCAGGGCAAAAGGTATTCATACTTTTTTTTCAAAATCTTTCTCACAGAACTTTCTATGTTGTCTGTGGTTATCCGTTCAAAGGTAAGCAGTAAGTGGTATAACCAGCCTTATTATATGTAGCAGTGGTCAAATCTCTTATTTTCCAAATTTTAGTTTTCAGGACATCAGAAGTGTGAGGCATAAGTGGCCTTATTGTGAAGGATAACAATCAAATCCTTCTGTGCATCTTCTGTGCATCATGATCAAAGGGTTGCCAAAGGGCGTATTTATTCACTGTCCACGACCCATCAGTTTTCAATCACGAACTGCGTGTGCCGTCTCTCTCAATACCGGTGGTTCGAGACCACCGGTATTGAACAAACTGATGGGTCGTGGACAGTGAATAAATACGCCCTTTGGCGACCCTTTGATCATGATGCACAGAAGGATTTGATTGTTATCCTTTCCTCTCCCTCGTGGGCTCTTCCCTTGTGGTTTGGGTGTTTTTTTTGCCCTTTTCACTCTTGGAGGGATGGCGCTTAGAATGCTATCTCCTGGGGCTCTTTTGGTAACAAAAGTAAAATTGCCGCTTACCCCATTGAGACTCTCCAAAGCACCCAAGGTTCTTGTAAGCAGGGCGTATCTCGAGAACTTCTCTGGAACTATATCTGCGTTGTCACCAACCTTAGCTGCCGTAACTTTGGCTTCCTCCATAGGGAGCATCCACTTCTGAGGTACTCGCCGTGGGAGTTCCCTCAGCACTCGTGAACCGTCTCCATTGCAATGCGATACCCCACTGTGCTCAGCTTGCCGCCGGATGCTTCTCCACTCCGTGCTCCGACTGGTTCTGATGCTGCCAGCGCTGCCCCTCAGCATGCAGCGTCTCTAACGCACCGCAGCAGACCTGGTGCTCGCAGCCACATGAAAGCTCTCGCTCCCCCGGCTCCCAGTCCAACTCCGTTGATCCTCTGATCCTCGGCCTGTCGTTCGGTAAGTACTTGCTTGGATGTTTTTCCGCTCATTCTCGTGCAATTTAGCCTTGCGACTTGTGGAGTGGTGTGGCTCACGGGTTAGAGGCGGCAGACCCAGAAGCAGAGTACGGGAACACACTCGGCAACTCTGGGCATTAGCTTGCCTCATCTCTACAACAGCCCCCCACAGACGCCAGGGATGCCTGGCTTCACCTTGGAGATACCCAGAAGGGACCATCTCACAGGGAAAGCCAGGACGGGTTCCCCAGCGGTCTTCAGCGCCAGGACGCTCACGGGCAACAGTGCGCTTTACAAGTCCCACACATTCACTTATTCATAAAACGGTGGGAACGGGTCGGTGAGCGGTGGGAGGGGAGCCTGCTACATGCAACCTCCTCACCCGGCGGTCCACGACCAGTTACCTCGCGGCCGCCATATTCCCTGGCCCTTGGCCCTTGGTGTACCACTATCTGCAAGTCAATGCCAGCTACGCTTAGGCTTATTTCTAACTTTGATGGATCTCACAAACGTCATGAAAGGTAGTTTACATCTGCGTTTGTGTAAGGCATGTGTTTTATTACTGCTTTACTCCCCAAATGTTAATGTTTGTTAGGCTCCTTTTTTTGTTAAAAAAATATCCCAGATGTAGCATAAGTAATAAAATTAAATCCATAAAGCAGGAAAAGGATGCCGGACCACAGGCTGTTACTAAGTGTCCCTGTGGAGGCGAAAAGGGACCTCTATCGGTCACAAAGTTCTGCACCCTTACCTATGTGACTCCTCGGATATTTGTTAACAAAAATAAAACTCATTAACATTATTATTTGCAACGCCATTAGCTCAAACTTTCAGTAATGTGATACATTTGCATTGCAAATGCTTATTTATTGGACCCCCCCTCAACCCAGTCAAGGCTGCTTTGCCCTCGACAGGCAGAATTCCTATCCTCAACACAAATGTGCTGCTATATCCCCCAAACCTTTCCCAAACTTCATTGGTTGGTTATTAAATCAGTTTAAAATTTGATGCCTAGTACATAATTTCCTACAACTGAACAATGTTTCCTGTATCACCAATCTACTACCCATCTTGGGCGGACAATGACGAGTAAGAAGAAGGAACACTGTGTGCTTTTAAGTAGCTACACCCAGAGTGGCTCAAGCTCAAAACCAATTATTTTACATGATGTAAATACTTTTTATTTGTTTGATTCCGCAGCTGTGAGGGCTAAATTTCTCTGATGTAGTTCCAATTACATTTTCCAATTATACTTGGATTCATAAATAAGAATATATGTGGATACTTGAAATAAACATTTACCTTCCAGACCCTGACTAACAGCAATGTTGTGCATGTTGTTCATAAAATGTATGGCTCCGTAATGAGTACATTAGCACACGTTTTTTTAAATCTCTAATTATTATTATTATTATTAATATTAGTAGAAATAGTAGTGGTAGTAGTAGTAGCAGCAGCAGAAATAGTATAATATTATTTTCAAGGTTTCCACATCCAAAAAAAACCCTATACTGCTAATGTTCACAGCGTTGTTAATAAATTTAAATCCTTGCACAATTTCTGTACTTCCAGATGTTATAAATACATCTTCAGTATATTGGCAAATGGCAAATCCCTTAATTGTGTCGACAGCCCAAAACAGGGTCCCATAAATTGAAAACCCGCAGTGCACACAATTTGTTAGTAGAATGAATCTGTTGTAAGGGTTGGGGTTTATGCAAAGAGGTTGTGCAATAAATTAGAGATTTTGGGATTACCACAATCAAGATACACATTCTTGGACCTGTCTCGCGATGCTGCAAAAAAGATGTCTTTTGTAAGCAGATGCACAATATTTTATTTAATGAATGATGCACTGTAAAGGTACATTTGTGTAAGACAGAACCCCAAAGCATCTGTGTTTTTGTCATGACCCCATTCAGCGGTCCATGGGCTGGGATGGGTTACTGGGCTTAACTGTGGGGTTTGAGGCGTTTTTCTTCTGTTGTCCAGGGGCCCACCACACTACTGTACATGCCTCACAAAGGTCCAAAGTCCTAAGCCTTCCCTTTTTATGATTCAGTGAGCCTAATCAAATCCACCATCTACTTTAAACACAGTGCCAGTACCCTCTGACCAGCGGTCTTCCTGAATCATAAAAGCCTTCGATGTCCACAGAAGGAAACATAAATTACAACGCAACTGTTAAATTGCACAACACTTACAACGCAGACATACATCACAACAATCTTTACAACTCATATCATTACAACACTGTCACTACAACGCAGGCATTACAACGCATACCATTACAACGCATACCATTGGAGATAGAATAGTTATTTTTAACCCCTACACTATCCAACACTTACCCTACTGTTGCACCCCCATGGATTTGGAATAGTATTTTTTACCCCTACACTATCCATCACTTACTCTACTGTTGCACCCCCTGGAATTAGAATAGTCATGTTTACCCCTGCACTATCCAACACTTACCTTAAATGCAATGTAATGGTATGCGTTGGAATGGAATGCGTTGTAAAGGTAGTGTTTTTTTAAATGCGATGTAGTGTCATGCGATGTAATGCAATGTGTTGTAGTGGATGTTGTGATGTAAAAACTGCATTGTAAGTGCATGTGTTATAAATGTTTGCGTTGTAACATCATACATTCGTCCACGGAGGATGCTTTGTCCCTCTCCATTCACTGTACACCCTTTGCAGCCTCCAGGGAGGTCAGCAATCCACATCCTGTCTGGATCTTCAGTGCACAACTCCTTCATATCTCTCCTAGGCTTCGCAAAATGGAAACCACAGACCTCTATGTTATGTGCCACACTCAGGCACACATGCATGCAGCACACACACACAGTCACTCACTACATACATACACCAAGTAGGCTAAGGCAAGTTAAATGTACTGCAGCTGAACATAACACAAGCTGGCCTGAAGGTACCTATCAGTGACCTAAATAAAAAGATTATTCATACTACTGCTTATTGTAAAGAACAACACAGTTCTGCTGCCACCACTATGCAGTAGCCCTTTCCCCGTATGAGGGAAGTGAGTGGTGCATCAAACCACACCTCAAATGCATGGGACAGGCCTTGTTCAGGGCGAACCCGCATGATCCGTGTTTGCCTACGTTTCGTCCAGACCTATATAAAGCTGGAGCACTTAGAGCAGGGCTGCACACATCACCGTCCCGACGAAAATGCTCCTGTGTAGAGGCAGTGAAATGTCCCACTGTAGCTTATCAGGTGGAGCTCATTAGCTGTGCCAGCGTTTTTATCCTCAGTTAAACTCTTTCAGCATGTTACAACATATCCAGCTGGTATCGTTAAATCTTGCTTTCGAGAATTAAATCAAGTTATGAAACATCTGGGTGTCTGACAGAAGGCTTCGTTTTGAGCAGTATACAAAACGTGCTTCTCTTTTTATTTACCACTGCATGACTAACTGCCACCAAATCACACAATGTGCAAAGATCCCATAGCGAAAACAAGAAGCATGTGGGGCTTGGCCAGTGAGCAGAGTCTGTCACGGAGTACACGAGATTCAAGCAAGTCAGTGCTCTGTAGTATCTGTGAGGCAGAGTTTTTAATTGCAGAACCCTGTTTGTCTAGATTCTCATGTTTAGATGATGGTTGCCGCTATTTACCCGGCCACCAGGTAAAAAGTGATTTTTTCTGCTATTCACACTGCTGCTCGCTAATAGTAGAAATTGTTTATTATTTGGCCGGCTAACTTAGAAATAGCAGTAGTTGGGATTTTGAACTGTTCGGCTGTGCAAATTACAGAAAAACCTTTCTATTCACCCGATCACTGGTTAAAAAGAGTATCTGCAATGTCCAGTTGGAGGCTGTACTAATAGTAGGAAGACAAAAATATTTACCCGGATGCTGACTAAATAATACTAATTTTGTGTGGTCCACCTGGCATAGGTGCAAATAGCACAAAAACCTCACTATTTGCCTGGCTGCTGGCTAAACAGTAGAGAGAATCTAACCAGTGCAGTTGGCGGCCGTGCAAATAGGTGAAAAAGTCACTATTTTACCACTGCCAGTTAAATAGTAGAAATTCTGGACTGTTGATCTGGCAGCTGTGTAACTAGCAGGGAAACTTAAATATTTGCCCATCTGCTGGCTGAATAGAAGAGATTTTGACCTGTTCAGCTGTCACCCATTCAAGTCTCAAAACAACATCACTATCTAAGAAGCCGCTGGCTAAACAGTAGAGATTCTGCACTGTTTTGCTGGTAGTTTTTGAAAACCATCTCCCTCACTGAGGCTGACCAAAGGGGACCCTTTGCCAGTTAGTTACCACCCCAACTCAGGGTTCGTTAGCTCAACACTAGTTTGGGACAGTAATTACATTCACAAATTATCAATAAATTGCTTTCCAGATTGGAACCCTCCTATTTGAAACTTAAAAACAATCACAAAAGTAATTTTACTAGTCTAAAGAAATGTTTAACTCTTACAAAGGGGTTTCTATATAATGATAAGTACTTTTGTGGTCACAAAACTTGTACATTTGCAACATGAGTCTTTTAGTGATGAAACTGGCTTAGATGTAGACACTAAGGGCTTCATTACGACATTGGAGTTCTGTCTGCCGGACCGTCGCTGCCGCAGTCTGTAGAACACCTCAAACGCAGCAGTATTCAGACTGCCATATTCTGAGTAGATTTCCGGGCCCACTGTGGCAGCATGGCTCACACATTGAGTGTATGTGGCATGCAGGGGACAGATTGACTGTCTAGATTTGCTATGGATGTGTCTAGGCATATATGCCACATGTTGATATGTGCATACCAACAGTTACCAGAGAGTCATTACCAACAATCAGCATATCACATTGATGTACACAAACATCTGCTGTATGTTCTTGGATCTGGAAGGATATGTGTGGCACGTGCACAGTGCTAATGTACATTGTCTTTGCCTCCTAGCATTGTCTATATTTTGGTGATCACGAGGCCAGCTTGTGTAGCCAAAGTGAGTCTGATTTATTTGAAGAAGGAATATGCTTACTATTGCCATGCATCACAATGGGTTTCTATATTGAGGGGTTACTTGAACTTAGGATGTGGCTATGCGTTCACACACAATGGTCACATGGACATTTATTGACACAATCTGTCACTAGGACTTGGAATACATCAGTGCATGGTACCTTCACTGGATGAACCTTGCATTTTTGTAACTGTTTGTGTTTTGTTTTTACAATCACACTAAAACTGTACTTGTAGAATGATACCCATTGTTTGTATCTGAGTGCCACACACCAACATGGTCGGATATATCCCTGCTTGTTTCAATTGCAACTTTGCTTAGTGGGGCAAGTGTGGTTGCATTTGTACTTGGTAGGCGCTCTTGCACTGGCACAGCTGAGTGTTTAGCATTTATATATGTGTGATGTGAGAAGTCCTAATGGATATAATATGTGCCTGTAGAAACTGAGATAGCATATGTGTTCCCATGCACATACTATGTGCCTCACTTCACAGTCATCAGACTAAGGGCCTGATTCCTATCTCGCTAGGAAAGCCTTCCATATGACTCGATCCAGAGGGCTTTCCGAGCAAGACGTGCTCCGGGAGTCCGAGCAAGTGAGTATGATGCTGCCCTATGCTTACAGACTTGGTTCACTTGGACTCCCATTGAACTCTATGGGAGCCTGTGTACAAACACATACACAGGCTGCCATGGCAGAAAAGGGGTGGGGGGAAGCATACATCCTGTGCCGGGCACCCCATGGTGCCCGCCACACTGAGCATGCCTGAATTGGGGTGACCCTGGGCACACACATGATGGATTCGGAGGGCTCCAGGTGAAGGGTCCAAATCGAAGCGGCTGTCCAAATCGTGCATTGTACTCGCTTGGTCAGAATTTGGCCACAAACTGGTCACATGGACAGGTTCCGGTCCCAGAAAATATTTGGTCGGTGGGTACACGATCTTCACATCGTACTTGGTTGTTCGGACCTGTGTATAATTTGGTCGTAAACAAGGGCTAGGGATTACATCCGGTAAAGCCAAATCCGATTCAGAGGCCTTCCGAATGACATTGGAATTGGGCCCTATGAGTAAACTCTGCTATCCTGCACAAGAATGAGGCTGTACAAAGGGCAAGGTGTACAACACACTCCCAGTCATTGCAGTGAAGGAGGTGTGGCGCAGTGGCCAGGGTGCCTGACACCTGACTACAGGGTTCACGGTTTGATCCCCCGTGCCAGCAGCAGGTTGGCCCAGCACCATGTGACTCTGGACAATAGCTTGCTTAAACTTCCCGAGGGCCCCCAGCACTGGGACACCACTTCGGAGGCAGCTGTGCGCTTTACAAATACTGGTATGTCACTGTTTACTTTAGCACACAATTTTAACTGTGGTAGGATGTCTAACAGTCATTACACTGCCATAGAAAACATTTGAATAACCTGTCCAAACGGTCCCAAACTGCTATCTTTGTTTGGTGTCTGTCTTCCCAATGGGCTAGCCTTTAGCACTTGTTGTTTACATGCACAAACATTTTTATTTACAAGATGTTCTCCAGTGCTGTTTATTACACATCACTACATATCCCTGTTGTGTGGCAATTTCTGGCATGTGAGATGTTAGTGTTTTAATGTTTACAGTTACTATAGAGTAAGATTGCTTACACAATATTAGTGTTTATACATTATTTGTCTTTTTATTACACCTTTTTCATGTTGTCCATATAGGTGTCAATTCTTGATGAGACTCCTGTATCAGCAAAGTAATGCTACACAATGTGGTCTCCCTGCCATGTTCCAGCAAGTGAAGGTCCATCTTGCACTTGGTCCTCATCTTCCTTCTCATCATCCTACGGGCATTCATAGTCCTCATTTCCCTCACCCCATGGGACATTGGGCAGCATACATATGTTGTGCAAAATACAGCACACTAGTATGATTTTACGTACCAGAGGGACAACAACATTCTCCCCTTGGACATGTTGAGACACTGCAAGCATGACTTAAGGATTCAAAAAGTCTGCTCCACTATATCCCGGATCCTGGTAAGTGCCTGTTTGTACCTCTGCTGGGCATCTGTTTGGGGATATGCATGTGGGGTCATGACCCATACCTGCAGACCATATCCTTGGTTAGTTGAAAAGACTGGAGGGGAACAATCAATCAATGGTTGTGATGATTGGTGTGCCCACATTCATGTACATTCTGTTGTCTCTTGAATGACTCACACACTTTGCAAACAGTATCAGAGATGTCCAGACATTGTTTGGCAAACACACACATTGATTTTTTTATGACTGACACTGTACTACACATACAAGTATACTGGCCTGTGTGATGCACTTACCATTTTTAATACTTGGGCTTTCCAATGCCATGAACGTGGTGAATCTTTTCTAGCCATTGAGGAACACGTCTCTCACACTCCTCTATTATGTTTGTCTGGGGCTACTAATGACATTTCTGATATAATACATGTCAGACTTCCTCAAATTTTAGCAGGGAAGATGTTGTTTCATTCATTGACACATATTTAGAACTAACAATAATGGTCACTGTTGGACATTGACTACTGGCATGGAGAAATTAATGAGTACATGTAATTGTGGGACATGATATGCTAAACGTGGCAGTGCTCTGTGACCACTGTGTTGACAGTACACAAGGGGAGAGATATGTGGGAGTCTTGTGCTGTACTGTGCAACTGGCAGAACTGGTGGAACTGTTTTGCCTCACTGATTAAGGACAGTGTGAGACATATTATTCAACATGATGCAGTGTCCTGGATTTGCTGCCTGCACTGGCAGACAATGGGTGGCATTGCAACAAGATAGGCAGATTATATGTATGGTGGATTTGTGGCTGGGTGTCCTGTGAGCCTACTTTGTGCATGTGTGAAAAGGAACCTGGCTCACTATATAGAGTACTAAAACAAAGTACACTGTGCAGAGAGACAAGTGGATCTCTTGCTGGTATGCAGAGGCAAAAGCAGATAATACTGCTCTCACACCCTTGTCCACAGGGAATGGGGCCAACAACTCCCCACCCCTCCCGAACCTTACCCTAGCATAGTTGCCCTGGTGCATACGCCTAAAGAGGTCACACAGATAATACGATGCACAGAGAGACTTAAACGTAAGTCCGAGGTCCTACTCAATGAAGCAGATCGCAAGGGCATCAGGACGATGGAATCACTGCTGGTTCATCAATACCCAGTCTGGGTGCAGAGCAGATAGGGCATCCAAGCATTGTGCAGCAAGATGGTCCTCGCAGTTAGGGGCAGGCAGGTTGCAGGGACGATTCTGGGATAACTGGGCCACTCACAGAGCAGGTCTCATGGGTCTCAAAGTCCCTTGATTGGTGTCTGAGTCCTGGGTATTTGGATTCTAGATTGGACTCTTTCATCTTGGTCTTCGGTGTAGGGGTTCTGCTGCACCAGGTATTGGCATGGCATGGCTCCGGTAGGGCCTTGTGTCCTCTCACTTGGCAGGGGGACAGATCTGAACCTCTGGATATGATATACCTCTTTTGGTTTGGGTACTATGTTGGAGTCGCCAATAAGCAGCCGTTCAGAGTGGTTTGGTGCCTGCAGGCTCCAGAGGAGTAGCTCCTCTACTCTAAGGGAGGTTCTCAGCAATTTGTCAAAAGTTGGAGGTGGTTCAGGTTTGTTGGAGGCCTCACAGTTACAAGATAAGACAGCACACCATGATTGTTGAGTCCTGAAAGCATCCGGCAGGGATTGGTGGCAATTTTCTGCAGCTAGGCGTTGGTTCTCAGGTCAGAAGCTCGTCTGAATCTGTTTCTCTTCTTAGGTCCGTCAAATCTAAGTTCAGGGTCCGTGGTTGTCACATAAATATTACATTTACTGTCATCAAAGGGGGTGACAGGTAGTAGTCAATGTGCTACCTACCTTTAGGGTGTCTACACCCTCTAAGTGACCACTTCCTGTGGAAAGTGGCACTACCTGATAGGTTGATTTCCTATCATAACAAGATGGAGGAATTGGAAAAATAGTGTCCACATTGCCTGCTCCACCTTAGTGGTGGTGCTGGTTGACTATGGGCACACCTCCTAATTTAACTAATTTTCCTGCCTGTCCTCCCTTATAAAGGGGAGCAGAAAAGGGGGTTTGGCAGCCTCCACTATCTGAGGATGCCTGAGTTGTATTTCAAAGGCTGCATCACATTTGAAACTTTCCACCCTGGCAGCCCCTCACTACTCGTAGGAGATGTGCAGGCTTTGTTCCTGGCCTCTGAGAGTGCTGGCTCTTACCTCATGAGGTAAGAAACATATCTGGTGGTGACAAGCTGGCTAAGACTAGTCAGAGATCACACCAGTGCTTGGTAGGCTTTCAGGGGACCCTCTAAAAGGGTCTCCAGTGTGCATTTATTAATAAATCCATCACTGGCATCAGTGAGAATTTATTAAGACAAGTTATTTGATACCAAACATCTTAAGGTACAGTTAAGCTATCATGGAGCTAGGAAACTTGTAATAACAAGTGTCCAGCTAATTTATTCTCCATGGCTTTGAGGGATGAAATCGATTTTGTACATTCATATTAATCTTTTGTGTTAGCACGATGTATCTATATTTACATGTATGTTATAAAACAACACTAATTAGTTATGTCAATGCAGGAACTTCCTTTCGTCTCTTGCCTTACAGAATCCATTTTGTGTACACATGTATTAGACTCGAACAGTGGTCATGTGCCAACCCCTTTCCAGCAACCGAGTAAGCCCTGTTAGTTGAGTTAAACAGACAGCTGAATACATACTATTCTTTCTTGTTTTGAGACCTAAGGTCGCATCTGGTTTCAGAGGTGATAAGCGCATTCCTAGAGGCACCGTACTCGTGCTCCCAGGCACCGAGACGAAAGGGAGTCTCCCCTCCTGACCCTCCCCAATAATAGCAGAAGCAGACTTCTAAATGAGCTTTGTGTGCCTAATAAGGTCTTTCCTTTTAACTACTGTGCCTACCAGTCATTTTCCATGTACGGTGATCTCATGTAACACGATGAATGTACATATACCATGTATTGGGTGTGAATCAGCAGTCTTCTCCACTCACTGGCTGGGTGACGTCGGAGGTGCTCCTCTATAGAGTATTGATTGTTTAATAAACAATTTACTTTTTCTTCACTGCCAACTGATTGGTTATTTGGTAAGACGATAAGTGTGGGCTATTGGTAGGTATAGCTCCTTAGATTTTTTTTGCAATACGTCAGTTGGCGACTCTGGTGGGACTCCGCGTTTGGGGTCGTCCTCCCGTAACACGGGTAAGAAAGGACAAATGATGGGGTACTCTGGTTGAGGGGATGGACTGACTAACGATTCTGGCTGAACTCCGCTCTCACGATCAGAGAGCCCCAGCTGCTAGTGACCCCTCGCCGGAGTCCTACGGGCACAATTCAGGAGCTGACTGTGTTGGTCTTCAGGAGTGGGCAGTGGAGAACACGTAATCATACCTGTGTGCACCAGGTGAGTGTATTGATTTGGTGTTTTTGGATTACGCTGTTGAGAGGCGTTTTTGAAACAGTTAACTGTATTTGGCTGGTGGTCTCCGTGCCATGGAGAACTTTGGAGGTCTGATGGGGTGGCATTGAGGCTTCATGAGCAGATGCTCCACGGATTGTTTGGTGAACAATAGAGGTTTTCGATCAGACGCCTTGGTGTGGCACGTGTGTCCGCACCCGGCCGGACTGTTCCCGGAAAGGCCCATGGTTGCAACTGGGTAGCCTTTTGGACACATCTGAAGTGGCGCTAAGGCAGCGGGCTCAGTCAGAATAGTCCTGAAGGTAAACCAGGGAAACTATGGGATGGTCTGTAGGCCGGTCTGTGGTTAATTCCTCTCTGATGGGCTCTTGGTAGTCTCCAGACTGCCTGTTTTTGGTATCTGTTGGTCTGGAAGTTGGAAATATACGAGTTCTCCACAAACGGGAGTCGAGGGGCTCCGTTCTTTGGTTGTTTGGTTCTGGAAAAGACATGTCAATGTAAAATATTGCATGTTTCGTTCGTTTTTTTTGTGTGACAGATCCGCTTGAGGAGAGATTGAACATGAGGGAACATGGCCATGTTTGAAAGCGTATGAGAAGGGTGTATTTTCTATAAACAAAATTTCGTGCTTTAGTAAAATGTGTTTTGGATGTTGTTGCTGCCGGAAGAGCGGACGGTTGGATGAAAGCCAGCCTGCCCCGCCAGAGGGCAGCCCAAATTTTGATATGTACGTAAAACATGGCCTTACGCCTATTCTGTTTAATAATTTATGGCACAAGTATACAAAGGATAATGTGGAATTGCAATGGCCTTTAACCGGATCATTCGATGAGAAAAAGATACAGTATTTACAGGATCGATTGTTCGCCAAAAGAAGCCTGCAGGCAATGTTCGATTCTTTAAAGCTGTTGCAGAAAGAGGCGAAATGCCGTCGTATAAGGGAGAAAAAGTTACTTAAAGTGAAAAATGGTCAGACCCTCACCCAGAAGGCTGTAGCATATGATAGGGAAAAAACTGAGAAAAATGTTGAATGTATAGATAGGCAGTTTAGGTTACAGGTGGATAAAAGTTACACAGCTCGGACTGAGCCAGAGGATGAAATTGAGGACTTATTGGATGTGCGTCCCCCGCCTCCTTATGCTCCACAACGAGTGTACCCTCTGATACCACTTGTAAATGCCCCCGCCACGTCCGTTTCACAAGCAACGGCCCGACTGTTATTGCGGCCTCTATGCCCATGGGGCCAATGTTCACTCCCATTTCCCCAGTACCGGCCATGGCTACATTATTAACCAGTGGCCCGTCTCCTCCTATTATGTCCTCTGTGACCTTAGCTTCACAAGCCTTGGCCTGGCTTTCCCTGTCGGCCACGTCGACTCCCGCAATAATTGATCCGACCCCCTCTTATGCCTCAGGGACTCTGAGCACTCGGCGGCTGTATACCCGCAATACGGTGGGTTCGAAGAAAAAAATGTAAATGTAATGTAATGTAAATGTAAATTGATACTTGTATAGCGCACTACTCACCCGCAAGGGTCTCAAGGCGCTTGTACGAATACCGCTGTGGAACCCATCCTGGCTTTTCCTGTGAGGCGTCCACTCCTGGGCACCCCCAAGGTGGAGGCCAGGCATCCTTAGCGTTGTGGGGGCCGTTGTGGAGATTAAGCAAGCTATTGCCCAGAGTTGCAGAGTGGGACTCCATGATTGGAATAGGCACCGAGGCGAGAATTATCAGGTCCGTGGAATTTTGAGCCCAAGACCCGCCGAGGCGGGGAATTGAACCCTGGTCCCGGGCTAGACCTCTGCATCAGGGTCTGCCGCTCTAACCATTGAGCCACACTTCTCCACTTCTTCCATTAGGATTAGAAGATGTATATGGGAATCTGGTGACTATAATGAAGTATTGAGAAAGGTTGTTTACTAAATGCCCGAATTGGGATACTTAACATCCCATGCGGGAAGTGCCTCCGATCTATCACCCCGAAATCCCCGAGGTCAGAGACAATGCTAATCAAGTTATTCAAGCTCGTGTTGAAGCCCGATTTCAAGAACAATGGGTTTATACCCCGTGGAAAAGAAGTGAGATTCTCTCCCTGAAATCCCAGTTACCTGACCCTCGAAAAAATCCCACTGCTTATTATAAGGAACTCACTGAGGCCGCTTCATTGGCCGTGATGACCTTAGCTGATATTGAACAATTTTTCGGGTTGTTGGTACCTGTCGACATGTGGAGACAGGTGCATGATCATCCTCATGTTAACGAATTGGGAGGAACTTGGGACCAAATTAAGGACTGGGACAAAGACTGGAAACCAGGAGAAAAACCAAGACCGGAAATTTTAGCTTTGCTTGGTCGGATTATCACATATATGCACTCTTTAATTCCACCCCGGAAGGTGGATTGGCATAAACTAACTGCTTGTAAACAAAAGGAGGATGAGAGTGTATCAGATTTCTTTACTAGATTCGAAGGGATGTTTATTGATTTCAGTGGGCAAGATTTGTCAGTGGAAGGTGGGGTAAGATTATTCGTGAATCGGTTTGTGACTAATCTGTTGCCCGAAATATCTGCTTGGCTCCAGGCAGCCGATAGCACTTGGACCACCTCTACTCCTTCTGTTATTTTGAGTATGGCCCAATATTACGAGCATAGAGAAAACAAGAGTAAAGATAAATCTGACAAGAAAACGAAAGATCTTAAGACTCGAGTGTTATTACAGCAAGTAGCCGGAGGACGGGGTAGGGACGCAGTGGAAGAGGGTTTGTTCCAAGAGGGGTGGGAGTAGGACGCGGAGGAGGTCCAGCTGTTACTTTCGGAGCAAACCAATGTGCTTATTGTAAACAGGAAAGGCATTGGCGCGCGCAGTGGCCTTTCCTCTTAGCACAAAATGCAGCTGTGAGAGGCAGAGGGAGAGGACGAGGACGAATTGACCGAAGTGACATGAGAAGAGAAGAAGTGACACGAGGTGAGGCAGGGGGAAATTGTTTTGATAAAACAAGAGGGAGAAAGTACTATAACGAAGATTGTGGAACAGGAGGGTCAGACGGATATTATTACGCATAGGACAGCCACGGACGGGGCAGGGTTCGAGTGGCAGTACCAGTCATTCAGAGAGGGCCTTACATTAAAGGACAATTAATGGGAACTGTTGAGGATTTTCTAGTAGACACGGGTGCAATGAATAGTTCGATTGCTCGTTTACTGGTCCCAGGGGCTGCTCTGTCCGGGCACAATATTATTTCAGTCGGGTTTTCTGGCATCCCGGTAGTAAGCCCCATTTCTAAGCCTCTCCCACTTACCATAGGTCCAGTTACGGTGGATTCCCCATTTTTGTTGACTTCACATTGTGGGGAAAATTTATTGGGGTTGGACCTGCTAAAGAAATTGCATGCAAAGATATTTTGTTCTCCCGATGGAGTGTATATAACTATTCAATCGCCTGACCAGCACACTCCGCAGAGTTTTGCGAAAAATTAACCCCTTCCTCCTGAGTTGGCTGTCATTCCATCCACATTATAGGTGACAGGTGATACTGATGTTGGCCTCATGAATATTCCGCCGAACTCTATTACTTTAAACTGAATATTTGTTTGCCCCATATTCCACAGTACAAGATCTCACCGGCTGGTGAGAAGGCATTGTTGACGATCATACAGGACCTCATTGACAAGGGTGTAGTAGAAGAAACGGTTTCCAGTATTTGTAACAGCCCTGTATTACCAATTTTGAAAAGGGCCTCTACAGGAAGTGGCCCTGATTATGCTAACACTTATCGCTTTGTAATTGAACTGCGCAAAGTCAATAAAGTGGTAGTTCCTCAATATCTGTGGTTGCAGATATTACCTCCATTCTTACCAGCTAAGTTTTTCTCCGTTATAGACCCGAAGAATGCTTTCTTTAGCATTCCAATACATCAGGATAGCCGTCATATCTTCGGCTTCTTGTTATCTGGATGCAGCTTTAGATTTTGTTGCGCCCCTCAAGGCTATACGGAGAGTCCTAGTATTTACAGTCAAGCTTTGAAAGTACTTTTAGACGAACTGACCTTGCTTCCAGGGAACGTTCTCCTCCAATATGTGGATGACTTGTTGGTTGCATCAGATAGAGAGGAGGGTTGTAAGGAAGCCCGGTTAAATTATTGTTGCATTTAGCGACTCATGGTAACAAAGTGTCCCTTTCGAAGTTTCAATATTGTCGACAGGAGGTGACCTATTTCGGTCATCTACTGTTGAAAGAGGGGAGGAAACTAACTCCTGAATGTGTGTCTACTATTTTTAACATGCCTGTTCCTCGTACTCAACGTGATGTTCGTGCATTTCTGCGGTACAAAAGGGGTTCTTTAGCCCACTCTGCCACCCCAGTTCAGACATGGCTATATGCAAATCAGTCTGACCCTGTGCCTCATGGGAACAGTCCAGCTCGAACTGCCAAGCCATGTCTTCCCTGGACCGGAAACAAGCTTCCGAGGACCGGTTTCTGGCATTCCAGCCGTCTTCAGCCCGGCTTGCTTGAATCCAGTGGCAAAGTGAGCAAGGGACTCACGTCTGAGCATACCCTGCCACACTTTTGGCCCCCATAAGCCGGGCAAGGGACTCATGTCTGAGCATACCCTGCCACACTTTTGGCCGCCATAAGCCGGGCTGAAGACGGCTTATGGCCGTCTTCAGCCATGGGTCATGAGGCACAGGGTCAGACTGATTTGCATATAGCCATGTCTGAACTGGGGTGGCAGAGTGGGCTAAAGAACGGTGATGGATTAAATCCAGATCTTTTGACTGGGTGTGAGTGTTTGATTGATTCAGATGCTCCGTCCATCACCACCCCCTTTTGTACCGCTTTTGGCCGCCATAAGTGTGGCAGGGTATGCTCAGACGTGAGTCCCTTGCTCACTTTGCCACTGGATTCAAGCAAGCCTGGCTGAAGACGGCTGGAATGCCAGAAACCGGTCCTCGGAAGCTTGTTTCCGGTACAGGGAAGACATGGCTTGGCAGTTCGGGCTGGACTGTTCCCTTGAGGCACAGGGTCAGACTGATTTGCATATAGCCATGTCTGAACTGGGGTGGCAGAGTGGGCTAAAGAACGGTGATGGATTAAACCCAGATCTTTTGACTGGGTGTGAGTGTTTGATTGATTCAGATGCTCCGTCCATCACCACCCCCTTTTGTACCGCTTTTGGCCGCCATAAGTGTGGCAGGGTATGCTCAGACATGAGTCCCTTGCTCACTTTGCCACTGGATTCAAGCAAGCCGGGCTGAAGACGGCTGGAATGCTAGAAACCGGTCCTCGGAAGCTTGTTTCCGGTCCAGGGAAGACATGGCTTGGCAGTTCGGGCTGGACTGTTCCCATGAGGCACAGGGTCAGACTGATTTGCATATAGCCATGTCTGAACTGGGGTGGCAGAGTGGGTTAAAGAACGGTGATGGATTAAACCCAGATCTTTTGACTGGGTGTGAGTGTTTGATTGATTCAGATGCTCTGTCCATCGCCACCCCCTTTTGTACCGCGTTCGTGAATTTCTGGGCATAACCTCTTACTGTCGCCAGTGGATTCCTAATTTTTCCCTTCTTACTAATCCTCTTTTGTATCTAACCACTAAGGATGTGCATGAACCTTTACCTTGGACTGATGAGTGTCAGGAGGCTTTCGATTCTCTGAAAACTGCTCTCTGTTCGGCCCCTGTTTTAGGGACTGCTGACTACCGAAAGCCTTTTGTGCTCTACGTGCACGAGGTGTACGGTTGCTCGCTTTCTGTGTTAACACAAGAATTTGGTGGTAAGCAAAGGCCTTGTGCTTATTTTTTGGCAGAATTGGATTATGTTGCCAGAGCACTTCCTAGCTGTTTGAGGGCTACTGCCGCAGTGGCGGTGGCCATACCTCAGTCGGAAGGACTCATTTTAAATTCTGACCTCACAGTGATGGTACCGCACGCTGTGGACACCCTGTTGAATAGAACTAAGACTCAGCACCTTACGAGTGCACAACTTACTGGATATCAATTAACTTTATTTGCTCCCCATGTCACTATCAAAAGGTGTGCCACTCTGAATCCAGCCACGTTACTACCCCTCCCTTCGGATGACCCAAATAATGACATACACGATTGTATATTTTGGACTGAGGAAGAAATGAAGGGACGGGTGGACCTCACATACACACCCCTATCTGACCCCCAAGGAGAGTTGTATGTGGATGGCTCTTGTTTCAAGTTACCAGATGGCACAACCACAGCTGCCTATGCAATCTCTACTCTTCGCAAAGTAGTTGAGGCTTCTCAAGTTCCCTATCATTCTGTGCAAGCAGCTGAGCTAATAGCGCTGCTGCGAGCCTGTGAGTTAAGTGAAGGATTGGAGGTAAACATTAATACCGATAGCCAATATGCCTTTGGCGTGGCTCATAGCTTTGGAAATCTGTGATCAGAAAGGGGATTTCTCACCTCACACGGCAAGCGAATACAACATGGCCCTTTGATCTTAAGATTGCTAACTGCTTTGACACTGGCCCAAAAGGTTGCAATTGTGAAATGTAGTGCACACAAGGCAATAGTGGATACTGTAGGAGAGGGGAATGTTTTGCTGATCAAACAGCCAAGGAGACAGCTAGATCTAAAGTGTCTCCCATGTTTGTAAGCTCGGCTAGATGGGTTGATGAGTCTGATATGTTTGATAACACCATGGAAAGTGTTCGAGAGATACAGAAAGAAGCTACCCTTGCTGTACTGTTCTGTTGGGAAAACGAGGTAGGGAGGTTGGATGACAATGGTTGTTGGATTGACTTAAGTGAGAAACAAAGGTGGATGCTTCCCAATGCCTTCGTTAATGCTGTAGTAGTTATGGTTCATGGAACGGTGCATGTTGGAACACAGGGTATTTGCGCTTTGTTAGACCCAGTTTGGAATAAACCTAATATTGCCAAAAGTGAGACTCATTTAGTTCAACATTGCATGGTTTGTTTACGACATAACCTGGGAGGGCGGGAATCTGTCCTTGGTGGAAATTTTGCACCCCCGTCCTTACCTTTTGAGGTACTCCGGATTGACTACATACAGTTAGGAAGAGTGAATAGTTTGAAATATGTTCTAGTGGTGGTCTGTGCTTTTAGTAAATGGGTGGAAGCCTACCCCACTAAGGAAAACACTGCCCTGGCAACAGCCAAAGCCTTGATTAAGGAGTACTTCCCAAGATACGGATTACCTAGAGTGATTTGGTCAGATAACGGGAAACACTTTAATGCAGATCTTATCAAGCATATCTGTAATGGATTACACATCAAACAGAAATGTCATGCTGCTCAGCATCCCCAGTCTGCAGGGTTAGTTGAAAAATACAATAGAAGTTTAAAATTGAAAATGGCGAAAATTCAGGAAAGCACCGGGTTAAAGTGGCCCGACGATTTGCCTTTAGCTTTAATGTCTTTGCAGGTCACCCCTCATTCCCGGTCAGGATTGTCACCCTATGAGGTCATTTTTGGGTGGCCAGCTAATGTTTGGGGCGTTTCCACAACCATGAAACCTCTGGGTGCCCGTGCGCTTAACAAATCCTGAATAACAAGGAACTTTCGAGAAATTGACTACCCAATGATGACAGATTATTTGTACACTTTAACTAAAGATCTTCATTCTATCCATCATCAGGTGTCATACTCTGCAGCCCCAGCCGGAGGGTCCCGGACATCGTTTGGAGCCCGGCCAATGGGTGATGGTGAGAAATTATCAGCAGAAATCTAGTCTGGAGCCCAGGTGGATCGAACCAGTCCAAATTCTACTGGCTACTCGGACAGCGGTGAAGGTGAATGGTCGGAAACACTGGATTCATGTTTCCCATCTGAAGAAAGTACCTTTTCTGCTTCCTTTTAATCAATCAAATCCAGAAGGGATTTTGACCCAGGAGAGTGAGAGGGCTCCTTGTGTTGTTCCTTTTTCGGACGCCCATGAAATTGAGAAAGGGCAAGAGGAACGAGCATCAGGCACGAGAGGGGTCTCATCATCCACAGTGAAATTGGCCCCAGAATCGATTGCCCCTGTTGATACACAAGGAGTTCAGGATAAATCAGATGTCACGGATGCCACTTTACCTGCTTTTTTTGTTGACCAGGAGTTACCTGGTCATGTTCGCTACAACCTGCGGCCCAGAAAACAACGCAGTACCCCCGATAAACACGGCAGGAGATAGGGAGAGACTTGAGTGCTAGGGCATTGTAAGATTAGTTTGGGAGTACTGAGCAAGATACTGGACTGAACACATTGAGAGCTGGAACATTGTATTGCTCTGTTCAGAAAGAAAGACTAAGAAGCTAGAGGAAGGGCCCAGGTTGCAACTGCATACAACGTTATTGCACGGATTTGTTTTCTTTTTGGTGAATTATAGGAGCCTGCCTGTGAGGCTCTAGATGAACACAGAAAGAAGCACCCACTGGCAGGTTGGACTGCGGCCCTTAGTGTAGTTTGGACTTTTAGTTAAAAATGTATCCCTTTGTTTGTTTTATTCCTGAGGAGGAACGCCCCCTTGCTCCTCAATATATGCCTACTTATGTACCAATGTTTTCTTCTTGGACAACACGAGTGAAAGTTGCTTTTGTAATCACCATTGCAGCATTTTTTATTATAATAATGAGTGTGTTTCTATATTTAGAATTTTACCATCCTATGCATACTGTGTTGGGAACCTCCACTCCACCGACTGAGCATTATTTTTTTACGTTAGCCCCTCACAAGGAAAGGCATCCCCAGACTTATGTTAAGAATGTATTTGTATAGATGTTGCATTAAACTCATAGCTCTACCAATGCAACAAATTGTTGGGTTTGTGGTTTGCTGCCTTCAGTATTGCATAGACATGATCTTTTTATTTCATTGCCTTTATCCTATTTGGGAAGTTGTGAGGCCTGGTTCAAATTGCTGTCTATGATGTACCTCCATTACACAGTAGATTCATCTCGATACTCTGAGCGTGATTATGAAATGATTCTGGCCTATAGAGAAGTACACCAGGGTTTTGATGCACAAGGGAATGATGGAGAAGGATCGCTAGACCCGAATGCCTGCATGAATCTATATACAGAATATGAGAATGTGACCTGGTTGAAAAGTGAAATCCTTGACTTTGCAGAATTTAATTTCACTCACTATTTTCAGCAATTTCAGGATCGGAATGTTACTGATGATAGAGCTATCCCGGTGCCTATATTAAATAGCACCTCCGCCTTTTGTGTACAGGGAACAGGACACATTTCAGTAGGAGATAGTCGTTGTAATTATACGTATCGATTACGCACCTTTAGTAGCCCTCCGTTGTTAACACCTCCAAATGTTTATTTTGTGTGTGGCGAGAATGCTTACACATGGTTTCCCCGGGTTGGACAGGTTGCTGTTACTTATCTTTTCTGTATCCACCCGTCTACATAGCACCCTCCAATTATCATAAAGACCATAGGTTAGATTGACAAAGTTTGCCTGTGATACGAGATACACAGGAATTGGATACATCCAAGATAGTAAATACCAAAAAACACACACACCTTTAGTTTTGTCCATGTGTATTAAATCAGTTTATGCAGATTTTACCTTATCTCTCTCAAACTTAAGTAAAGTGATATGTATCACACATCAAGGGGAAAGACATCCCTTAAGGATAAGACCCCTCGCTCACCCGAAGGTGACATGCTTCATCATATGGGGCTCCTTACCAGAATTGAAAACCTAGTCAACACTGGGAGCTACTACTTCAAGTTTTTAAGGAAGGAGCTCAGAGATGTTTTTTGGAGAAGGATAGTAATCCCATATGTGAGATGATAGGTGTAGTGAGGTTAGCAGCGCTGTGTGAGAAAATAGAGGGTGAATTTAAACTGACTAGGTAGACTCCACTGGTATTTACTTTATTCTAGTGTACTACCTGACAGGATTAATAAATGAGACAGCACAGTGGTGTAATTATATAACCACTGTCACTTATGTGGTCAACATGTTTCAGTCTAATGATCAAATCCCTTTGTATCAGCGGCTTTCTTCAGGACCAGAATGTAATTGTGTAATTGCTGCTGCAAAAAAGTGAAAACATTAAGTTTTATACAACACCGGTATTCCTGTTTTTCTTTCTTTATCAGGTTATACCCAGGTTATCTAAGAAAAAGAAAGTTCGAGAGAGAAAAACACAACAAGGCAAAAAACAATATATCACATGGTTGTTACACATTGAGCTTTTAGTCACTATGTTGTAAATGTCTTTATGCTTCTTTAAAGTCATACATAAGGACTTACCCTCATCTGTAGGATTGCCCTGCCTCACCTCTACCAGACGGGCTGCTCTGGAGGGAGGCCCCGCACTGCGGGAGAAAATGATAAATAGCGGAAAAGGTGTCAGTATATGTACACCCTTTCCACTACATTCCTAGTTGCTCTAATAATCAGGGGTTGAATTAGCACATTATAGGTGTGGCTTTCGCAGCGACCCTACGTCAAAAAAACAAGAAATTTCTCTAAGAAGTGGAGCAGTAGAAAAGGTTTCTTTGTTAATAGGGAGTTATCAACTAGCTAAAAACTTCTATAGAGATACAGGCAGATTTATGATAACTGGCGCATCCCCAGGGATGCGCCAGTTATCGTGCGCCACAGCTCCGCCACCCATGGTGCGCCGCATTTACAATGCGGCGCACCATGGGGCAAAAACGGCACAGATGCGTCACGCATCTGTGCCGTTGAAGTGGCGCATTGCTGGAGTTGTGTCGCAAGCGTGACGCAGCTCCAGCAAGGCTCGGGGGTGCCCTACCTGACCGATGCTGCGTCAAGCCTTACGCCTGCTTCAAGCAGGCGCAGGGTTTTGACGCAGCATTGGCCTATAAGTGACTGAGTGAAATCTTATAGATTTCACTCAGCCACTTTTGCGAGGCGCACCTGCCCCGAAACGCCCACCCGGCGCCGGAACGCCCACATGTGGCGCAGGGCTTTACAACGTAACGCATCTGCCTAGATGCGTCACGTTGTAAATGGGTCGCAGGGATGCGCCACGTTTACGCCACCGTTGCGTGACGCAAACGTGGCGCAAGTTCAACATAAATCTGCCCCATAATGTTTACAATTCACTGGGGAAGCATCCCTCTTATTAAGCAATACCAACAATCAAAGTTACGCTAACAGAATAATACTGTCTACATCACTGAGTCAGCACATTTTAGGTATGGCATTCGCAGCGACCTTACACAAAAAAACATGTTTTCTTTATAAGAAGCAGAGCAGTGGAAAAGATTTTCACAAAAGGAAAGTTATCAACTGTCTTAAGCCTTCTATAGAGATGATGTTTTTCAATTCAATGGGGAAACGTCCCTCTTATTAAATGATACCAACGATCAAAAATACGCTAGTGGTATGGTATTGTCTAGAACACTCACCTGTTAGTCAGTACCTCGTTGCTCGAAAGAGCTCGCCCCGGGAGGTACCGAACGGCAGGGCGAGATCGTATTTATATACAAACGGCATGATTGCCTGCCGCTGTGTTGACCAGGGGTCCTTACGTTATTGGTTGACCGCCCCTGTGCCTGTGTTTTGCAAATGCGTGTCTACTGATGACACTATGCTTCACGCAGGCGCTCGCCAGTTATTGTTAGTTGTTGCCGAGTTTCTAAATATAATTATACAAGCGGTAACTCTGTAGAAATCACACAGTCATTAAGCCTTGTTTTTACGCTCAATTAAGTGCCGCGTCTTGTCCTAGTTGAGACAGATGCGTTATGATCGGCCGGGACGTATGGTAGTGACACTATTTTTCGCGCATGCGCTTTTGATCCATGGCATTCTCTCATTTATCATTATTAGACGAATGTCAAACAAGTGACTTTGATTATGTTAAACCCATACCGTGTTTATAGGAGACAACGAATATTAATCATACTCTCCTATATGAATTATGTCATATTGTCAGTGCCACAAGTATAATTATGTCATCGTTCTTGAATAGTAGGATTAGTTATATCCCTTAAATAGGTGTATAGTTAAAGGGTTGAGACATTATACTCATTCTCTCACCCGTATGAATGTATATGATCATAAATGGAAAAGGGATAATAACTCTGGGTACTTATATGGCAAACTATTAGTTGTATCCCTTAAATAAGTGTAAGGTTGAAGGGTAGAGACATTCTTCTCATTCTCACACCCGTCTGAATGTATATAGTCATAAGCGGCAAAAGGATAGTAGCTCTGGGTACTTAAATGTCAGACCAAGGTATCTCATCATTCAGGCCTACTGTGTCTGTTTTAAGTCGATAAACCCACTGTTGTTCTTTGCGGAAAAGAAACCGCGAAGGGTCTGTCAAATGTGGTGGAATCCAAGGTTTCTCTAGAACCACCCATTGTAGGTCAGCATCAAGATGGCCTTGGTCTAGAAAGTGATTAGTTAACTTGGTTGAGCGTTTGCCACATCTGATTGTACTCTTATGTTCATGAATACGAGTTTTGATCTATCTAGTGGTCATTCCCACGTACCGAAGCTGGCACGGACACCATATTAGGTATATCAAACGCTCGCTGTTACAATTCGTGTGTTCATCAATTTTCCACGGTCGTGAAGTGCCTATATCAATTTCCAGTTTTTTTTTTAGTTTGTGGGCAAACTGTGCATGTTCCACACGGAAAATGTCCTATCACTGGAGGAAGATTCCAAAGTGTTGTTTGAGCCCTAGTGTCTTTTGTCACTTCAGTGATAGGTGTCCGTGCCTGCTTCGGTACGTGGGAATGACCACTAGAAAGATCAAAACTCGTATTCAAGAACATAAGAGTACAATCAGATGTGGCAAACGCTCAACCAAGTTAACTAATCACTTTCTAGACAAAGGCCATCTTGATACTGACCTACAATGGGTGGTTCTAGAGAAACCTTGGATTCCACCACATTTGACAGACCCTTCGCGGTTCCTTTTCCGATGTAGACAGTATTATTCTGTTAGCGTAACTTTGATTGTTGGTATTGCTTAATAAGAGGGATGCTTCCCCAGTGAATTGTAAACATTATCTCTATAGAAGATTTTAGCTAGTTGATAACTCCTTATTAACAAAGAAAGCTTTTCTACTGCTCCACTTCTTAGAGAAATTTCTTGTTTTTTTGACGTAGGGTCGCTCCGAAAGCCACACCTATAATGCGCTAATTCAACCCCTGATTATTAGAGCAACTAGAAATATAGTGGAAAGGGTGTACATATACTGACACCTTTTCCGCTATTTATCATTTTCTCCCGCAGTGCGGGGCCTCCCTCCAGAGCAGCCCGTCTGGTAGAGGTGAGGCAGGGCAATCCTACAGATGAGGGTAAGTCCTTATGCATGACTCATTTTTTAATCCTGTCAGGTAGTACACTCGAATAAAGGTAATAACAGTGGAGTCTACCTAGTCAGTTTTAATTCACCCTCTATTTTCTCACACAGCACTGCTAACCTCACTACACCTATCATCTCACATATGGGATTACTATCCTTCTCCAAAAAAACATCTCTGAGCTCCTTCCTTAAAAACTTGAAGTAGTAGCTCCCAGTGTTGACTAGGTTTTCAATTCTGGTAAGGAGGCCCCATATGATGAAGCATGTCACCTTCGGGTGAGTGAGGGGTCTTATCCTTAAGGGATGTCTTTCCCCTTGATGTGTGATACATATCACTTTACTTAAGTTTGAGAGAGATAAGGTAAAATCTGCATAAACTGATTTAATACACATGGACAAGACTAAAGGTGTGTTTTTTGGTATTTAGTTCATAGTAAGGGAATACACACCCACTAGTCTTTAAACTTTTTCCCTTCAGACCCCCAATCTACGGTAGTGTTTTATGATTATTACATCCAAGATAGATCAGACCGATACTCCTGAACAGCACTTTATTGACATTGTCAAAGGAGTATTTCCTATTTGGGGGCCGATCATCACTAGTAAAGAAGTAAGTCACCTATCTCGAGTAGTTGAGAGAGTTATAAATACCACCGCTGGCATATTAACTAATTTGACGGTGGAGCTTCAGGCTACGAGACTCGCATGGTGATAGACGTTATCTTTGCAGATCGAGGAGGAGCTTGCCGCGTGATCGTCAGCTCCTGTTGCATGTATATCCCTGACTCCGCCCCCTCTGTCCATTTGGCTCTTCAAAAATTGCATTGTTTAGCTTCTGTAATACATGCCGACACAGGTACCTGGTCCCTTTCTGGATGGTTTTGGGGTTTATTGTCTACTTGGGGTTGGAAGATCCTGATGGTGTTAGCTGGTATAGCAGGCGTTATCTTTACCTGTTGTCTCTGTGTACACTGTGGACCTGCCTGTTGTTCTTACTGTGCATCTAAATTAACTTCCTCTGTGACAGAGCCATCTTCGACTAAAGTCAAAGCCCAAATGGTCCAACAAGAAATACAAGAGATGATGCAGATTGACAAGGGTATTTTTGAGGACTGATTTCCTTAATTAGCTACATCATGCTAAAAGGGTGGTTCTGAGGGATGACATCGATTTCATACATTTATATTAATCTTTTATGTTAGCACAATGTATCTATATTTACATGTATATTATAAAGCAACACTAATTAGTTATGTCAATGCAGGAGCTTCCTTTCGTCTCCTACCTTACATTTCTTTCGTACACATACTACGAACCAAACAGACTCCTTTTTGTGTACACATATATTAGACTTGAACGGTGGTCATGTGCCACCTCCTTTCCAGCAGCCGAGTAAGCCCTGTTACTGTTAGTTGAGGTATACAGACAGCTGAATACATACTATTCTTTCTTGTTCTGAGACCTAAGGTCGCATCTGGTTTCAGAGGTGAGAAGGGCATTCCTAGAGGCGCCGTACTCGTGCTCCCAGGCACCAAGACGAAAGGGAGTCACCCCTCCTGACCCTCCCCAATAATAGCAGAAGCAGACATCTAAATGAGCATTGTGTGCCATATAAGGTCTTTCCTTTTAACTACTGTGCCTACCAGTAATTTTCCATGAACGGTGATCTCATGTAACACGATGAAAGTATATATGCCATGTAATGGGTGTGAATCGGCAGTCTTCTCCACGCACTGGCTGGGTGACGTCGGAGGGCCTCCTCTATAGAGTATTGATTGTTTAATAAACGATTGACTTTTTCTTCACTGCCAACTGATTGATTATTTGGTAAGACGATAAGTGGGGGCTATTGGTAGGTATAGCTTCTTAGATTATTTTTGTAATACGTCATCTTCCTTGTGCAATTACAGTATACAAGAATGGACTTAGATATTATGGGTCTTATATGCTCCTGACGATATGTCCACACATGGGATATAGTGAACCCTGCCTTAGGGCTTTAAGGCCTGCAGTAGAGGTGACTTACCCATACCTCATGCAGTGTAAGTGGGCATGCCACATAGAGATGTGTGTCATGTCAACTCTTCAGTTTTCTCTGCACCAAAACACGCAGTCTGCAATTGCAGTGTGCATGATGTTAGAGAGGGATCCTTAGGGTGGCACAATTTGTTCTGCAGCCCAAGTGG
Source organism: Lissotriton vulgaris (assembly GCF_964263255.1). NCBI lineage: Eukaryota > Metazoa > Chordata > Amphibia > Caudata > Salamandridae > Lissotriton > Lissotriton vulgaris. Next base: position 866,824,806 of record NC_141697.1, read on the forward strand.
ACCCTCTTCAGTCCCAATGCCCTAGGTACCAGGGGTACCATTTACTAGCGACTTACAGGGGTTGATGAAGTTGTGCCAATCGTGGTACAATTTTTAGGGAAAGAACACTGGTATAGGGGTCATGGTTAGCAGGGACTCAGTACACCTCAGTCAAAGTTGCATCAAAAACAGTCAAATGTGGGGGTTACTGCAAAAAAAATCCAGCTTCCCACAATGAGGGTCTGCCTTGCTGCACAGTAAGTACCCTTGGAGGACTGCTAGGGTAGGCTCACAATGGAGTACACATTGTACGGCAGGTGTGTATATATGATGACTCTTGTAGTTTTCCATAGACCACATGACCTGGGGAAGGCCAAATGTTTGAAACATTTTTCATTTTCACAGGTATTGGATACATGACATGCATCATGACCAGGGGAGTTACCTGTGGACTCAGTCAACAGAAATAGAGGCCCTCCCTTCAAAACGGTATTGTATCACAGCATTTAACATAGTGCTGCAATGCTCAGGATATTTCCACCATTTTGAAAAACACACAGAGCCTCATTTACAGGCTGTTGACACAGGCCAGCACAGGGGATCACTTAGTTGCCCTTCCCTGTGTCAAAAGAAAAGGGCAGGTGTGTGCCATATTGATGACATACGGCGCATTAGACGAGAATGCAGCACACATTGAAGGAGTAAATAGCGAGGAGAAATGATGTTCTTTCTCATTGTTACACATCCCCTGGGGAAGCACACATTTCTGACACATTTCCAGTTTCCCAGATCCTTGTAATTCTTGGAATGTTTCAACGCACATTGATGTAGCATGGTGAAAGCCACCATAAGACCCATGGAATACATCCTTGACATAGAGTAAAGCAGCGCAGCACTTTGCACTGCCTTGCCTTAGTCCAAGTCTATGAGGTCATGCAAAGCACGCAGGGTGACTATGCTTTTTCTCAGATATATTATTGAGGGGATTAGTCCACCAGAGCTGTTATATTTCACATGCACGCCCTAATATAGGCATGGTTTGAGATGCCCCAATATAGGCATAATCTTTCACCTTCATTAGTTCCCTATTCTCCACAATAACGGGTGCTGAGGGCTGAACTTTATCTAGACTGTTCTTTGGGAACAGAAGGATTATTTTCCAAACAATGGCCTCCTATACCATCTTTGATGTGCTCATTTAGTATGATTAAATATTCATAAGAGTTCTAGGAAACAAGGCAGGGGCTAAAAATCCACCTGCATAAACATCTACGTAAATGGTTCATCCCACACGTCATCTTCATACCCAACAATGGCTAACACAGGGGACAAAGGGACTCTATACCTTTCTGTATAAATACAGCATCTCTTGCTATCAGTAGTTAAAGGGAACCGAGACTTCCAGGCCAACTCACTGACCAGAGACGCTGAGACTCCTGTATGCAGTCACTCCAGATGACAGTGGTCTAATCATACCTTGCTGTGTGTCCAACTCGAGACCAGGACGAGGTCCCACACTCTCATTATTCAGGTAAAGGGGTTTGACTAATTGTAGTGGGAATCTTGACTCTTTCACACCTACTCACATTCTAGGTACACTTAGGTACATCTAGACAGACAGGCATTGTAGGAGTATGCGCTTCATTTTATAAATGCATTATATATTCATGTATATGATCATGGCTATTGCAAAACGGTAGAACTGTACTATCCCTTTTTACTCACTGTACTGCTGATCATACATCTCTGCTACTGTTTAACCGTTGTCGCAGCACATATATTTTGCACTAGAAGAACAACTGTGCAATAAATTCTTATTGTAAACACGCTTGACTGTCTTCTGTGTAACCCTCTGAGACCAAATGAACAAGCCCGCGTGACTGAGCGAAAAATAGTACATTGCTCAGGAGTTTGTTAAAGCGCAACTACTCACCCGTAAGGGTCTCAAGGCGCTAGGGGCGGGGGGGGGGGGGGTGCAGGTTCTATTCCATCAAGGAGGGGGTCTGTCGAAGAGCCAGGTTTTGAGGTTTCTTGTGAAGATGGGGAGCGATCTTGTCTGTCTGAGGTGGAGCGGAAGGGCGTTCCATGCTTTGGCCACGAGGAAGGAGAAGGAACGGCCTCCCGATCTGGTCTTTCTGGTGCAAGGGACCACGGCGTAGGAAAGCTGGGCTGATCCTAGGGTCCTTTGGGGTGCGTGGAATTTGAGTCGGCTGTTCAGGTATGCTGGTCCGGTGCCGTGGAGGGCCTTGTGTGCATGGGTAGGCACCTTAAAGGTGATTCTCGCCTCGAGGGGGAGCCAGTGGAGTGTGCGCAGGTGCTGGGAGATGTGGCAGTGTTTTGGCAGGTTGAGGACCAGTCTTGCCGCGGCGTTCTGGATGTTCTGTAGCTTGCGGATGAGGGTTTTGTTTATTCCGGCGTAGAGTGCGTTGCCGTAGTCGAGTCTGCTGGTGACCAGGGCGTGAGTGACTGTCTTTCGGTGTTCGAGGGGGATCCATTTGAAGGTCTTACGAAGGAGTCCAGGATGATTCCCAGGTTGCGTGCGTGGTCTGTGGGGGTTGGTGGGTTTCCGAGGGCAGGTGGCCACCAGGTGTCGCTCCAGGCATCGGGGTTTGGGCCCATGATGAGTACTTCTGTTTTGTTGGTGTTTAGTTGTAGGCAGCTGTTTTTCATCCATTTGGCGACGGCTTCTATGCCTTCGCGAAAGTTGCGTCTGGCGGTGTTGGGCTCGTTGGAGAGGGAGAGGATGAGCTGGGTGTCGTCTGCGTATGACACGATGTTGAGTCCGTAGGTTCTGACGACGGGGGCAAGTGGAGCCATGTAGACGTTGAAGAGTGTCGGGCTGAGGGAGGAGCCCTGGGGGACTCCGCAGGTGGTAGGTGTGAGGTCTGAGAGGAAAGGGGGGAGTCTGACCCACTGCGTCCTGCCGGAGAGGAAGGAGCAGATCCAGTCGAGGGCCTTGTCCTGGATTCCTGCGTCGTAGAGTCTGCGTATTAGGGTGCGGTGGGAGACTGTGTCGAACGCCGCTGATAGGTCTAGGAGGATGAGGGCTACTGTTTCTCCTTTGTCAAGTTGGGTGCGGATGTCGTCTGTTGCGGCGAGGAGGGCGGTTCCCGTACTGTGGTTTTTTCTGAAGCCGGATTGGGAGGAGTCGAGGATGTTGTGTTCTTCAATGAATGTGGCGAGTTGGCTGTTGATGGCTTTCTTGATGACTTTCGCTGGGAAGGGGAGCAGGGAGATGGGTCTGTAGTTTTTGAGGGCGGTGGGGTCCGCTGAGGGTTTCTTTAGGAGGGGGTTGACCTCGGCGTGTTTCCAGTCATCGGGGAACGAGGCGGTCGCCAGGGAGCGGTTTATGGTGTGGCGGAGCATGGGTGCGATGGTGTCGGCGGCTCTGTTGAAGATGTGGTGGGGTCCGGGGTCCGTGGGGGCCCCTGAGTGGATTGACTTCATTGTCTTCAGTGTGTCTTCGGTGGTGAGGGCTGTCCAGTCATCAATCGCTGGTTTCCGGGTGTCGGGGGTGGTTGGTGAGGGTTCAGTGTGTTGGTTGTCTTCGTCGAAGTTGTCGTAGATGCTCTTGATTTTGTGGTGGAAAAAGGTGCTGAGTTTGTCGCAGAGGTCTTGTGAGGGAGGGATGTTGGTAGACTCGCTGATGGGTTGGGTGAACTCCTTGATGATGCTGAAGAGTTCCTTGCTGTTGTGTGCGTGGGTGGAGATTCTGTCTTCAATCGCTTTTTTCCTCGTTTCTCTGATGAGTTGATTGTGGGCGTTGGTGGCGGCTCTGAAGTTGTTGTGGGCTTCTGTGGATTTGGTGTTTCTCCAGGCCTTTTCGAGGCAGTGGCATGTGCGCCTGGACTCTCGAAGTTCGGTGGTAAACCATCTGGCTTTCTTGGATCGGCTATTGTTGTTTTTCTTGAGGGGGGCTATGGTGTTGGTGCTGTCCGAGATCCATTTATGCAGGGTTCGGGCTGCGGTGTTGGGGTCGTCGTTTTCCGCGATGGTTGGGGTGGAGTTGTTGAGTGAGGAGGTGAGCTGGTCGTCGGTGATTTTGGTCCAGTTTCTTTGTGGAAGCAGGTGCTGGTGTCTGTGGATGGTGGGTGTTCTGAAAGTGAAGTGGACGCAACGATGGTCGGTCCATGGGAGTTCGGTGGTGTGGCTGAAGGTGATGGAGTTTCCTGTAGTGAAGAGAGGGTCGAGGGTGTGTCCTGCTGAGTGCGTGGGCTCGGTCACGATCTGGCAGAGTCCAATGTTGTGGAGGTTGTCCAGGAGGCATGTGGTGTTGGGGTCCAGTTGATTGTCGAGGTGGAAGTTGAGGTCTCCCAGCAGGGTGTAGTTGGTGGATGCGATGGCCTGCGGGGAGATAATGTCCGTGATGGAGTTGGCGAAGGGTCCCCGGGGTCCAGGGGGTCGGTAGATGAGGGTTCCTCGGAGGGCGGTAGTGGGGCTGACCAGTATCTTGAAGTGAAGGTGTTCCATCAGTTTTGTGGACTCGTTAGGGAGTGTGCTCAGGCGGAGGCTGGATTTGTGGACGATGGCGATTCCTCCTCCTGGGTGGGTGGGGCTGTCCTTCCTGGAGATCTTGTATCCTTGGGGGATGGCGATGGCGATGTCCGGTCCCGAGGTGGCGTTGGTCCAGGTTTCAGCGAAGAATGCTATGTCCAGGGTGGTGCTTCCACGACTCTGAGGTTGCCAAAAACTAATCTCTCCAATAAAAAAAGGAGATTCCAGTGGCACTGTGAGCTAGCTAATGCCAACAGGCTAACATACGTGGTAGGGGTTCTCAGAATCAGTCTGCCACCAGGCCCACAGTGTATGTTATCCAAAGCGCAGGTCCTGCAGGGGTACTATAAGAACGACACCACAAAGCATGATGTACATTTATACTCCAGCAGCACAGGCTTCTTTTACATGAGGTCCACAGTGCCTTAACAGGTCTTAACATGTGTTACTTGGAGAGTTGTATTACACATGTGCCATGTAGTATGGTGCAAGTATGAGGCCCACACCTGCCACACATGTACAGTCTTATTCACCCAACACAAATGTGGGGCTTTAAGCTTGAGAGGTACTTACTAACCAGTAGACCATTCCCATATGTCCCCTTCTGGAAGTGCTCTTTGTGAGGGAATGTCTGAATGTGTATGCATCATGAGCACTCCCGGTGTACTTTGCCAGCACATTGATGAACATCCCTAGATGGTCCACTATTGCCTGCATGTTGATGGAATATGTGTGCTTCCTATTGTGGTACATGTTGGATATAGCCGCAGGAGGCACAAGTTGCACATGTGTGCAGTCCATTGCTCCCAGCACAGGTGGGAATCCAGCAATGACATTTAAAACTTCTCAGTTTTCTAGTTGGTTCTTATGTGTATTGGGGAACATGAGGTACTGGGGTGTGAGGCTTATGATGGCATCCAGGACACAGGGTAGGAATGCCGAATAGGATGGCTGGCATATTCCAGCCACTCTGGATGTTTTGGGTTGGAATGATCCAGATGCTAGCATGTCTAGTTCCGCCATCAGCTAGGCCTGTAGTGGGATGTTGGTGCACCTCTGGGATGTTTTCTGCTGCCTTGAGCAATCTGGTGCAGGAGCAGGACAATGGACTCCCTCCTGAGCCTATAAAGGATGATGACGTCTTCCTCTCTGAGGTCAATGAGGGAAATCCTCTGCCGGTATGTGCCTCCCTTCTCCTGCGCTCCCTCCCTGGAGATGGTGGTGGTGGTAGTGTTCCTTATCTTCTTCTTCCTGCTACGAGCTGCATTATGATCTTGCCAAAGTATTATGGGTATGTTTTGCTTATGTACCAATGCTGATGCATCATTTTCACGCCTGGTTTGATGTTGCACAAAGATTTAGATTCATTTTTAATTTGCCAACGATGTGTCACATTTCCAAATACTTGTAAATATGGATGCATCAGTTCTGTGTTGAATCTTATGGGGAAAGCCTACCTTGCAGAATGCAGCACACATAGAAAGAGGACAAATGAGGCGAAATTAAAAATGTGTCCTTGTTACGCCTGCTCTGGGGAGGCTTAAGGTTATGAAGCAGTTCCAGATTCATTCCATGTTGTAAATCTGGGAATTCATCATACCCCTGGGATTTGTGTGTGAACACACACCGCAATGCCCATGGGATGCCTCATTGACTCAGAGATAGAGAAAGCAGTGACTTGCCCTGGATTGCCTGACTCAATATCTACAAGGCCATAAAAAGCAACACAGGGTGGCTTTGTGTGACCTCGTAAATATGGGTCTGCACAGTGCGCCTCCGGAGCATCACAAAAGTGATACTCTGGTGGTGCAATTCTGCCTCAAGGGCCCTAAAAAGGTGCATTTATTATAATGTACATAACACAAATTATTCTAGGGGCAGACGGAACTCCTCAATCCCATAATTCATCAAGGTCAGACTGTTTTTAGTGTTCATAAACATTACTACAGGTCAGGGTATATAGTGTTATGTAGGAGGCTGAGCCATCACCAGCCCTTGGGTGGCCTGCTTCATCATGAGGCCTGCTCCTCACCCATGTGTTATGAATAATAACATGGATGGGCTTATCTTTGCAACAAGGGAGTTCCTAAAGATGAATCACTTGGGAAGGGTGGTTATAGTTAGCATAATTGCTGAGATTACCTACTCTGGCCTGATTACGATTCAAGTGGATTGTTTATTTCTGAGCCCTGCATAAAGAACTGTTTGTCCAGGGGTCAGAATTAAAAGTTGAGTATTATTTAATGGTTCCCATGATTAATCGGTACACTAAATACCTCAATCTTTGTTGCATTTCAACAGATCAAACATGCCGAAATCTACCAGGGAAAATTGTAGGCCTGGACTGAGTTGGCGGAGTTCTGCTACTGGAACTCCGCAAAGTGACAAGACAACTCTGCTGCGCTAAGCAGAGTTCTGAGAGTGGCAGAGTGCGTTAGGGTCATTCCGTTCACAATGAATCAGAGCACTGGGTGTTAGTCCCACACTGTAAACTGAATATACACTGTTACTATGCATCGAATACATCGCATGTCATTAACAACGCCGTTGTTAAAACGACCGTGCAAGTCAATACTACGACTTGTTGTAGGGGGTGCGCTGGACGTAGGGATAGTATCATTTACTATTCTAACTCCTATTTGTGCAACAGCAGGGAAGGTGTGGGATAATAGATCCAACACCAGTGCTCCATCTACAGCAACTCGTAGTAATGACTTGCAATGTAAATATATGCGTGATAACAACGCGTTCGTTGTAACAAAAGTCATTGTAATGGTACTGCATTGTAGAGACAGCGTTGTAAATGCTGTTTCCCTGTAAAATCATTGCAAATGAAACAATGCGCAGTGCAAGAGGGCACAGCTTTCTTTCTGCTAAGCATGGGCTGAAAATTCGTTCCGCTCGCGGAATTTGCAGATTTTCCTTTGATTTCTCGATCCGCCAATCTCGCGAAATCGCGGTAAAATCCACGAATCAGCGGGGACGAATTTTCAGCCAAGCACTTACAGGGTTACAGCAGCAGGTGCAAAAGTTGAAGCTAATTTTTTGTAACCTTTTACAAAAGGGTTACAAAGAAATTAACTTCAACTTCGGCACCTGCTGCTGTAAGCCTGTAAGTGCTTCCTGGCGCCTCGTTGCCTACTTGCAACTATTCTCTGACCCTGCTCTGACCCTTGAAGCAGGGAAAGAGAATAGTTACAAGTAGGCAATGAGGCGCTTGTCACGAAAATTAAAACTCAACAGGAAGCACTGACAGATATAAAAACAAGCATTTGCAATGCAATAGGTCTCGCATTAGGAAAGTTTGAGCTATTGGTCTTGTAAATGACCATTTTTTTTATTTATGTGTTGGTTTTGAAAATAGCTAAATTAATAGCTTTGTCATTTACAATGCCAATAGTTATAATTTTCGCAAATGTGACACCTATAGCATTTGTAATGCAACATGTTTTGTATTTACGTGACTTAGCTGTATTGATATTACAAATTACAATGGCTTTTAATTTTTTAAAATAATTAATACTTAAATAAATGTGATTTTAATTTATAATGGCAATAGCTTAAACTTTTGTAAATAACTTTTGTGAAGATTATGTTCAGTGTATTTTATTGTGACGAAAATCCAAGAACAGAAGTGAAATATTAACATCTTTTTGTGACATTTGTAATAACGTTTGAAACATTGAGAGAACATATTTGAACCAGTTGTTGTTGAATGGTTGTGCAGATTGATGCTGGGGTGGCGCTGAGTGGTGCTGTGGTGGTACTGAGTGGTGCTGTGGTGATGCTGAGTAGTGCTGTGGTGGTGCTGAGTGATACTGGGATGGTGCTGAGTGATGCTGGGGTGGTGCTGAGTGGTGCTGTGGTGGTGCTGAGGGATGCTGTGGTGGTGCTGAGTGATGCTGTGGTGGCGCTGAGTGGTGCTGTGGTGGTGCTGAGTGATAATGTGGTGGTGCTGAGTGATGCTGTGGTGGGGCTGAGTGATGCTGTGGTGGCGCTGAGTGGTGCTGTGGTGGTGCTGAGTGATGCTGTGGTGGTGCTGAGTGATGCTGTGGTGGTGCTGAGTGGTGCTGTGGTGGTGCTGAGTGATACTGGGATGGTGCTGAGTGATAATGTGGTGGCGCTGAGTGATGCTGTGGTGGCGCTGAGTGATGCTGTGGTGGTGCTGAGTGGTGCTGTGGTGGTGCTGAGTGGTGCTGTGGTGGTGCTGAGTGATAATGTGGTGGTGCTGAGTGATGCTGTGGTGGTGCTGAGTGATGCTGTGGTGGCGCTGAGTGGTGCTGTGGTGGTGCTGATTGGTGCTGTGGTGGTGCTGGGTGATGCTGTGGTGGTGCTGAGTGATGCTGTGGTGGTGCTGAGTGGTGCTGTGGTGGTGCTGAGTGATAATGTGGTGGCGCTGAGTGATGCTGTGGTGGCGCTGAGTGATGCTGTGGTGGTGCTGAGTGGTGCTGTGGTGGTGCTGAGTGGTGTTATGGTGGTGCTGAGTGGTGCTGTGGTGGTGCTGAGTGATGCTGTGGTGGCGCTGAGTGGTGCTGTGGTGGTGCTGAGTGGTGCTGTGGTGGTGCTGAGTGGTGCTGTGGGGGTGCTGAGTGATGCTGTGGTGGTGCTGAGTGATGCTGTGGTGGCACTGAGTGGTGCTGTGGTGCTGCTGAGTGGTGCTGTGGTGGTGCTGAGTGGTGCTGTGGTGGTGCTGAGTGATGCTTTGGTGGTGCTGAGTGGTGCTGTGGTGGTGCTGAGTGATGCTGTGGTGGTGTTGAGTGATGCTGTGGTGGTGCTGATTGGTGCTGTGGTGGCGCTGAGTGATGCTGTTGTGGCGCTGAATGGTGCTGTGGTGGTGCTGAGTGGTGCTGTGGTGGTGCTGAGTGGTGCTGTGGTGGTGCTGAGTGATGCTGTGGTGGTGCTGAGTGAGTGGTGGCGCTGAGTGATGCTGTTGTGGCGCTGAATGGTGCTGTGGTGGTGCTGAGTGGTGCTGTGGTGGTGCTGAGTGATGCTGTGGTGGTGCTGAGTGATGCTGTGGTGGTGCTGAGTGGTGCTGTGGTGGTGCTGAGTGATAATGTGGTGGTGCTGAGTGATAATGTGGTGGTGCTGAGTGATGCTGGGGTAGCGCTGAGTGATGTGGTGATGCAGAGGGCAGAAAGGCCCAAAAAGCAGTCTAACAAAGGGCAGAAGGGCAGAAAAACAAGGGAAAAACAAGTCTAACAGAGTGCAGAAGGGCACAAAAAACGAGTCTAACGGGGCAGAAAGGCACAAAAACTAGTCTAACAGAGGGCAGAAGGGCACAAAAAACGAGTCTAACAGGGGGCAGAAGGGCAGAAAAACAAGGGAAAAACGAGTCTAACAGAGGGCAGAAGACCACAAAAAACGAGTCTAACAGGGGGCAGAATGAATCCCGCCCTGCGTGTTTGTCCACGAAGATGCCACCTTTTTGTGCAATACCTCTACTCAACTGGAGTACTTTCTACTGTCTAATCAGTAAGTGCTCCCTCGTTGGCTAAATGTATAGGGGCAGATTTACAATAACTGGTGCATCCCCATGGATGCGCCAGTTATTGTGCACCGCAGCTCCGCCACCCATGGTGCGCCACATTTACAATGCAATTAAGCAAAAGGGGGTGGTGATGGACAGAGTTTCTGAATTAAGCAGAATACTCTCACCCAGTCAAGAGATCAGGGCTTGATCCAACACCGTTTTTTAGCTCACTGCACCATCCCAGCTCAGAACCTGGCTATATGCAAATTAGTCTGTCCCTGGCCCAGTGCATCATGGGAACAGGGCAGACCAAACTACCAAGGCAATTCTTTCACTGGAAATGAAACAAGCTTCCGGGGACCGGTTTCTGGCATTACAGCCGTCTTCGGCCCGGAAACTTGTTTCCTTCCCAGTGAAAGAATTGGCTTGGTAGTTCTGAGCTGGGATGGTGCAGTGAGCTAAAAAACGGTGTTGGATCAAGCCCTGATCTGTTGACTGGGTGAGAGTATTCTGCTTATTTTAGAAACTCTGTCCATCACCACCTCCTTTTGCTTAAACATTTACAATGCGGCGCGTTATGTGGCAAAAACGCACAGATGCGTCACGCATCTGTGCCGCAAAAGCAGCGCATTGCTGGAGCTGCGTCGCGCTTGCGACGCAGCTCCAGCAATGCTCTGGGGGCCCTATCTCCCCAATGCTGCATCAAGCCTTGCGCCTGCTTCAAGCAGGCGCAGGGTTTTGACGCAGCATTGGCCTAAAAGTGACTGAGTGAAATCTTGTAGATTTCACTCAGCCACTTTTAGGAGGCTTTCCTGTGCAGGAACGCCCTCCCCTGCGCCGGAACGCCTCCTGATGGCGCAGGGCTTTACAACGTGATGCATCTCTCAGAATCGTCACGTTGTTAATACCCAGCACCATGGCGCATCTTTTGTGCTGCCGCTGCGTCACAAAAGGTCTCGGTAGAGGGTGGCAGTGGTGAACCAGAGGGTGGCAGTGATGAACCAGAGGGTGACAGTGATGAACCAGAGGGTGGCAGGGTTGAACCAGAGGGTGACAGTGCTGAACCAGAGGGTGGTATTGCTGAACCAGAGGGTGGCAGGGGTGAACCAGAGGGTGGCAGGGGTGAACCAGAGGGTGGCAGTGATGAACCAGATGGTGGCAGGGGTGAACCAGAGGGTGGCAGTGGTGAACCAGAGGGTGGCAAGGGTGAACCAGAGGGTGGCAGTGGTGAACCAGAGAGTGGCAGTGGTGAACCAGAGGGTGGCAGTGCTGAACCAGAGGGTGATTTTGGTTAACCAGAGGGTGGCAGTGGTGAACCAGAGGAGCTGTGATGAACCAGAGGGTGGCAGTCGTGAACCAGAGGGCGGCAGTAGTGAACCAGAGGGTGACAGTGCTGAACCAGAGGGTGGCAGGGGTGAACCAGATGGGGCTGTGATGAACCAGAGGGTGGCAGTGGTGAACCAGGGGGTGTTAGGGGTGAACCAGAGGGTGGCAGTGATGAACCATAGGGTGGCAGTGCTGAACCAGAAGGTGATAGTGGTTAACCAGAGGGTGGCAGTGGTGAACCAGAGGTGCTGTGATGAACCAGATGGTGGCAGTCGTGAACCAGAGGGTGGCAGTGGTGAACCAGAGGGTGACAGTGCTGAACCAGGGGGTGGCAGGGGTGAACCAGAGAGTGGCAGTGCTGAACCAGAGGGTGGCAGTGGTGAACCAGAGGGTGGCAGGCGTGAACCAGAGGGTGGCAGGGGTGAACCAGAGGGTGGCAGTGGTGAACCAGAGGTGCTGTGATGAACCAGATGGTGGCAGTCGTGAACCAGAGGGTGGCAGTGGTGAACCAGAGGGTGACAGTGCTGAACCAGGGGGTGGCAGGGGTGAACCAGAGAGTGGCAGTGCTGAACCAGAGGGTGGCAGTGGTGAACCAGAGGGTGGCAGGCGTGAACCAGAGGGTGGCAGGGGTGAACCAGAGGGTGGCAGTGATGAACCAGAGGGTGGCAGTGGTGAACCAGAGGGTGCTGTGCCCATACACGACCGCATGGGTAACTTCACCATGCAAGCGACCCGCGAACATGCAAAAAGCCCTGCGAACATGCAAAAAAAAACGCGAACAAACAAAAAAAAAATCCGCAAATTTGCACGAATTCGCAGATTTTGTGGATTGCGAATTAGATTTCGCGTGAATTCACGGAACGCGAATTCGCAAATTTCGCCCATACTTACTTTCTGCTGCTTGAGTAGATTTTCTACTCGAGTGGCAGCTTTCTCAACGCAAACTGAAGGTTTCTCAGTGCGAGTGGTCACGATTTGCCAAGACCATTCACCATGAGAAATCCGACTGCCCACATTGAAAAATCTTGCCAGAAGGTTGCTTTTCCTCATTCGCAATCTTCAACTAGACCTTGGCGAGTACGAGCGAGGAAAAATCCACCTCCTGGCGAGATGTTTCCTCGCTCGTGCTCGCCAACTTGACATTAACAAGCACAAATGAGGAAAAGAACTCTGTTCAGTCGAAGCCCACCCGCACCTGTTTAGCCAGATTCTCCTGGCACCCCAACACATTGGAACGCCATGTGTTATTCGTGGGGGTCCTGGGAGGCAGCCGTGGTGGTGCTGGCTGCCTGCTGTGAGGTCTGTGCAGGGGGTGGTGTCTCCTCATAGCAGCTGGGCTGCCCTGCTCCTGGAAGTGGGCTGTGGAGGCTCTCCACGAGCTGTTGGAGAGCATCAGAGTCAAAACTGTGGTGGTCTTCTTTGTCATCAGAGAAGAGAGTTTCGGGCTGCTCTGCAGGAGGTGTTGACTCTCCCTCTGCAATGTGAAGGGGAGATGCAGTTTAACAATGTGTTCACATGTATGTTGTCGCATTGTACATGTTTCATACAGACTGCATGACTGTGTACATTGTGGCTGTTTGGGAGGAGCTGCCTAATTGATGGGGGACAGTGGACATTCTGACAACATTACGGATGTGTGTTTGTACTTGTACATAAAAACTCATATTTCCCTGCAATCTCAAATGTGATTGGCCAGTTTCTATACACAAGTGTCACCAGTTGTGTCCTGTGTTCTGTTGTGGACGTGTTGCAGTTTGTACCATATTGGTGTCAATGTTGATGTGCTCTGCATGGTATGTGTGTGTGTGCTGCATTTCAGGGGAGTCACCCTTGCAGCTCTGATTTTACTGCCCCTTCTCCCTTTCATGTGTTGTACCTTTGACTTCTGTGCTTATACAGTGCTGAGATGTTGCATACTTGGGTACATTGATCTCTTGGTGGGAGTTTGGGGTTGGGGCAGATGCGCTCTACTAACTTGTACTTCTGTGCCATTGTGCCCATCTCCCCCGTCTCCCCAGTCCCTTGTCTTTACTCACCCTGGTGCTGTTGTGTCTGGTCAGTGTCCGCTCCCCCAACTCCTGCCACTGTCTCCCCACTGATGACTGTGGACACAATTTCCTCCACCTCGTCCAGGTCCTACTGTGACGCAGGACTCCCACCTCCAGTCTGCATTGCTGCCTCCCGGCTGTTGGCGAGTTTCAGCTTGCTTGTGCGCTTGACATCATTCCTGTGTCTCTTGACCTCTTCCATTTTCCTCTTCAGCACTCCGACTGGATTCACCTTGTCCACGATGGACTGCCATATTTTGTTGCCAATGACACAGTGGAGGTGACGAAAAGTTGTTGATGGTGTTCTATCACCTCCGTTATCAGGAGCCTGTTTTCCTGCAGACTGAACTGACTCTTCCTACTCTTCTTCTCCTTGGCCTTCCCTGACCCTGAGGTCCCAGGCTGGTCCTCCCGGGGGCTTGACGGATTTTGGTTGTCCTCCGAACTTGCTCCGGCAACATCCATTGTGCTTCGCTGTTGTTTGGCATTTGCCTTTTTTTTCTACTTTTATGGTGATTTTTCCGGCCTGACGTGTGTGAATTGCAGGCCTGTCACTGGTTTTTGCTGATTTTTGTATAGCAATTGGCCTTGTTGAAACTTTTTTTGCGCTAGTGTTTCGCATTTTTGCGGCCTTGCGTTGAGTTTATCTTGGACATTTGACGAGTTATTGTGGGCCTATCGCATGGTACCGCTGTGTTGTGAATGCTACGTTAACACAGCGTTATTTTCCCATGATAGACAGCGTTAAGGAGAGTTGCATTAGGCTAATTTTTGCAATAATTATCACACATTCTTGAGAATATCCCCAACGTCTCTAGTCTTATCTCACTGAGTAGCTGCACTGACTCCCAAGGAGCTGCGTGCATACAGCAGATATTTCTGCTTTAGTAGGGTAAAATAATAGTGTGCCGATTATGGCCTTCCTCTCAGTTCCATACTGTAGTTTCTAGCTTCTCATACTGAATAATATGAAAATGTGGCTGTTTTAAAGAAAATATATTTCAGATGGTAACCTAATACAACGAATTGTAAGGATTACAAGAGAGCATATCTGAGGCATTCAGGTGCAGAAAAAAAGACACAGAATTGAAAGAAAGAAGTGCTTCATTCACCAAGCTTTCTTTTATTAATAGATGTACTTACGACTGGGAATACAATAGAAAGTCAGGAGTCAGTGGCGCACATTCATATCAAATCAAATGTAAATCCTCATAACTGACAAGTTTTCAGATTCTTTATGTGTGGCATTACTACATGTTTTAGCATGCTCATATGTGAAGTGTCATTGCTCTTATGTGTTTTTTTAATATATTTTTTGTTGACCAGAATTACTATAAAGAAAAACCTTACATCAGTAATGAGATTCATTTCACTTTAAATATGGTTACTTAAAGCTCGTGAGACAAAAATATTTTTAAAAAGGTACATCCGACATTTTATAATTTGATCCTTTATAAACATGAAAACTTCAAAGTAGAGAAAGTGCTATTAGTGCAGTGCATTCCGGTCCTTTAAAATGCCCAATCTCCTTACTCTAGTTTGTAAAATGTAAGATCCTGTATTCCTGATCAATATTAAATATTATATCTAGCCCCAAGATAATAATAGACCTGGAAAGCAGAATACAATATCACTCTTCAAATTAAAGTGCTTTTCCATGTTCAGTAAAGTGTAGTACAGTGTTTTTAGTAATTCAACTGTTATCAAATTTATAAAATCTGACTTTAGTCAGCTACTGAGTTACTATTTCATCCATATACTTCCAGACAACTGTGAATCTTTTTACCGAGCCTATCCATTTTGCACAGGCCTCCTCAAAATTTTGGTTCGAATAATTTTATGATACCAATTTCAATAATCTGGGGCTTTAGTTGTTGGGTGTGTAGAATCAGGGCCCGTGCCGTAAGAGAGGATATTGCTATAAATGCTTCCTCTCCTTTAAAGATTAGGGAGTTTTGTCTTTCTATCCCAAAAGTGCAATTTCCGCCTCTGGTTGTAATTTCCTCTGTAGGCCGTCAGTTAGGGCAGAAAAAACCTTCTCCCGAAACTGGCCCAATGCTGGACAAGTAAACAAATTATGATGCCAGCCCCTTTGGTCCAGTTGCTGGCATCGGAAATATCTATCCTCTATTCTTGGGTGCATTTTATGTAGCGCTCTCGGAGTATTATAAGCCATCCTGCGTGATAAAAATGACATTGTTTTAAAATTAGCTGCTCTTAATTCCTTGTTACCATAATGCGAGATCCCCTGCCACTCTGCCTCTGAGAAAGTGCGTTGTGTTTCTTGAGTAATTTTATCAAGAAAACGTTATACTATGGGGGACCCCCTTTGGTTCCGTAAAAGCCCATACCAATTTCCCACCCCCCTTAGCTTAGTCTCATGTCAACTTAAAGACCTCCCCACTAATATAAAATGACCAAGTTCTTTAAAACCCTTACTTTCCCAGAATTATATCTGACTATTCTGGATATACAGGCCCAGAACTTTGTATTTTGATAGTTTCAAATACTCATGTCCAGGAATGTAGGTTTCCCTGGAGCAAAATGACCGAAGTATAAGCCCATACTCCTGTAGTGTCTTGTATCTAGTTTTTTCATTGCTTTTATATGTGACTCTTTGAGTTGCACTTCGTTACGAGTAGAACCGTGTATTTAGATACACTAAACAATTGGCCCATTGCTTGCACAACTGTATGCAGCACTCTTGTCATCCTTACACTACACCACTAACCTATCATAAACTCAAAACACGTGTCCAGAAGAGTTTATCTAGGAAATTAAACTATCCCCAATTTTAACAGAAGTGCTGATGCCACAAAGGAAACTAAGCAAGTGAGCCAATCTTCCATAGAACAGCTTCCTTTACTCTTCCATCCATTCATTCTTTCACCCTTCCATCCAACTACTGACATCCACTATTTCACATTTACATTCTATCATCCATCATTCAATCTTTCCCCATTCCACTCATTCTTTCATCTATAGAGCCACCCAATCTGCCATCCATCATCCACTCTGCCATCCATTCACCAATATATATATTCTCCATCCATCCACTCTGCATTCTGTCCATCCACTTTGCCACCCATCCATCAATCCACTCTGTGATCCATCCACTCTGCCATCATCCAGCCATCCAACTGCTGACATCCACTGTTTCACATTTACATTCTAACATTCATCATTCAATCTTTCACCATTCCACGTATTCTTTCATCTATAGAGCCACCCAATCTGCTATCCATCATCCACTCAGCCATCCATTCACCAATATATATATATTCTCCATCCATCCACTCTGCATTCCGTCCATCCACTTTGCCACCCATCCATCCATCCATCCACTCTCTCATTTATCCACTCTGTTACCATCCATCCATCCATCTATCCATTCATCCAGCCATCTGTGAGAAAAAGGTTTCTTGTTGGAGTATTCCCCCTCCCAATACTTTGTGTCTGGTTTTTGATGCACCTTTGACTGAGGTGTACAAGATCAGATCTCTGCTAAACAGAGTTCTTTCCCTAAAACTTTACCAAAATTGGCACAATTTCAACAACACCTATAGGTCCCTAGTAAAGGGTACCCCTGGTACCTAGGGCACTGAGACTGAAGAGGGTCCCCTAGGGCTGCAGCACAAATTGTGCCACCTAGGGACCCCTCACCAAGACCATGCAACCTGGTATTGTAGGCTGCATGTCTTGGTGCAGAAAAAACTGAAACACCAACATGGCCACATCCCTGTATGCCATGCCCCCATACACTGCATGAGGTAAGTCACCCCTACTGCAGGCCTGATATCCCTAAGGCAGGGTGCACTATATCCCATGTGTGGACATATCTGCATGAGCAGATATGACCCTGCAATATATGAACCATTTTTGGATATTGGAAGTGTACAGGGAAGCCATAGAGTACAGGAGCTGGATACTTGTCATTATGCACTTCCTAGCTCCATTATGGCTTCACTGTACAACAAGATGTTAGGAACCAAACATCATTTTAATAAATCCTCACTGATGCCAGAGTTGGATTTAATAATAAATACATACAGGAGATCCTTTAGAAGGTCCCTTGCAAACATACCAAGCACTGGTGTGCTCTCTGACTATTCGTAGCCAGCCTGCCACCACCAGACATGTTTCTGATCTCATGGCCCAGGGGTGAGAGCCAGAGATGTCAGAGGCCAGGAACAAAGCCTCCTCTGGGCAGAGGTGCTTCACAGCTCCCCCAGGACAGGATGGTCTTCCAGGGCGGGATGCTTCAAAGGTGATGCCGCCTTTTAAATGCAACTCAGTCATCTTCTGATTGTGTAGAATGTCAACCTCCCTTTCCTACTCCACATTTGGCAGGACATTAGGTAAGAAAATTAGGTAAATTAGGAGGTGAGTCTCCATTCAACCAGCACTACCCCTAAGGTTGGGTAGGTGATGTGGAGCCCACGTTGATTTTTCCATACTTATTGGTTTGAGAGGATATTGGCCAATTAAGGTCAGGGCAGTGCCCTTCCCTACAGAAGTGGCCTCTTAGAGGCTGTCGACACCCTAAAGGTAGGTAGCCCATTGGCCACTACCTGTCACCCCCTTTAACGTCCCTAAAGTTTGAACTTTGGTGGCATCCATGGACCCTGGTCTTTAGATTTGATGGACACAGAGAAGGAAAAGACAAAGAAGAGCTGCTGACCCGAGGAATGAAGCTGTGTTGCAGAAATTTGGTGTCAAACCATGCCTGCTGCCCTAATGGCCCATCATGGTGTGCTGTTTCATCCTGCCACTGTGAGGCTTCCAAATACCCCAGAAATCCTCCGGCATTCTACAAATTGCCAAAGATCTCCAATGGAATAGATGTACTACTCCCCTGCAGTCTGCAGGCACCAAAACTGCAGAACCCAGTTTATAGACTTGCTCCTCCCCAGCGGCTCTGATACAGCACCAAAACCAGTCCCAAAGGATCAATTCTGTCTCCCCTCCACGCATTGAGACACCAGGATCTTCCAGAGCTGTGATGCACTAATTCCCAAGGTACCAGACCCCCTGCAGCATTCAACGTGACAAAGAGCCCCATCCAGATTCCAACTGCCCAGAAGGCAAGCACCTGTTGAGGGATGTCAAGACCCCTGAGTCTCACTTTGTGAGTGGCCCAGCTGTCCCAGAATCACCTCTCCAAGATGGGCTGCCTGACCGCGAGGACATCTTGACAAGGGTCGCGCAGCCCACCTATCTTCCCTGCACCTATCTTGCCCAGCCTGTGTACCGATGAACCAGCTGTGCTCCCGTGGTCCTGAGACCCTAGCCAGCAGATTCCTTGAGTGGAACCCTCTGACTTAGCTTTAAGTCCCCATGTGTAGTGGGTTTTCAGGTGGCCCCTTCTTAACAGCGGACAAGATACCAACAACATCAGCACCCTTTTCCCGGCTGAATCAGGGATGCTCCCAAGAACCCGCTTCTAGAACATTGGACCTGTCCTTGCTACTTATTGAAATTCTGAAAGTGAACTTTGAAATCCAAACGTATGATTGTATATGCATTTTTCTATTTTCTCCTATCGACTTCAACAGTGCATAATTGCACACAAAAGTAATTTTTTTTGGGAACTTGAAAAATTAATATCTCGAGAAGTACTAACTGTAAAACAAATTTCTTGGTCTAAAGAACAATATAAAAAGTGATGTTATTTTTATGAATTGGTCTCAGATTTTTTTGGAGTGTGTGTCTCATTTATTGCCTCTGTGAGTACAACAAATGCTTAGCACTATCCTCTGATAAGCCTAACTGCTCGCCAACACTACCACAAATTGAACTTTAGTATAATCTTTTGCCTCTGTATAGCAATCTGATTTGCATTGAACTCTTTGCACTGTGTACTTCATTTTAGTGTACTATATAGATAGCCAACTGTTAGAAATTGAATCTCTGGTTGGCTAAGGCTTGCGCCAATTCCAGGCAGAGACCACCACTCTAGTCAGGGCAAGGGAGTTACACGCCAAAGATAACCCCTGCTCACCCCCTTGGTAGCTTGGCACAAGCAGTCAGGCTTATCCCCTAGGCAATGTGTAAAGCGTTTGCGCAACACCCACAAAGCAGCAACATACTAGGGACACCACAAAAGCAACTCCACACAAGGTTATATCAAAAGCAGCCTTTGTATTGTCATAAACACATTAGATCATAATCACACAGTGTACACTGTGCCAACTGGCACTAGGCAGTATTTACAGGGGGCTATTTACACACAACAGGGCCAATTGGACCGCGGTCAAAACCATCTCAAATGACCAGTTGTAAATGCAGCACAAATAGTAAATGTAGAGCACAACCAGTAACTACTGGCGAGATACTGAACTAAGAACTAAGGGCCAGATGTAGGTAGCCCAATACCGGTCGGTAACGGACGAAATTACCGAACTTCGGCCGTTACCGACCGGTATTGAGCATTTGAGATGTAGGAGCCCAAAAAAGACTGATTTGGTAAATAGGAATCGGTAATTTCCGAATCGGAATTTATCGGTAAATAAGAACTGCTAAAAAATGAGAATAGAGATGTAGGTAACTTTTTAAACATCGAATTTCATGAAATTCGGTATTTAAGAGTCGGTAAATACCATGGATTGAAAGCAGGTGGTAACCAGGTGCAGGCTATAAAAAAGGTCCCAAAATGCAACAGTGTGACCAGAATGGCGGCATTCTAGGTGATAGCAAGGCGGCAACGGCTAAAGGCAGCAGGAGAGAGGCTCTGGAGACGGGAGGAGCAAGTCTACAGACAGCGGATCACGCTCTTCCAACTCACTGAGGCAGAGATCTTGCAAAGGTACAGGCTACACCCCACGCCATCCTGGACTTGATTAGGGACCTGCACCAACTCCTGGAGCACCCAACACCAAGGGTGCACACCATCCCACCCCATGTGCAGGTGCTCTGTATCCTACACCTGCTTGCATCTGAGAGTTACCAGGGGGTGATAGCTGTGGTAGGTGGGGTGTCCCAGAGCTGCCTGTCCTGTTTCTTCCGGAAGTTCCTGGAGGCCATGATGCAGAGAATGCATCATTACATTAGCTTCCCTGACACACATGCGGAACTGCTAAAGACCAAGACTGACTTCTATCAACTGGCACAGTTCCCACACGTCATCAGCTGTATTGATGGCACACACATCCCAATCTGCCCACCTGCAGACACAGATTACATTTACAGAAACAGAAAGTCAACCCACCAGCCGCGGCCCGTAGCGGGAGTTACGGTGGGGCAGAGAGGCGGGCAGGGGAGGGGCAGGGTGGGGGGTGCTAAAAACCGGAATATGGATTATTGGAGGTAAGTAAACAATTTATTAAATAAAATGAATTTCATAGCGCGCCCTGCATTTCAAAATGTGATGCAGCGCGTGCTACGAAATTAGTTTGATTAATACAATTTTTCTCTTTCCCAGGATTAAAGTTTTTCTGTGTCTCAAGGGCTCTGCTATGCTCTCTCAGCCTCTCCAGCAGCTTCTAATTGCTTGCACCTGCAATGGTGTGGCCACTTCCTAGTTGGGAGGAGGGTGGTTGCACCTGATTGGCTGTATCCTGGGTTTTTTCTTTATTCGAATAGCCGATTCGGTATTTACCGAATCGGTATTAAAGGATTTGGTAAATCCAATGCATTCCTATGGGCCTATAGGCCCTTAGGAATGAATGGGATTTACAGAATCGGTATTTACCGAATCGGTAAACACCAAATGAATGATACCGAATATTACAGATTCGGAAAAGTGTACCGAATTTTTATCTAAATCACATTTACCGATTCTAAAATACTGAGTCGGTAAAATTTGATATTTTAGAATCGGTAAATTAAAATTACCTACATCTGGCCCTAGATCCTGTAACATAAAAAAATATAAGATGCTCAAATCATGTTAGGCATAAAACTACATTATACGCGAGCCTCATAAACATTAAGCATGGGCGAAATTTGCGAATTCGCGATCCGCGAATTTGCGGATTTGCGAATTCACGATCTGCAAAATTCGCGAATTTGAGCAAATTTGCAGATTTTTTTATTTTTGCGTGTTCGCTGGGCACTTTGCGTGTTCGCGGGGCGATTTGCGTGTTCGCGGGGCGCTTTGCGTGTTCGCAGGGTTTTTTTTGTGCGAGACCGCGATGCGCCCTCTGGTTTCATCACTGCCACCCTCTCGTTTTTTGTGCCCTTCTGCCCTGTGTACCACTCGTTTTTGTGCCTTTCCGCCCTCTGCCCCACTCGTGTTTGTGCCCTTTTGCCCTCTGCCCCACTCGTTTTTGTGCTCTTCTGCCCTCTGCCCAACTCGTTTTTGTGATTGTCTGCCCTCTGCCCCACTCGTTTCTGCCCTCTGTCCCACTCGTTTTTGTGCTCTCCTGCTCTCTGCCCCACTCGTTTTTGTGCCCTTCTGCCCTCTGCCCCACTCGTTTTTTGTGCCCTTCTGCCCTCTGCCCCACTCTTTTTTGTGCCTTTCTGCCCCACTTGTTTTTGTTCCCTTCTGCCCTCTGCCCCACTCGTTGTTGTGCCCTTTCTGCCCTCTGCCCCACTCGTTTTTGTGCCATTCTGCCCTCTGCCCCACTCGTTGTTGTGCCCTTCTGCCCCTTGCCCCACTCGTTTTTGTGCCATTCTGCCCTATGTCCCACTCGTTGTTGTGCCCTTCTGCCCTCTGCCCCACTTGTTTTTGTGCCATTCTGCCCTCTGCCCCACTCGTTGTTGCGCCCTTTCTGATCTCTGCCCCACTCGTTTTTGTGCCATTCTGCCCTCTGTCCCACTCTTTTTTGTGCCCTTCTGCCCTCTGCCCAACTCATTTTCGTGCCCTTCTGCCATCTGCCGCACTCGTTTTTGTGCCATTCTGCCCTCTGCCCCACTCATTGTTGTGCCCATCTGCCCTCTGCCCCACTCGTTTTTGTGCCATTCTGCCCTCTGCCCCACTCGTTGTTGTGCCATGCTGCCCTCTGCCCCACTCGTTGTTGTGCCCTTCTGCCCTCTGCCCCACTCATTTTGTGCCCTTCTGCCCTCTGCCCCACTCGTTGTTGTGCATTCTGCCCTCTGCTCCACTCGTTGTTGTGCCCTTCTGCCCTCTGCCCCACTCGTTGTTGTGCCCTTCTGCCCTCTGCCCCACTCATTTTTGTGCCATTCTGCCCTCTGCCCCACTCTTTTTTGTGCCCTTCTGCCCTCTGCCCCACTTGTTTTTGTGCCCTTCTGCCCTCTGCCCCACTCGTTTTTGTGCCATTCTGCCCTCTGCCCCACTCGTTGTTGTACCCTTCTGCCCCTTGCCCCACTCGTTTTTGTGCCATTCTGCTCTCTGTCCCACTCGTTGTTGTGCCCTTCTGCCCTCTGCCCCACTTGTTTTTGTGCCATTCTGCCCTCTGCCCCACTCTTTTTTGTGCCCTTCTGCCCTCTGCCCCACTCGTTGTTGTGCCATTCTGCCCTCTGCCCCACTCGTTGTTGTGCCCTTCTGCCCCTCGCCCCACTCGTTTTTGTGCCATTCTGCCCTCTGTCCCACTCGTTGTTGTGCCCTTCTGCCCTCTGCCCCACTCGTTTTTGTGCCATTCTGCCCTCTGCCCAACTCGTTGTTGTGCCCTTTCTGCCCTCTGCCCCACTCGTTGTTGTGCCCTTCTGCCCTCTGCCCCACTCGTTGTTGTGCCATTCTGCCCTGTGCCCCACTCGTTGTTGTGCCCTTCTGCCCTCTGCCCCACTCATTGTTGTGCCCTTCTGCCCTCTGCCCCACTCATTTTTGTGCCATTCTGCCCTCTGCCCCACTCTTTTTTGTGCCCTTCTGCCCTCTGCCCCACTCGTTTTTGTGCCCTTCTGCCCTCTGCCCCACTCCTGCTTTATTTTAGGATGGCGCCGGCAAGCTGCCAGCGCCATTCTAAAATAGTTACTAAGTTAGCTTCATCAGGAAGCCCTAATAGATAAAATAAAGCAGGTGCTCGAGTTGAAGCTCGAATTCAGTTAAACTCGCGGATCGCGAATTTGCCAAAAATCCGCAAAATCCGCGAGTGGAACGGATTTTGCGCCCATGCTTAATAAACATCAATCATATGAGGCAATAAGCGTCACCAGCATAAACGCATTGGGCAATAATCAGCACAAACACAGTGTGCCACCCCAATCGGGGGCACCACACACTGGAACTGGCCCCGGCCAACTGGCCTCTCTCAGGGTCCCAAAAGGCCCAATGTCCAGCAAAAGTCAGGGCTGGTTGCAGGAGCAGAAAAAGCAAAGTGCGCAGATACATAACCTAAACATGGCAGCTGCCCACTACTTGCTGGGCAGCTGTAAATATGAGCCTGGGCACCTGCGTGCCTCCTGAGCCCCTCTCTGGGACTCTAAATGAAATGAATGGGCCCAAACGTTGCAGCTGCCTGCTTACTCTTCGGGCAGCTGTGTAAATGAGGCCTGGCACAACTGTGCGGCGGTTATAACCGGAATGCTGCGTTTGGAAGGGTGGAGAAGTGACAAGCTACGAGTAGTGGGCCCCGGTACCGCAGCCTGTCAGCGGTGTCAGTACGGGCCGCTGAGAAAAACAACACTGGTCTTGGAAGCTCCTCTTGGTGAGGCCGACCGGGACACTGAAATCACTCTTTTTGGCAGACCTGCAACTCCCCCCGACCCAGATGGCAACGATGCCAGGCTCCCTGAGCAGAGCATGTGCATCAGTTTTTTTCACAGCACTAATACCCCTAAAGTCCACGCATAACCTCATTTCTATCTTGCCTCCCTTGGAGTGAGGTTTGAGGACTAACACAACTGGACTGGCCCAGGGATTCCCTAAGTGTTCAATGACACACAATTCCAGCATCTTGCTTGCTTCATCCTTGATGCTTTCTTTGATATGATCAGACTGCCTTTGGATTTTATTTTTAACAGGAAGACTGCCACCAGTGTCGATTTCCTGTGTACACCAGTTAGTCTGACCAGGGGTCAAAGAGAAGCGCTCAGTAAACTGATTTAAGATTTACCTGCAATAAGTCTGCTATTGGGCAGTGAGGGTGTCTGACAAGACCACTCCTTCGACTGATCCATCTTTATGGTTGTTTGAGAGGAGGTCAGGGTGAGGTTCACTCTCTGCTTCTGATCCTCATCTGTGACCATGAGCATGACCATTTCAGCTCTGTCATTATAGAGTTTAAAACAGTTTTCACTGTATGACCCTCTTGGGGTTCTGCATATGCTAATGTTCACTAAGTAAGTTACCTCCCCTTTTCTTTCAAAGATAGGGTAGTGTCCAGTCCATTTGTCCTGGAGTGTCGTAGGAGCAACAGGCTCCAAAACCCATACATTTTAACCTGGTTGGCACTCCACCCTGGCAGCCTTCTGGTCAATCCCGAGCTTCCGGCTGGCCTCAATGTTTTTGCTTGCTTATTCATGTAATCAGCCATCCTGGAATAAAGGCCAAGCACATATATCCTGATAAGGTTCTTTTAGTGGACTCTCCCATCCTTCGTTCACAAGATAAAATGGTCCCCTCACAGGGTGTCCAAACAAAAGTTTAAAGGGGGAAAACCCTACTCCCTTTTGTGGCATCCTCTCTGTAAGCAAAAAGCAGGGAAGATATCAAGACAATCCATCTCCTTTTGAGCTTTTCAGGGAGTCCTAAAGTCATAACTTTAAGGGTCTTGTTAAATCTTTCAACAAGCTAATTTCTCTGCGGATGGTTTGGGGTAGTAAACTTATAAGTCACTCCACACTCAGTGAACATGTGTTTTAAGTATGCAGACATGAAGTTTGTACTTCTCTCTGACTGTAGCTCTTTTGGAAACCCAACCCTAGTAAAAATACCAAGGAGGGATTTTGCTACTGCAAGAGCAGTCATACTCTTAAGCGGAATTGCCTCAGGATACCTAGTGATATGATCCACTACCACTAGTATATATCAGTGTCCTGATGATGTTTGAGGGTCAAGGGGATCAACAATGTCAATCCCAACCCTCTCAAAGGGTACCCCAACCACTAAAAGTGGCTATAGGGGGGTCTTTAGGTGACTACTTGTCTTGCCACTTGACTCTCTCAGAGCGATGAAGCAGAGTGGTCTAAGGCCTACTCAGGGCAGGTGATGTGGGCTAGTTACCTCAATTTGCTGCTAAGCAATAACGTAACTCAATAAATTATTGTTCAATACGTGTTTTTTCTTTTGAAATGGGAAGTACTTTTATTGCGCCCACACTACTAAATAAAGCACGTTTAACTCCTTCCATGCTAGTGACGGAACCACTCTGTCACGAGCCACGGGTGGCGTGTGCTCATGACGGGGTGGTTCCGTCACGCCGCGGCCGCTCCGCCCTCGCCGCACTGATTCCCCGCCTGTGCGGGCGAATTAGTGGTAGGGCGTAGCCATGACAGAACCACTCCGTCATAAGCACAGCGCGCCCGTGGCTCGTGACGGAGTGGTTCTGTCACTAGCATGGCGGTGCCGAGCGACCCCCCTTCCCCCAGCACCACTGGGGGAATTACCGCCGCGGCCAAGGGGTTAATTAACCTCATGTTGCATCATATCCCTACTAGGTCCTGAACCCTATAACTACAATACTCCCCCACCACCTCCTATACTAGATGCAACATCAAAGTAAGGGAGTGTCGTTATCAACAATGCAGGTCTCTGGCTTTATCACATTATCACTTCATGAATAAAAGCAGCCACAAGTTTTATTTCTCTAACATAACAACATTGAAGTCAATAGGAGCAGTACGAAAAATCAATAACACACCTTACATAGTCAACCAATATCTTTGTAAACGAAGCTTGTATGCAATACATATATCTTTCTTGTTCTTTTTGGAAGCCGCAAACACAGCCTTAGGACCAACCACTAGAAATCATTGACTTCCAAAGCACATTTGTGCACCCCACTCCCCCCACCCCCCCACTCACAAGCACAGAGGGGGGCTCTAAACTGTCATGAAAGAGTGCGGCACCCCCTGATCTTCTGTTCTGGTCGGATGGTGTCCACTTTGACAAATGAAGTTGCATCAGATCATGGGGGGGACCCATGTATGCTTCCTACCCAAAGAAAAAATACTGAATAAGATTGTGACAACCCTCAGGGGGCTTGGCCCGCCCCTGGGGGAATTTGTAGCGAAGTGCTTCTCACTTTGTGCTCTGCCAGATCCCCGCATGGAAACCAGGTCATATCTCAGATCCCATAGGGCCAATTCACACAATTAGCCCTAGCCACCTGGAGCCATTCCTTCAGGGTACTTTTGCTGGGGAACCGGATTTTTACTGGTCCCTATGCTAGATCTGTCCTCTGACTGAGCTCCTGGTACTCTCTCCCGGTTGGGGGGTATCTTCCACAATCAACCATCTGAACACCCTCCCTGATGAACTCCCTTGATCACAGAGTCTTATGGCTTCTTGAAAGGCAACTGTTTGCCAGCGGAGTCATGGGCCAAACTACAGAAGTCACAGGGAAGCCATCTAGGGACCCCCAGCAGGTCCATTCCCCAACTGTTCCTCAGGGATGTAAGGGGGGCAGCACCACTGGCCATGAAGAGCCTCATTCTAGTCCTGGGGTCGATTAGGGTCAAAGGCCCAAAGTCCATCCTTGCAGGGCATCAGGTGGCTGCTCTTTTCAGCTAATCATTCTTTCGCCTTTGCTGCTACCAGGTCCAGGGATTTCTCTTTTGTCTTTTGGGGCGCTGGCATCCTCCACTATCTGGAGATGCCTGGGTTGCATTTCAAAGGCGGCATCACCTTTGAAGATTCCCATCTTGGAAGGCCATCCTGGCCTGGGGAAGGTGTGTAGCACCTCTGCCCAGACCAGGCTTTGTTCCTGGCTTCTGAGGGTGTTGGCTCTCACCGCATGAGATCAGAAACCTGTCTAGTGGTGGCAGGCTGGCCAACACTAGTCAGAGACCACATCAGTGCTTGGTATATTTTCAAGGGACCTTCTAAAGGGTCTCCTGTGTGCATATATTAATAGGTCAAACACTGGCATCAGTGAGGATTTATTAAGATAAGATGTTTGGTACCAAACATCTTAGGGTACAGTGAAGCCATGATGGAGCTAGGAAACTCCTAATTGTTATGAACAATGCTCCTGTTGGACCTATATCTATTAATCTATTAATATATTGGTCTACACAGGCTCATAACGGGTTGTCCCATAGAAATCAATCATACCATAAATGTCGTATCCAGCCCATGCACTCTCTATGGTTTCCCTGTGCACTTACAATATCCAAGAATGGCTCAAATATTGCAGGGTCATATCCTCTCATGCAGATATGTCTACACATGGGATATAGTGTACCCTGCCGTAGGGTTATAAGGCCTGCAGTAGGGATGACTTACCTATACTTCATGCAGTGTATGGGAGCATGACACACAAGGCTGTGGGCCATGTTGACTCTTTAGTGTTCTGTGTACCAAGACACACAGCCTGCAATGGCAGTTTTCAATGTCTAGTTGAGGGGGCTCTAGGTCGGCACAATTTGTGTTAGAGCCCTAGTAGACCCTTGTAACTCCCAATTCCCTAGGTACCAGGGGTACCATTTACTAACTTCTTATAAGGCAAAATGTAGGGGAGTACTGCAACAAGAACCCAGTGTCTCACAAGAGAGCTTTAGGAACCAAGGGTAGGGGATTACAGTTCTTTTGAGAAAGTCAGTAATTTGTGAGTGTCTCCATCCATGGAATAATGTGCTGTATATTTTTCCTTTGGTTAATTAAAAAATTTCAGTCTACAATTATTGATCCCATATTGCAGCAGAGAGCTGCCAGACATCAACCATTTGTACAAAACATCATGCCCCCCTTTTAGTACATTAAAGTACAGAGTGATCCTCTGCTCTAAAGAGTGGATCATGTGCTCTCACTCTTCAGGGCACAAGTGGGGATCCAAACAAAATACATGCTTAAACTTTAACATGCCATAGATTCACAATGACTGATCAGATTCTAAGCGGTGTGCAACATTTTGACCATTGTAATCTCATGCACCATTCCCACTCTTCAGGGATTTTGTGAGCACTATAATTATTCGATATTCGTTCTTTGTGCTTTCAGCAAAGCTGGTATCTCCTTTCCTAGACAGTCTTCCACTGCAGTGAGCATCAACAGCATCATTTCTCATCACAGGTTTGCCCTCAAAGTAGACTCAGCTCTAGGTTTCAAGTCCTCTGCAGAGGTCTTAAGTCACCAGGCAGTGAGCTGATGATTCTACAAGACAGGCTCTCCTCCTAGGGATGGAGTCAAGCTATCCCCTTTCTTTAGCTAGCAGTTCCATCTTGTTTCCAGACAGTCTACTGCATTCTTTTCAGGGTTCTTATGCAGATTTTCCCTAGTTAGAAGGAAGCTTGCAATCAAATATCCTGGCATTTTATTAAATCCCATCCTGATGGATCCTTTCACTGGTCAATGAGAACACCAACAAAGAGACCTGGTTTCTACCCAGTATTTATCCTAGTCTTGCAGAGAACAATGTGTATTTTACTGGTGTAACTCTCAGGACTGATTTCAAGCAGTTTCTGATATTTTGTGCTACTCCATCAGATTGGTCAAAACACAGTCTTTCACCTCTTGTGACAGCAGGAATGAGGAGGGAGGCGAGGGTTAGCTTGTTAATGAACCCTAAAACACAAGTACAAAAGAGAAAGGTGCCTTCCCACTCAGCTACCTCTCAGCCTGTTGGAGGTAACACCTCAGGGAGAAGAATGAAGCAAGACTCAAGCAGGGTCTTATTTATACTACAAAGGGACAGTTGTCCCCCTCCATCTTTTCACAAACACCTGTTCCAATTGATCTGACCTCATTAATGTTATCACAACCCACTTCCCTGTCTGGCAGGTTTTCGCCATCAACCATTTAATTTATGAGTCAGACATAGAACATCCAAAGTGAATGTTTCTGGCCACACACAGTAAATCAGTACAGATACAGTGCACACTCACTATACAACATACACACATAAACAATGCACATGTACTCCTCATACTTGTCCTCTGTGCCCGACTTGGAGTCCATTACCCTGGCTGTCCACAAGCAGTTGACTTAATATTAAAAGGTGGGCTTTTAAAGAGTAGTTCATAGGTCAATTCAAACAGAGCTCACAGTGTGTGAGACTCCATAGGGAATGCTCACCACACTGCAGAGGACAGAGGACCAGAACCCAGAAAGCCAAAAACCTGGGTTTCTTCATGGTTAGAGTTGTGGGATAGTTTACAGTAAAACACCCAGACGGTGCTGCAAAAGTGGGTTGGGTCAAATCTGGGAAATTTTACCCGATTGGTTAAGAAATGGCCATGAGTTTCCCACAACCACAGGCTGGCGCTGGGTATAAATGTGTATACATTATTCTCTTCAGAAAAACTCTGAACCTGTGGGAGATAGAAGAAGTACAGAATCTGCTGTTGTGGCCTCTGAGAAGAACGCTAAGGGTTGGACCTGCTTCTACCTGTACCAAGGACTGAGAAGTGCAATCCAACAGTCAGTCACATGGTATCCTGTTAAGCTACTGAGACACAAAGGTTGTAAGAGGTCCACTTTCCTGAAGAGCCCAGTTGACCATTTCTGACTGGACCTACCCTAGACCCTGCTGGTTGCTTCTATTTGAGTTTGTGAAGACCCCTAAGTGGTGTCACTGAAGATCTAGGGCCTTGGACATGTGTCAGAGTATACTCTGCCTACCTAACAATAAAATCCGGGATTTCGAAACTTTTTCAAGGAGGCTCCGGAATAACTGACAGAAGACTGGGACAAACCTGCCAAGTTAATCAGACCAATGTGGGTAGCCCCTGGAAAAAAGATTCCAGTTGCTCCTGCTTGGAGCTTTCCCACAACAGAAAAGGTATCCGGACACTTGGAGCTCTGCTCAGCTACAGCTTTCAGCCAATCCCTGCTGGAAGAATCCATGATCCGAAAAGGTGAACAAGTCCAAAGGTAGAAATCTTCCCTGGGTGAAGAAGCGAAAAGTGTTCGGCTATTCAAGTGACCGTCGGCATGAATTTTTAGTATTTACTGCAGAGTTTCACCAGGATTTTGTCCAATAGCCACCTGGAAATCATCTTGGCCATAGCATGCTGCCTTGCCTTGCTGAGGATTTTTTACTCCC
Organism: Lissotriton vulgaris; assembly: GCF_964263255.1. Lineage (NCBI taxonomy): Eukaryota > Metazoa > Chordata > Amphibia > Caudata > Salamandridae > Lissotriton > Lissotriton vulgaris. The sequence goes on from NC_141697.1 coordinate 866,855,165, forward strand.
ATTTCAGAGACTAACAGCATCATTACAACTTTGGTGGTGTGAGGGTGGACCACCACGAAACAATCCCGCTCTCACACCGCTAAAGTTGTCCACTCACCCCGCCAGATTAGGAGCTTCCTCCAAGTCTGGTAGGTGGTTTTTTCACTGTCTCATGGTGGTGTTGTGCTAAGACTCATATGTGAGCCTTAGCAAGACGGTGCCATGGGAGCGCCAAAGCTCATTCCTGCTCAGCATGGACTAGTGCAGTCCATGTCATGCAGGAACTGGGGTGCATCCTAGACCCAGGAGCAGCATGGGGCCCTGTTAGAGTTCCTTTAGTTCCTTCTCCGCCACCCTTTTCATGGCAGGTTCACCGCCATGAAAAGGGCAGTGGACATGCAACTAAGAATATACTCTGCAGTGGCACCAATAGCATATTCCTGCTCCTTACAACTGCAGGCCCACTGCAGGATCCTCGATTTTTGGCAGATGCAGCGGTACAGTGGTGATCCAACTGCCACACTTGTAATACTGCGGGGGCGACAGGGGGGTGGTGGTCAGACCTCCACAGCGAGTATGGTGGCACTCATAATACGCCCTTTCATAAATGCTTTTTTGAGGGGATCCTATGTATTTCGCTCTCTTTCTCATTGTTTCTGAAAGTAGTGCAATAGTATAAAGAAATGTTAAGAAAACTTAAAATGTATAGGCTAGTTAGTTACTTCTAAAATGATGCAACTATTTCAATTTTTTTTACTTATATGTATGTTCTTTTTATAGGCTTCACCCTGGTTTTGGAAGTACATGTTAAAAGACAGAAGATGGAGGACGTTTTGTTAAATATTTGCTATTTTACTTATTATAATTTTATTTGCAAGTAAGATGTAGCTTAAACATTTTACTTACTTGGTTAGGTAGTTGTGGAGATGTATAATTCTTCTTTAATGGTCTGGTCAGAGAATCCGGTAAAATTTCCTCATCTTACAGTGTCAGTTGTTTTTGGATTATTTACTTGATAATATTAGTGTGCCTTTTACATTGTTGCTTTGATTGTTTGTACAAATTTCTTGACTAAGATTGTTTATAGTTTTATAGTTTTACTTTATTGGATAGTTTAGTTTTAGTTTGACTTTTTTATCAGTTATGTCTTTCTATGGTAAATGCTGATTTGGGTTTTATTAAAAATGATTGATAGTGATTAATATATAGTTTGATAGTTTTGATATTCATATGTGTATCCAAAACAAAACCCTTTCAGGCATAGAGTGACGCATAAATTATGCAAAAAAAAAGAGAGAACTCTGGGTAGTTCTCAAGTTTAGGTGGAAAACAGCTCCTGTTAGAGCACTCTCAACACCAGCGACACTCTAGATCTGCTCACCTCAAAAGTCTGTTTTTTTATCAAAGTTTTTAAGCATAGGATTAGCACAGTGCTATCCACACCGAGATAGAAAAGGACAAAGTCTTTTGCCATTTATACAGCAAAGTCTTTAACCCCTTCCATGCTGATGACGAACCCCAGCCGTCATGCACTACAGTGCTCGTGTGCTGATGACGGCTGGGGTTCGTCACGGCCCGCCCCTGTTCGTGTTGTTTCCAGCACACCAGGGGAATCGCGGCCGCATGGAAAGGGTTAAGCATAGAACTTGTACAGTGCTGTCTTTGTTGAGCTGTAAAATGACAAAAGCCATTAATCACTCTAGGCACACTATTACAGCTTTGAATTGGTAAAATATCAACTGAAGCCAACCTGAAATGAGTAAAAGCAACCCCTGACACAGTGTTTTGCTCTAATTAGAGCTCTTCAGAGAGTTATAGCTTTGTCCAGACACAAGGGAGCCCCCAGTATTAAGTCAAAACAAAACCCTGCGTCACTCTATGCCTGAAAGGGTTTTGTTTTGACTTAATACTGGGTTGCACGCACGTATCTTGGATACAATGTATTCGGATCAAGCACGCCGCGATGCAGCGGATGATATCTTTCGAACAGAGATAGTGCAAAGTGCAGTTGCAAAAAATGGAAGCACGAGTGCCCAAAGCCCCCTAAAAACACTGTTTTCTCAGCTTGAAAGACTCTTTGAGCGTGAAATTAGGAAATGGCGGGAAGCCACTTCCCTTCAAAAGTATTTGGAAGTGCAACGCATCCCTCGCGGACTCCGTGTGTATACGGTCCCGGCATACAAAAACCCAGACCCTCAATTGTTAGACGAATGGTCCAGCTACACAGCGGAGATGTCGGGCGGGATGCTTAAGATATTAATCAAATTCGCGTGGAGCGATAGAGAAAAGTGTCAGAAAGAGATTGAAACACTTGAAGCTCTCATTGCACAGGATCCCGACTCCAATTTGACAAATCAGTTGAGTGACGCAATGAAGATAAGGCTGCTAGCATATGAAGACAAAATCAGAAAAAGAAAACAAACTAAATTCCAAAGAGACACCCGCGACTATGCGCAAGGACGCATATTGACATTTGCACGCAAGTTTGACGCTTCCAGGAAGGCTCTAAGAAGTGGAGCAACTAAAAAAGCAGCCCCCGAAGTCGTAACATCAGAATCTGACGCAACCGATGTTGATCAATCTGGAGACGAAAGAGCTGAGACTCAAGCACAACTTTTCCGTGCAATACCATTTTCGCGAGGAGTTCCAACTCATGCGCCAATTGCATCATAGGGGCACCAGAGGCAAACCACCAGAAGCAAGACAAAGACAAGGCAGACAAGGCGAGGGGGCTTCCACAGCAGGCAATCAAGGCATGGCATCCCAGACAAGGAGCAAAAGAGGCAACAGGAGATAAGCTCCGAGGATGATTTAACCATTGTCAATTTGACAACATACAAACTTTCGAAAAAAAAGGAACAAGTTTTGAAGAAGGGATTAACATTTTGTCCTACCAATGCATTTGAATATACGCAAACAAGAATAGACCTATTCCTATTTATACGCAAATTGAAACTACAGAAATCCCCTCAACTGAAAAGTACACCAAGTGGCCACATTGGAATATCGAGTGAAGACACGACTTCAAATTTAGGAGTTGAGGACCTGAACTTGCTGGAAATAATTGCTAGCCAAAGACATGACCCAGAACAACAGCTGAGTGTCCTAGCGGAAACGGCAGATGAAATTGGAATACCGCAAACTAAAGCAATAACCCAATTCAGACCACCGTCGAGATTTATACCAACAATTCCACACAATGCGATTGAAGTATTTGAGGAAGCAGTCAAAATCGATCTGGACAAAATGAGAATACAAGGATCCATGAATCAGAATAACAAACAATGGAATCTATCACAGGCCCAATGAACAGCGTTGCGCAAACTTAAAACCAATACTAACATTGTGTGCAAACCATCAGATAAAGGTGAAAACATTGTTCTAATGACAAGAGAATTCTATTGCACAGAAGCCTTGCAACAGCTAAAGGATACTGAGTGTTACACCAAAATCAGTAAAGAAGAATATAACATGAGTATTATCACGTATCATAAATTACTGGACAAATGGTCGTCCGAAGGCATGATTGACACAAATGAACTTAAATTTCCCACGTGTCAACAACCCACCACTCCGACATTTTACCACCTGCCTAAAATACACAAACATTCAACACTGCCTTCGGGGAGACCCATAATTTCATCTAAAGGCAGTTTAACATAAAAAATGTCACAGTATCTTCATTTTTTCTTGGTGGAACATGTCAAAACCTTAGCATCATATATCAGAGACACTTCGGACTTTATACGCATTATTTCAGGTATTGTCTGGGAACCTGATATGTTAATGATCGTATTGGATGTGACAGGACTGTATACCTGTATTGCGCATGACCATGGCATTCAAGCAGTCAAACATTTCTTAAAAACTCGTTCTTTACGAATGATGAAGCATAACTGAATGTTGATCGAATTTCTACATTTTTGTTTACACAACATCTTTCTGTTCCAAAAGCAATATTACAGACAGAAGAGGGGAACGGCGATGGGCACCTGCTTCGCCCCCAGCTACGCGAACTTGTTTGTTGGCTGGTGGGAGAAACAGGTGGCCTGGGCCGATGAGTACCAGAAATGGGTCGCGTCAATAATCGGGTGGCACCGATATATTGACGACCTCTTTATCTTCTGGAAAGGTCCTAAATCTGAGGCAGAACTATATATCAACTGTCTGAATAACAACAATGTCAATCTGCATTTGAGTGGCACCATTAGCAATCAAGAGGTTGACATCTTAGATTTAAAGGTGTTCATAAAAGAGGGTAAAATCTGTACATCGCTCTTCCGGAAAGTTACCGCAGGTAATTCCACCCTAGAAGCAAGCAGCTGTCATCGCAAACCTCTCAAAAGCAGTATCCCCTATGGGGAATTACTGCGTTTAAAAATAAACTGTACACTAGAGACTGCTTTTGAAATAACTGCTCAAGAATCTATGATGAGGTTTAAAGCAAGAGGGTACTTCCCTGACACTTTAAAGAAGGCATATGATAAAGTGCATCGAATTCCAAGAGAGAGCCTGTTTAAAAAGTCAAAAGGAAATAGTAGCACTGATGATAATACCCCTCATTTCATAACCACCTTTTCTAAGGATTCCCATCTGATCCATCGAATGATGGTCCGTCATTGGAATATCCTTAAGACAGATGGGATAATAGGGTAAAATCTATCCAGCCACCCAAAAATTACTTACAGAAGAAACAGGTCATTAAAGGATGTTCTGATTCACGGTCATTTTGACTCTATACCAAGAACCCCAAGATTGGGAAATCTAACAGGGTTTTTCCCCTTTCACAACTGCAAAGCATGTAAGTCTAGTTCCAAAGTGATAACATATGAAATTCCAGGAACACATAGAGTCAGAAAAATGAACAAATTCCTAACCTGTACAAGTCCATTCTGTATATACTGTTTAGAGTGTCCATGCAAACTACATTATATTGGTAGTTCGATACACCCGGTCAAAAAGTGAATCTTAGAACATGCTAGAGCAATTCAACACAGTGACCCGAATTATCCAGTTGCCAGACACTTTGCCTCAGTACACAATAGTGATCGTAACCTTTTGAAATTTTTCTGCTTGGACCAAGTCCCCCTAAAAGATCAGGGAGGGGACAGAGAAATGCAGATGCGGAGACTGGAGTCTAGGTTTATTTTAGATCTTCAAACTAAGGGGTCGATTAGGATCGCGGACGGACTTGAGTCCGTCCGCGACCCCAGAGTATGAGGGAACGTCCGCAGGGGCTGCGGCGTTCCCTCATGTGCGATTAGGATGTGACCGCCACCCTGGCGGTCACATCCTGGATATTTAACATTGCGGCGGGTGCTGCTTCAAGCAGCACCCGCCGCAATGTTAAAAGTGCATGTTTTACATTTACATGCACAAAGCGGCAGGCACCGCGCGGTGCCTGCCGCATTGTGCATGTAAATGCTGGGGGGTACCATAGGTACCCCCCATGTGCACCCCCCACCCGCCAACACCCTGGGGGCCCGCAACAGGCCCCCAAAATCAAAAGTGCACATGCTTTTCCACGGCGGAAAAACCGCCGCGGAAAAGCATGTTTACTAATGCTTCCTAATTTGGCTGGCGGTGTCTGATAGACACTGCCAGCCAAATGAGAGCTTTTCCGCCGCGGTTGTAATCCGACCGCGGCGGAAAAGCAGCAGACAGAAACCAAGACCCACCAGCCATCGTAATGCGGCGGTGGGTCTTTGGTGAGTCCGCAGAGGATTTTCCGCCTCCTCCGGGCCGGAGGTGGCTTCCGCCGGCCCGGAGGAGGCGGAAAATCCTCCATCCTAATCGGCCCCTAAGTCTCCACGTGGGCTGAATACCCAGAAGAATTAGCCAGTCATCTTGGTCAGTAATCTGACATCACAATGGTTTTCTCTCACAGGGACTTATCTTTATTAATCACTATGAGATTTCATATGGTGTTTTCTCTCAATGAACTGTTATCTGTAGCCATAGAATTTGTACATACTTTTGTTCGGTTACATTTAGGTTTAAACAATGGATTGTATAGAATATCAACCTGAATGAATTACATGTATATACTTCCAAGTGATTACAGCAAAATGCTTGGCAAACCAATGCCTGCCCATCCAGGGCTTAATAACTTTCTGTTTAATGAGGCGCTCATTGTAATAAGTGTATAAAACTGATTAATGGGAAACACACTGTAAGATGGCCGCCGTTACAACAAGAATGAATTGTTGTCCTTTTTTCATGTTGATTATTTGAGAGGACGTGACATCATGGTGCAACTTTATTTAAATATGTGTGAAAATAACATACTAGGAAGAGCTGACAAAGGCGAGATGCCGAAACGCGTCCTGTTTCTTAAGCTGACGATGAAATAAAATTGTGGATTATCAATTTCTGAAAATACAACTGAGTGCGATCCGTTCTTTACTGCGTAAAGGATTTACGTGCTGGGATATATATATATAAAAAAAAATATATATATATATATATATATATATATATATATATATATATATATATATATATTCTAGCAGCGAGCAGAAAGAGACAAAATAGAGGTCAGAAATGAGCAGAAAGAGGCAAAATAAAGTTCCGGAAAGAGGAGAAAAATGCCAGAAATTGGGCAGTAAATTAGCAAAGCCCATTCAGGAACTCATGCACCCACTCACAGAACAACTCAGATACTCTCACAGCCACTCACTGACCCATTCAGACAGTCATGCACCCACTCACAGACGAAGTCAGACACGTACACCCACTCACAGACCCCACCAGACACTCATGCACTCACTTACAGAAGCACTCATACTCTCATCCACTCACACACCTAAGGCCTCATTACAAGTTTGGTGGTCTCAAGTCTGTCGAACCCGTGGTTGTGGTCTGACCTCAACGAACTTGGTGTTCTGACCACGTATTATGAGTAAGGGTGGGCGGAATTTGCGTAATTGCATTACGCAAATCTCTGCGAAACGGTAAAAAATCTCTGCGAACACGCAAAAATTCTGCGAACACGCGGGATTGCTTGTTCGCGATGTTTTTTTACTGTTCTCAACCGCTGTTTGCGTGCTCAGGGAGAAATATCTTGCAAACTCACATTTTGTGAACGCGAACAAGCAAAAAAATTTGCAAAGTCGCGGAACGCAGAATGTTGGGCAATTTCACGTTCTCAGCAGAATGCGAAATTACCCAGATTCCACAAATTCCACAAGCGGAACGGAATTTACTGCCCAGGTCTAATTATGAGTGCGTTAGTTGGACCGCAACCAGCCTTCTGCAACACCGTTGGCACTGCCAGAATCCTGGCTCGCATGGTGCTAGCGGCGTGCAGAGTGGGGAGGAATGGAGGCAGAGCAATGATATTATCAATGAAGTCATAGAAGATGTTGTGGTAAATAAATATTTACAGTCGGAATTTCTATGCAGTAAAGTTCAATAAAATAACTCAATCGAAAATAAGAGGCAAAATCCGTGATATCTGAGTTTATAAGGGTTTTATTCCATAAAATGGAATGGTTCGAACCAGGGTATCATGTTCCTTTCACCATCAAGGATCAGGAAGGGATAGAGCATACTTTATTGACAGAATACAATATTTATAGTCAATGCATATAATGGTGATGGATACAGAAGGCGTAACAGCTGAGAGAAACGAGATAAGAACACATGTGCGTAACAGAAAGGCGTGCACGAGGGCGTACACAGAGGTGTGTGCTAGAAACGTCACATGAAAGTGTCACAAGTGGGTGGATACATAGTGGAATCTTGCAGTGTCAGCAGAAGTCTGTAGCAAGGATGCGCGCGCAGCAGCATGACGTGTGACTGACGTGAGGCTGGAGGGTGCAGGGGACTTGACATTTAACACTAGAGGAAAGAGACAGAAGTCTGGCATGTCAGATCGACTCGTTCCTAAATCATATCTGATATCTTGTGTTTGGGGAACTATACTATCTAGAAGGAAAGGTCTCTTGGGCAGAGGCTACTCTATACTGACTATTAATGCGTGCATATGTGACTACGTGTCTGCGTGTAATGCGAGGGGCCATGGGCCTACCATGGTAACAGGAGCAATGAATTACTTGCATGGAGACAGAGAGGCCGGGCCCTTTGCTCTGCAGCCGGGGAAATGTTTATCTATTCTGCTAGACTGGAATGTGTTTTCGAGGAGCTGAACTCGGCTATACTGATAACTCGAAGGCAAAATACTGTCTTTGGCAGGCAAACAGGCCAAGCCGGGCACCGCTCGCCCCGCAGGGAGTAGGACAGAGGTCAGGGATGTATCCCACGTTGCAGCTTTCAGGAGGTAGAGAACAGAAAGGGCTCGATGGCAGAAATCAGGGCCTAGCTCTGCAGAGCTAGGAAAACGTGGAAGTGCACCATGAAAAGACGTTGGCAAGGCATACTTAGGAACTGAATTATCAATCCATTCATGGTGGATCTGAAAGAGGACATGTTAACGTTGAACGCAAATGTATTTGCGTTTTCATAGCAGGTCGAGGAGGGAAGTTACATGCACTTTAAGCTCGTACATGGAGACGGTGGGGTTCACGTTAGGGGACACAATTGACCATAAAAATTCATATTACCTCATTCCCTCCTTGTCCCCTACGGACCCTTCATGATATATCAATCTTCATTAGTCCATCTATTTGTTCATATAACATCATTTGCTCTTCCTTTTTCAGGCGGGTTTTAGAACGTGGACTTGGATGAGGAAAACATGATGTGGCGCACAAGCCGCAAATCGCTGGCCCACATTGCATACATAGGCAACAACTGAATACTATGAGAAGGGCTATTCCGAGGAAGGATAGGACTTTCCAACCCCAGGCTGATAACACGCTCCAGAACCAACCGGACCAAGTCCAGGTGCCTGGATTCTGGTGTATCTGACTTGCAATCTTATGGAGACGCGTTATTGCTTTATATACTGACGGTGCGTTTTCTGGAATGAAAACACAGCAACTCGATCCGATGACTCTACAGGCTCCGCCCCTATCGGCCAGGATGACGTCAAGAACAAGACGATTTTGAAGGACAACAAGTCTCATAGCAGACTGTTCCTCTGTTAAGTTGCCTAGGGCGGAAGTAGTTTCATTTACCACTGCTTCAAGGGTTCTGGTCAAGTGACGTATTGATTTGCTATTGAAGATAGCTCCTAAATAGGGAAAGAAACCTTTATTGAAATCTGTATATTGTTCCCATGCCGTTTCAGTATAGTCGACAATCGGGAGTTCTCTCTTGGGTCTATTAAGTACTAGCCGGGAGTTCTTATGATAGTCAGGTGGAGCTAGAAAAAAAGGTGGCAGAAGGAATGCAATGTAACATGTCCCATCCCAATCTAGTGGCAAACGTATATAGGCTGTATGACCACAAATGAAATAGGAATGGCGGGTAGCTTTGAATGTAGACTTGCCTTTATCACTGAAATCGATCACAGTAGTACATTTACTATGACCTAGGGGTACCGAACCCTTCTTTCTGACACATAATTCGCCTTTGACTGGTAACACTGACATAGAGGGTAAGTCTGGTCCTGTATCGGACTGGACATTCAGAATCATGAGGTTAAGTGTATAATTACCTAGTCCATATACTTCATTTTCTAGATCGGTCCCTGTCCTTTGTGGAAGACCCTCCTTGTTAGGATAACATGCTTTATGCAGAACTGTGTTCAGATTTCCCCATACCCAACTGCCTTTGTAGACTATAGAATCAGAGTCTAAAGAATTTATTAAACTAAACCAGGCACCACAGGAACCATTATGTGTGAACGGATACGGGAAGAGGGGCAGGACTCCCTTGTATTTCTGATAGGGAGGAAGTCGGCCACATATCCAACAATTGGTAGCATTGCTGGTCTGATGGGAATGATGTAACATACTGATAAAAGAATTGTTGCGCAGCGCAAGCCGGTAGGATAACTCGTGCGGGGGTAGTTCGCTGAACGTATGCTCGACAGTGCTATTTGGAAAGAAATGTGCATGTATGGAAATAGGGAAATACATGTGTAGCAGTAAACTTGCAGCAATAATCGTAAGACTCAGAAAAAACATAATCAATAATGTCACGATACAGTGACTACGAAGAGATTTACAATATTCTCGTTTCTTGAGCTGTTTCTGTCTATCTCTCTCTCTATTGGGGTCTAACTTGTACATGTCAGGAACCTGTCTAACCGCTTCACCTAGGGGAGGACTTAAACAATTAAACTGTCTCACTTGCTAGACCTCAACTTTAGACGGTACTCCTGCTGAGGAGTTTTCTCTACCAGTGGGAGTTTAGTATCAGTCTCTAGGATGGGGCCGGGCTGGGAGTCTGATTCTGGCGGCAGTCCATGATACTTTTTTACATGACTCGAGTGGAGCCAGCCCTTGCGGCCCTCCACTTTCACCGCTGTCCTTGTAGTTAATAAAACAAGCTTCGGCTCCTGCCAGCGGGGCTCCAGCAGGCTCCTCCTATCGAAATTCCGGATAAACACCAGGTTTCCAGGGATGATCTGGTGTGGCTTTACTTCGGTGTTGTCGGGAAAGGCTGCAGCCACCTGTGAACGACAAGATTGTAGTGCAGACATCAAGGAGGCAAGGTAATCTGTCAGCATATTACAGTCAACATCTGTGATCTTACGAGGCAGAGGCGTCCCCCACATATTCGGTGGCCTACCAAAGACCACCTCGTACGGGGATAGCCCTGTTCTAGAGTGTGCAACCATTCTCATGTAAAACAATGCAACTGGCAAGGCGACTATCCAGTCTGTCCCTTTCTCGGCACAAATCTTAGCAAGACGTGTTTTCAGTGTCTGATTGTGGCGTTCCACGAGACCTGCTGCCTCGGGATGTCGGACGCAGTGGAACTTCCACTGATATCCTAGCAGGAGTGATACCTGCTTCATTAGCTCGGACGAGAATGGCTGGCCGTTATCTGAAAACACGACACGAGGCAAACCGTACCGTGGGAAGAATTCACGAACCAACTGTTTGGCAGTGGTCGGAGCAGTGTAATCTGGGACTGGATATGCCTCTATCCAACGGGAGAGTGCACATACAACTACGAGAACATATTTAAATCCTCGACATCGTTCCATCTGGATATAATCCATCTGGAGGACTTCAAAAGGGTGATCGGGAGGATTGAATCCACCTTGCTCTACAGGAATGCTTTTACCTGGGTTGAACTGACAACAGATCATGCAAGTACGCACTTTCTGTTTTGCTGCTGCTCGTAAATGTTTATTGTACCAGAGATTCTGTAAACTATCTAACATGGCTTTTTCTCCTAAGTGTGCTGGACTGTGTGCAGTGTTGATCATAACTTGAACCATAGAATCGGGGAGAAACCATGTGGCTTTTCCCTTCGTCATCCATCCCTGGTCTGTCTGGATCCCTCCTAGTTCAGTCCATTTCTTTATTTCGTCTGGAGTAGCATGTGTCTGTATGTCAATTACATCTAGTGCGGGATCCTTAACTGTCATGCAATGTGTCGGTGTCAGAACTATTGTCTTTGTTATATCAGCTGCATGTGTATGAGTCAGAGCTGTGTGTTTCGCGGTTCGATCGGCCAGGTCGTTACCCTGGGAAATAGTATCTGTAACTTTAGTATGTGCCTTGCACTTCATGATAGCTATGGCTGATGGCAAATGTATTGCTTCCAATAATTCTTGAATAAGGGGGCCATGCTGGATTTTGGCTCCGTGAGAGGTCAAGAAACCTCTTTCCTGCCAGAGAACACCGAAGTCGTGTACGACTCCAAATGCGTAACGTGAATCTGTGTATATGTTAACGTTCCTGTTCTTGGCTACTATACAGGCTCGTGTCAGAGCAATGAGCTCTGCAGCTTGAGCAGACAGTGTATCAATACGGTGTGTTTCTTTGACTTCAGTTTCAGTGGTCACTGCATATGCGGCCACTAATTCGCCTGTGCTTGTTCTCATACATGAACCATCTACGTAAAGTGTCAGGTCTGGGTTAGTCAGTGCGACATCTGTCAAGTCTCGTCGGGGCTTTGTTACTGCATTAATGATCTCTATACAATCATGTGGAGCTGGATCTGTAATGTTCGAAGGTAACAATGTGGCAGGATTGAGTATATTACAGCGTCTGATTTCTATGTGTGGCTGGAACAATGTCAATTCATAACCTGTCAGTCGTGCTATAGTCAAGTGTTGAGTCTGTGTTCTGTTTAAAAGGACTTCCACAGAGTGTGGAACTTGTACTGTCAGGGGATGTCCTAACACTATAGAATCACTTTGTCGGATTGCTAAGGCTGTTGCTGCAACTGATTTTAAGCACGCAGGCAGGGCCTGGGCTACTGGGTCTAATGTACTCGAAAAATAAGCACACGGCTTATGTGAACCTGCTTGGTCTTGTGTGAGGACAGATAATGCTGTGCCATCACGTTCTGTAACAAAAAGTGTAAAAGGTTTGCTGTAACATGGTGTTGCTAAGACTGGTGCTTGACATAATGCTTTCTTTAATTCATCAAAAGCCTGTGTGTGTTCCTGAGTCCAAGGGAGGACAGTCGAAGTCGCTGCCTCCTGTGTTGTCAACTGTATAAGTGGCTTGGCTAGAAATGCGTACTGGGGAATCCATTGTCTGCAGTAAGAGGTGAGGCCAATGAAGGCCCGCACTTCCATTTGTGTCTTGGGTTGCGGTAAGTGTGCAATTAACTCAATGCGGTCAGGTGTTAGCTGTCTCCCCCTCTTGGACAGCAAGTGCACAAGGTACACCACTTGCTGAACACAGAATTGTAACTTTGAAGGGGACACCTTGTGTACTTGTCAGCCAAAAAATGCAAAACCGTCAGTGATGCATGTTCACATTCAGGTTCGCTACGGGCGGTGATCAACAGATCATCGACGTACTGGAGTAGGGCAGTGTTAACTGGCATGTGAATACTGTCAAGTTGTCTTTTCAATGCTTGGCTGTAGATGCTGGGGCTTTCTGTGAATCCTTGAGGTGCGCGTGCAAATTTGAAGCTACGGCCATTTAAACAGAATCCGAAAAGGTATTGGCTTTCCGGATCAATGGGGACACTGAAGAAGGCATTCTTGAGGTCAATTACAGTGAAGAACGTCGCCTCTGAATCAATAGCAGTCAATAATGATGAGATGTCGGGGACCACAGGATACTGTGGTACAATACATTTATTTAATTCTCGTAAATCGATCACCAACCGATAAACTGGTGGTGCATTCGGGTCAGTACGTTTAAGAATCGGAATGATAGGGGAATTACATAGATTGGAGTCGGTTTCTACAACCACTCCCTGTGCAATGAGCTCTTCAATGATTTCCAGCAAAGCCACTACAGCATCGGGTGGTAGCTTGTATTGTCGGATTCGGGGCAGTACAACTCCTGGCTTGAGTGTAACTCGGTATGGTGTAATGTGCATACAACCTACATCAGTTGGGCCTTTCGCCCACAAATGTTCTGGTACATTTTTCAATCTGACATCAAAATCTCGTAATACATAGTGACCTTTAAAGTCACGCAAAAACAGTCTAACTCCTTCCGGAGAACAACATATTACAGCTCCTAGAGCTTTCAGTGTCTTGATACCTAACAAGTTTTCTGGACATGACTTCGTGAGCAATAAGTCTGTAGTACGTGACAATAGACCAACTGCTAGAGGAACAGGTTTCGATACATCGTTAACAATAGGCTGCCCTGAAAATCCAAGGGAAACATTCTGTGAGCCTGAGAGGGGTGCCCCTGGAACCTCGTCGTGACTTATTGTTGTTCGACTTGCCCCTGTGTCAATCAAAAACTTTCTATCTTTTCCTAATACTTGACTATGTACATAAGGACCCTCTTGATCTACAGGAACTTCAATGAGAGGCAAGCCAACCTCCCTCTCTAGGCTGTTTCATGAGTATCGCTGATAATCGGGGTAATCGGATTGTGCATACTGGTACATCTGCTGTGAAACTTGCTGTGTCGCGGCAATGGCCTGTGGATGTGGTACCGCTACTGTCTGTCCTGTCTGTTGTGGAGCAGGCAGTGGCTGAACGTTCTGTGGAATATGTTGCTGAACTTGGTGTTGGACCTGGTCCTGTCTAGGCTGACGTGGTCTTTCTTTAGTTTTTCCTGTTGCTATATTGTATTTCAGAACCGTACATTCATTCACATAGTGACCTGGCTGTTTACAATAGTTGCATGTCCCTTTAACGGGAGCCGCCGTATTATTTGACTGTGTCATACCCTTTTTCTGACCGTCAGCTGGAACTGACTGAGCAACTAACATTTTCATTTTCGTATCCTTCATACGTCTCTGTTCGTGGTCTTGTTCTTCCCTAATTCTATTCTGGTGGTACTGTAACATTTGTAACATTTGGGACGGCGTATTTGCTTGCCATGTACTTTCTACTTTCAAAATACGGTTCTTAACTTGAGGAAGGGAATTCTCGACTAATTTTGATACAAAGAGGTGTGGGTATGACTCGCTACTTGTTTTCAGGCCACTGTTAATAATAAAACATTTCTCGAATCTAGAATAAAAATCACTAGTGTCTTCATCGTGTTTCTGTTTACAGGCTGAGATTGCGTCCCAGTCTTCCTTTTTGGTCGCTAACAGTCTAGGCAAAACCTGTACTAATAAACCTGGTAATGCTTTAGCTTTATCCCCAAGGCCTAAACCTGCGGTACGTCCATTTTCTTCAACTTCTAATGCAGCCCAATCAATCTTTGTGTCTCCCACCTCCCATTCTTTCTCCTTTAGTTTCTCGTAAATTCCAGCAGGCAACAGTACTTTTAACATTTTCATAATATCTGTATACGTGTAATCGCCCATGAGTAACATATCTTTAATCTCTCGGTGAAAACCTGCAGGGTCTTTATCATGACTGGGCACTATTTTCTTCATTTCCAATAATTCCATTTTAGTGATGGGTGTATATACGAATACACATTCTAGTGTGTTATCGTCTTTTCTGACCGGATGTACTTCCCGTAAGGGATTCTGTCTGTCAAAGTAAAACATTTTTCTTTCTGAAGGTGGTGGAGCTGACATAAACTGAGGTTTCAGGAAAGCACTATACTTGTGTCTATGTTCTAGAATCTCTTTAATTAAATCAGTACCTAGGCCTCTCCATCTATTAGAGAGCAGTTCTACTAATATATCCGGTAAGGGACCTGGATCAGAATGTTGGCCTTTAAACAACGTAATGAGATGCTGAATCATGTATATACCAGCTAATTTTTGTTCATCAGGGGAAAGGTTCAAGAACGTCTGTGCTACTGCATCGTCATTATATGTACTAGAATTGTTGGCCCATTGTACTGCGGACCGGGCTAGTTCTTGTTCATCCATGGAATTGAGTACATGGTACCCCATTCGATTTTGAAGTATTTTATCGGTAGCCTGAAACATATGTTCAGGAGTACTCGGATTTGATATAGCAGAAAGAAAAAGTATTTTGCTTTCTGGACGTATTGTTTTCTTAAGGTATTTTCCCTTACCTACATATGCTATCATCTCTTTGTCTGACTGTTGCGAGGTTTCTGCTAGATCCTCTGTTTCCTCCTCCTCTTGCGAGGAAGGTGGATCGTCTAACTCAAGATCCTCGTCAGGTGCTCGCTGGGCATGTATTTCTATTATTTCTTTACGGATCTTTTTAACCATAATATGTATACTGTTCTCCTTATCATGTTTACCCTCCGACATATTCTGACTCCATTTAATCAGTCTTTTCATCTCACTTTGCGGAAAGCCTGCCTGATCTTGTTCTCTTATTAAACAATTAACCAAAAATCGCATTAGTAAACCTTTAGTCTCAACTTTCTGACGTGACATGGCTTCAGCAACAGACTCCGGTCCTTCTCCTGTTCTAATAAAATAATACAATTTGTCTAGATGTTCTGGCATTTCTGGTAGTAGCATCAAATAATCTGTAACGCGTCTCAAACGTATGGACGCTAACAACATGGGTCCTGACGTACCAGGCACTGAGTCATATCTGCAGTCTGTAAGTTCTCTTCTAAGTTGTTCGGTCGAAACGCCTTTCGGTGTCCGAGCCTTTGCTAAATCTCTCATTGTAACTCGGTGTATCTGTGGGGGTGTTTGATAACCTCCTGTAGCACCTCCTGAACCGGAGGCTTGAGCATAACCTGGCTGTAGGGTCGGTACCTGCTGTAGCTGAGTTGGGTCCTGGACCACGCCAGTCCCAAAAGGATTTAATGGATGCAGTTGTTGGATACCAGGGGGGACAACGGGAACGGGTGTGGGTAGCGGACCTGGAAGGATCTGCTGTTGCGGACCTGGGGGCGGATGATCATGGGGTAGGGGGCCGTCAGCAGGTGCAGGTGGTACGGGTACATGGGCAGGTGCAGTAGTATATGTAGGAGCTACATCGTCTAAATAGGAAGAAATAAAAATGTCTGCTGCAGTCTTGTGACGTAATTTAGTCGGAACCAATGGAGCGGGCAGATCTTTTGGTATTTCCGGAGTGGCCTTAGGTAAACCCTCGGCCAAAAGAGGATACATACCATTCACAAGGGTGTTTCGTTGTCGGTCTACTTGCTCTGCTTTAACTCGTATTCCTTCTTCAACTAGTACGTTTTCTCGGGCTTTATCTGAATCTTCTCTATGTTTCTCTGCTTTTCTGAGTTCTTTCTCTGTACGTCTATGCGATTCTTTACGCCACAATTCTATGGCGTCTTTCTGAGATTGTCTGGCCTTCTTTTTCCATAGCGCTTCTTCTACTCTCATGATGCAATCTGCATCCCATGTCCCTGTAACGGGCCATCTATATTTCTCGTCTAGGTTCTTAGTATAATCGGCCCATAAATCTAGATATAATATGGCATCTAAGCCATGCTTATGGTACATAAAATTTCCGGGAGTGTCCCTAGGTGGGACAGGAATCGCTTCCTCTAGTATCCCTTTCCTAGTTCCTATCTGTCTTAATTTGGAAAACAATGGCATCTTGATATTAGGTACTTGATACTTACTCGAACCTGAACACACTTTTGACACAGAAACACGGTAATGTATATCAAACAGTCACTCACACCACGACATTAATCACATAGAAACATTTTGAACACATATTAACTATACTTGAATTCTAAAACGAAAACATAAAATCGGACTCTTGAAGACACTAATTACTTGATATACTGCTAAACAGTACAGATACACTGCTAAAACAGTGCAGACCGGGTCTGTGTACCCAAACCCGTCTTGACCGGATACATAGTAATGTACCCGTCTAGATGTGTCCCCAGCAACGGTACTCACCGGGAAGCACGGAACGGAAGGCCTCGGAAAACTCGGCTGGACTGGACCGGACTGGACTGGACTCGACTCGTGACGTCACAGGCACGTCGGAACTGGTGGGCCTCTAAACACCTCGGATCTTGCTCTCTTGGCTGGGCTCTGGTCGGGATCCTCCGCACTCCTCACCGCCTCGTCTGGGTGTCGATCGCAGTCTCAGTCACCTCCGTTGGCCTGAGGGAGATACAGGAAATCCTGCGGGTACGCGTAATTGTCCGTCTCGGCTGTGGCAGGGGGCTAGGCCTGCAACGCACCGCCGGCGCGTAAGGTGGGGGAGGGGTTCCTATTCGGGCGCCAAATTAATGTGGTAAATAAATATTTACCGTCGGAATTTCTATGCAGTAAAGTTCAATAAAATAACTCAATCGAAAATAAGAGGCAAAATCCGTGATATCTGAGTTTATAAGGGTTTTATTCCATAAAATGGAATGGTTCGAACCAGGGTATCATGTTCCTTTCACCATCAAGGATCAGGAAGGGATAGAGCATACTTTATTGACAGAATACAATATTTATAGTCAATGCATATAATGGTGATGGATACAGAAGGCGTAACAGCTGAGAGAAACGAGATAAGAACACATGTGCGTAACAGAAAGGCGTGCACAAGGGCGTACACAGAGGTGTGTGCTAGAAACGTCACATGAAAGTGTCACAAGTGGGTGGATACATAGTGGAATCTTGCAGTGTCAGCAGAAGTCTGTAGCAAGGATGCGCGCGCAGCAGCATGACGTGTGACTGACGTGAGGCTGGAGGGTGCAGGGGACTTGACATTTAACACTAGAGGAAAGAGACAGAAGTCTGGCATGTCAGATCGACTCGTTCCTAAATCATATCTGATATCTTGTGTTTGGGGAACTATACTATCTAGAAGGAAAGGTCTCTTGAGCAGAGGCTACTCTATACTGACTATTAATGCGTGCATATGTGACTACGTGTCTGCGTGTAATGCGGGGGCCATGGGCCTACCATGGTAACAGGAGCAATGAATTACTTGCATGGAGACAGAGAGGCCGGGCCCTTTGCTCTGCAGCCGGGGAAATGTTTATCTATTCTGCTAGACTGGAATGTGTTTTCGAGGAGCTGAACTCGGCTATACTGATAACTCGAAGGCAAAATACTGTCTTTGGCAGGCAAACAGGCAGAGCCGGGCACCGCTCGCCACGCAGGGAGTAGGACAGAGGTCAGGGATGTATCCCACGTTGCAGCTTTCAGGAGGTAGAGAACAGAAAGGGCTCGATGGCAGAAATCAGGGCCTAGCTCTGCAGAGCTAGGAAAACGTGGAAGTGCACCATGAAAAGACGTTGGCAAGGCATACTTAGGAACTGAATTATCAATCCATTCATGGTGGATCTGAAAGAGGACATGTTAACGTTGAACGCAAATGTATTTGCGTTTTCATAGCAGGTCGAGGAGGGAAGTTACATGCACTTTAAGCTCGTACATGGAGACGGTGGGGTTCACGTTAGGGGACACAATTGACCATAAAAATTCATATTACCTCATTGTCATGAGTGACGTAATATTTAAGGTAATTAGCAGTGCATGGTTAGGGTCGTGATTAATAGTTACCTTTGTTTTGTTAGTGAATTCCTACCTTTTTTAATGGTATTTCCTAGCTTTAATGCTCTGTAGCCTTTGGTTCTTTTAAGACAATTTCATGTTTTTTGTAACGTAAAGTAATAATTAACTACCAAACGTTAATCAAACTGTCCATGTGCATGCATTTGGCCATGCGCGGCAGGGGTTAGCCACAGGGTGTCCTGCAGCCATGCCCTTTAACCGCCCCCCCTAAATTGCACCCAACCCCATGGCCCAAAGGCAGCCAACCTGGGAGGTGGGCATGCAGACCACTCCCTTGCCCAGTCATATTTTTTTAGTGAAGGGGATACTAGGCCCCTCGTTCAGGACGTATTTGGACCCAGGCACATCATTTAATTTATGGGGGAGCGGGCATGTATTTTAGCCCCGGGGATCCCATCTCCCAGGGCCTGGCCATATTATACATGGAAAGGGGGCACACAGCCCGCTTTTGCTGGCGATTTTGCCACGGGCTGAAATCAGCCTGGGAGGCAGCCACGTGTCCCCCCAATTATTTGGAAGGCCAAGCCCCAAGAGATGGGGTCCCTGGGGCCAAATTTAGTTTGGAAAGTGGGGTCGTAAAGCCTCAATGCCCTACTTTGGGGATGGGGTCACTGGAACAAAATGTGACCCAGGAAGGTGGGCCACATGTGCCCCAATCCCCTACATATATAACAATGGATTCCCCCTTGGACCAGGCCCACCCGGGAGGCTAGTAAAACACAAGTGTGGAAAAATGCAATTGTGTTTATTTTACATATTCCTGTGGATTTGTTTATCATCCATAAATTTGCTGGAAAAATTAACTCCACCACCAGACCTAGAGAGTCAGATTATTCCTACCCTGTCCCTTTCTCGTTTTTTCTAAAGTTTTTTCTTGGGTCTCAGCTGAATCTGAATCTCAAGATGGTGGCCTACAATTCCTTGTTGAAGTGTGGGCAGCTAATCAGATTTCCGCATAAGGATTAGCGTCCATAGATAACCATAAATCTTTTTTACTTAATAACTTTACAACATCTGAATGGATTTACACCAAATTACAAACAACACTCTTACTGGGCCAAGATCTAGGTTTCTGGCAACTTTGGTGTAATTTTGTCAACCGGTTCAAGCTGTAGTCTTGTCTAAACCTCTAATGAGAAATTGCATGGGGAAAAATGAGTTTGGGCATCCCCTTTACTTGGCCTCTGCTTGGAAAATCACAGTAAAACTTTACAAACAACAGCTGTCATATTTTGACGATGGCTGGGTTAGCGCTTAGCTTTGCTACACGTTTCTCGCTTAAATTGGCTATACATAGAAACGCCATTTTATATGTAGCAGCGGCCATGTTTAATCATGAGCGGCCTCGTGGCCAGCGTGCCCCTTAGTCCTTTGTCCGTTCCACTGACCACTCGAGTCTGCCCAGCAACAGGCTATTTTTAGTATTGGTCAAGCTCACACATGCGTAGTTCACACTGACCAGTCACTCCTTAGGAATGTGCCGCAAACTGACCAGTGGGTTTGAAACCCTCCAATGAGCTGGCAGTGTTCCAAAACATGCCCTTATATGTACATAATGTTCTGTAACTTTGTGCCGCTTGTTCGTTTTATTACCTGTAGAATTGTATAAAAGAGTGGGTCACACCGATGTTCGGTGTGATACCTCTTGCATTACCGAAGGGTGCTGTATGAGTGTACCACCACCCCATGGGATCTTAATAAACTTGTTCTTTGACTTTTACAGTTTCCGTGCCAACAGTTCTTCCAATGTATGTGGGTTATCTTCGGAACATGTAGGCCTTGGGAACCCGATACTACAAATTGGCGACCACGAAGGGACTCATCGGCGACTCGGATGCCCGAAGGAGAGGTCGTGACGAAGGTTTGGACACTCGCCATGGACGCGCGCTGCCACTAAGTGACCCGAGTCTTGGCACCCACGGTGTTTTTTCCTTTCCTTCCGATCTGACCTTCCAGGTGGCGCCGGTCTCCGACTGAGTTTCGATCGTCTGTGTTGCTGGATAAAGTGCTGTTTGGCTGATTCGATTAAAAAGACCTTGGCAGTTGGAAATCTGGACCTTTGAGATTTTGGGTAAGATTTGTGATCGGTAAGGTAGTCTGCGGACGCTTACTGAAGTTCTATGATTTGTGATCGGTAAGGTAGTCCTCGGACGCTTGCCGAAATTCTGTGACCTATGACTTTGATTTGAGTTAGCTAACATTTGTGAACTTGTGACTTTGTGAATTTGTGAACTTTGAATCTATATGTGTAGTGCACTTCACATAGGCAGGCATGTAGAGATGTTTCTCTAACTTTGTTTTTTTTTCCGTTGAGCAGCACATTTGTGTGAAGTACTGTAAGTGCCATTTTATACGGTATCACGCTTTCGTGATACTCTTTGAACATGCCTGTTTTCAGCACGCTCCGGGGGATGTGCTGTCTTGGAAATGGTACCACAATTAGGTTAGCGGAATCACAGCCGGCTCCCCCAGAGGGAACACCAAATCGTGAAATGTACATTAAACATGGCCTTCCCCCTATAATGTACAGTAAACTCTGGCATAAGTATACCAAGTTGGATCTTGAATTGCAATGGCCTCTACATGGGTCGTTCGATTTACGTAAAGTACAGTTTGTGGAACAATGTTTGTTTCAACGCAGGTCTAGACAAAACATGTTTGATTGTGTGCGAATGTGGGAGAAAGCGGTATGTGAGCGAATGAAACGTGAAGTTGCCTTGGCGGACAAAGAGCAGCGCAAGGCTGCTCGGGATAAGGCTTTACAGCTTGAGGAAAAAGAGGCTCAGGTGAAAAGAGAGAGGGAGGAACGGGAACGTAAATTGCAAACGACGGGTCAATTCCCTATTCGTCGACCGCTTTATCCTGTCCTTAATAATGAAATTGATGATTTTTCATTGCTAGATCGGTCACCGCCTCCGTATGTTTCGCCGACGGCTCCAGCTGAAGATTCGGGTGATGACGGGCAGGATAAGTCGGAAAAGAAGGGTATAACTGCTCTCAGGTTTACCACAGAGAGGTCTGCGCATTTACGTAGTTGGGCACGTAAGGTGAATAAGAATTGTGTTTCCCAGCCTGAGGTGGTTGCGGAAAGGAATAGGTGGACGGATCATGAATTACTGTATTTTCTGTCTACTTTGGCGGATGAAGATGTTACCGCGTATCGTCAACTTTCAGATACGTTTGAACCTAAAGCTGTGTCAGTATGTCGTGAGAATTTGTATAAAGGTGTATTTGATCTTGCAGATGTTGATGACCTTTTCAAGCAACTGATCCAGCTGCGAGATGAAACAACCAGATTGCGGGAGGAGCGGAAAAGGAAGCAAAAGGAGTCGGAGTCGGAGAATAGCGAGCAGATTAAGGAGTGTTCTCTCCGGGGTTCAGATAAGAATTCTGCAATGCATGTTATGCCTATGCGTGAAGCTGCACCTTTGTATGTTCCACCGAAAGGGGAAGGTACAGAGGATGATAGAAGGTCAAAAGATGCGAAGGGGTATTTTGTATATAATTGGGTATACACGCCTTTGAATAGAGCGGATGTTATGGCATTGAAAAATTCTTTACCTGATCTTCGTAAGAATCCGGCAGCATTCTACGAGGGGGTGGAAGGGGCTATTTCATCTTGTGTGATGACTCTGGTTGATATAGATTTGTTCTTTGGGTTAATACTTCCGCCTGATATGTGGAGACAGATTCGTAAGAATAATGATGAAACAGTGCTAGGAGGTACATGGAAAGAGATTAATGAAGCTGATTTAGAAAGGAAACCAGCATGCAAGCCTTGTCAGTTGATTTTAGACCTTCCAGCGGCTATTTTGATTAAATTAAAAACGCTTGTTCCTTCTAAAAAGATCGATTGGACTATGTTAGCTTCGTGCAAACAAAAGCCTGATGAAACGGTTTCAGATTTCTTTACACGCTTCGAGGAAGCATTCCATGATTACAGTGGTCAATCTTTAACAGACGATACAGGTCGGCATTTGTTTGTAGATAAGTACGTGACTAATCTCCTACCGGAGATTGCAAAGTGATTGAAAACGAGTGAAAGTTCCTGGGCCACGGCGACCCCTGCGTCTTTGTTAACGATGGCTCAGTATTATGAGCGGCAGGAGATAGAGGCTAAAGAAAGTGTTGATAAGAAAGCGAAAGAATTGAAGACGAAGGTGATGTTGGCGCAGGTTCGTGGGACTCAGAATAGAGGGAGTGATAGAGGAAGACGAGTTGGAGGTACTACGTTATATGGTCGTACGGATATAGCGGAGGATCAGTGTGCCTACTGTAAGGAGTTTGGGCATTGGGCTGATGATTGTCCGGTACTTCGTGAGCAGCGTAGTCAGCGTGGTCGAGGAGGTGGTAGGTCGAGAGGAGGTTATATGGGAGCAAGAGGTGGCGGAAGTGATCGTGGAAGGGTTGAGGACAGGGGCCGTGGCCAGGATGAACGAAACACGTTTGATAGACGGAATCAATATCAGATTTCGGAGGGTGAGAATGTGGAACACCAAGATTATGTACATGCATAGGACTGCGTAGGATGGGGTGCGGAACCAATTGAAGTGCCTGTAGATCAGGAGGGTCCATATGTAACAGCGGGTATTTTGGGTTCTACTGATCAATTCCTAGTTGACACCGGAGCGACTCGTAGCGCTTTGTCTAAAAGGTTGGTTCCGAGGGCTCCCCTGTCTGGCGAAATGATTACATGTGTAGGGTTTGATGGCACACCCTCCCCAAGCCCATTGTCAAAACCCCTAGCGCTTTGTCTCGACAATTTTTTTAGTTTTGGCCAATTTTTGTTATCGCCCTATACACCAGATAATATCCTGGGCATTGATTTGCTGAAATATTTTCGAGCAACGATACGGTGCGCTCCGGAGGGAGTGCGTGTCATTCTCAATGACAATTATCCTGACCCAAATAGGTTTTATACTATACAGGACATCTCAGCTTTGGCCTCTCTCCCGCACACGTTATGGGCGACCTCAGACACGGATGTGGGAGAGATGCGTATTCCACCTATTCACATTACTGTTAAGGAAGGGGCTTCTCTGCCACGTGTGCCACAGTATAAGATTTCGAAGGAAGGAGAAATTGCCCTGACACATATTGTCCAAGATCTGATTGCGGCTGGGGTGGTAGAAGAGGTTTCTTACAATGTTTGTAATAGTCCTATTCTGCCGATTCTGAAGAGAGATACTGACGACAAAATTTATCGGTTTATTATTGACTTGAGAGAGATCAACAAAATTGTCGTTCCCCAATACCCGGTGGTGTCAGATATTACGACCTTGCTTACGATGGTACCACCAACGGCTACGACCTTTAGTGTAATTGATTTGAAGAACGCTTTCTTTTCTATTCCTGTCCATCCCGATAGCAGATACCTGTTTGGCTTTACGTTAAATAATAAATCGTATAGATTTTGTCGTGTTCCTCAAGGGTACACTGAGAGTCCGAGTATCTATAGCCAGGCTTTGAAAAGACAGCTTGACTCTTTTGAGTTGTAGTCGGGGGTTGTCCTTATTCAATATGTGGATGACCTCCTGCTTGCCGCTGATTCTTATGCACAATGTGAAGAAAGTACGATTGCGCTGCTTTCTTTTCTGGCACAGAATAATCATAAAGTTTCCAAGAAAAAGCTTCAATATTGTAGACCCAAGGTGACCTACCTCGGTCATCTTTTGTCTAAGGAGGGGCGTGCATTGACATCAGATCGAATTCAAGCAATTTTAGACACACCAGTCCCCCGCACGCAGAGAGATGTACGTGCCTTCATAGGGTTGACGTCCTTTTGTAGACAATGGATCATGGGTTTTTCACACATTATAAAACCTTTGCTAGCGTTACTGTCCAAAGCTACACCAATGCCCCTTGAATGGACAGATGAATGTCAGAAGGCTTTTGAACAGTTGAGACAGGCCCTTTGTTCTGCACCCGTGTTAGGCACACCAGACTACACGAAACTTTTTACATTATACGTGCACGAGAATGATGGGTGCGCGTTGTCAGTGTTAGTGCAAGTACACGGAGACAAGCAGAGACCATGTGCGTATTTCTCTGCCATTCTTGATCCTGTAGCACGAGGATTGCCTGGGTGTTTCCGAGCGGTAGCAGCAACAGCAGTAGCCATACGGCAGAGTGAGGGAATAGTGTTATCACATAAACTGTTGGTGTTAGTTCCTCACGCAGTAGATGCCCTGCTAAACCAAACAAAACCCCAATATCTCACGAGTGCACGTTTAACAGGATATGAGCTTACACTGTTGGCGCCACATATTACACTGAAAAGATGTGCTACTTTGAACCCTGCCACTTTATTGCCCTATCCGGTCGAGGAGGGTCAGGAAGAAAAACATCACGACTGTGTTTTCCTGACCGAGGAACAGACAAAGGGTCGTATCGACTTACAGGATATGCCACTTCCAGATGTGGATGGGGAACTGTGGGTCGATGGATCGTGTTTGAGGCTGCCAGATGGTACGACTTCCGCAGCTTATGCGATCACGACACTTAAGACAGTGGTGGAAACAGCTAGAATACCACAGAAATCGGCTCAGGCAGCAGAGCTGATAGCCTTAACAAGAGCCTGCGAATTGAGTGCTGGCCTATGTGTGAACATATACACAGACAGCCGGTATGCCTTCGGAGTAGCACATGACTTCGGGCTACTCTGGAGAGAGCGTGGGTTTTTGACGTCTCATGGGGAACACATTATGCACGGAGAACTAGTACGTGATCTCCTAAACGTGTTGCTGTGTCCAAAGAAAGTAGCGATAGTAAAATGCAGTGCCCACAAAAAGATTACGGATAAAGTGGGCCAAGGAAATGCCTTCGCAGACAGCATAGCGAGACAAACAGCCATGTCCCGGACTAGTTCCCCCATGTATGTGACGCAATCGCAGGCTGAGCGATGGAGCGATGCTAGAGCAGAAATATTGGATATTCAAAAATCGGCTACTGAATCAGAACTTGCGGCATGGGCAGCAGATGGGGTACTAGATGATGAGGGTTGTTGGAGAAGCAAGGACATGGAGAAATGGAAATTACCTGCAGCTTACTTGCAGGCGATGGTCCAGATGACACATGGACTGGCGCATGTCGGAGCTCTTGCAATCACTCGACTGTTAACACGAGTTTGGGAACATCCCGAGATTGCTAATACAGCCAAGAGAGTAGTGCAGACCTGCCTGATATGTTTACAACACAATCCTGGAAAGGGGACCCATACTCCGAAAGGAGGGTTCATTCCACCCTCTGCACCATTTGAGGTACTCCAAATGGATTACATCCAACTCGAGCGCTGCAACAACCTGAAGTACGTCCTAGTGGTGGTATGTGCTTTTAGCAAATGGGTTGAGGCCTTCCCCACGAAGGACAACACAGCCCTAACAACGGCTAAGGTGTTGCTTAAGGAATTCTTTCCTCGCTTTAGAGTTTGCAAATTTTTGTGGAGCGATAATGGGCCTCATTTTGTTGGGAAGATTGTGGAGTATGTACTGAAGGGGTTAGGGATTCAGCAGAAGTTCCACGCTGTGTTCCACCCTCAGTCGGCAGGTCTGGTTGAGCGGTACAATGCTACGTTGAAACTTAAACTGGCCAAAATTGTGGCATCCACGTCGTTGAAGTGGCCAGATGCTTTGCCGCTAGCACTGCTCTCTCTTAGATCAGTACCCCATTCACGAACTGGCCTTACACCATATGAGGTAGTGTTTGGGCGCCCCATGAATATCTGGGGGGTGCCCAAGCCGCGATTAATACATGATGTGCCTTGTGTTATGATGAACGACTATTTGGCACGATTAACAAATGATTTGCTTTCTATTCATCAACAGGTTCGAGAAGCGCTCCCTGACAACTCTACTGGAGAGGGCCATGATCTTCGCCCTGGCGACCATGTGATGATCCGATCGTTTGAGAGAGCGAGCAGTTTCGAGCCAAGGTGGAAGGGCCCCGAACAGGTCCTCCTTGCGACCCGGACCGCTGTACGGGTGACCAACAGGAAGCGGTGGGTGCACTCGACACACTGCCGCCGTGTCTCTCCGGATCTGGTGACTCCTGCTGTGCTGACTGACTATAAAGAGATTTTGGAAAAGGAAAAGAGCACAGCTGTGACGTCGGCCGAAGTTGAGGGAGCCTTCCCGGACCACACTGCTTCTGGACGAGAGCGCTACAATCTACGGCCACGATAAAGAAGAGTTTCTTTTTGTGTTTTTTATGACTGGTTGGTTACCGCTCCAGGTTTGTGAAACGGAAACCGGGAATTCCAAGGGGGGGGGATCAGTTCTGCCAGTGTAGCGACACCCGTCTTGGCCCGGAGAAGAAAACAACGGCTACCTCGGAGTTCAGCACCATATTTTTCTTTTTTTTTTAGGTATACACGCATGTGTATTTGAGACTTTGTGACCAATTTGAAGTATTTGAGACTCTGCAAGAACTTTCTGAACTATGGCATCATCAGCATCACGAGACAAGAGACTCTTGGGTGCCATTCTCTTTGTTTTGACTATTGTGGTGATCGCTGTAATAGCCTGGGTAGTTGAACTTGTGGTGCCTGCACGCGAACATTTGCTGCCGACTACCCCGGCTCCATCTGAACATTTTCACTTCACCCTGCCCTATCATGAAGAACGGCACCGACAGACTTATCTGAACAACAGTTTTATTCTATTCAGATCTTACATCATACGCACAATATGACAAATACCTCAAATTGCTGGGTGTGTGGGATGTTGCCTGGGCACCAGAAGAAAGGGGGTACTCCACTCATTCCTCTCCCGTTTTCGCATAATGGATCTTGCAATGCCTTGTACACTCTCCTCTTTACTCTGAGATGGCCAACCAAAGGGGGAGTGCTTTTCCGTTTGAATAAATTGTGTCACCATGACCGGGATGGGTATCCACAAGCTGAGGGTACTCGATTCGAATGGGAGGAATACCGCCCTGATAATGTGTCTGCTTCACGAATTTACAGCAATCAGCGAAATATCAATGTATCGAATGCACATGTCATTAATGTTATTGCTACTAAAGCGGATCTATGTATACGCAATAAAGGTGTAATTTCTGTTGGGAGAAGTGAATGCAACACCACACTCACATTTGACAGTCCTAATGGTATATCGTTTGTAACATCCCGCAATACTTACTTCATCTGTGGAACGAAAGGTTATCATCAGCTTCCATTGGGATGGTCAGGCACTTGCTACGTGTCTTTTGTATTACCTCCTGTATTCATTGCCCCACCAATGTATCACAATGATTACATTTTATATCATGACTTTGTTTTAAACCGTGCTAAACGCGCTGTTGTTTTGGATGATATAGATCAAACGGACACTACTTTGCAGCAGTATGTGGACTTTAATTTGGGCCTGTTTTCTTTCGTTGGGGCAGCTTTGAACAGTCGAAAGATCCGACGACTGACCCGTGTTGTTGAGGCTGTGGCTAATGATACTGCAATGGCACTTGGAAATATCACTGAAGAAGTACAGATTTCTAGAATTGTTGCGCTCCAGAACCGGATGGTTCTAGATGTAGTGTTAGCTGACCGTGGGGGGGCATGTAGAATTATCGGAAGTAGCTGCTGTGTCTATATACCTGACAATTCACCATCTGTATATGATGCTATCACAAAGCTACATAAGATAGCCGCTGAAATACATCCGGATAATGGTACTTGGACTCTGTCAGGATGGTTCTGGTCAATACTCACCACCTGGGGATGGAAACTGTTAACGATTCTATGTATCATTGTGGGGATTCTGTTCTTTGTATGCCTATGTATCCAATGTGGCCCAGCTTTATGTTCTATGTGCTTATCAGTCTGTGTACCATCGAGACGAGCTCTTGCACATGACAACATGATGCTTCATAAAGAAGTAACACAAATAATGTTAATTGATATAGAAGATGAACACCCCGACTATGTCCACTATGAGGTAGCTTCAGCTAAACGCTAAAAGGGTCGTCTGTCGTATTTTGACGATGGCTGGGTTAGCGCTTAGCTTTGCTACACGTTTCTCGCTTAAATTGGCTATACATAGAAACGCCATTTTATATGTAGCGGCGGCCATGTTTAATCATGAGCGGCCTCGTGGCCAGCGTGCCCCTTAGTCCTTTGTCCGTTCCACTGACCACTCGAGTCTGCCCAGCAACAGGCTATTTTTAGTATTGGTCAAGCTCACACATGCGTAGTTCACACTGACCAGTCACTCCTTAGGAATGTGCCGCAAACTGACCAGTGGGTTTGAAACCCTCCAATGAGCTGGCAGTGTTCCAAAACATGCCCTTATAGGTACATAATGTTCTGTAACTTTGTGCCGCTTGTTCGTTTTATTACCTGTAAAATTGTATAAAAGAGTGGGTCACACCGATGTTCGGTGTGATACCTCTTGCATTACCGAAGGGTGCTGTATGAGTGTACCACCACCCCATGGGGTCTTAATAAACTTGTTCTTTGACTTTTACAGTTTCCGTGCCAACAGTTCTTCCAATGTATGTGGGTTATCTTCGGAACATGTAGGCCTTGGGAACCCGATACTACACAGCGGAAGTCATTGGCATAATATTTTTTAAGTTTCTTGAACATTTACCAAATTGCGTGAAATTATTAGCAAAACAAAAAACGCTATGTATATGGAACCTAGGTCCTAACTATAACTACCACTACATTCACGAAGACCTGTTTAGGTTGAAATATGTTACTGAAAAAATTTCATTTGACACTGACACTCTGAGTACGGGCTCTCTTTTCTTGTGTATTACACAGCAATTGCTTCTAAAGTTGTGAGCAGGACTCACCCGCTGCCCCGCGCTGGCCACATTTGGTGGACGTGGCTGGCAGCATTGCGGGAGATACGTAAGAGACTATCGGCCAGATGTATCAAAGGGTTTGCCCATTCTGTGTCTATGGGGTAATGTGTTGATACATAAGGCCCAATATATATTAGTTAGGACCAAAATTCCATAGGAAAAGGGTTTTTTGTTTTACCAATAAATATAGCACCGCTTGACAAGTCTTCACAAAATTTTCAAAAAACGTCCACTTTTTGGTTCAGCTGCTGTGTTGAAAGTTTCAGGTTGATCTGTCAAGCTAGGACCAAGAAAAAGTGGGTCCCAGGATGCATTTTCCCCATGCTATGTCTATGGTGATTTTTTTTCACAACTGCAGCCCAAACTGCTGTACAGGTTTACACAAAATTTGGCAGAAAGCTAGATGTTAGTCCAGAAAGCTTTCTTTTTATGATTTGATGTAAATCCATTCAGTATTTACAGAGAAATTGAAGTAGAAATCAATTAAGATATCTGTGGACGCAAGTCCTTGCAGTGGACTCGTTGATCCTATTGAAATTTTATTGACTGCCAACACTTCAACCAGGAAGTGTTGGCAGCCATCCTCAGACTTGGCTTGAAGGGGGTTAAAAGCATTTTAAATTAAAATGTGATACAAATTTGCGGGTGGATCCGAGACAAAATAAAAAAAAGAATAACAGGCTTCTGCGTGTCCCTTAAAAGAGGCGAGTCAGACAGAAACTAAGCCATAACATGATGAAAACACTTATTGATACTAACCAATTAGAGACAAGCATGCCTCAGCATTTCCCGGGTCACCATAGGTAGTAGCAGCATACAACAGGATTTCCTCGAGTAGATGGCACCTGGCAGTAGTGGTTAGAAAGCTATTCTTATTCTCAACAGTTAATCTTTCCTATTCTCAGCTTCTACTTTTTGTAAATTTTAGCGGACTATTTCAATGTTTTCCAGTGGTTTCCTAAATTGTACCAACCGGTGATAATCAATGTTTGCTCTGTACAAAATGGTGTTTTTTCAGCACTTATAAAAAAATAGCTTTTCCTTTAATCGCTTATTTTATCCTATTGATAATTATTCCTTTCTTCTTTCCTTCACAAACTATCTACTTTGTACCCTTTCATTAAATTTGCTATTTCAAATTTCTTATTTTTCTCAACTCCCTGCTTGTTTAATTTCCTACTACTCACTTCCTATTTCCATCAATTTAGCCCCACCTTCTGCCAAGGGTGTGCATGAATGGAGATATGCTTGCAGCTCATTAAGATTTGATTGTTAAGTGTTAATGGTGAATAATTAAAACATCTTCCTATTGCTCTATTCTTAAGACAAAAGCGATCGTTTTACAAACGAATATTTTCTACTTAGGATATGCGATATGCATGTTGTGGAGTATTTAGTTGCTCTCTTGTAGTAGGTTGGTGCATTTAGAAGCCAGAACAAGAAGCTCTAAGAAATGATTCTTACCAAGCATGTTGGTGGGTGTTAGAACTGGGGGTCTCTGGTTGCAGAGGTAGGTACCTTGGTCCAAATAGGGACCCTTGCTTCTAGTCAGGGTAAGGGGCCACACTTCTAAAAATAACCCTTGCTCACCCCGTTGGTAGCTTGGACCGAGGAGACAGGTTTATCTCAGAGGCAGTTTGTAAAGCATTTGTAAACACATACAGAAATACAGTGAAAACACTACAAATAGACACCAAACCAGTTTTGAAAAATAAGTCATCTTTAGTAGACTTAACACAAGACCAAATGACAAAAATCCACAATGCGGTAATCAAAAATAGACTTTAAAATGGCAGAAAATAGCTTAGTTCAATGTAGATGGTAAATGCAACACTTTACTCTCAAAGTACCTTAGATGCATCACACAAATAAACAAAAGGGTCGCAGGGAAGTTAATGTGGCATTCCTTACACTCAGGGGAGTGGATGTGTCGGTACCTTACTGCTGCCCAGGAGAGGTGAAGCATTGTTTCCTTACTGTGTGGGGAGTTGATGCGTCGTTTCTTACTGCGGCCGGGTGATGATGCAACAAGATGGCTCCTCGATGCGACTGGATGATCTGGTCTGATGCGAGAAAATGGCTTCTTGATGTGATGCAACAATGTTGGTTGCAATGCTTGCACGCCAGACGGCAGTGCGGTGAACTCGGTAACTTCTGAGACGCGACAGGCCCTGCGACATGCTTCTCCGGTGATGCAACGCACTTCGTCGATGATGCGACGGCAAACAGCTGCGGCGGCGGCATGCTTCTTCGGCGATGCGACAGCAACTGCTGCCGCTGCGCCATGCTACTCCTCATTGCATCGCGCTTCCAGCGACACAAAGTCTTCTCAGAGGGCCAGAACAACAGTAGGCACCTCTCTGCAAGCAAACTTCCCAGCAAGGGAATTCAGGGGAGCAGGTGGTGAGACTTCAGGGCGGAGATAAGCACAGTTCACGCCCTTGGAGATTCTTCTTCAAGATTGCAAAAGTACACATAAAGTTCCTTTTCTCCTTTCCTTGGCAATAAAGTAACCACTACAGG
Source organism: Lissotriton vulgaris (assembly GCF_964263255.1). NCBI lineage: Eukaryota > Metazoa > Chordata > Amphibia > Caudata > Salamandridae > Lissotriton > Lissotriton vulgaris. The sequence continues at coordinate 866,887,304 of NC_141697.1, forward strand.
CCAACCCAAACCGCACAGGGGCAGTCTCTTCCTTCAGCTTCCTTGGTTCTTCTCCTTGGTAAAGGGTCATCTTGAGTCCCAGAAGTGAACTAAAGTTCTAGGGTCTGTGTCCCCTTTTTATACACACAAATCCTTTGTCTCTGAAGGCAGAGAGTGTCTGTACCTAGTCCAAACCAGTTCTGGTTGCATTCTGCCAGTGCACAACTTCTTCATTTGTCAGTGTGGGCCAGGGTCATCAGACGCACCACAGGAGGTGGAGCCAGAATTGTGGAAGGCAGGCACAGCCCTATTTAGGCCCAGGTTATGTTATGTTATGTTATGTTAGTGCTATTTGTATTGCGCACGGCTGCTCCAGCGAAGGAGCGTCCCGGCGCACCGACAAGGTGGCGAACACAACACAACTGGGGAACAGAAATAATTATTAAGAAATTGGTGAGTGAAGGATTTAACAAAGCTCAGAAAATAAATGAGTTTTAGCGGCCTTGCGGAAGGAGAGCAGGTCACCAAAGGTCCGGAGTTTCAAAGGGAGAACGTTCCAGAATGCGGCAGCCCGCACCTTAAAAGAGCGACCCCCCACCCGACTGAGTTTGAACCGAGGGGCTACTCCTCCCACCACACTCGATGCAGCTAGGTCTATTCAGCCTAATGCTGACTCGTCATGCCTCCTGGAGCCACCCCAGCCCCTGTCACTCGCAAACCAGACATGGAATACACAACCTAGCAGAGGCAGGCTGAATAGTTAGGCAAGAAAATACCTACTTTCTAATAGTGGTATTTTCAAACATAGAATGTTAAAACCAACTTCACTAAAAGATATATTTTATCATTTTGAGTTCAGGCATACTAAATTCATTTATCCACCATGTTCCCTGGGTCAGTTAGGATTATAAGATGTTGTAATCAAACTGCCATTCTGGCCTATGGGAACAGGTAGCCTTGCAATAGTGAAAAGCGAAATTGGCTGTAATTCACTATCAGGACATGCCACACACATCAGGGCATGTTCTACCTTTCACATATAATGCACCCTGCCGTGAAATCAAATTTAAATTTAAATGGTACAAATAGGGTACCATAGATTGGCCTATTATACTATGAATTGTCATTTAACCTTCTTATTTTCTTGGTATATTGTATGATCTCAAGATCTCAAGTCGTACCTCTTTTTTATCTTCTTTCTTTGTCGTTTTAGGTTTAACTGTATAATTATATGACAATGAATTATCTATGTATTGGATGTCTTTTCTTTTTTTGTTTGTACCAGAATATTCTCGATAAAAAAAAATTAAAAAAAGAATGCACCCTGCCCTAGGGCCTACCTTAAGGGTGGCTAACATGTAGAAAAGGGAAGGTTGAGGTACTGGTAAGTGGGTGCACTTACCAAGCCAGCATTGCTGTACTAGACTGCTACAGGCTCTGCAATGGCAGGCCTGAGACACACTTTACAAGCTGCTTCTGTGGGTGGCACAATCAGTGCTGCAAGCCCACTATCAGCATTTGATCTACAGGCCCTGGGCACACATGGTGTACTGTACTAGGGTCTGACAAGTAAATCAAGTAATCCAATCATGGAGTCATTAATGTATTACAATAATTTACAATAGGGAGCTCTTGCACCTTGGCACTGAATAGAATTGGCAAGGTGCCCAAAGCATCTAGACCAGGAAAAACATAGCAAAAACACAGGTGGAAACAGTAAAAAATGGAAGGGAGACCCATGCCAATGGTGCCAGGTCTAACACGTGTCCCCTCCAGCTCAAATGTGGGGAGAACTACCCACCCCTTGGGAGTTCTCTTCACTAAGACGGAAAAATCTGGGCCGACCATCAACATTGGTGTGTTCTGTACCAGGGCCGTGTTCCACCGTGAAGTCTATCCCATGTAGGAAAATGGACCACCTCAACAGCTTTGGATTCTCACCCATCATCTGCATCAACCATCTGAGGGGCCTGTGGCCTGTCTAAACCCAGAAGTGAGTCCCAAACAAGTATGGTCTCAACTTCTTCAGTGCCCAGACCACAGCAAATGCCTCACGCTCAATTGCACTCCACCTCTGTTCCCGTGGAAGTAACCTCCTACTGGTGATGGATACAGGTTGGTCTAGGCCCTCCTTATTTATCTGTGAAAGAACAGCCACTACACCATGCTCTGAACCATCTGTCTGTACAACAAACTCTTTACAGAATTTGGGTGCCAGAAGCACGGGTGCCGTGCACATGGCAGTCTTCAGGGAAGCAAAAGTTTTATGTCAGGTGTCAGTCTAGTTCACTTTCTTGGGCTGCTTCCTGGAAGTCAGCTCTGTCAAGGGTGCAACAATGCTGCCATACCCCTTGATACACCTCTTGTAGTACTCAGTGAGTCCTAAAAAGGCTTTCACTGCTGTCTGGGTTTCCCAAGCCAGGATGGTCTCAATCTTGGGCTGTAGGGGTGCCACCTGGCCGCTCCCAACCTGGTTTCCCAAGTACACCCCAGAACCCTTACCGATCTGGCACTTACTCACCTTGATCATGAGGCTTGCTCTCAAAAAAGCCATCAACACTCCTCAGAGGTAGCACATATGTTCTTCCCAACTGGGGCTGAACACTGCAATGTCATCCTGGTATGCGACACTGAAATCTTCCAATCCAGACAACACATGTTGGACCAATCTCTGAAAGGTGGCAGGGGCATTATTTCCCCCAAAGGGCATAACCCAGAATTGGAAATGCCCATCTGGTGTGGAGAATGCTGATCTCTCTTTTGCCCCATCACTTAAGGTGATCTGCCAGGACCCAGACGTTAGATCAAAAGTGCTAAGGTACCGGGCAGCCCCTAACCGATCAATGAGCTCATCAGCTCTGGGGATGGGTTGTGCATCAGTCCTGGTGACTGACTTGAGCCCTCTGTAGTCCACACAGAACCAAAGTTCTGGCATAGCACCCCGTGCAGCAGCCTGTGGGACCAAGGCCACTGGCTGGCCCAAGCATTGTTAGAGGACTCAATCACTCCTAAGACAAGCATATTAGAGACCTCCTCCTTGATGCAAGCTCTCACCCTGTCAGTCACTCTGTAAGTTTTATGCTTAACAGGAGGACTTTCCCCAGTGTCTACATCATGGATACACCAATCAGTGACACTTGGAATCAGGGAGAACAGATTAGAAAACTGGCCCAACAACTGGCGACAGTCACTCTGCTACTCAGGGGTCAGGGTGGAAGAGAGGTTTACACCATCCACTGACTCATCTTGCTCTGTTGCAAACAGGAGGTCAGGAAGAGGCTCTGTCTCCTACTCCATTCCATCATCTGTCGCTAGGAGCATGCCCACTTCGTATCTCTCTAACTGGGGTTTCAAGCGGTTGACATGTAGATCCTACAAAGGGTTCCTTTGAGACAGCAAGTCAACCAAGTAGGTGACATCACTTTTGCGCTCCACCACCTCAAATGGTCCGGTCCACTTATCCTGGAGTGCACAGGGTTCCACGGGGCCATGACTCAAACTTTCTGACCAGGCTGAAGCTCAATCAGAGTGGCATTCTGTTCATACCACCGCTTCATCTCTTCCTGGCTGGCTTCCAGATTTGCCTGAGTGAGTTCCCTGAAACGCCGGGTTTGGTTTCTGAAGGCCAGCATGTAGCTATATACATCCTGGGGAGGTTTCCTGGGAGCTTTTCCCAGTCTTCCTTCACCAAACTCAGAGGCCCTCTTACATGGTGTCCATACAGCAGTTCGAAGGGGCTGAACCCTAAGGACTTCTGTGGCACCTCTCTATAAGTAAAGAGAAGGCACGGCAAGAGGACATCCCACTTATGCCTCATAGGTTCCTCAAGACCCATAATCATGCATTTGAGGGTCCAGTTGAATCTCTCAACTAGCCCATTACCTTGGGGGTGGAAAGGAGTGGTGAACTTATAGTTTACACCACATTCCTGCCACAGGGACTTTATATACTTGGAAATAAAGTTTGTATCACTGTCTGACACCACCTCTCTGGGGAACCCCTTGTGGGAGAAAATCTCCATCAACGCACGACTCACCACAGGGGACATCACCGACCGGAGATGGATGGCTTCCTGGTACCAGGTGGCATTGTCCACCAAGACCAAGATGAACCTGTTGCCCATGGCTGTCTTGGAATCCAGAGACCCCACAACGTCAATGCCCACCCTTACCACAGGTAAAGGCTGGAGAGGAGCCTTGTGTTTCTTCCCACTCTTACCACTTGCCTGGCAAGTCTGACAGGTCCTGCAATGAGTATTTGAACTCTTGAGCATTTGAGGAAATTAAAAGGGGGTGACAAGCCTTTCAAAGATCTTGTCCTGCCCCAAATATCCTACTAAAGGCACATCATGAGCCAGCCCCAGTAGGAAGGCTCTGAAGTGGGCGTGGCTTCGGAGCCTCAAGAAATGGCCGCTGTTCCCGGGGAGCTCAGTTGAGACGTGAGGCAACGGGACAGCTCCAGGCAGTTACTCCTCTTCTTGGACCCTGTAACCCACTTGGGATAGCGGTCCGAACCAGAGCTGAACTAAATGTGACCACTGGGGGAGCGCAGGGTGAGACCAGTGCATATATTTTAACTTATTTACTGCCGCGACTCAGCACCTTCTTGCCAATTATCTCAAAGTTAAAAAAGAAAGTACAAAAATAGAATCTATTGTAACCTCTTCTAACACTACAATCCATAATGATCAAGATATTCTGACAGAATTCACTGACTTTCATCAAAAACGTTATGCTCCGGAATCCCCCCTCTATTAGCTGACATTTGTCATCAATCCTCTCACTCTTTACCAGAACTAGATTTCTCCTCCTTAGATACTGATATACTCCCGAAAGATATTTTGGAATCCAGTCAGGTACTTAAAAATGGCTTCACAATTAAGACTGGGCGTATTTTGCGACGTAGCGTTTCGTGAAGCTACGCGAAGTGCACTTCGCACTTCGTGAGCTATGCATAGCACTACGCAAACTGCTTCGTAGCATGTTCGCACTGTGCAACATGCCGTTTTCAATAATTGCACAGTGCGGACAAGCATCCGGCGCTGTACAATCATTGAAAACGGCATCTTGCACAGTGCGAGCTGTAGTTTTCTGCCGCTTGAGGTGATTTTTACTCGAGCTGCAGCTTTCTCATCGCGGACTGGTAGTTTCTCTTCGCAAGCAGTCGCGAGCATATGCGACCGCTCACAATGAGAAACCAGACCTCCCCGCATTGGGAATCTTGCAGGAAGGTTTATTATCCACGCTCGCGATCGGTAACTTGATGTTGCTGATCGCGAACGAGGAAAAAGTCTCGCCAGGATGTCATTTTGCTTGCTCGCGGTCGCTAACTTGACGTTGAGGACCGCGAGCAAGCAAAAAATGACCGCTGCACTACGCTACACGTGTTCACACTGTGCTGCGTTCAGTTTGCGTAGTGAGAAGTTGCGCAAACTTCGCAAACTACAAGAGCGTAACATAGTGCTTTGCCCAGGCCTATTCACAATAGAATTCTAATAACATTTTTCCAATCTACTTGTTCCCAAGCTTCACCAATTACTTTCATTTTTTTTAACATTCCAGAAATCTGAAGGCTCCTTTTAGGAAGCTTTGATTTGCCTTCTTCCCCCAAAAAAATAAAGATCACACTATATGTAAAAAGTATAGACCTATTTCCTTAATCAACCTGAATTATAAGATATTCGCGAAAATTCTCGCGTTCCGTCTGGACAAAATTTTAACAAAAATTAATGGGTAAAGAACAATACAGTTTCATCAAGGGCCATCACCTTTCTGACAATACCCGTCTCTTTTTTAATGTTCTTAGTAAATTCCACTCTTATAAACATTCATTAGCTGCTGTTGCATTAGATGCTGAAAAAGCATTTGACAGGGTTAATTGGCAATTTATATTCTCAACTCTTGTTTCGTTTGGTTTTGGCCCGAAATTTCTTTCTTATATCTCATCATGGTATTCCTTTCCTAGATCCTTTATCTTAGCCAATGGCCTTGTTTCTTCTTTGTTTCTTCTCTTCAGAGGTGTCAGACAAGGATGTCCTCTCTCTCCCCTTCTCTTTATTTTAGCATTAGAACCTTTTCTAACAAAAATGTGAATGAATAAAGATATTAATGGTTTCCCTTATGGAGATAAACATCTGAAACTTTCTGCGTATGCAGATGATATTCTTTTATTCGTTTCTAAACCTCAAACGTCTATTCCAGCTTTTCTATCAGAAGTTTCAGACTTTGCGTTGGTATCAGGTTACAAACTTAATGTTGATAAATGCAAAATTCTGCCTCTAAATAAGTTTAGTTTTTATGCTGACTTCTTGGCTTCCTCTTTTCATTGGAGTTTAACTAAGATTAAATACTTAGGTTTATGGTTCACATCCTCGATTAAAGATACTGTAGCACTAAATATAAAAAATGTACAATCAACATTAAAGAGTTCTACAACTCGTTGGCATCCCTTGTTCTTATCTTGGTGGCGTAGGTTGGACTCATGTTATGTTAGTCCCAATTGTTTTATTTTTCCTCTCTAACCTCCCAGTTAATATCCCTAAATCCTGTTATAAAAATGACTACTCTATTCTATCACAAATTTTATGGCAAAACAAAAAAGCTAGGATGTCTTTCTCCAAACTTAAATGTCTTAAACATTTGGGTGGAATAAATGTTCCAGATTTCTCCTCATACCACACTTCATTTTTTCTTACTCATTCTGTTTCTTTGTTATCTGAACGTATGTCTGAACTCACCTCTCAACCATTATGGGTAGAGATTGAATCTCCTTTTTTCATCCTTTCACCTTTGAAGAGTTTGTATCCTTATCCCATATCCCAAAGAAACTTTCTCTCCCTATTCTCAAAAATTCCCGAAAAACTTTCTTCCTCTTTTCCTAGATGGCCTAGATGATCGATCACGATTCTTACAATCCCCTATTTGGTATAACCTACTTATTAAAATCAGAAATAAGACTCTTTTTTGGAAAGAATGGAAGGATCTTGATCTTAGTTGGACTCACCAACTTTTTCAAGAGAGTACCTGTATCCCCCTCTGTACTTCAATCTCACTTTTCTCTTCCACTATCCTTCTACCCCAAATATAAGTTATTGAGTACAGCTGCTCAAAACAGATATGATGCCCTCACACTTGCCATCACGCATGTCAAATCTTCTCCTCTTACTCTTCCTTTTTTACTTTCCTCATCCTCCGCAACCCAAATTTATAAAATAATATGAGATACCTCTAATACCCGAGATAAATCTAAGGTAGAAAGTGACTGGGAATTGGACTTAAAGGAATCGTTCTCTATTCTAACCTGGCACAAAATCTGGTCCAAAATAAGGAAATCTTCAAGAGCAGCAAACACAACTCAAACTTTATTTGTTATTTACAATAGACTTTTTATCACTCCTGCCAAATTACATAAAATTGATCCCTCTATTCCCTCTACCTGCTGGTCCTGTTCGGCCACAGTAGCAGATCTTAAACATATGCTATTTACCTGTCCAATGATCCATGAGTTTTGGTCCAGAGTGTGGCAACAAGTCAATAAAAACATTTCTACTCAGTTTCCCTTTACTTTTTCACATATTTTTCTAGCTAGTCTTTCAGAGATATGGTCCTCCTCCACTATTACCACATCCATTGTTGACTTACTTATAGCTGTAGCGTTTCAACAAATTACTAAGTCATGGAAGAAGTCCTCTAAAGTCTCCTTTCAAGCCTGGTGGTACAGAGTTTGTTATAATTACAGATTAGACAGGGATTACGTTTATCCCATTACACTTGCTATTAAACGAGATTTATTATAGTTACCCATTACTAATTTTTTAGACTTATCTGCTCAGTCCTTACCTTTACATACCCTTTGCAATGAAGAAGTACCCAAACCTCCATGAAATGAATAATGATTGTTTAGTATCTATTGTATTTTATCTCTTGGTTATTTTCTAATAGATGATCTAATGTATAGCAATTGTTACATTTTAAATCCAAAGATCTGCTGTACCATTTGACATACTCTTCCCCTCCCCTTCCTTTTTCTGTTTCTATACCCCGTTTAGAATATTTTTTGCACTATGTTGTATATTGATGTTGTATTCTATTGCTATTATGTTGTATTTTGATACTCAATAAATTATCTTTTAAAACTTAAAAAGGAAGGCTCTGAAGTGCTGGGGTACCACCAGCACACAGGCTGACCCAGGATCAGCAATCCTAGGCTCACTTTACAGGAGACCATTCTCTCAGTAGATCCAATGTGACCCAGACTGATCACCTGCTGCCCCAAACCCACAAAAGAAGGGTACTTGTTCTACTCCTCAAAGAACTCTTCCCTGGAGGGTCCTCCTTCCTGCTGCCAATAGGTCAGCTCAGGCAGGTCCCCCAGTTGAGCTACCTATTCCCCTGTAGGTTCCAGGGCATCCCCCTCATGGCCTGCCTCTTCCTGGACCGTGGGGACTGTGGGGGCTGGTTTCCTATGCGCCCTGCCTCTTCTCTTTAAGGCAGGCACTTGGGCCACTCTTTCAGGCTCCAAGTCCTCTTGAACACCCTTACTTGCTGCCATGGACCATGTGGTCACACACGACCACTCAGGCAGACCCAACATCTCCAAATGAGCACTCCACCTTAGCCTAAGGGGAGCTCTCCAGATCGTTACCCAACAGATAGTCAACAGGCATGGCTGGCCTCACAGCTACCTGAAGAGTACCTGAGACCCCCCCACTCAAAGGGAACCTGAGCCACCTTGCAGTGGCTCTCTGTGTTGTGGGTGACAACAACTGGGTAAAATGCATTGGGGACCACCTGCTCTTCAGACACCAAGTGACAACTGACAGCTATCACACTGGCTCCGGTGTCTCTAACAGCCTCCACTCTATTGCCATTGATGGTCACCCACTGCCTGTACCTTTTAGTGTTATCAGGCAGCTGGGTGTTGGGGACCACCTCACAGTCTACTAAAGAGACTAGGGACATCTCTGCGGGTCCCCTCCCACCTTGGGCACCCATCTCTTCCTCCAGGGCTCTCCTAGCTGTCTGCCGGGTGGTGCACCAGTGGATGCTATCTTGCCTCTCTGTGGGCGTTGAGGATCATAGAATTGGTAGCCCACCTCATCGCCCTGAAAACATTGCATGGGTCCCCTATGAAAAGGTTTACCTGTCGGGCCCCGGGCTTCTTCTCAGGGGGAGGTTGGGAATCCTTCCATTGGTTCCCTTGGGGATTACTTTGGGGCCCTTTCTGGAACTCCCTCAGTTTACCCTTGTCCTCCCCACTCTTCTGCTGGGGACCCTGCCCACCTTTGGCAGGGCCTTCCACATGACCCTTGTGGACCAGGGTGCTCACCCAGCGGTCCGCCTCCTCAGCAACCTTCCTAGGGTTAGTCAGCTTGGCGTAGCTCTGGAAAACAATTACTAGACAAGTGCTCCCAGGCAAACAAATCATAGAGCCCCTGATAATCATTCACTTTGCTACCCTTCACCCAACCATCCATGGCTCTGCAAAAAAGAGTCACATATTCTACCCAAGTGCTAGTTTTTTACAATTCCTAAACCTTTGTCTATAAAGTTCAGGGGTCAACCCATACCTGTTCATTAAGGCTTTCTTCAGTTGCACATGAGCATTCTGATCCTCAGAAGGCAATTCCAATAAGGTATCCCCCAACTGAGGAACTGTCCCCACAACCCTGCTCCCCAATCCTTCTCAGGGACCCGGTGGGAGGTCATAGCTACCTCATAGTCTTTGAACCATTGCCCAATATCTTCATTCTTATGAAACTCCTTAATAAGATCCTTGGGAATGAACACTCTTGTTTCTAAAGGCACATATGGTGCACTGCCACCAGAGGGAGAACATTTGAAACTCTTGGCTTTCAATTCCAATTCCCTCAACCTCCTCTCATGCTCTAAATGCATTCTTTTTTCCTCCAAGGCCATCTTCGTATTCTCCAACTCCATCTGCCCACCTATTTTGAGCTTGGCCAGCTCCATCTTATGCATTCTATCTCTTTCCCTGTCTTCCAACTCTGTTGGGGACAGTTCCATTGAAGACTGCTGCCTGCTCTCAAAGGTAAATTCCTCCCATCCAGGCCCACTGGCCCCTCTAGCTGCCCATCTAAATTCTCTACCTCCTCCCTAGGCTCTTCAGGATGCTCAGTGGCATTCATAGTTTCTAACCAGGCCTTCAGCAGCTTTTGGTATTCCTCTTTCATGGTGAGGCCTTTCAGAGAGACTTTGAATTTCCTGCAGGCAGCTTTGAGGTAAGACACAGTGTAAGTGTCAATCCTATCTTCTTCAAAATCAATGTCAACAGATGCAATGAATGCTGCTTTCCTCATGGTGATAAACAGTTGGCAGTTCTCAAAAAGCAAAAAGAAGTTCCAAGGAAAATTCTACCAAAAAGTATGTGGTTGCGTTATGGTCTGCACTCACTAGTAGTGTACACCAATCACTGTATATGAGTCACAAATTCAAGTCCAAATCCTCTCCGCTGACCGCCAATGTTAGAACTGGGAGGTCTAGTTCGCAGAGGTAGGTACCTTTGTCCAAATAGGGACCCTTGCTTCTAGTCAGGGTAAGGGCTACACTTCTAAAATAACCCCTGCTCACCCCCTTGGTAGCTTGACATGAGCAGACAGGCTTATCTCAGAGGCAGTGTGTAAAACACATTCAGTAATACAGTGAAAACACTACAAATGAACACCACACCAGTTTAGAAAAAAAGTAATCTTTACTAGACTGAACACAAGACCAAACGGCAAAAATCCACAATACTGTAATAGAAAATAGACTTTTAATGAGTATTTAGTTGCACTCTTATAGTAGGCTGGTGCATTTGGAAGCCAGAACAAGAAACACTAAGAAATGATTCTTTCCAAGCATGTTGGGGGGTGTTAGAACTGGGGGTCTCTAGTTGCAGGGGTAGTTACCTTGGTCCAAAGAGGGACCCTTGCTTCTAGTCAGGTTAAGGGGCTACACTTCTAGAAATGACCCCTGCTCACCCCGTTGGTAGCTTGGCAAGAGCAGACAGGCTTATCTCAGAGGCAGTTTGTAAAGCATTTGTGAACACATACAGTAATACACTGAAAATACTACAAATAGACATCAAACCAGTTTAGAAAAATAAGTAATCTTTAGTAGACTTAACACAAGACCAAATGATAAAAATCCACAATACAGTAATCAAAAATAGACTTTAAAATGGCAGAAAATAGCTTCGTTCAATGTAGATGGTAAAAGCAACACTTTACTCTCAGTGTACCTTAGATGCGTCACGCAAACAAACAAAAGGATCGCAGGGAAGTTGATGCGCTTGTCATTACACTAAGGGGAATGGATGCGTCAGTTCCTTACTGCTGCGCTGGGGAGGTGATACGTTGCTTCCATATAGTGTGGGGAGTTGATGCATTGTTTCTTACTGCGGCCCGGTGATGATGTGACAAGATGGCGCCATGATGAGACGATCCGGTGTGATGCGAGAAAATGGCATCTTGATGCGATGCTACAACGTTGGATGCTATGCGTGCACGTCCAACGGCCGTGCGGTGAACTTCTGAGCTGCGACAGGCCCTGCGACATGCTTTTCCCGTGATCCAACGGTGACCTCTGCAGTGGCAACACGATTCTTTGATGATGCGACGCGCTTTATCGATGATGTGAAGTAGTGTGGCTCACTGGTTAGAGGCGGCAGACCCGAGAGCAGAGGACGGCCCGGGACCAGGGTTCGATTCCCAACGCGGCAGGTTTCTGGACCAGGGTCAGCGGACTCGATAATTCTCTCGCCTCGGTGCCCACTCTGATCAGCGATCGCACTCGGCAACTCTGGGCACTAGCTTGCCTCATCTTCACTAACGGCCCCACCAGACCGCCGGGGATGCCTGGTCTCACCCTGGAGATACCCATTAAGGGACCATCTCTCAGGGAAGCCAGGAAGGGTTTCGCAGCGGTCGAAGCGCGGAGATACTCCTCCGGGAGTCTATCCTAGCGCTATATAAACTTGCAATTAATGTGACGGCGAACAGCTACAGCGGCGGCACGCTTCTTCCGTGATGCGACGTCAACTGCTGCGGCGGTGACACGCTTCTCCTCGTTGCGTCACGCTTCCAGCTCCCAGCGACATGCAGTCTTCTCATAGGGCTCAAAAAACAGTAGGCAACTCTCTGCAGGCATAATTCTCAGCAAGGAAATTCAGGGGAGCTGGTGGTGAAGTCTTGTATCCCTGAGACTTTAAGGAGGAGGCATGTACAGTTCGATCCCTTGGAGATTCTTCTTCAAGATTGCAAAAGTACACCCAAAGTTCCTTTTCTCCTTTCCTTGGCAATAAAGTAACCAATTGCTGGGGAAGCAAGACATTGACCACTTACCCGCACAATAAAAAATTACTCCTCACTTCACTCCGCTGTTTTAGCAGGAATCAGGGGAAAAGACATCACCCCAGCGCTATCTTGGTTAGCGCTCTAGTGTTTGGCTCGCTTGCAACTGCCTTCCTATTTAGGAGGGGCGATGCAAGAACGCAGTGCGCCCGCACAGCGGTGCACCGGAGATGCGCCAGAGGCAAGCCCGTCTGCGCCCTTTCCCGCGTCTGCCGCACCTACGGCCAAAAATGCTGCCCGTTTAAAAAGCACCAGGATAAACTATACTAAGGAATTTCTACTTAGCATAGGTAAGCAGGAAGTGGGGTGGAGGTATCAAAAAGATCTGCCACAGGCTATTGATACCTTAATGTGCGGCTTGATTAATAGTAGATCCTTGGTTAAACACATTCAAGAAGTGTCGGGCCTGCTAAAAGAAATGGACCTGGATGTCCTTTTCATTACAGAGACCTGGACTAGTCCTGATTCTTCTGTTGAGCTGGGTTTTGCCTGCCCAGGAGGCTACAAGATGTTTCATAAACGCAGGGCCTCGGGAAGAGGCGGGGAGTTTGGGGTTATATTCAAGGAGAGATGGAACTTTACCCCCCTACAGATTGATAAGGTTGCAGGGATAGAACTGTTGGGCTTTACCCTGCAAGAAACAAAAGGAAGGCTATTAACAGGTATGATCTGTTATAGACCTCCGGGCCTAGATACCCAGTACCAGGTATTGTTCGACACTATCGCTGCCCTGGCCTTGACACACTCCAGAATGTTGCTTCTAGGAGATTTTATTCTATGGGATAATGGGATTTTAGGGAGTCACCTGAAGGACCTGCAACATATATGTGAGAATTGTGGCCTAGTTCAGCTGATACTGGAACCAACCCATTCAGGAGGACATGTGCTGGACCTTGTGTTCGCAAACCAGACTGAGAAGGAGGTTATTGGTATACTGCCGCAAAGCTGGACTGACCATTCCCTGATCCATTTTAAGATTACTATATCTACCCACGTGAATAATAACAACTGCCCAGTGACCTACCGAAGGGAAGGAGATTGGGCTAAATTACCAAAAGATAAAACAGACCCAATTTTCCCCAACCAGATACTTTTTGCCCCAGCTGACTCGGTGGGCAAGAAATATCAAACTTATTGTAACAATATTACTGATACCCTAGACAGGCTTGTCCCCATGAAAAGGATAAAGAACAGAAGGAAACCTCAGCTCCCTGGTTCAGTGAGGAGCTGAAACTGTTACGTAATCAGTGCCGACAGGCTGAGAGGAAGTGTCAAAGATTCTATTAAGAATTTGATAAGAAATTGCTGAAGCTAGTGCAGGCTCAATATAAAGGGACCGTTGCCAAGTCGAAAGCTCTCTTCTATGCCACCTCAATACTGCAAGCACCTAACAGCACAAAAGCTCTCTTTAACATCATAAGAGACCTCTCTAGCCTGGCTTGTACTGGCAATAGGGTGGTTACAACACAAAAACTTAGCGATGAAATTGCCATCTTTTTTGAAGAAAAGATTGCTAAAATTGTTGGGGGGCTTGAACAGGGTAAGGCCAGCAGTCAGGATACATTATCTCAGATAGGCGAGGAGGAACCACGGGCAGAAACATCTATTGAGTGTTTCCAACCTCTCACTGAAGAGCTTTTTAACAGCCTCGCTCTTAGTGTATCCTCCCGATCCCCCTTAGACCCCCTTCCTCATAGGACTTGGAAGGAGTATAGACCGGAAATATTTCCGTGGATGTGATTGATCTGCTGCCAATCCTTGGAGGAAGGAGTGGTTCTGGAGGTATGGAAGCAGGCAGTGGTAACTCTCCTGCTCAAGAAACCCTCGCTGGACCCAACAAACCCAGCCAATTTTAGCCCTATATCTCTCCTGCCCTACCCTATAAAAATTTTGGAAAAGGCTGTCAGCAAGTCTCTGTTGAGTTATCTTGAAGATAACCGTTTATTGGACAGGGATCAGTTTGGGTTCTGCCCAGGCCATGGGACTGAAACTGCGCTGGCAATTGTGTTGGATACTCTGCGAATGCGAGCCAACAATGGTAATTCATCAGTGTTAGTTGTTATTTGACATGTTGGCCGCATTCGACACGGTAAGCCAATTCTCTGATGTGTTTCAGAAAGAGTCTGAAGACCTGGCTATTTGCTAAAATCTGAGATTACTGCACCCCCACACTCAGTTCTGTTCTCTGCTGATTCCATCTGATCAGGTTTTCCAAGCGCCAGGATACCCGTAGGGTGACAGTCTGCGCTATATAAGTGTACGATACGATGCGATACTGCAGGTCAACCCAAACAGCACAGTACAGGGGCAGTCTCCTCCTTCAGCTTCCTTGGTTCTTCTCCTTGGCAAAGGTTCATCTTGATTCACAGAAGTGATGTAAAGTTCCGGGGTCTGGGTAACCCTTTTTATACACACAAAACCTTTGTCTCTGAAGGCAGAGAGTGTCTGTACCTAGTCCAAACCAGTTCTTGGTGCATTCTGCCAGTGCACAACTTCTTTCTTTGTCAGTGTGGGCCAGGGTCATCAGACGCACCACAGGAAGTGGAGCCAGCCTTGTGGAAGGCAGGCACAGCTCTATTCATGCCCAGGTGCTACTCCTCCCACCACTCCCAATGCATATAGGTCTATTAAGCCTAGTGCTGACTCACCCTGCCTCCTGGAGCCATCCAAGTGCCTGTCACTCACAAACCAGAAATGGAATACACAAACCTAGCAAAAGCATGCTGGATGCTTAGGAAGGTAAATACCTACTTCATAAAAGTGTTTTTTCAAACTCAGAACGTTAAAACGAACTTCACTAAAAGATGTATTTTATCATTCTGAGTTCAGCCATACTTAATTCATTTTTCTACCATGTTCCCTGGGTCAGTTAGGATTATAAGATGTTATAATCAAACTGCCCATTCTGGCCCATGGGAACAGGTAGCCTTGCAATAGATAACAAGCATTTGCAATGCAATAGGTCTCGCATTAGGAAAGTTTGAGCTATTGGTCTTGTAAATGACAATTTTTTATTTATGTGTTGTTTTTGAAAATAGCTAAATTAATAGCTTTGTCATTTACAATGCCAAAAGTTATAACTTTTGCAAATGTGACACCTATAGCATTTGTAATGCAACATGTTTTGTATTTACGTGACTTAGATGTATTGATATTACAAACAACAATGGCTTTTAATTTTTTTAATAATTAATACTTAAATAAAAGTGATTGTAATTTATAATGGCAATAGCTTAAACTTTTGTAAATAACTTTTGTGAAGATTATGTTCAGTGTATTTTATTGTGACGAAAATCCAAGAACAGAAGTGAAATATTAACATATTTTTATGCCATTTGTAATAAAGCTTGAAACATTGAGAGAACATATTTGAACCAGTGATGCTGTTGTGGTGCTGAGTGATGCTGTGGATGTGCTGAGTGATGCTGTGGTTGCGCTGAGTGATGCTGTGGTTGCACTGAGTGATGCTGTAGTTGCGCTTAGTGATGCTGTGGTTGTGCTGAGTGATGCTGTGGTTGCGCTGAGTGATGCTGTGGTTGCGCTGAGTGATGCTGTGGTTGAGCTGAGTGATGCTGTGGTAGCGCTGAGTGATGCTGTGGTTGCACTGAGTGATGCTGTGGTTGCGCTGAGTGGTGCTGTGGTGGTGCTGAGTGGTGCTGTGGTGGTGCTGAGTGGTGCTGTGGTGGTGCTGAGTGGTGCTGTGGTGGTGCTGAGTGGTGCTGTGGTGGTGCTGTGGTGGTGCTGAGTGATGCTGTGGTGGTGCTGAGTGGTGCTGTGGTGGTGCTGAGTGGTGCTGAGTGGTGCTGTGGTAGTGCTGAGTGATAATGTGGTGGTGCTGAGTGGTGCTGTGGTGGTGCTGAATGATGCTGTGATGGTGCAGAGTGGTGCCGTGGTGGTGCTGAGTGATAATGTGGTGGTGCTGAGTGATAATGTGGTGGTGCTGCTGAGTGATGTTGTGGTGGTGCTGAGTGGTGCTGTGGTGGTGGTGCTGAGTGGTGATGTTGTGGTGGTGCTGAGTGGTGCTGTGGTGGTGCTGAGTGATAATGTGGTGGTGCTGAGTGATAATGTGGTGGTGCTGAGTGATAATGTGTAGTGTAGTTGCTATTTTCCCAATAGGTTCTGCGCATTGGAATAACATAAACAGCAGTGTAGACGTAGGACTGAGGTCATATAGGTCTCTACTGACTATGTTAAACTTAATTTAGGTTTGCGCCAGCAAGCTCAGAGGTCACTGGAAACTTTCTTGAATGAATAGGGAGGGACAAGCTCCCCTGGCTCAGACAAGAAAGGATTCAGTTTCCGACAACCGCATAAACATGACAACTTTGCTCCCTCAGAATAAGAGTATATCTCTAGAGTTGTGTGAAAACAATAGACAGCTATTTCACTCAGTCAGAAGTGCATACTTAGTTTCACCAGAATGCAGAGAAATAGAGAGACGGGCGTTTTCAATAAAAAGGTGTTATTTATTGAGCAGTCTTCTTTCTCATGCAAGAGAAATGAATTGCCACAATTGCAATACTTAAAGTAAAATGCGTACAGTAAAAGTAGTATTATGAAATAATACTGTAAAAGCATTGATATGGTTTCTTAGCCATATGATACTTTAAAAAAGATAAAATATATACACACATAAATACATTGACTAACGTACTCAACTGGTGCTTCTAACTAAGCCTACCCCGGTGTACCTGACCTAAGCCTAATACGTGGGAAGGGATAAGTAAGTAGCAGTTTAAGTTAAGTTGGTTAAGATTATTTTGCCAAGAATCTGCATCAAGAATTCTCTCAAGGGTTTAGTCAGCTCCGTACCTTGGTAATAGAATGTGGGAGGTCTGGTATCTCTTTTCCTCAGGACTCGATATCCCAGCAACCTGCAAGGGTAGGCTGGAAACACCGGAGCTGGATTTTCTCGGCTGGAGAAAAAGACAGCGTCTCTTTCAGTGCGTCAATCGGGAGGAGCGGCTTACGTGGGCTCTCGCATTAGCTGGGCTCTCGGGCAAGTAGATGGCCGCTCTGCTCCAAACCACTGTGTGTTTGCTTAAGGCAACTGTTGGTATTTTATACCTGGAAGGTGCCGGGTTTGACGTAAGGTTGGACATAAGACGTCACTAAGAACTAACAGTTCCTTCTGGACTCCAGGAGTTCTTGTTCAAATCAAAACAAAAGCAGGGGGGATTTCCCGGGCTGATGGAGGCTTGGTTTGTTTAAAGAACGCATTGTACTTTCTAGGAGTCTAAGGGGAGTAGCCGTACCGTATTCGGACTGCATGGGCTATTACTAAACATGGATATGATTCTTATGCCTTTATAAGGATATAGTTTATTATACCCACATAAGGGCATAAATCGGGAATATCGAATTAGGGTCCTAGATAGAAACACAACACCCACTCCACGGATTAATGTCCATCATTACTAAAAACGAAGCAATAGTAAACATATAACGATGCATGTGTGTTTTCCAACCCACCTCAAAATACATATTTTGCATTTGAAATGGTATATGGTAAATACACGAAAATGAGTATTGGTACTGTACGTTTTTTAAGCAGTGTCATCATTCAGTTAAAAAATGCATAATATATCAGCTGAACGAATTGCAAAAATTACACATGAAATGGCTCTGAATACAGAAAAGAAGGTCGAGACCATTCCATCACATATTTATACAAAAATGCTGTATATGTACTAGAGGCTGAGGTAAAATATTGTCTCTAGTATCCTAAAAATAGAAGCTCTGTTCTCTAAGAAAAGTTCTACTTTAAGCAGAGTACCCTGTGCCAAAAAAAGGTAAATATTTTGGAAGTGGAAAAAAAATAATTTCGTTTTCATGGGAAAAATAGTTCCAAATGTTTTCAGTAGCTTTGTTTTAACAAAACTGAAGGCCAAATTCAGAGTTCAGGGAACGCTGTGTGCTCATTGTTTTTAAAAGTTATTCTCATTGGCTGGAGAGAACATCATATCAGACAGGCTTGCAAAAAATTGGTCTACAACATCAGGTGAAAGTTCGACCAAGTTCGAAAATGCTGCAACAGTGCAATTATGTGCGTGATTGCTATCATCGGTGTTTGGATCAGCAATGCTCACAGAAGGTTGTACCTGTTCGGTGCTGCTTTCCTCTCGTACCTCACTGCCACCTACTCGTAGAGGTGAAGTCTCAACGAATGCCGTCATCAGATCAGTAGCCGCTGGGGACAACACGATGCATGAGTCGTTACAGGACCTAGCAAAGTATCGATATCCATTGGTACTGCTGATTGTATTGTAGGACAGACGTCCAACACCCATTCTTCTCCGCATAGCAGACATCGAAGCACAGATAAAATGCAATCTTGCCAGATTGGTCTGAATGAAAGAAACCAAGTTGCACTTAAATCTCTTAGC
Organism: Lissotriton vulgaris; assembly: GCF_964263255.1. Classification (NCBI taxonomy): domain Eukaryota; kingdom Metazoa; phylum Chordata; class Amphibia; order Caudata; family Salamandridae; genus Lissotriton; species Lissotriton vulgaris. The sequence goes on from NC_141697.1 coordinate 866,906,021, forward strand.
CGGGCCAATCCGAGGACCTTAGTGATACGGTCTCGGCATCGTATTGCTAGGATCGTTTCTTCCATTGTTGCTAGAGTCTTGTCTGTGGATTGGCTTGCCATATCGGTGCAGAAAGAGTAAAGATAAAATTCCTGCCACGAGTCCCAAGATTAAGGGTAGGCCGCCGAAGACAGAATGGACAAAATTTGGGAAAATGCCCAGAACTGTTTCAAAGGGTGCTAACAGTCCCGAAAAAATTGTCTTAAATACATGTGCGATGCCACTGGTATCAGACATGTTTAAAATTTGGCTTAACACTTCTACGAAATGTACGGGGCAATTTGTCGATAAAAGGGTATGTTTCTCTGCTGCTGTCCTTGCAACTTGCAGATCATATGTTTCTTTGGATGACGTTAAAGGCACAGTTGTCTATAAAAGAATAGACTTCATTCTGCTTAAAGTATCAATTCGAATAGAAGAGATATTCAACCGAGGTCATAACGCAGTCTCCATGTCTGGATTGCTGTGTGGATACAATACTTGCATTCAGCAAACGGCCCTGGAAGTTACAGTTGTCAGATAGGCTTTTCCTGGCAGCATGCCACAACAGCTGTGATCACTTATTAAAACGTAACTACCGTTAGAAAATGGTCTAAAAAATGGCTCTATCCGTTTTGCAGGCGTGCCATGCAGGTGACATGAAAGGTTATTTGAAGACCCTTCGCAGGCTCCATGCAAATTAATAGCTTGACACAGAAGTGTACCGCTTAGTGATGTTTTACAATTTTTACCACTAAGAAATACCTCCTTGTTCCCTTCACTATAACATCTGTGTGTATAAGGTAAATCCCAGGTTGATTTGATGTATTCTTTACCCAACCTTTCATACTGGCCTGCTGGTATATACTCTTGGCAGTATTTAAACTGGAAAGTTGTAATCGGAATTGTAATTGTTCCATGTATTATCCATTCAATGACAGGTCTCTCTGACATTGTCAATGGTAATCTCTCAATTTTTTCATTGCTCAGAATCATATAGTCTGTTCCTTTTTGTGCCAAACTGATTTGTTTATCAGTAAGGTTAAAGATAGAAAATAATGATGTTATGTTGATTAGACGCCATGGCACGTAGCCTAAACGTAGGTTTTTCAACGTCCAGCCAAGTTGTACAATAGAACGTAATTGAGACTGAAAATGTTGTAACATTAGTAAGTCCTGCTCTATTATATCAAAGGCCGAAGATACAATACTGTCCAGTGAATATATTCTGGAAGACAGAGTCGTTAACCCATTGTCCACAACAGAAAGTGATTTTTCCAAATGTATACGATCAATTTCTCGTATTTTTTCCGCTGTTTCAATTTGCATTACTTTCCAAGCTTCGTTGTATGCAGCGTATATACTGGCCGCTATGAAATGTTTTTGACGCTGTTTGCATGGTCCCATTATGAAATCACGCAAGTCAGCACCGTCTTTAAGTAAAGTCAAGTGTTGCTTAATTTCAGCCAGTGTGTATTTCTGTAGCCACTCAAGGCATAGTTTCCCTACACTGTGTGTTGTAACTATCCCTGGATGTTGTCTCTGGGAGTATCTAGGGTCTGGTCTGGTCATTTTGAACCCCTGTGTTTTGTTCAGGAATCTATCTTGACAGTTATTCGTGTCTGTTGGCCAGATCAACCACTTTTTCCAATCAGTATGTGTTCTGTTTTGGTGTAAAATATGAGATACGTCTATCTCCACATCAGTATTGCTGTCACTATCAGGTATGGGTTTCGGAATAGACGGTGTATTTAAATCTTTTATCTTAGCTAGGCCAAGACAAGTAGTTTGTTGAATTGTGTCATTCAAGAATATTATTTGTTCTGGGATCATGCAGGCCCTAAATAGTGCTTCTAGGCCTTGTACTTGACAATCTTTGGAACCCCAGATTGTTTTTGTTTCAATGGTGTTTTTCCAAAATTCAAAACCAAATGTAGACATTTTGTCATAACATTTTTCCGAATAAATCAGTTTAGTATTTGTCAACATAGTTTTCATTCCTGTCCTATTTAACATTTTGAAATAAAATGTTCCTGGATCACTGTTATTAAACCCTGAGAAGTATTGGAATTTCTCATAAAATGTTTTCGAACTGCCTTTTGGTGGAGTTGGACAGTGTTCCCACTGGTTATAAGATAAAACATTTCTAGGCTGAGCAGTTTTATGCAAATAGTGATCACCATAATGGTTGTAACAGTATAACTCTTCATAATTCGCTGAACCCTGCAAGTAATCATGTTCAGTAAACTTGGCTGACATTACTAAATCTGACATCATAATATTAATGTTTTCAAAGTCCCAGTCATCAGAGAAGGTACTTGGTGTCACAAAGTCACTTAATGAAATCTTGAAGAGCTCGACCGGGCCAAAAATGTCATAATCAGTTCTGTCCCATGCTACCCCACCGGGTATTGGATTGGCTGTGATGTTCACTGATGACAGTTCTCTTTTCTCGATGTGAGAGGATGTGTGAGGCTTTAGGACCAAGTTGATGTTCTGGCTTGCTGTGTCCATTGTACTATATTTTCCATCAATGAATTGTCCCAAACATAGAACCATGATGAGCCAAAGCAGGAGGAAAAGTACACCTAACACAATCCAAAATTCAATCCATGGTGAAATTAGATATGTTTCTTTAAGTTGGTGCAAAAGTTCAATTACTTTGTCTTTGAAAGTTTTTGTTGGAGGCGTTTCTTCATGCTCGCTTTGATCTTCAGAGAAGTCGTCGAAATTGATGAAGTAGCCAGATGCAGTTCTGTCAATTGTTGGAATTGCTTCCGGATTTTCATTTGCTTTTGCATTTTTATTTGTTTCATTTGCATAGTCTGAGGCTACATTGTGGTAGACAGGTGTTTCTTGACGAACTGGTGAGATTTGGGTTTCAAGAGGCACAAGTTCCATGGCTTTGTTGCATAGTCCTTTTTTATTCACTGCAGGTTTATCAAATGTGATTAGTCTCTCAGTTTGAACCTCTTGGACCGTTGCAAATTTTGGTATTCTGCTATTTCTTGTGAGTCCACTGGGCCTACTACTTATTATTGGCCACATGATTGTGGTTTTACCAGGTTGATGGATACAACTCGGTTCTCCTTTTTACCAGCAAGTGGCGGTAGTACAGCTAATCTTGTTCCGTTGATAGCTAAGGCAGGTACTGCTTTTCTGTAAGAAGGCCCAAATTCCTTCTTTACCGCAAACTTTTCTCTGACCAGATCCCCAATCTTTGGAATCCAGACAGGTCTTGCTGGGACAGGTGGTTTTTCTTCAGTGGCTGTCGGCTGTAGTTTCAACTTTATGTTACTCAGGTTTTTTCTTGTTTCATTTAAATCCTGTAAAACAGCCAAACGATCTTTGATATCAAAGGGTTTTGCTTCTACCACTGAAGTATGACTATCAAGATCCTGAATAAGCATTCTAGTCCCGAACAATAGTTCGTATGTAGTGAGACTTTTTAGAGAATTTCTTGGCAGATTATTAAGACTACGTTGGACACTTGTTAAATGTTTGACCCACCCATCACCCGAACCTAATACCTTCGCCGTTATAGATTGCTTTATGTCCCGGTTTTTTCTTTCCACAACCGCATTTCCCTCAGGATGGAAGGGAGAAGAGTACCGCAATGCAAAGCCCATGCTGTTCATGGCCTCTTTGTAAGCTCGAGAGCTAAACGCAGGACCTTGATCAGAATGTAGCATGCCAATTGCGTATGTGCCGATATAGACTCGCAAATCTTTTATAACAGTTCTGGCGTCAGCCGAGTGCTGGGGCCACATTTTTAAGTGAATTAAGTCTTTAATAATTATGGGACGCATTTCTCCGACTGGATTTCTGCGCTATAGATAGCCTGATGCTATCTAAGAGTGGTATCTGGGCTACAGGCTGGTCCTGTTCACAACTGCGATCTCTGTTGCAGTCCTTGCAATTTTTTGCAAAATAGTAGATATCTACGCTCATTCCGGGCCACCAGTACTCCGATTGTAATTCCATCAGAGATTTCAGGATCTCTTGGTGCCTCAGACCCAACCCCATATGTGCTTCTTGTAGTAAGAAGATTCTCCGGTTCGTGTTTGGAATTACCCTATCCCCCACTCCAGGGATTCAAGCAAAAGGAACGGAGTTTGCATCAATTATGTATGTATTACTGAGTGGATAGTTCAGAGGTAATGCTGCGTAGTCACCTTTTAAAGCTGCTTTCACCGCAAGCATGGTTTCTCCATCTATGTGTTTTTCTGAACGCTTTTTAGTGGCTACGGAAGCCAGTTGAACCGCTTCTGCTGTGGCTGTGTTAGCCAATGAATTCCCTGCAACGTGAATGCCATCTTGTCGATGACTCAGTGCGTGTATCACGTGAGTCTTTCGTAGTTCTTCCTGCAAAAGAACTACCTGTTCCCAAAGCGTTTTCTGCTTTGGGATAGCACCTGTGTCATCTTTGTATCCGTTTTTGATCCTTGTCTGCATGTCACTGTTGTACGATTTGACGCAGAAATACGAATCGCACACTATTAGTGTGGGGAATTTGCGATCTGCATTTTCAAGCGCCATCTTTAAAGTTCTTATTTCGGCTCGCTGAGCTGAACATTTCCTGAGTGATTCAGTTTTGGTAATCATTGGTTTGAATTTACCAGAGCGCCAGCAACCTTTAACAATTGCGCACGCTGCATCGTAGGATTTATTTTCTACATCATAGTGTTGTGCGAATCTGACCATATAGATTACGCAGGTATATTGTTCTAGAGGCAGAATTTCAGCTGGCAGAGGATATTCTCGTTCATATACTAGATCATCTAGTTTTTTCAGTTTTGGGTCAAAATAGTATTTCACGTCTTCTGTAGCAAAATAATTTTCCCATTCTATCCATTTTGGATCTAAGGCCACTTTAATCAGATTACGTGGACTTGTTAATGCCTCAAGGGCTGATTCCGCTGAGAAAACAGATATTCTTCTGCCTTGGGCTAGGGCTTTTTCTGTTGCTACAGCAGTTTTAACCGCTGTCAGAATTTTTTCTGTACAACTGAATTTAATTTCAGCTTGATTGTACAAATGAGATTTGTAAGCTATAGGTACCGTTTCTCCCTCATTAGAGGTCAGGTATGTGAATCCGCATCTTCCTGGGATGACTCGGATTACAATATTGCGTGTGTTTTCGCGAGTTTGTAATTTTGTTTTAGCTAACATGTCTGTTTGCAATGATCTTAAAATCTCTGTGTGTTTCTGAGTCCAATTGGTTTGTTTGAAATCTGGTCTTATTAATTCATAGAGAGGTTTAACCCTCTCGGCATAATTTAGAATGCATGTTCTTCCGAAATTCAGGAAACCTAGTATTGATTGTAAATTCTTCAGCGTTTTTGGTGCTTGGAGTACTGCACATTTCTCTAAGAAATTGTCTGCCAGGCTTCTGCCTTCACTTGATAATTCATATCCTAAAAATAGGACAGTTAGATGGGCAATTCGTGACTTTTTAAAGTTGAATTTGTAACCCTCTGACGCGAACCCAAGTATTATGGTGTTCACCCTTTTTAAGTGAGTCTCCAGGTCATCATCTGTGAGATAGATGTCATCGACATATGATAATGCTTCATCAACATATATTTGTAGTAACTCTGTTACGCTTGCTGAGAATAATACTGGGCTATTCTTGAATCCCTGTGGGAGTCGACAGAAGTGTTTTTGAGACCCCATTATTGAGAAAGCGGTCAAATACCTGCTTTAGGTGCAATGTTTTGACAAAAGAATCCATTAGAGATGTCTAATGTCGTTTTATATTTTTTGCTCACAATGTTATTTATTAGTGCTGTACTATGTGAGTTTTGTACTGCAAATGTTTTACAACAGGAGTTAAGGTGTCTGTAGTCCAAAACTCGACAATATGAATCGTCTGGCTTGGAGACAGGAAACAAAGGATTGTTCATTTGAGAGGTGCATGTTTCGATCACCCCTTGATATTCAAGTTGATCTAAGATCTCCCTGACTTGTTTTTTAGCTTCCTGTTTAACTGGATACTGCCTTTGTGCAGTGGGCTGATTTTTTAACTGGATCTTGTTGTGAGGTGAGTCCTCATCCCGTCCTACATAAATTTTTGTATAAAGCAGAAGCTCGGGCCACTGCCCATTTTCTTGCCAATGTGTATTTTTTATGAATCGGGATATGATTCGAGAATGCAGGCATAATCCTTTCTTTGCCATGAGGGCACTCCCTGACAAACTCCAGTGGCCAGTCTTTCTCAGCTAACAGAATATCATAGCCTTTTGAAAGTTTTTCCCAAAAGAGACCTTTTATTTTTCTAGTTTTATCTCCTTCTGTACGTAATGTTATTTCATATAGTTTATGGGGCACACTAACTTGTGTGTCTGCAGTTTCCACCAGAATGTACTCATTCGTGTCCACTGTCTCCAGAAGATTCATCAGGATCTTGCGAGCTATGGTCACTTCTGCTGCGCTGTCTAGCATTGTCTGGGCCCACTCTCCATTTTTCAGTTGTGTCTTCAGAATTCTCGGCATGTTTAATCTTAATACTTGTTACCTTCTTTCTGGGAAATTGTAATTTTTACTTTGAGGAGCAGGTTCCTTGTCTTTGGACTTGACGTGCTCTTCTCTGTGTTCTGACCGTCCTCTTCTTTCCGATTTCTGTGAGGAAGATCGAGAAAGATTGAGTGAGAAGGATTGAGAGGGATGTGTATCAACATCTTGATATCTGTCTGGTTTTCTTATTTTATCCCTATCTCTAAGGTTATATCTTTTTTCAGAGGGCTCCCTTTGGGGAGACTTGTCTTCTCGGCCTGGAGATCTCTCTCTACGCTGAGGAGACCTTCCTCTGGACTGGAAATGCTTTTCCCTGGGAGTGGATTGTCTATTACCATCGCAACTCTTTTTTGGAGTTTTTAAATTATTTTTAATAAATGTTTTTTCAGGATTTTCCGTTAGTTGGGGTTTTACCGGTTTCCCACCCAAACTATCTCTTCCTAGCTCTTCATAGGATTTTTCTATGATTCTGGCAAGTTCAAATGGTTGTTCTGCTATATTTGTCTCCTTCAATTTCTGGCGGATCTTTATATCATCCCTTGCCAATTGAACTAATTCTCTATATGCCTTTGTTAACTCTTTTAGTTTAACTAGGAGTTCTTCGCTTGACATTATTTCGTAGTCTGGGTGTGTTGCATAGGACCGGCCCCGTTTCTTCTGGTCTACCTAGTGGACCGAGCCTGGTGATGTGATTATTATGTTTTAGGGCGCCATTAAACCAGAGCAGGTGCTCTTGGTAATTTAGTGGGATTTCAATGTCCTCGAAAGGAGTGTATTCATCCGGAGGTTCCTCTATTTTGTAATAGTGGAAATGTTTTGTTACAGCGTGTGCTGCTGGAAAATGTATCCATGAATAGAATACCTCTGTCTGCCGATATTCATGTGCCTCTACCACGAATATGACTGTACCACCTTGTGGTGTCAGTCCGTTTTCTATAAGTTTAAGAGTTACAGTTCATCTTATATTGACCGGAATGATTATTGCATCCGGGTCATTATCTTGGAGGGTTGTGTCTTCCTCTAAGAGTCGAGCTGCTAAGGCTTCTCTTTCTCTCTCTTCGTCACTTTCTGACATTTTACTGACTGAAACGTTTCTGTTGCAGATCGAGTTTCAAGGAAACAAAGATTAGGTGCACAATATTTTGGAACACTGTATCCTTCAACGGTGATCAAACCAAAAACTAATACATAGGATTCTCATCCTACTAAGTTCCGGCGGATATTAACCTTTCACCCACTCCAGACGTCTATTGGAATTTTTACGGGAAAAAGGGGTCTGTGTGAAAAAGCACGACTGAGTTATTCTAGTGTCTTGCGTTAGATTATCGCCTTACCAAACGTTGGGCGCCATGTAGTGTAGTTCCTATTTTCCCAATAGGCTCTGCTCATTGGAATAACATAAACAGCAGTGTAGACGTAGGACTGAGGTCATCTAGGTCTCACTGACTATGTTAAACTTAATTTAGTTTTGCGCCAGCTAGCTCAGAGGTCACTGGAAACTTTCTTGAATGAATAGGGAGGGACAAACTCCCCTGGCTCAGACAAGAAGGGATTCAGTTTCCGACAACCGCATAAACATGACAACTTTGCTCCCTCAGAATAAGAGTATATCTCTAGAGTTGTGTGAAAACAATAGACAGCTATTTCACTCAGTCAGAAGTGCATACTTAGTTTCACCAGAATGCAGAGAAATAGAGAGACGGGCGTTTTCAATAAAAAGGTGTTATTTATTGAGCAGTCTTCTTTCTCATGCAAGAGAAATGAATTGCCACAATTGCAATACTTAAAGTAAAGTAAAGTGCGTACAGTAAAAGTAGTATTATGAAATAATACTGTAAAAGCATTGATATGGTTTCTTAGCCATATGATACTTTAAAAAGGATAAAATATATACATACATAAATACATTGACTAACGTACTCAACTGGTGCTTCTAACTAAGCCTACCCCGGTGTACCTGACCTAAGCCTAATACGTGGGAAGGGATAAGTAAGTAGCAGTTTAAGTTAAGTTGGTTAAGATTATTTTGCCAAGAATCTGCATCAAGAATTCTCTCAAGGGTTTAGTCAGCTCCGTACCTTGGTAATAGAATGTGGGAGGTCTGGTATCTCTTTTCCTCAGGACTCGATATCCCAGCAACCCGCAAAGGTAGGCTGGAAACACCGGAGCTGGATTTTCTCGGCTGGAGAAAAAGACAGCGTCTCTCTCAGTGCGTCAATCGGGAGGGGCGGCTTCCTTGGGCTCTCGCATCAGCTGGGCTCTCGGGCAAGTAGATGGCCGCTCTGCTCCAAACCACCGTGTGTTTGCTTAAGGCAACTGTTGGTATTTTATACCTGGAAGGTGCCGGGTTTGACGTAAGGTTGGACATAAGATGTCACTAAGAACTAACAGTTCCTTCTGGACTCCAGGAGTTCTTGTTCAAATCAAAACAAAAGCAGGGGGGATTTCCCGGGCTGATGGAGGCTTAGTTTGTTTAAAGAACGCGTTGTACTTTCTAGGAGTCTAAGGGGAGTAGCCGTGCTGTATTCGGACTGCATGGGCTATTACTAAATATGGATATGATTCTTATGCCTTTATAAGGATATAGTTTATTATAACCACATAAGGGCATACATCGGAAATATTGAATTAGGGTCCGAGATAGAAACACAACAATTGTGGTGGTGCTGAGTGATAATGTGGTGGTGCTGAGTGATGATGTGGTGATGCATAGGGAAGAAAGGCACAAAAAACAAGTCTAACAGAGGGCAGAAGGGCAGAAAAACAACGGAAAAACGAGTCTAACAGAGGGCAGAAGGGCACAAAATACCGAGTCTAACAGGGGGCAGAAAGGCACAAAAACCAAGTCTAACATAGGGCACAAAGGCACAAAAAACGAGTCTAACAGAGGGCATAAGAGCAGAAAAACATGGGAAACACGAGTCTAACAGAGGGCAGAAAGGCACAAAAAAACGAGTCTAACAGAGGGCAGAAAGGCACAAACAAGCATTGGTGAAGCAAAGAGGTCTTGTCTTGCAGGCTGCTGCAGTAGATAAATGTAAAAAAAAATCATTGCAAGCCTATGCAACAAAAATAAAGACCTAGCTGCTTATCCTTGCAATTAAATACATTTAAAAAATGAACCATCACATAGAATTTTAACTGAACAGTAGGAGTGCTTATCAGCAGAAACGTGTACAAAGAACAGGTATAGAAACTTTTTAATTTTAATGCACATAGCAGGAGAGTACGATTCATATTACCACAACAAAGGTACTAATAGCTTTGTATTTCTGTAAAGTGAAGACGTATCATAAGCACACAAAAAAAAAACAAGCAGCGATCTCGAGAGGTTGTGGGGCAGAGTGAAGGGTTAAGGGGTAGGAAGAGATGGCACAGGCTGGGCAGGCTGCTATCTGGGTGGGGGTTGTGGGGAAGGGGTGAAAGAAGAGACGGCACAGGGTGAGCAGGCTGCCTCAAGCAGGAAACAGGATGCTTTGATGTGGTGTGCGAGGCGGATGGGGGTGGGAGGCGGGGGAGCAGGGGAGCAAGCGATTGGGAGGGAACCAGCGACAGACTTCAGAACAGCAGCCTTTTCATCTCTAATTAACGCCAAGGAGCCAGAAGAACAGTGTAAGGCTGCGCTTAAGGACAGCTCGTCGTTCACAACGCAACCCAATATATTGCACACATTTAGCTAATCGCAAAGAAGCGAAGTTGCTTCCATTTGTTTGCAGATGGACAATCAATGTAGTCAATAGAAAGCCGTGTGCCGCACTTACCCATTTCAAAGTACGCCTGAGGAAGAGCACTTACGAATAGTCGATTGTACATTTAAACAAGAAATGGGAAATGAAAGGCAAGAAAGGGTGGGAGGGCGGGTAATGAACGGCAAGCAAGGGTGGGAGGGCGGGAAATTAAACAAGTTAAAAAAAAAAAGTACACTGGGAGGGGGGAGGAGAAACGCGAGAGACGGCCTGGTGGCCGTCAAAGTGAAAGTACGGCTGGCCGGCCGTGGGCAGTGAATAAATTAGGGGAGGAGAAATGCCTGAGGCAGAGCGCACGCTGGAAGATGCCTGTTGGAGGGAGGCAAGTGGCTTTGATGTGCACACGCTTTTTAGGTCAATGCGCTTGCACATTGAACTTGCTTTTCACGGGCACAGCATCAAATCGCCCGATGGTTAAGCTCTGGTTAAGCTCCAATATCTCTCGCAAGCTCAATGTGCAAGCGCATTGACAGGCTCGACCTAAAAACGAAATTGGTGGTAAAAAACTATCAGGACATGCCACATACATCAGGGCATGTCCTACCTTTCACATACAATGCACCCTGCCCCAGGGCCTACCTTAGGGGTGGCTAACATGTAGAAAAGGGAAGGTTTATGGACTGGTAAGTGGGTGCACTTACCAAGTCAGCATGGCAGTACTAAACTGCAGACAGGCTCTGCAATGGCAGACCTGAGACACACTTTACAAGCTGCTTATGTGGGTGACACAATCAGTGCTGCAAGCCCACTAGCAGCATTTTATTTACAGGCCCTGGGCACACATGGTGCACTATACTAGGGTGTGGCAAGTAAATCAAATAAGCCAATGATGGAGTCTTTAATGTATTACAATAATTTAATCAATCAATCATAGCATTTGTAAAGTGCACTACATACCGGTGAGGGTCCCAAGGCGCTGGGGGATGCTGCTACTGTTTAAAGAGCCAGGTCTTGAAGAGTCTCCTGAAGGTTAGAAGGTCTTCGGTCTGCTGTAGGCAGATGGGGAGGGTGTTCCATGTCTTGGCAGCGAGGTGGGAGAATGATCTGCCACCGGTGGTCACTCTTTGGATGCGAGGTATGGTGGTGAGGGCGTGGTCTGCAGATCAGAGCTGGCGCGCGGTAGTGGAGGCTGAGTCGTCTGTTGAGGTACGCTGGTCCGGTGTCGTTGAGTGCCTTGTGTGCATGGGTGAGGATCTTGAAGGTTATCCTCTTGTTGATGGGTAACAAAGTGCAGGTCTTTCGGGTGAGGTGTGATGTAGCTGCAGCAGGGGATGTCCAGGATCAGGCAGGCAGAGGCGTTCTGGATGCGTTAGAGTCATTTCAGGAGTTTGGCCGGGGCTCCTGCTTAGAGTGCGTTGCCGTAGTCCAGTCTGCTGCTGACGAGGGCCTGGGTGACCGTCCTTCTAGTTTCAGTGGGGATCCACTTGAATATCCTGTGAACCATGCAGAGGGTGTTGAAGCAGGAGGAGGAGACGTGTTTACCTGCTTTGTCATGGAGAGTGTGGAGTCGAGGATGACTCTAGGTTTCGTGCATGTTTGGTGGGTGTGGGGGGTGCTCCTAGTGCCGTTGGCCACCAGGAGTCGGCCCTGGCCGAGGCGGTGGAGCCAGGGATGAGGACCTCCGTCTTGTCCGAGTTCAGCTTCAGTCGGCTGTTCCTCATCCAGTCTGTGATGGCCTTCATTCCTTCGTGGAGGTTGGTTTTGGCCGTGTGGGGGTCCTTGGTGAGTGAGAAGATCAGCTGGGTGTCGTCAGCTTAGGAGATGATGTTTAAGACGTGTTGTTGAGCGAGTGGTGCCATGTAGACGTTGAACAACGTTGGGCTGAGAAATAAGCTTCGGGGTATGCCGCAGATGATATCAGTGGCTTCGGAGCGGAAGGGGGGGAGGCGGACTCTCTGGGTTCTCCCGGTGAGGAAGGAGGTAGTCCAGTCCAGGGCCTTCTCTTGGATTCCGGTGTCGTGGAGGTGTGCTCTTAGTGTGCGGTGGCAGACTGTGTCAAAAGCGGCTGACAGGTTCAGGAGGATGAAGGCCGTGGTTTCTCCGTTGTCGAGCATGATCCTAATGTCGTTGGTGGCGGCGTGAAGGGCAGTTTTGGTGCTGTGGTTGCTGCGGAACCCTGACTGGGATGGGTCCAGGATGTTGTTCTCTTCAAGGAAGCTGGTCAGTTGTTTGTTGACTGCCTTTTCGATGACCTTCGCTGGGAACGGGAGCAGGGAGACGGGTCGGAAGTTCTTGAGGTCCTTGGGGTCCGCCTTGGGTTTCTTTAGTAAGGCTTTGATCTCTGCGTGCTTCCAGCTCTCCGAGAAGGTTGCTGTCTCAAAGGAGATGTTGATGGTTTTCCGGAGGTGGGGTGCGATGGCGCTGCTGGCTTTGTTGAAAATGTGGTGTGGGCAGGGGTCTTCCGGGGATCCGGAGTGGACGGTGTTCATGATCTTGATGGTGTCGTCGTCGTTGATGTTGGTCCAGGTGAGCAGGCGGTTGGTGCGGGTGGTGGTTGTTGGAGCGGGGATGTCAGCTGTTGCCGGGGTGTTGATGGTGTCGAAGCTGTCGTGGATGTCTGCGATCCTGCGATGGAAGAAGATGGGCAGCGAGTTGCACAGGTCTTTTAACGGTGGGATGTCGTTGGTGTTGGAGCTGGGGCTGGAGAGTTACTTCACGATGCTGAAGAGCTCTTTGCTGTAGTATGCGTTGTAGTCTAGGCAGTTTCTGAAGGCGGTCCTTTTGGCAGATCTGATGAGTTGGTGGTGTCGGCGGGTGGCGTTCCTGTGGGCTATGTAGCTTTCCGGTGTTCTTTCACGGGTCCAGTTTTTTTCTAGTTTTCTGCAGGTTCGCTTAGAGGTCTGGAGCTGGCTCTCCTGCTTAACCCTGGGAAGTGAACTACGCTCTGCTTGTGGAGTTTGCGAAGTAGCAGCAACTTCGCGCTTCGCTGTGAAAGCGAAGTTGTCGACTACTTTCCAATCTACAGCGTAGTGTAGTTCTTTTTCTACCTTGCGCGCTTAATAGTGTTCTCACGTGCACAGTGATGACTTACCGTGGTTCTGCGTTCGCCTTCTTGATTTTCTCTCCCGGTCGCGTGCTCCACGATGTTTGGAATCCGGCCGCACAATCCAGCGAGACTGTGCGATCGCGATCACATCATTTGGATGCGCGATCATGTCATTAGGACGCACGATCTTCCTTCCGGCGCAATGTTGGTAAGATTGCGTTTCCGACCATGCAGAAACTGCAATCTGGCACAGAATACCTCTTGAGCATGATAAAACCTTCTCGAAAATGACCATTTTGCTCAGGAAAACCCCTCAGATTATAATTTGGCTGTAGTCCTTTGTGCAAGGAGTCCTCTTTCTTTTATAATCTTTTTTTCAAGAGTAAGGAAGTGCCCCTGAGTCTCCAACTTCCTGTTCCTGTTCTCCAGGCTCCTCCCAGTGCTTTGTCTATGTGCTGTTCATTTTCATTTGGAATTGGAGCTGGAAGGATCACTTTTTGTGTATGTCTGCTGCATCATATCATTTGATTGGATTTATTGAGGACTTTTGGATTTGAAATTTTCTTTTACAAGTAAGTTGGAGAATTGGTGTACATGTTTGTTTGATTTGGGCTTTTATTATTTTATGCTACAGTTTTCTGGGCTTTTCAATCCTTGTTCAAAATTATTGTTGAGGGAGGCCTGCACTTTCATGAGGGTCCAAGATTTATCTCTTTGAAATTTCATCCAGTAGGCCTAGAGGTACCCATGGGTCCAACCATGTTTCTGTGTTGTCTGTTGAATTTCAAGTTTTTAAACATCATGAATGGCATTGGATTCAAATGCAAATTGTGCTTTTTGGAGTGGAATTTCAGTTTTTGTAGGTGTATTAGTTAAATATTGTCTTTTCAGCCAATAGGTAACCCTAGGAGTTCATATAGTTAGTGTAGGCCTGCTTGAGTTCATTGTATGTACTTTCTGTGGGTGGCCTGGCCATGTAGTGGTGGCCATTTTGTGGGACCAGCCACTGTGCTTTTGCCATAGGCCTCCAAGCTTGTGGCCTACTCTGCCAGTAGGCCCAGAGGTACTACTCGAGTCATCATGGGTGCATGAAAGTTAATCAACTGTTTTTCTGGTGTTTGTATAATTTTGTAACATCATGTATGGCATGGATGGCTTTGGATTGATTTGCAAAATGTGGTTTTTGGTGTGGAATTTCAGGTTTTGGGTGTGTGTTAAATAATATGGCTTTTCCTGCCAGTAGGTAACCCTAGGAATTCAGCTTGTGTAGTTTTGGTAACTTTGCACAGTGCGACAACGCGACCTTACAGTTTTTGTCTTCTTCGCGTGCTCAATCTGCGTGCTCGGGCACGCGATAACAATGTTTTGTACAGTTCGCGCTGCCGAACACGCCAAATTTGCAATCTCATGAGCAATATGTCTCGAGTTGCATAAAACCTTCTCGAAAATGATGATTTTGTTCATTTTGCTAAAGAAACTCCTCAGGTTGTCATTTGGTTGTAGTTTTTGGAGCATGGAGTCATGTTTCTGTTCGTTTTATTTTCTTTTAAAGAGGAAGTTAGTTTCCCAGAGACCTCAACTTCCTGTTCCTGTCCTGTGTATGTGCTTTGTTGTTTGAGGGTGGGCTGACCATGTCGGTAGCGGCCATTTTGTGAAACCAAGCATTGTCCTTTTGCCATAGGCATGCATTGTCTGTCTTCTCTTTATTTTCATGTTGTTGTGGGTGGCCAGGCCATGTGGTGGCAGCCATTTTGTGTGACCTTCCACCGTGCTTTTGCCATAGGCCTCCAAACTTGTAGTCTATTCTGCCAGTAGGCCTAGAGTCCCAGAGGTAGTCAGCGGGGGTGCTTGATGTAGCTGTTTCTATGTTGTCTGTTGAATTTAACATCATTTAGGGCATGGATGGCATTGGATTGAATTCCAAAATGTGGTGTTTGGGGTGTAGTTAACTTTTTGGATATGTGTTAATAAATGCCTTTGTTGTATGTGTTGTTGTGTAACTTTCCAACCTTTTTAGCCATGTGGATTTTATTTTTTGCATTGAGCTGTGATGTGTAAATAAAATAACAGGCATCCTCCTTTGTCTGGCCATATAGGGATATAGGCCTGCTTGAGTTTATTGTATGTACTTTCTTGTTGGTGGGCTGACCATGTGGGTGGTGGCCATTTGGTGAAGCCAGGCATTGTGCTTTTCCCATAGGCCTGCCTTGTCTGTTTTTTTTTTGTTTTCTCATTTTTTGCGATGTGGTGGCGGCCATTTTGTGGGACCAGCCACTGTGTTTTTGCCATAGGCCTCCAAGCTTGTGCCCTACTCTGCCAGTAGGCCCAAGGGTACTACTCGAGTCATCATGGGTGCATGAAAGTTAATCAAATGTTTTTGTGGTGTTTGTTTAAGTTGTGACATTATGTATGGCATGGATGGCTTTGGATTGATTTGCAAAATGTGGTTTTTGGTGTGGAATTGCAGGTTCTAGGAGTGTGTAAATAATATGGCTTTTTCTGCCAGTAGGTAACCCTAGGAATTCAGCTTGTGTAGTTTTGGTAACTTTGCACAGTGCGACAATGTGACCTTACAGTTTTTGTCTTCTTCGCGCGCTCTATCTGTGTGCTCCGGCATGCGATAATGACTTTTTGTACAGTTCGCGCTGCCAAAAACGCCGAATTTGCAATCTCGCGAACAATATGTTTCGAGCTGCATAAAACCTTCGTGAAAATGATGATTTTGTTAATTTTGCTAAAAATACTCCTCAGGTTGTCATTTGGTTGTAGTTTTTGGAGCATGGAGTCATTTTTCTGTTAATTTTTTTTTTTTTTAAAGAGGAAGGAAGTTCCCCAGAGACCTCAACTTCCTGTTCCTGTCCTTTGTATGTACTTTGTTGTTTGAGGGTGTGCTGACCATGTGGTGGTGGCCATTTTGTGTGACCTTCCACTGTGATTTTGCCATAGGCCTCCAAACTTGTGGCCTATTCTGCCAGTAGGCCTAGAGTCCCAGAGGTAGTCATGTAGTAGCTGTTTCTATGTTGTCTGTTGAATTTAACATAATTTAGGGCATGGATTGCATTGAAGTGAATTCCCAAATGTGGTGTTTGGGGTGTAGTTAACTTTTTGGATGTGTGTTAATAAATGCCTTTGCTGTATGTATTGTTGTTGTTGTGTAACTTTCCAACCTTTTTAGCCATGGGGATTTTCTTTTTTGCATACAGCTGTGATGTGTAACAGGCATCCTCCTTTATCTGGCCATATAGGGTTATAGGCCTGCTTGAGTTTATTGTTTTCTGGGCTTTACCCATGTGCCTGTGATGAGTGACCATGTGGCTGGGTGCCGTTGTGGAGGTAGTAGTAGTGTGCTGTTTTGTTTTTGCCACATAGGCCTGTGTGTCTTTCCATTGTTCCTGTTCCTGTTTACATCCCATTGCTATCTGCTGCAGGTCACTGATGCTGCATCCATCCGACATGATGCGCAGATGAAGAATAAACAAGTTCCACTTCCACTACATTTGTATTTTAGTTCTTTGCTATTCTTACTCTTACTGAGTGTACTAACACTACTAGTAATTAAAATTAAAGCTGAACAAATTCCAAATTTGACTGATGTTCTTCTGCCTTCTTTGCTTGTAGGTGCACAAAAGATTGATGAGGACATGTCTGTCATCATTCATCGCCCGTTGTACTGCCAGACGGACTTCCTTCTGTTGTATGTAACAACGTGACGTGTGATGTGACCTGACCAGACAAACCTGCAACTTGCGCAACTGAGTGCTGCTGACATCTGAAGAAGATGGGCCCAAAGAAAGCAGGTACCAGGTCCTCCAAGACCAAGAAAGTTGCTGAGAAGAAGGAAGAACAGAAGAAGGAAGTGACGCTTAAGTGTGGCGTTGATCCCAAAACCTTTTTTGGAAAACAAAAAAGTACGCCTGCAGCAGCGGTCTCCGGGGTGCAAGCTGGGGACAGCACCTCCGCATCAGTGGGCCTAACCCACCAACCCAGGCCCAAGCAGATGAGTGTGGAAGAGGTAGCCAACCTAATGGTGGAAAGCAGTGATGCTGAGCCTGACCTAAACTTATCGCTATCTCAAAGTAGTACACAATCAACGCAGGAGGAAACACAGCAGATAAGCAGTGAACAACAACCACAACTACCGCCCTCAATAGTAGTTGTTCAACAACAACAACCACGCCCGCAATAGTAGTTGTTGTTCCTCCCGAAGTAGGGGCAGTTCAGGAAATTGAGCCTCATTCAGAGCAAGAAGAAGAGGAAGCCACTCATGCAGGATATCTATTGTCTTTCAAATCCCCACCAAGGAAAAGGAGGGTTAGTCCATCGAGTTCTTCGCCAAGCATCCCTTCAGATGATCTAGATCTCACTTGGGAGCCACAACAACTTGAGCATGAGAGGGAGAAACATCCCAAGACCAGGCTAGGGAAAAGGAAGGTACCAGAAAGCCTTACACTTACGGAGGTCGTTGTAGAACAGCAGGATAATGATGATGATGAGTCTGACCCAGTCATCACAAGCATCACTCCTGGCCCCGAGGACATGGAGACCAACATTTTCACCCTATCCAGAATGGCTGCGACTAGTAGGGATGTAGCACGCATACCTCCAACGTAGGCAACACCAACACAACCTCCAGCTTCCATTTTTACATCAGCAAAGGGCCAGCAGTGTCCTACATCCAGCACAAGCACCACCTCAGCAGAAGTAAGTAGTGGTACTACTGCGCAGCCACATAGTCAAATTCAACACACACCCTCCAGTTCATCCGGCATTGGAAGTGGCACCTCCAGCAGGAGACAAAAGTTAAGCTCCCCAGTGTGGGACTTCTTTACGGTTAGCGCAAAGGAGAACAATATTGCTATATGCTGCATTTGTCATTCCTCTGTTTGCCGTGGTAAGCTTGGTACAAGCTATGGTACCGGAAGCCAAATGACCCATTTGAAAAAACACCACGCAATCAAGTGGGAGGACCACCTTCGTAGCATAAAAGCTGGAACCATTGATGTTGGTGGGGATAAACTAGCAGAAGGTCAACTCATGGTCGAACAGGAAGAAGAAGAAGAGGGACACATTCTATCTGGTAGTGGTACACAAAGAACCCCTGTCCCCCGCACTGCAGTGGTACAGCCCACGTCCTCCGCATCAGCAACATCTCAGTGGCACAAGAGTAAGAGTCAGCAGGAGACACCATGGAGTATTGCAAAGTCTGCGATGCAAAGTGCTGCGTCGAGCCTAACCAAAAGAAATAACATGCAGCGTACCATTATTAGCATGTTTAGGCAGGAGGGAAAGTACGAACGCAACACCCCAATAGCATGTTTGTACAATGCTAAGCTTGCTAAAATGTTAGCACTGGACCTTCTCCCTTTTTCTTTTGTTGAAGAGGTGGGTTTTCTGGAATTTGTAACCATCTGGCCAAAATGGAACGTTCCCAGCCGCTACTATTGTGCCACAGTTGCTGTTCCAGCACTACATCTCGACGTGCTGGAATTGCTTGGAAAAGCATTACATCAGAGTGCTGTTCATAGTATCCACCTGACAACAGACATGTGGACCTGTTGTCAAGCCACTGATTACATGTGCATCACTGAACACTGGATCTCTTTTTCAGGTGTTAGAGACAAGCTATCTGCAGGCATTGACACTGTTGAGATTTTTAATGAGACTCGCAGACATGCAACTGTAGCCATGTTTGCTATGGAGAAATCTCATACTGCTGCAAACATTTTGGCTGAGTTTAACAGCAAGGTCTTTGAATGGCTGCGACCAAGAGGGCTTAACATTGGTTTTGTTGCCACGGACAATGGCAGTAATGTAGTTAAGGCCATGAAAGATGGTGGCTATTTCAGGGTCCCGTGTTTGGCACACTGCATTAACATTGTTGTTCAAGACTTTCTGAAAAATGAAAGCAAAGTCAGCAACTTACTGACCACCTGCAGAAAAATATGCACACATTTAGACGATTCTTTTAAAGCCCCGAAGCAGCTAAGGGTCATTCAACGTGAGCATAAAATGCCAGTCAAAGCCCTCATCTGGGAGGTCCCAACACGTTGGAACTCAACTTATTACATGCTTGACCGTCTGTTTGAGCAGTACATACCACTTAATGCTTATGTCATGACAAGAAGATTAGGGGATCCTACTGTGAAAGCCATGACCGTTGAGATGTTGCAATGGTACCTCATTAAATGCCTGACAGAGTTGCTACTTCCTTTTGAGGTCTTCACAAGTGCAGTCAGCAGGGAGGACTGTACTATGGGCCAAGCTATCCCATTGTTGTACATGCTAGAGCAAGAGCTGAAGGAGGTGTCTTGAAACATACAAAGGTGTGGAAGAAAAAGTAGGCGCATGTTATTTGCCGAAGGCCTTAGCCGCCCGCTTATCTGACAATAAAAGGATTCAAAATAAGATTGTGTCACATCAACATTACATTACTGCCACAATTTTGGATCCACGGTACAAAATATTTCTGAACAGTAATGAAGTAATTCCTTTTTCAGAAGGAGATGTTGACAAGTACAACACTTTAATAGCTGAGGAAGGCACTGATTTAGAAATCAAATGGCTCTCAATTAGAGGCCTGCCAGTGCCGGCCCAGGACAGTGCAAGTACTACCGGGCATCCTCCAGAGTCAAGTTCTTCTTCAGAGCACGAGAGCAGTGCGTTTGCTTCCCAGCAGTCACCCACACTACCAATAACATCAATAGCACCAACAGGATCTGATTCATCAGACACAACAAAAAAAATAGTTGCTTGGTTTCTACAGAAAGGGATGGGTAAGTTTGTTGCTGGTGCAAAGTCAAAAGAGGCCAAGCAAATTGGAGCATCACTGAACATTGAGCGGATGGTCCAGGCCTGTCTGGAGGACACAACAGAGGTGTTCATGGAGCAAAGCCCATTGGTGTATTGGTATGGGAAAAGAAGCCAATGGCCAGTGCTCAGCAGACTGGCGATAAAGTATCTGGCTTGCCCTGATGCAAGGGTCTCTTCTGAGTGTGTTTTCAGTGCTGCTGGTGCCATTGTAACTGTGAAAAGGATCAGTCTCTCACCCAAAAGCGTGGAGAGGTTAACAATGATCAAAATGAATCAGCACTTCGTACCACCGGACTACAAAATACGAGAATCACAGCAGGAAGAGGAGAGCGACTTCCAAGACATAACTAGTAGGTTACATGACCTACTTCTGTCCGAACCACCAGGGTTTGAGGACGAGCTCCTCTTCCCTGACAACTAGGCTTTCAAATTGTTACTTTCTCCCTTCCTTTATTTGTGTATATATCTGCCTTTCTGGTTCAAATCAAACCACAACAAATCCATCACCACCGTCTCCTATTTTTATTTACCAATTGGAGTAGCTTGTCTGTGCATTTAACTGTCCACTCCACTCCTCAGAATCCTGCTCCATCTTCCTGACTCGCCCTAAATACATTTCCATCTTGCCAGACATTGGATGGAGATGGAGAATAGTACAATAATGTAGCCTCTAACAGTCCCTCCATAACAAGTGAAACGTACGTGACTATAGCCATTTTCTGTTTTGTTTCCAATCCGAAACTCATCACTGTCTTAAGGCTACCACCTCTGTCTGCAGAAATACACAACTCTTCACTGTCAGAACTTGAGCAGGCATCCAAAACTAAAGTAAACTCGTCATCACTTTCAGAAGGCTCGGTATCTCTGATCTGCCACCCAAAGAGAAGAGCAAGACAGGTATATGAAATGAATGATGCCATGCATTGAATTGGATGCTTGCTGACTCTGAGCAAATGTGCATGAAGTAGAACTATACTAGTAGTTTATAAATAATAACCAAGTACCAAGTGATAGTCAATGTTTCCATGTTGTTTAATAATATTAACCAATTGTACTCCTACTACTGCAGGTGCACTCTGGGTTTACTTAATAGTAGTCACTCACTACAGACTGAGTTGCTGTTGGTCTGTTGGACAACACGTACACCTACCACACCTGATGATGATTGATGATGATGATGACCACCATACTATCTTTGCACGCTGTCAGTCAGTTGGATCTGAGATGATTGATGGAATAAGTTTCAGGAAGTGGAATGCAAGGTAAACACAACCAATCAACAAGAACCACAGCAGACCTAGGCTACATGTCTGTGCAGTGGTGGAGTTAAATAGTGGTATGATGACTGACAGTGGCGCATTGATTTAGTCACTTGATTTGGAAAATGCTAGGTTACTGTATGTATATGCCTTTTATCTAGCTCTGTCAAAAATTAGGGTAAATGGAGTTTGGGTCACGGACTCACGACCCAATGACGTGGGCCTTTTCTGTGCAGGCTTCTATCTTGTTGTTCTTCTAGATTAATGCTGTGTAACTAGTAGAGTAGACACAATGTATCCAAGCCGCCTGAGTCTGAAAGTCTTCTCGCTCACGTGTCTGGTCTTTTTGCACAACACCGTAATTGATTTTTGTTTTTTCATTCCTTTATTTTTTTATACCCCTTTTGTTTTTCTTCAACACTTACAGGCTGGCCTTTTACCCAGTGCTAATATACTTGGAGCAACAACTCACACTTACCCTACCAATCCTCATCAGCCAGTCAGTGGTACCCAAGAATGATGTTCAGAGTGTCCATGGAAGGGAGGATCAAGATGAATGACGAGATACAAATACACATTTGGACCTGGATAATACAGCAACTTTAGTATCATTTTAGTATTTTTAATAATTTGATTCCTTTTTTCCCTTCATTAATTTTACGACTGTATGACTTTGTTTGGTTTTTTCTCCCTACAACTATTTTTTTATTTTCTTTGCTAGCTTTCAGCCTGGTACAGCAGGTAATTAGGGTTTCTCTGAGGGCATACAGCCAAGGCAAATGTCATATATAATAAATACTTCCT
The DNA here is from genome assembly GCF_964263255.1 of Lissotriton vulgaris. Lineage (NCBI taxonomy): Eukaryota > Metazoa > Chordata > Amphibia > Caudata > Salamandridae > Lissotriton > Lissotriton vulgaris. Next base: position 866,928,160 of record NC_141697.1, read on the forward strand.
TGGACTGTCGAATTGTGTAGTAGTAGTTAAGTACTACTCATTATTAACCATCAAGTTATCTTCATCATGCATGCTTTTCCTTTTTCTTCCTTTAGTGTATAGCTTTATTGGATAGTGGATCATCAATCATTGTCTTCATTGTTTTGCTTTTGTTGTCTCCATGCGTACTGTTTTTCTTTGTCAAACCTTTCCCCAACCCCCCTTCCCATTCATTCATCAAACCCTAACCCTCTTCCCCCAGGCTATGTGATTTTATATTGAGGTGTGATGTGAATACATTGAATCTACACCAACAATTGATCACACGCATGCTGGGGCAGATGTGGTGAAAGAAACACTAATTAAATGTCAACGAGGCAGGGCGAGGATCTTCTTCTGCTTGCCCACCCATGCTCAGTGTATGTACCAGCCAATTAATTTTCCAAAGGGACCCACCGAATACATTTTAATTAATTACCGGCATTGATTGGATATACAGCATTAAAGTTTACGAATTAGGATTCTGTTTAAGTGACTCCTTCAACACAACTACAGTTTAACTTCTTATCTTCTTGTACTAGGCTGTCCCCAACATCATTGTTGTCTTTTAGTTTAGCAGTTGCAATATTGTTTGTTTTTCAGTCTTCTTATGTTCTGTACTTTTCTACTACTCCCACAGTCTCTCTCAGGCAAATGACTGTCTCTTTTTTTTTGTTTGCAAATGCTAGTGCCAGTGTCTACTACTACCACCACAACCACGGCCATTGCTGTGCCGAACTTAATCATCATCAATCACAGGTAAGATAAGTTTGTTGGGAGGTATAATGGAGTAGGAGGAGCGACTGGTAGTACTAGTAGGACAAATATAACTCACTAAGGGGTACCGCATCTATCTGTTTACATGTTAAAAAGTTGGCAGATTATTTAAATCAAACACTGGCTGCTGCCCTGCATCTGCAAGTAAACCTTGTGACGTACATTAATTCATGAAACAGTAACCCCACCACAAAACATTAACATCGTAAGTTTAAGTATAAATAAATATAATTTATTTTCATTAAAAAATAGCCTATCCCACACCTCACCCACCCCTCTCCCTAACCCCAACCAATGTCCAAGTCCAATGAATGTCCAAGAGAAACCCCAACACCCAATTCCCACCCACCAACAAAAGTATTAAAAAAGGGGCAAATCAACAGGGTCCATCTATAATCGGTGGGCTTTAAGGTGTTTGTCCACCAGGATTTTGACGGCTCCTCTAATTGGTCCTCCAGATGTGCCATCCAGAGGAGAAGTTGCTGGCAAATTGCACACCACCTACATTTGCATCCATGTGGGGGGGCGGCAGATGTTGACAAATGGCAGCGGTGGGCGGCTGCCTGGCTGCGGCACCGTACTCCTGCATGCGGGGCCTGGCTGGGGCCCGGGCATTGGAAGAGGTAGCAGTTGCTGCTGCCGCCTCCTCGGCCTGAGCCACCAGCCGGCGGTATTCCTCCACGATGGCCTGCAGTTTCCGTTGCGGGGCCCTGGCTGCCAACTCCTTCCGTGATGGTTTTTGGGAAGGAGGATCTATAGAGAAAGAAACAGAATTGTAACCAAAACTCTTAGCAACACTGTAACACAAAATTAATTCAACACATAGTGGCACAGTAGCACTAGCAAGCGCAGTACCTAACATTTGTGGTAAATTTAAGTATCTATCCTCCTGCTTCCCCTGCCTCTAACATTTGTTGGAGTTTTTTCCGGCATTATACTTGCCCTAGTACTATGGATGGGCTCCAGTACACAGAAGAACACCAGTCTTTTTCGTATCTCTAGTTTACACAAATTAGATAACCTTGTTGTAGGCTGTAGCCGGCAAGTCAGCTAAGCTTGTGTCCAACACCTACATACGAGGATACGCAAACGACTTTTACTTTTAACTAAGCTGCAGGTGGGGAAGCTTGTATATTTTTTGATTACGGGTGGCACTGGCCATACTCTCTCTGTTTCATGAAGGGCAAATGCTCACTTTCACTTTCACTGTGCCCTGGCGTCTGGCGACTACAAAAAGGCAGATTAATAATAATATAATATTCTTATGATCCAATGATCATTACTTATATGGAATGACATATCAGTCCAGTAGCGTTCAGAGGTGGGTGTGCTGGCGGGTGGTGACGTGGAGAGGGGCAGGGTGGGGGTGAGAAAACTATGGATTGTGGACAATTACTGGTAAGTAAACATATAAATAAAAATCGAGAAAAAAAATAGGTAGGAAGTGGTCCTTGCAATCAGAGGAAGGCGCTTGATAATATATATGATGTGCTTGCAAACTACTGATTCATCAACTGTATTCTGAAATCCTACTTTTATATAATATATGATGACCCTCTGCTTTGCTACTCTGGCGCAGTTTCTTTCACATTATCTTTAAAGTAAGACTCTGCATCCAGTGACAGTCTCCACCTATGATGAATACAACCCATCCAGGGGGCATCCATCCATTAAAAGTAAATGTCTATCATTCTTTATTAGGTGTTGCTTAACAAACCTTAGCTGGTTTCACTTTCACCAACAACCACCCATGCGTCTACTCCTTCCTTCCTTGCCTTAGGGTTTGACACAAACACCGCTGATGATTCTTGCTATCCACTATCCACCCATATTGTTGTGTTGCCCACCCAGGCAGGCATCTTCTTTCACCTTCCACCCATCCTTCAACAACACATGCATCTGATTCCTATCAGCCATCTGCATGCTGCTTCCAAAGTATCCTTCTCTGCTAGTCGTATTACATCTCTTTCGTCTTTCCTCCTTCCACCCTAGTTCTTTCCCTTTTTGTTCAACACATCCATCAAGGTCATCTGATCTGACTTTTAGTCTTCTCCATAACTTTCACAGCTGAGTTGGAGTCTGATAGAAGAGGCCTTTGTTTACTCAACTCATGCTGGTAATGCTATTGCTAATGCATTGGTAATGCTAAGTAAAGGGTGTCTTCTTCAACCATTGTATATTGTTCAGTACAACTTCAAGTTCATACTTACTTAATAAGTCTCACAGTACAGTGAGGGAAGCGTTCCCCTTCCAGCTAGTAGTGCCAATAAGTAATGACTATAACTTACCACCGCCCACCGCTGCTGTTTCATCTCCCACTGGTGCTCCTGCAGGTGCTGCAACTCCGGCCCCCTCCTGAATGGCAGCATTGGCATCGCCGCTGGCCCCGTCGGCACTGGTGGTTGGAACTGGTAGTGCACCTATAAAAATAAGTACACCTTTTCAGATGCCTGTACACCTCCCCCTATTTTACTCGTTTTTTCACCAGGAAGGAAAATTGAAAAAACAGTTAAAGTACAGCATAAATCCTCACTAGTCCAAATTGCGTACTACAGTAGAGTCAGTAGACAGACATTAGTAGTATTAATGTATTATATGGTCCCTAGGGTCATCTCATCTCTACTCCTTCTATAGTCTTTGGAAAGTTAGCCTGAGCCATGTAACCATTTTAGATTCATGTCTACTGTTTTGCGCATGTTGTTACCTCGCAGCTTGTTGCGCAGTAAGACGCCTTTGAGGCCAGATGAGTGTTGCATACAAGTGAAGAGGTTGAAAAACAAGGCACTTTTTTCATGGAGTTTGGTTAGTCCCTAATGCTTAGCCATAATGTTACACTGTTTTGCATGACTGCAAAAGGCTTGCATAATTGTATTTCATACTGTCTAACGTGCCCCATTTTTCTCATAATAGGCAGATGAGAAGAGTGCCTTCTACGAACCAGAGATTTGCAGAGCTTAGGAAAGATGCATGTAACAGTATACGTTCAACGGTGAGGGGTCACCCACAATTCTCACAGTTCTCTATCATGCACTAGTTGCACAAATGTTTAGTTTTAATCTTCTTTATTTTGCATGTTGGAGCTGAATGTATTTCAGGGAACAACTTACAAAGCTTGTTATTATTTGAAAAAAATAAAGCTTTTGAAATTGCATATAGACTCTGTGGTATATTTGGAGTGTCTGTGGTGTTGTGGACTTACACAAGTGAGTGAGCGAAAGGGTGTTATGTTCTGGGTTGTGTTACAAAATCATTGGGTATCTTCGTGTGGGGTGTCGGGATAAATGACTAATGACTGAGACACTATAGCTAGTCGGTCAGTGAATTGTGGTTCTGAGTTCTGTGACTGAGGTGTAAGTAAGGTCCAACCTCCCATCACCAACATCCTATTTTCTTGTGCATAGTTCTGTATGTGGCTGTGCAGAATACCACAACAGTAGTAGTAGTATGTACTACTACCCCACCAGAAAATACTAGACAAACATCTGATTGCGCATTTTGTTGGTGGGAATTGTCAAAGCCTAGAGATTAAAGAGGACAACGCTAAGGACAGGAGTGGACCCAGTGGCTACAGCTATTCTATCACAGCTTTATTCAGAAGAATACCTTAACTAAAGAGTGGCCAACTGGGCAAGCTTAGCTACAGACAGTAAAATTGTAGTAGTACAGAGAGTCATCACAGAGGCAGTTTGAAGGATCTGAAAGTTGGAAAACAGATATTGAAGATCAAGGAAGCTTCTGTTAAAAATTGAATTAGGAGGAAGCTTAAATAATAGTTTGGAAAACATAAGGTGCTTTGAAAGTTAGGGAAATATAATTGTTAATAATATAAGCACTGTGGGACTTACTGGGGCCAGCAGCAGGATCCTCAGTAGAGGAGCGCTCCTCTGGTGGTTATTGTCCCGCCGACTTGGACCACGTCTTCTTGCCCCTGGAAGAAAAACAGAATTATTGAGTGCTGTGAAACAAAAAAAATAATTTAAAAAAACGCTCAAACATTTTAGAAAACAACAATTGCAATAAAATTGACCTATCAAAACGACTACTGGCTTGCAGGATTCACGGACCCTCTACTTATATGAACACTAGTCAAATGTTCCATAATCATTCTGATTGCAGAATACTAACTAACGAAGCCAGTACCACCTGACCTACACCACCTATTCCAGATGGGCCAATTGTTCAGAAAGTCGGCATTTCCATTTTACTTTTGCCAGCAAAAATGCATAGATGCGATGGAGGACACATGCATAAATTTGTGCAGACACCAAATTGTTGGTTGGTTGCGTCATGTGATGTTCTGCTACTGACTCAGTGACAATGCTATTGCTAAGCCTACCACTCACTAAACAAACTACAAAAAGGTTCTATGGAGGACTGGGGTAAGAAGCAGCATTCAGTGACAGAGGAGGTGTCATGCAATCCGTAAAAAAAATACGAACTAATACTAAGTAAACCTATTATCCATCCACCACTATTTCACTGAAGCACAGTGGAAGGACTAGACTAGCAATAACTAACTTCAGTTCTCTAAAGTAAACTCTAACATCAATAATCAGCCAAAGCTAGCGCAAAGTTACAAACAAGTAAGAGAAGTGCCGAGCAGCACCTGTGTCATACAATCAGAAAAGATTTTGTAATGGAATTGATCTGCAATGTAACTAAGCACACCAGTAATCGTGTTATTCGTCTATGAATTATACATAATACTTATACTTCTATCAATTCAGCACAAAGGTAGTGGTGGTATAGAATGTCGCACTTTCCAGTCCTATGCTTGGATTATGTTGTTAGACTTCAAGCTATCGGTAAGCTTTTAATACATTTGTAAGAGATGGTGCCCCTCAAGGTAATATTGAACATCCCACTACCACGAATGTCGGCTTCCACATTAAACCCTCAAAGGTATCGCTTGTCGGAGACTATTGCACAAAAATGGGTCGTACCGTGGCACTCTAAGAGTGTAATATCATAGAAGCCAATGCTTTTAAGGGAATTTGTTCCCAATCTTGGCCTATTTATAGAGTCAAGACTTCCAATTACTCCTTTGAACAGTACAGTATTAAATTATGGAGAGAACATCCGAAACATACAATAGATTTGAATTTTTAATAACTCATTTGAAAAGTATGCATGTACAGTCTTTTGTGATGATGATACACAAGATTTTCTGGTCAAAAGGTCCTTCTGTGCTGTGATCCCAGAAGAAACAAAGCAAAGCGAGCAGCCAACACATGTTTCGTTACTACACAGTAACTTCCTCAAGGCTGCAACAAAATTTATCTACAATGAGGACCTTAATTTTCACCATCAATATTCATATGTATTAGTATACAGTATTATATTAGATCTCCTTTTATGATATCCCAGAGTGAGCCGAAAAGTGATGTTCTCTTTAAGGAACATTGTACAAACAGAAGATACGTGAGGAGCGAAAGAAATAAGTGAAAAATAAAGAAAAGGAAGATTTAGTGAAAAGGATTTCAGTGGTGGTTCCAATCCGAGACATAAGTGACATACTTTTTTAAGAAGCAGAAATGTGCTAGAAGTGATTTCTATCGAGGGCAAATGTGACGTTCATGTTGTTATGTGGCACTGGCGAGGACCAATCCAAATTTGTAAGAATTGTATCGCCGGAAAATACCTTCTATGATCTGTGGTTGGAGAATGTGAAGGCAGATCCTGGATTTGCATTAGAGGGTGGAATGTTATACCTAAAAAGAAACAGAAGTTGTTGGCTGTTTCTGTAAATATCTGTTATTAGGTTTGGATCAAGCGCAAAGGAAATTACCTTGGGTGTGGTAGGTAGGTAGTATCCTACAGATGAATTTACTGTGTTTTCAAACGTGGTAACATGTAACTATAAAGATAAATGTCTGAGGTAAGAAACTGTCAATAATAAGCGACCTCGTTGGTGAACAAAATTGGTCAGACAAAGGAAGAAAATGTCAAGACCACATAATTACTTATTATGGCGTTTTATCACTAGTATGCTATTAGCTTATGGCTGTCCAGTAGCAATCATTCCACCTAGGAGAATAGAACCATGTTTGGATAACAGAGCGAGTTTTATAATGCACATAATTGGGACAGTTTTTCGTGATATTATAATTCTGATTTCATCCTTCTTAGTTATAACTAAATCACAAGTATTGGATCAACTCCACATTTGCATTATCAAAAATGTGTTTTGGGATGGTTAATACCTGCCAATGCGTTGCCAGAAGGAAAATAATGTTTCTGATTGGGTTTAGTTCACTCAATCCTATTCGGGAGTGCAACTGTGAAGTACTTCATAAGTTTTCTATAGAGACGACAACATAATAAAGATTTAGATTTGTATGAATTTATAAAGAGATAATCAGAGACATGGTCTTGACAATGGGTCATAAAAACATGCGCAGCCACTGTTTATAGGTGTGCATTTAATACACTGTGTTCTATTTCTAGTGTTTTAAAGCTTTCCCCACATTAGCATTGTCCAAAAAAGGACTTCGGAAGAGTTAATACCTGAGAAGCCTCTGGCTAATAGAAAACTGATATTTCTGAAAATTTGGTTCACTCAATCCTATTCAGGAGTGCAACTGTGAAATGCTTCTTTAATTTTCTATAAAAACGAGAAAACATAGTAAAAAATTAGTGTTTGTATAACTTTCCAATGAGCTGATTAAAAGCATTTTCTTAGCATTATGTCATAGAAGCATATGCGGCTAGTATTTCTAAGAATACATTTAGTACCCCAGATGGGGGGCACCGTGCAAGAGTCTAGTTTTAGCATATTGAAAGGCAAGGCAGACGGAGCTCTAATTAACCCCTAAATATGGTTTATTGTAATAAAAGTTAGCGGGTAAGTAAAAAATAGCTTTACTAAAAAAGCCTATTTTATATGTCAATAACGGCAAACAAATTAAGTAATCTATGCAAAGCAACATTCAAACATTTTGCACGCTTCTGTGTATTCAAAGGAGATTTAAAAATGTTCAGCAATTATGTATGCTAGATACAGTAAAATACCCGCTTTGGCTACTATGTAACAAATACAATTTAGTGGGCTTACCAAGTCTGTGCTTGTTGTTGAGGCATTGGGAGCTATAATAGGCCCCTAAAATAATCAAGTAAAAGATCAGTTTTATTTAAAAAAAACTGGAGTATAGATAAAAGATTAGCAATTACCTAACAGCTTGGAATGCATATGCTAGTAGCGACTTACTGTTAGTGCCGTCAAACGGCGCAGTAATCTGGCGTCTTCCGGAAGTGTACTTGGAACAGCCGAATCCGGCGTTCAACTTACGTTTAAGTAGTCTGATTAGCATCAAAATCGAAGACGGGCTCTCAAAAAATGGGAGCTCGTCAAGTTCACTAAGGCAAAAGTAACCTTAAGAGTTGTGTGGCGGACATCTTTGAATAAACTAAATTCTTTCCGTTCACTAGTATGGATCTTAAAAAGATTAAACTAATCAGTTTGATTTGAGCATTATGCATATTTGTCTTAAGGGAAAGCGACTAAATAAGAGAGTCATTATAAGTATCATTTAATTTACTCGATGGGAGCAAGCAAAAGATATGTGTTCAATGGGTGTTTTGAAATGAAGAGCGGCCGTTGAATTTTAGTATGTTAGTAGAAATAAGGTTTGGGTGAGAAGACAGTATCATATAAATGTGATAAGAATTCCAGAGAAATGGAAACAGATGTTATATTCCATCCCAATTCATTTATGAGTATAGACAAAACAGTTGTGAAACAAATAGGTTCCTGGTTGTCAAGATAATCCTATGCATCAGATAATATACCAAATCATCTTTAGGCTTAGAAAGAATATTAGGTCATTATACATCGTTTCATTTGCGTCTGAACTGTGTTGTATTCTATGTGCCTATATATAACATTCCTAGAGCAAAAAGGCATGTACATAATCCTAGCAATACATTCATTGATTGTAACAGTTTTGCTTATAAAAAACATAAATTATGGTTTTTGAATTATGTGCAGTGGGTTAGGGTAGGCATCGGAGGACATCTTTTACATAAACAAGACAATAAATTAAAACATAAGAGCAAACTCGTCAGAATTATCATCGTGTCATGTGCCTGGGTAAAAAAGATGGTAGATCAGCTTAGTCTCTCAGGAATACATGTAATTCTTTATCAAAATTAAGACCTAATTCAACGGCCCGTAGACGAATTATTAATTCAGCCTCTAGTTTTCTAAGGGTGGATACACGATCTCCCCCCCTGGGGTCATAGTAGGCCTGGGCTAGTGCATGAAATCTGATGTTAGTTAAGCATATATTTTGGTGAACTTTATTGAAGTGCACTGCAATAGGATAGCTGTTATCATTGTTTCTGATAGCTCTTATATGTTCTTGTATCCTCTCTTTTACAGATCTTATTGTGCTTCCTACATAGATTTGCTTGCATAGGCATATGATACAATACACTATAAATTTAGAATCGCAATTCATGAATACCCTAATTTGGTAGGTAAAAGCTGTGTTATACCTAAATTCTTTGATGCCATTGAGTGCAAGAGAGCATACGTTGCAGCGTGTGCATTTGTAGGAACCTGGTGGTTTTTTTGGTAGCCAATTTCCTGCTTTCTTGCTCGGTGGTAAATAGCTAGAACATAAGATGTCTCTGAGTGTTTTATTCCTTCTATGAATTATTTTTGGTTTACTGGTGAGATGTTGACTAAGCGATTTATCCATGGGCAGTAAATGCCAATGTTTAGCTATTATTTTATATATTGCATGACTTTCCACATGGTAGTCAGTAATAAGGCCAATCTTGTTATTGTCTGGAAATTTTCCCTCCTCGTTTTTAGTAGCTTTCTTGAACAAAGTGTTCCTAGGTGTTTTTAGGATATGTTTTTTGGCAGGTTCCAACATTTCAGAAGAGTATCCCCTATATTTGAAACGTTCTTGTAAGATATCCATTTCTTTGAGAAATACTTCATCTTCGCTGCAATTGCAGCGCATGCAAGTCATTTCCCCCATGGGTATGGCTCTGATTTGGCTTTTCGGATGTGCACTGTCCGCATGCAGTACTACCTTGCATGCTGTTTTCTTTCTATAGAGTTTGGACATGATTTTGTTATCTTTGGTGTAAATGACAGTGTCCAAGAATTCTATCTCCGATCTATTAAAATTAGAAGTAAATTTCAAATTAAAGGAATTATCATTCAGATATTCAGTTAGTCTGGAGAATTCCAATTTGTTGCCTGCCCAGATGATGAAAATATCATTGATATGCCGGCCCCAGTATACAATATGTGTAGTCAGATTTGGTGGGCCTTTGGTCCATAGGTGTCTTTGTTCAAATCTCCCCATGTATAAGTTAGCTACTGATGGGGAAAATTTGGAGCCCATTGCTACGCCCATAGCTTGTTGGAACCAGGAACCTTGGTGAAGGAAAACATTATTTTCCAAGACTATCTTTGTCATGTCTATAACCATTTGGGTGTGTGCATATAGTGTTGCATCCCTTTGAAATAGGATATCAGAAATGGCTTGCAATCCCTGCTGCCAGGGAATGCTGGTGTATAATGCACATACATCTACGGTTGCAAAGGAAAGTTCGGAAGTCTATTCTATGTTCTCCAATTTGGTGAGGAGGTCACCTGTGTCTCGAAGATAGGACGGTAGATTAAGCACGTAGGGCTGTAAGAAAACATCGACATATTCTGACAGGTGTTCCGTGGGTGATCCTATCCCTGATACTATAGGTCTACCAGGAGGGAAGGCTTCGGTTTTATGGATTTTAGGTAGTACATAGATGCACGGTGCCTTGGGTGAGGAAGTATGTAAGTATTTGGCTTCCCTATCTGTTGAAAGGCCCTGCTCTTTCCAAAACCTGATCTGGGATCCTATTTTGGCAGATATGTATTTCAGGGGATTATTTTGTATATATTACTAGCTACTCACCAAGCCCCACAACCTCGACACCTAGTAGGTCCAACAGGTCCTGCTCCCGGTCCAGGATGTCGGACCACCGTGGGCCAGCTGCTGGTGGGTGCGCCGGATACCCGAGCAGCGAAACACTGCCTGGTGCATCTTCGCCTACCGGCGGTGACGCTCCTGGGTAAGGTACCCGGAGCCTGGCTTGCCGCCTGCTGCCAAGGTCAAGGGGAGGTGGTGCTGGAAGAAGAAAACCAGGGTGTCCGCCTTCCCGAAAAGTTGTTGGGCCTGCACCCCTGCAGGGCGCATTCTGCCGCAAGGCAGCCGGCTCTTGGACGCAGGCGCCTTGCCCTTGGAGCCAGTACTGCTGCCCTTGGCCATGGTTCTGGGGTGGAGGCAGAAAAAAAAGAAGGAAAAAAGAAAGTTAGGGGGAAGAAGTAGGAGTTTGAATAAAGAAGTAAAATAAAACAGTAGAATAGTAACAAAAACACAGTGAAAGTAGAAATAAGTCACAAAATATAAATTTAGAGACAGAGAGACAGAGATGATAAATAAAAAAAGTGAGAAAAACAGTGAAAATAAGTAAAGATTGCAAAGATTAAAGCTGGATAGAAAACTAAGCCCAGAACCATGGCATAGAGTGAAAAACAAGATGGCCGCGCCTGTCGCGACCATGTGGGTAAGTTTGCACAATATTTCTCACTAACACGCACTTGTCGTCGCGAACAAGTAGATAGCGTTCCCGAACATGACGTACACAACGCGAACACGTTATATGCGACCCGGAACAGGCAATGCGTGTGGGTGGGACAATTGAACAAACAAGATGGCCGTGCCCATGGCCCACCGCATGGGTAAGTTCGCGAGCTACGATCCCTCGAGCACGCAGACAGCGACCGAACATGCACAACGCGCTCCCAAGCAAGAAAAAACACCTTGCGAACGGGTCCGACAAGCTACTACGCACGTTTGTGAAGCTCGCATAGTGCGAGAACGTCTTCACGTAGCTTTGTGTAGCGGGACTACACGTACTACGCCCACTCTTGCGGGTGTGGGTGTTGGGGGGTTTCTTGAGCGGGGCGAGGGTGTTGGCACAGTCGTTGATCCATTGTTTGAGGTTGCGGGCTGCGGTTTCCGGGCCAGTTGGGTCTGTGGGTGGGCTCTAAGTGAGGGTGGCGGTTAGCTGGTCCTCGTGGTCTTGCCCCAGCTGCGGCGAGGCATCTGCTGGGTGCGGTGGTGTGCGATGGGTTTCCAGAAGGTGAAGTGGATGCAGCAGTGGTTGGTCCAGTGGAGTTTAGTGGTACGGTCGAAGAAGACGTGGGTGCTCACTGAGAAGATGGGGTCAAGCGTGTGGCCGGCGGAGTGTGTGGGTGCTGTGATGAGTTGTCTGATTCTGAGCTTGCTGAGGTTGTCGATCAGGGTGGAGGAGTTGGCGCCGTTGTTGTTCTGGAGGTGGAAGTTCAGGTCCCCGAGGAGGATGTACTCTGTGGAGGCGAGGGCGTTTGGGGGTCTGTAGATGAGGCTGCCTCTGAGGGTGGTGTTGGGGTCGGTGTGGATCTGGAAGTGCAGGTGTTCAGCAGTGCAGAGGGTGTCATCAGCGTGTGTCGAGATTTTGAGAGTGTTTCTGTGGACGATGGCAATTCCTCCCCCTGTTCCATTGATGCGGTCCTTGCGGGTGATCTTGTAGCCTTCCGGGATGGCTATGACGATGTCAGGTGCAGAGGAGGGGGTCAGCCAGGTCTCTGTCAGGAAGACCTGGTCAGGGTTCCTGGTGCTGTGCGCCGTCCAGGCACGGACAGGCGCAGACGGGCTTGCTTTAGGCGTGCCTTCGATGCGCCAGCGGCACAGCCGTGCAGCTGCCGGCATATATGGGGAGGTGGGAGGGAGGAGCAGCTGGGAGGCGGGAGGTGGGAGCAGCGAATGGGCAGTCAGGGGGGAGGGACCACAGGGGGCACAACGGTGGGGGAACGAGTGGCACAGAAAGCAAAATGGGGCACAAAAGAGGGGGAAAACAGTGTCACACAGGGCAAAAACGGGGCACAAAAGAGGGGGAAAACAGTGTCACAGAAGGCAAAAATCGGGGCACAAAGGAGGGGGAAAACAGTGTCACAGAAGGCAAAAATGGGGCACAAGAGAGGGGAAAACAGAGTCACAGAAGGCAAAAACGGGGCACAAGAGAGGGGGAAAACAGTCACAGAAGGCAAAAACGGGGCACAAAAACGGGGGGTGAGCAGACTTACAAGCGAGTCCTCAGCAGTGGCAGCTGGGGCAGGGGCACACAGGCGGAGCTGTGCGGAGGGCGAGCAACCTACCAGGAGGGTCAGGGCTCGATTATTACAATAATTTACAATAGGGAGCACTTGCACTTTGGCACTGAATAGCATCGGCAAAGTGCCCAAAGCATCTAGACCAGCAAAAACACAGGTGGCAACAGCAACAAATGGAAGGGAGACCCATGCCAATGGTGCCAGGTCTAACAGTGGGTTTTTGTGTTTTTTTAAACAGTTAGGGAAATATGTCCCTAACTGATGTGTGACAGTTGCATAAGGTACTTTACCTTTGTATTTTGTACAATATGAACTGTTGCAGTGTATTTTTTATGTCGGGAAGAATGAACAAGAACAGCCTAATATGTTTCAGTTAAGTGGGGTCACAGTGTTTTGCATAGGTCTTCTTGCTAAGGGTCAAGCTTTGTTTCAACAGCATATGTTCAAAGCTCCATTTTGTCATGAGGCAGCAGTAATGAAAGTTGGTGATTCTGGGACTGTATCTGTGTCACTGTGGAGAGTAAGAATGGGTCCATTCACATGGAGTTATCACAGCGTTAGCAGCACTTTTCTGCCGCTAATGCGGCAATATTTTTATTGCAGTATTACTAAGTTGTTGTTAACAGCCGTAAGCCACAGCTTCCTGGTGATAGGGGCCGCATCCAGCAGCTCCAACGATGTTAGCGATTACTATTGCTAATGATATACAATGTAGGTATTCCCATGCAAAAACACACGCTAACCTCACTTTGCAATATTCACAACGCTCGCCCGGACCTGCAGTGCGATAAAAAACAGACGCTAAGGCCAGTTAGTGGCTGGGACTTAAGACCAGAAAAAGGGAGGTCTTAAAAATGGTGATAAAGAGTAGTATATAGGGGATACTAGCCCAGAGCCTCATCTAAAGACCCACTGATGCCATGGAGGTACTACTCATGCAGCTCGGAGCACCAAGAAGGCCACAACAACCACCACCACTGCCACCTCCCCCAGGACCACCACCAAGGCAGCGGGTCCATCACCGATGCCTCAGCCTGACAGACCTAACGCCAGAGGATGTCATTGCCCACTACAGGCCCAAATGGACATCCATCCTTCGCATCCTGGCCCACAGGCTGACAGCACCAATACAGCAGTTAACAAACATCCCTCCGCAAACAAAACTGCTGGCTGTGCTGCACATTTTGGCCTCTGGTACCTTCCAACCAACAACTGCCACAGTTGGATGAGTCTCACAGCCAGTCCTATCAAAGTTCCTCCCAAATGTCTTGGATGCCATCATCAGCCTGATATGCCAGCACCTACGCTTCCCCAACACTGCGCAGGAACAGCTTGAGTTCAAGCAAGTCAGTCATTCAGTCAAAATACTTTATTGCGATAACTTAATATCATACAAAGACAATGGCAGGGTACATATTACATTAAAAACAATACAAGAAATTCATACATTAAAACAATTAAAAAACAACAAGATAAAAATCATCATACACCGAATTACAGTTCATATCAAATAAAAAATATAAAGTGCAAAGTGCCAATGTACAAAAAGCTTAAAAAAGTACTGAGAAAATCCTCAGCAGGACAGTCGTTACTAACACCAAATGGCCCTGGTACAATAATTTTTATAATTACAGTCCCAATATAATAACAAGGGGCTAAATTAAAGTGCACAGTCTGTGCTACAGAGGGAACTAGACACATTTTTTAATCTAATATTCCTGCTCCTAATAGCTCTCACCAGAAAACTAGCCACATGAAACATAATCCTGGGAGTCTGTAACAATTGTAAATAAATAAGAGCAGGTTTAACTAGAATAAATCCTGCTTCCCTAAGTATAGGCACAAGGAACATTCTCCGAGCATCAATATAGTGACTGCAAAACATCACAAAAAGCATAGTATTTTGTTCAGAGAAATGATCACAAGAGCATGGTGGCGCCTTTTCTGGGGTACTCCATACAGGATAAAAACCAAGATTAAAATGTATCAGATTAAAATGAAAACGTGTTAAAATAAACCTGTGGTAAGGATGGGTCACCATATTTAGGTAGTTTTCTGGGCCATTGGGTATGGACAATATTATACTGGCCCTAACACAGGGTTTTTTCAGTTCAGTTTCTTCCCTCTCCAGGGATAGGAGCTCCTTCATTGCATATTTTATAGACACAATATCTTTGGATGTTATAGAATCTATTACAGTATAAAGCTCAGGCCTCCCCAACCTAAAAAAGGTTTCCTTAATATAAGTCAGCCACCTAATATTATTAGCTTTGTCCAGAGCCAAACAGTCTCTCATTATAATATGGTTTAGAGGGATTTCTTTGTTGAGCCACAACCTTAACCAAGCAACTAAGGGTGCTATTTTTATTAGGTCTGTGATGTAGCCTTCCCCTAATTCCATACGGACAGTATAGGACGGAGTTGACTGTGGGACGCCAAGGACAGATCTAATAAATTTGTTTTCCATTGTCTGTAAAGGTTCCACTCCCCTATATCCCCATAACGATCCACCATATGATGCCACTGAGATACATTTGGCCTTATAGATTTTAATGACAGCTGCGATTGGCCTACCCCCAAGTTTTTTAGAGAACCCCTGAAGGGCTGCGGATGTCCTAGCCAACATGGTTGCTCTATTATTAACATGGGGACCCCAGTTACCCTTCTCGTCAAAGGTGATCCCTAAATAGGGAAAGGAGGTTACGCGAACAAGCTTTTCCTGTCCACAGAGAAAGATTTTGTGGAAAGGTCTCCTAGCTGCCCTACCCATAAGCATAACCTGAGATTTTTTAGCATTTATTTTCAAGTCGAGTGAGCCCATAAAAGAATCAAAGGTATCCAGGAGTCGTTGAAGCCCCACCCCGGTGCGCGCGAGAAGAACTGCGTCGTCCGCGTAAAGGAGGACAGGAATCCCCTGATCCCCTGCACGCGAAATATCGCTGGTCACGCCCCTAAGAGCAGGCTCCAAAGCGTTCACATATAACGTGAACAACAGTGGTGCCAATATGCACCCCTGTCTAACTCCTTTTTCAGAGGCAAAAACATCGGTACACCTTCCACTCGAGGAAACTCTAATTTTTGCAGTAAGGCCAGAATGGAGGTCAGCCAATAAATTAACTATAGTCCTGTCCAGGCCCATTTCAAGTAATTTTGACCATAGCTTTGATCTGTTGACCAAGTCAAAGGCAGAGGAGAGGTCCAGTAATTTTGACCATAGCTTTGATCTGTTGACCAAGTCAAAGGCAGAGGAGAGGTCCAAGTAATTTTGACCATAGCTTTGATCTGTTGACCAAGTCAAAGGCAGAGGAGAGGTCCAAGTAATTTTGACCATAGCTTTGATCTGTTGACCAAGTCAAAGGCAGAGGAGAGGTCCAAGCAAGTCTTTTAAACCATAGCTGGCTTCCAGCAGGTGTTGGGGGCAATTGACTGCACACATGTCCTACGTGTGCCCCCTGCGGTCACTGCACACATATACAGCAACAGAAAGCATACACATTCCATCAATGTGCAGGCAATAGTGGACCACCGGGGCCTGTTCATCAATGTCGTAGCCAAGTTCCCAGGGAGTGCTCATGATTCCGCCAGTCCATCATCAACCATTGCTTGCAGGATGGCACATATGGAAATGCACTGCTTGTTGGTAAGTACTAACTAAACACACCACACACCTCAACTACACAATCATGGAACTCTCAAATGTGAGAATGCACACGTTCCAAACTCACATACATGTCAATCAACAAGCCCACCTACCAGATACAACAACAAAAGTAACTGTGCCAACTGGGGCTAGCCATGTAGACAAACCATTCCCAAAGGACTAACCACTCTGCCACACATTTGCAAATGTGGGGATAGGTGAGAACCAAGTATGTGCGATGGAGGGACTCGACCCATGAGGAAAGTATGTACACAAGGCTTAGTTGGGTGGTAATGTGATGGACAGTCTGGAGTTTGCAGAGCACAGACATGTCCACGTGGGCATATAGTGCGTTTCCGTAGTCCAGCCCGATGGCAATGACTGCGTGGGTGGCTGTCCTACCTGACGGGAGGAACCATGTGAAGGTTACATGGAGGATGCAGAGGCTGTCAAAACAGCTGTAGACTAATTGTGTAGACCTGTTTGCTCATGGAGAGGGAGGAGTCGAGTACGATACCTAGGTACCTAGAGTTGTCGCAGATGCTGCCGAAGGCAGTGGCCCACCAGGTGTTGTCACATGCCGATGGGGGTGGTCACGAGGATCAGGACTTACATCTCCTCTTTGTAGAGCATCCCCCAGCTGTTGATCATCTATATTGCAACTTGCTGCAAACCTCCCTGGAAGCCCAGTCTGGTGTATGTGGGTGCCTTGGTGAGGGAAAGTATGAGCTTTGGTGTACTTGTAGGTGGTGATGTCTATTGGTTCCCTTAATGTAGCTACAGTACTTCTCCAGGCATCTGCAGATGTATCTGCCATCTTGGATGTTGTTGCTGATCTAGGTGGCATTCATTGCATGCTGTATGTTGGAGTAGCATAGTGGGGCAAGTGTTTCTGCGCAGTTGGAAATGCATGTGTGGCAATCCTGGGCAGCGCTTTTGGCATTGGCTGCAGCGGTGTGGGTTTTGCTGTTGATGTTGGAGTGTACCAGCTCCTCTGTGACTCAGCTCCAGTAACTTTGTGTTGTGCCGGCTGTTGGTTTGGGTGTCTTGGGGTTTCTCGGACAGGATGTGTATGCAGTGGTGGTCACTTCATGGGCGGTGAGTGGTGCTGATAAAGTGGACGCAGTTTCCAGATGCGAAGATGGGGTCAAGGGTGTGCCCTGCTATGTCGTTCAGTGTGGTGAAGAGTTGGGTCAGCACAATGTCAGCAAGAATTTTCCAGAGGGTAATGGATTTAGAGTAGTTGTGGTTTGTGAGGTGGAAGCTCCATCTAGGAATGAGAACAAAGTCCATGGAGTAAATGGAGTAGCGTGTGATGATGTTGATTGTATTGGTGAAGCGTTCTTGCCCTCTCTGGGCCCTGCAGGTGAGGGTGCCACTGATTGTTGCTTTGTGGCAGATCAGGATCGGAAAGTGCAGGTGTTGGGCAGTGGGAAAGGTCTGGCGGCAGCAGCAGAACTGAATGTGAGCCTTGTCTGGTGTGGCCTATTGGAAATTTAACATTCTCCTGGCGTTGACTACGAGGAGGTCGGATGAGCAGGACCGCTAGATGTTAGGAGAGCCAGGGTCCCCGCTGATGTTTGTGTTAGGCTTGCGGACAAGCACAGACTGGCTTGACATTGGAGCATTTTCAGAGTGCCAGTGATGTAATCACGCAGCGCACACAATTAAATAGGCTCTGGCGGAGGGACGAGCAGCTGTGAGGCAATGTAATTAGCATTGATGCTGGTCGTTTGTCAGAAGCTAAACATGGTTAACATGAATTCCAAAGTAGAACAAATCACACACCACAAAACTATTAACACTGCCAATGCAGCAGGCATAACCACTAATGGACACATCTCTCCATTACATGTTACAGGTGATCAAGGATATGCACTCTCCCCATGGTTGATGACACCCTCCCAAACCACTAACACCCAGGCCCAGAGGCAGTATAATTTGGCCCTCGGACGCCCCGGGCCACTGTGGAGCGCACATTTGGCATGCTAAAGTCACGTTTCCGGTGCATTGACATCACAGTAGCAGACTGTTGTACAGCCCAGAAATAGTCTGCAAGATATTCATAGCATGTTGTGTATTGCACAATATATGTGTTCGCACCAATGCCCCATGGATCCAAGTGCCAGATGCACCAGACAATGCACAGGATGATGAGGAAAATGAGGCTGGTGCAGCACACCCCACAGTTTCTACAGCAGGAACTGCCCGAAGGAACCGAATCATAAACAATTTCTTCACCTGAGCACATCACATTGTGACAGTCCTTAGCAATTATATATCAGTGCAAAATTACCCCAAGCCCAGTTTATGCAAATTAAAAACACAACACACATACCCTGTGTGCATGTTTCTCCTCTGTATAAGTACATCACTCTGACAAGTGTAAGTTTAACATAAAGTGGTAATAATATCACAATTGTAATTTGATGGTGGGTATGTCTCCTCTGTACATATAGTTGCTTTTTAGGGTGCAATTTGTGCAAAACTCAACTTTTTAGAGTGTCAATCGTGGTACTAAATTCAACTTTTTAGCGTGTCAAATGGGCTAAAATATGACATTTAAGGTGTCATTTTGGGTAAAATATCAACTTTAGGGTGTCATTTGGGGTGAAATATGAATCTTAGGGTGTCATTTGGGGCAAGATATTGAACTTTAGGGTGTCATTTGGACTAAAATATGATATTTAGGGTGTCATTTGTGGTTAACTATGAATTTTAGGGTGCCCTTTGTGGTAGAATATGAATTTTAAGGTGTAATTTGTGGTAAAATATGAATTTTAGGGTATCATTTCAGGTAAAATATGAATTTTACGGTGTCAATTGGGGTGAAATATGAATCTTAGGGTGTTATTTGGGGCAAAATATTGAACTTTAGGGTGTTATTTGGGGTTAACAGAAGCTCTTTATGGCGTATTTTGGGGTCTGAAATGACATTTTATCTACTACTGTTCATCTGTGTAAGAACTTGGAAGTAGCGCACAATTTCTGCTCGCATTAACGTAATGTTTTTTTAAATACTCGCGATGGAAAATCCATCTCTAAAAACATTGAACAATACGAAATATTACCCCTAAGTCTATTTGCGTGCAGATTTTCACAGCTTTGTCAAAAAATGGGCCGCAAACACAAAGGAAGTGGTGACTGCATGCTTTCTGTTTACTAGAGGAGTACTATGCACTTTCACTTTCTCTTTTGTGCACATTTCTGGTGATTGTGGAGAGTGGCGTAGGTGTTTGGAGTTGTGTGGTGCATATCGGTGATTTACAGAATGTTGCTATGTTCCTGTGAAGAGTGGTGTACCTCTGTTTGCGTGCTCTTTTGTCTCTTGTCCTCAATATTGTTGGCTGTTTGCCTTGGAGTGGTTAACTTTCTTTGTAGTTGTTGGGGCTATTACATTGGGTTTCTTTTCTTTTGGCAGTGGGTTTAGGTGTGTGCGACCCTTGACAGTGTCACCAGGTAGGTCGCCCCCCTAGCCACCGCGTCGTCCTTCCCATGCTGTGTGCTGTGCTCGAACCGCTGTTTCCTTCTGTATTTTCGCATTGACTCGTGCCTGTGATTTCGTCGTTCCCCTTTTGCCTTCTGTGCCCTCCCCGCTTCCCGCCTCTGACCGCTGTTTCCCTTCTGTATTTTCTTGTTTTTACTTGTGCCTGTGATTTAGTAGCTCCCCATTTTTGCCTTCTGTTATCTGTTTTTATTTTTCCTTCGCTCCCCCTTGCCTTCTGTGCCCTCCCGCTTGCCGCCTCGCCCTTGGCTTCCTGCCACTGCTCCCTGCGGCCCCGCCCCCTGCCGTTCCCATTCGCCACCTGCTCCCGCCTCCCAGCTGCTCCTCCCTACCTCAGCCCCTCATATGGAGGCCGCACGGCGAACTCGCGCAGCGGGTGCACCGATTGTGCGCCGAAGGTGCGCCAAAGGCAAGCCCGTCTACGCCCGTCCGTGCCTGTACCGCATCCAGCGCCAGGACCCCGGGCCCTCGACGATGCCTACGCACCCGACGAACTTACGACGCCACCACCCTCCACGCACTCAACACCGGCCGAAACACCGCCGCCTGCTACCAAGCCACCCCGAAGCGAATCCACGGATCCTTCACCTGCCAAGCCTGCAAATTCACCTGCCTCCGAACCAGCACCGCACCCACCAAGCCGAGCACCAGCAACAACCACCTCAAGTGCATCCTGCTCAACACCCGCTCCGTCCACAGGCACGCCGTGGAACTCTGGAACCTCCTAGACACAACTTCACCAGATGTCGCCTTCCTCACGGAAACCTGGATGAACGCCTCCTCAGCCCCGACATCGCCATAGCCATCCCGGATGGCTACAAGATCACCCCGAGGGACCGCATCAACCAAACCGGAGGAGGCATCGCCATCGTCCACAGAAACACCATCAGCATCACGACCAACTCCGACGACACCGTCACCGCCGCCGAACACCTTCACTTCCAGATCCACACAGACCCCAAGACCACCCTCAGAGGCACCCTCATCTACAGACCCCCGGGACCACGCACACAATTCAGCGAAGCCATCGCAGACTTCGTCAGTCCACACGCCCTCACCTCCACAGACTACATCCTCCTAAGGGACCTCAACTTCCACCTGGAGAACAACAAGGACTGCAACACCACCACCTTGCTAGACAACCTCGCCAACCTCGGACTCAAGCAACTGGTGAACACCCCCACCCACTACGCCGGACACACGCTTGACCCGTCTTCTCCTCCAGCAAGCACATCTCCTTCAGCCACTCCACCGGACTACACTGGACAGATCACAGCTGCGTCCACTTGAACTTCAGGAGAACCACGACCCACCACCACCCGCAACAGGTTCCCCGCAGAAGCTGGAGCAAGATCACTGCCGACCAGCTCACCACCCCCCTCAGCCAGAACTGGCTCACCAACACGACGGACCCCGACGAAGCAGCCCGCAACCTCGCACAGTGGCTCACCGACTGCGCCGACGAACTCGCACCACTGAAGAATCCTCCCAGCAGACCCGGCAGCAGGAAAGCCTCGTGGTTTACCAACGACCTCAAAAACTCCAAGAAACCCTGCCGCACCCTCAAGAAAGCTTGGCGCCACGACCAGACAGCAGAGAACATGACAGCCCTCAAGAACGCCACCCGCAAACACCACCAGCTGATCCGCACCACCAAGAAGACAACATTCAAAGAACGACTGGACAACAACACCCACAACAGCAAGGAACTCTTCAGCATTGTCAAAGAGCTCTCCAACCCCAGCGCCTGCAACAACGACATCACACCCTCGCAAGACCCCTGCGACTCACTCGCCTCGTTCTTTCACAGCAAGATCACCGACATACACAACAGCTTCGGCGCACTGACCACGCACCCAACCACCGAACCAGCACCCCCCACCTCCACCCTTTGCACCTGGACCCCTGTCAGCACCGAAGACACCACCCGCATGATGAACACCATCCACTCTGGCTCCCCCACCAACCCCTGCCCACACCACATCTTCAACAAAGCCAACTCCATCATCGCACCCCAACTCCGGAACATCATCAACAGCTCCTTCGCATCCCCCACCTTCCCGGAGAGCTGGAAACATGCCGAGCTGAGCGCCCTTCCCAAGAAACCCACCGCGGACCCCACGGACCTGAAAAACTTTCGCCCCATCTCGCTCCTCCCCTTTCCAGCCAAAGTCATCGAGAAGACCGTCAACAGACAACTCTCCGCCTTCCTTGAGACCAACGGATCCCTCGACCCCTCACAGTCCGGCTTCCGAGCAAACCACAGCACCGAGACCGCCCTCATCACAGCCACCGACGACATCAGGTCCCTGCTCGACAATGGGGAAACGGCTGCCCTCATCCTGTTTGACCTCTCAGCAGCCTTCAACACCGTATGCCACCACACCCTGATACAACGCCTCAGCAACACCAGAATCCAAGGAGCAGCACTGGAGTGGATCAGCTCGTTCCTCGCCTGAAGAACCCAGAGAGTCCGCCTCCCCCCGTTCGGATCCGCGGCCACTGAAGTCATCTGCGGAGTCCCGCAAGGATCCTCACTTAGCCCCACCCTCTTCAACGTTTACATGAGCTCTCTCGCTGCCATCGCACACCAACACAACCTTAACATCATCTCCTACGCCGAAGACACCCAGCTGATCCTCTCCCTCACCAACGACCCCGCCACCGCCAAAGCTAGCCTCCAGGAAGGAATGAAAGACGTCGCGGAATGGATGAAGATCAGCCGTCTGAAACTGAATTCAGACAAGACGGAAGTCCTCATCCTCAGACCATCTCCCTCTGCCTGGGATGACTCCTGGTGACCCCCCGCCCTGGGCAGCGCACCCAAGCCAACGGACCACGCACACAACCTGGGCTTCACCCTGGACTCCTCTCTCACGATGACCAAGCAAGTCAACGCCGTCTCATCGTCCTGTTTCAACACCCTGCGCATGCTCCGTAAGATCTTCCGTTGGATCCCCACCGAAACCAGGAAGACGGTCACCCAGGCCCTCGTCACCAGTCGCCTGGACTACGGGAACACCCTCTACGCTGGAACCACAGCCAAACTTCAGAAAAGACTCCAGCGCATCCAGAACGCCTCAGCACGACTCATCCTGGACATCCCTCGCCGCAGCCACATCACTGCCCACCTGAAAGACCTTCACTGGCTCCCCGTCAACAAGAGGATCACGTTCAGACTCCTCACCCACGCACACAAGGCTCTCCACGACATGGGCCCGAAGTACCTCAACAGCCGCCTCACATTCTACACACCCACCCGCCAGCTCCGATCCGCCAGCCTCGCCCACGCATCCGTCCCACGTTTTCGGAAATCCACCGTCGGAGGAAGATCCTTCTCCTACCTAGCAGCAAAGACATGGAACTCCCTCCCTACTCACCTACGGCTGACCCAGGACCATCTCTCCTTCAGGAAACAACTCAAGACATGGCTGTTCGAGCAGTAGCAACCCCCCCCCCCCTCAGCACCTTGAGACCCTTACGGGTGAGTAGCACGCTTCACACATTTTTTGATTGATTGATTGATCGATTGCAGGGAGCTGGTGGGTGTGGGCAAGGAGGGCAGGATGTCAGAGGGGATATTGGAGGGCTTCATCTGGCTTATCAAGTTTTACCTGCCCTTGATGTGGAGAGGGGAGGCCCTATCCTCTCCTGATGTGGCGTCAGTGTGCGGAAGGTCAGGTGGGAGCGTGTGCGGGCGCAGATGCAGCATGTTTTTAGTGTGGACTGGACTGTGCACCAATGGAAGCACCGCTGGCAGGATTTCCTGGACTGTGAGGGTGACCTGTTGGACCACCTGGGAGTCATCCTTGGCCTACAGGGTGGTAATTGCAACCTCTCAGTTTAAATATTAACACTACAACGAAAACCCAACAATGCCCTTTGGGACACACTGGTATCTAAGTGTAAAAATGTGGAAGAGTGAGGTGGGAGACCTCATGCGTTCATGACTAACATTGGCACATAAGCAACACAACGCTGCTTCATATTGACAAGCATAGGGTGCAAGTTTGTGTTACCCACTGCGCTGGCACAACACATAGCATTGTAGTGTCAAGGTTGGCACCCTTGCACAATACTGCACGCATGACAAAGATTGTTTGTGTATAGGAAGGGTGACTGTACATAAACAATCCAAGGCATTGTTTCTGGGACCTGTGTGCTGCACAAAAGCAAGTGCAAAAATGCTGTCCTCATCATTATTTGGTATGATTGCTACGCTGCCCTTGGACATAGGCTCCTTGTGACAATGTATGAGATATGAACAATTGATTAAAGGAAATGGGACATCTCCAGAGTGTCATACATCACCTACATCTGTGAGACAGCCTTGTGCGATATGTAGCGATGCTATTGTACACAGAGCATGTGTTACATCATGATGCATGTACAAATGGGGCCTTGTAAATGTGTCAAACAACTAGTATGTGCAAGTTTGCTAGCATCATTGTCTTGGTTGGCCCAGCTCAGCATTCACAGGTCTTGTGTGAATGGTGGGCAAAGTAGACCCAATCATGTAGCCAACATGAAATGCAACAGTACAGTCACGAAGCATTGTCAGTTATGGTGATGATTTGTATGATGAATATGACCTGTGTGATTTTACGTCTAATACCAACACACTTTTTCTCTTCATGTATCACAGCTGGGTGACCTCTCGTCACACTGTGGGACATCGACAGCTTCAAGGACCAACATGCCACTTGTGAGTTTGGCCATCATATATTGGCATAGTGCAATTTCTTGAATGTCAGGGTCAAATGATAGATGTTGTAGTATCCAGCATGGCTGTGTATCACATGTACCTTGCCTACAGTGTGATGGTGTATTGTGGAAGCCAGAAGTGTGTACAAATCTGTAAGTGAAGTTAGAGCAATGCATTTGTCTTCCAGATGTAACTTTACACATCCCCAGTCAGTGAATTTGATCTATGGGTTCTGTCACAACAGAACATGCATGTGGATTACATAGCGTACAGATAGGGGAGGAGACATGTAAGTGGTGTTGCTGATGTAGTATGAGCAGACATGGAATGCATGTACCTCCTTGACTGAGATGACTGTGCAAGTGGGCCTGATCAGGCACAAGAAGGCAGTGGTTTTCAGGCCATGCGTGCTCAGACACCAGTCGGCACTGTGAATTCATTGGTATGCTGCATACCAGCTTCACTGAAGTAGCGGTTCGTAGCTTTGAGCCACGTTCCTCAAACACCTAGCAAAGATGGCCTTATGAATCTCATTGGCATGTTTGGCCATCGCAATGGTGTTGTAAAGCTTTCTCCTTGGGGTAATTCCCTGGTCGACTCGGGCACATGTGTACGAGCCCCTCTGTCTGACATTACTCTGCATGCATTTACACCGCATGCTTTAGTTCTGCATGTATTGCTGTGCCATATATTTTTCATTGCAGGGCCCTACAATGCTATCTGTGAGAAATCATTACGCATTACAACACAATAACCATTATGACTCCAGGGTGCTGTTACAATGGGGATTCCATTGTAACGGTTTGTGTCGTAGAGGCCTGCGTAGTTAAATTTTCTACAGAGTGATCGTAGCGGGTCCAAGACATGCATGATTGGCAAATTTGAGGAAACAATGTTTCCCCTTGCTGCAGCAATGCATCACCTTTTGTGAAGTAGTGGTGGAGAGAGGGCCAGCGCCTCATGTACACGTAAGTGTTCAGCCAGCTGACGTGTTTCCATATGTGTTATATGATGCAACACAAATGAAAGTGTGAGTAGGACTATTCCAGGATTGCTCCTGTGCAGGTTGGGTAACATTCCTACACATTAACAAGCCCTCGTTCACACAGATACCCTTGCACTCTTGTGCAAGAGTGCCTGTGTTTGTGCAGACTGGATGAACTGCACACAGTCGCTGGGGGACATGCAGGGCTGCACATGAGCATTGTACATATGATACAGCAATGTGTTATAAGAGAGGATGAGGGTGGCACTACACAGGGAGAGCTAATGCCTCCCTTCTCTGATTCCTTGTACATGTCACCCTCAGTCAGGGTATATCATAGCACCATCATTTGACACTGAGAGTCTCATTTGGTTGTGACAGTACATGTCCCATGCCATGCACTGTCATGTCAGTCTCCCCAGCATGTAGTCACTGATCCTGGATTCAACATTTCATTTTCCAGGTCAGTCTCTGACTCACATTGTTAAGCTAGAGTGTAGGCTCCCATTTTTCAGTGACCTTGTGTTTCAGATTTGAATGAAAAACATTGACATAGTTTTAAGGGCTCACATTTTGACATTTCTCCTATTTTACAGACAACATGTTGTCAGAGGAGTCCCACGCCTTCCAGGTGAGGAAGGGCCAGTACCTCCATATAAAGAAAGCCGCTAAAGGGTACCACAACATGGCACAGAGGTACCAGTATGACCTGGCAGCTGGGAGTTGGAAGTCGGTGCCCGCGGTTGTAAGACGTGGGAGTAAGAGTGGCATATAGGCCATCCCAGGCCGCTCAGGCGTCGGTCATGGGTCGCAGCATAGACCGGCAGTTACCCATCCCCCCAACACCACAAGGGACAATGCCACCTGCACCTGCTTATCAGGTGGTGACGTTCACTGTACAGGACCGGAGAACATTGATGGACAAAAATGTGATACTGGCAGAACTATGGAGGGAAATGGCAGAGCATTCCAGGCACCTGATGGACATTAAGTCAGCCCTTGGTCTCCCACGAAGACAGGACATGTTGAGCCCCACTCCCCTCTTCTCCCTTCCCCTAATGTTTTATCTTGTCTTTTAGATAGTGTTAGATAAGTATTTTAAGTGTTAGGTAGTGTAGTTGTAGTGTCGTTATAGTTAGTGTTAGATTTTAAGGTAGATTTAGATATTTATTATTATATAGTATTTAGGGACAAATTTCCTTTTCCTTTGGGTGGGGGGTTGATGTATTTGTTGTTTCAAAATATAAAACATTAATTAATAAAAAAAATATATCTTTCTGTAGGTTAACTGTGCAGTTAGTTTATGCATAGCTTAGATGTCTTTGTCCTGTCTCATGATGTGCCTTAAGAGTGGGAGGGGGGTTGATGTCTTAGATATGTTGTTGATTGTTTAGAATTAGATAGGGTACATAGTTTAGGTAATTTACAATTTTTTTCTAGTTTATATTATATTAGTATTAGTAATGATTATTGTTAGTTTAGGGTAGTTAATTGTTGTACTTCAATAATAAAGGGTTACTACTTTTTATTTCTGCTTGCACTTATTTTAGGGGTGATGTGATAGAGTGTGGCTTTTTTCCTTGTATGCAACTCATACCATCACTGGACAATCCGTTGAATGTGTAAGTGTGGTCATGTCATGTTACTTGGCAGGATGGATTGTGCCAGGATACCTTGGATATGAGCACAGTAAACTTGCATGGATAACAGGGTGGCAAGTAGGATTTACGGCCTGGTCTAGGGACAGTCGTTTGTGAAGTTCAACATCTTAAGTGTGACTCACAGAGTTGGACAGAACATTGTTAACATAGGGACATGGCATTGAGTGGATATTGCATTTGCGACTGTTATTCATCATGGAGATGGATGTATGAGCTCGGTACCACAGATTCCGTCAAACCCATGCATATCACATGCTCCTGGTGCAGAGTCCATCTACAATGCACAGACCTTGGCACACTTGCTGCGTAGTGCAAGTGTGTCAGCTTCATTCATAATATATGTTCATGTGCATGGAGTCTCAACCTCTCGGACATGCAGGAAGTAGTCTTTTTGTGGGTCTATTGTGAACAGCATATGGCAGAACAGTGGGCCTGAGTCACAAAAATCATCTGAGAGTAAGTCATGACTTTACGATTTCCGGTATTCACAAATGGCATTTAAGAGTAGTACAGTTGGGTACACTGACTTCACTTCTCCTAAATGCCTTTTGTGAATCACTAAAGTTGGAAAGTCATGATTTTGTCCCAGTTACCGTTTTTGTGTGGGCACACTGTTCTGCTGCACAGAAGAGGGGAAATGTTGCATTGCTCCCTGTAGTGCCAGTGTCGTAGCCACTTCTCCCAGCTGTAACTTTTGGCATTTGCTCATAGTGATGCCACCCTTGAAATGGTGGCATTGCATCTGACTATATGCTAAATGCAGTGCACCACACATCCCTATACACATTGCCCTATCCGCTCACAGTGGTCACAGCATGAGAGGGTTCCTAATTTTGTAAGTATTGTTCATCCACAGGAAGGGGCAGACTGACGCCTTGCACTTTGGGGTGAGTCCCTATTGCCAACTCTACTTCACTGAGGCAGACATTGTGGTTTCAATTGTGGCTGGTAGACATGTGCCCTTATGAATCTTCATCAATTCGAATATGGTGTGCACGCTCTTGGGATGTGGCATGCAATGTGCACCATCACAATAGGCTTTGTCCACCCCGTAGAGTGTGAGTAGATATGTCAAAAGATCATTTTTAGCAATTGTAAAGGGGGACACTACTTGTGGCTTGCAACAGACTTGGACAGTTTTGCAAACATGCATATTTCCTTAATAGACGTGGGGCCAAGTTGGGATGTTGCTACATTGTTGATTTGGATCAATGAGGGCACAGCTAGTTCACACATACCCGGTCATTTCACTGCCTATCTGGGTCACAGTAAAACATGTAAATTTCTCTTATTTCCCTTGGTGTACCTTTTGGTGGATTCATTGGCCCTGAATTTTTAGAGAGCCCTATACTTGATTGACCATGGACAACACACATCTGTGTGTGAGTTAATTTTTTTATTTACAAGTCTGTTGACATTGGTGAAGACTGGACCAGTACTTGGCCAAACAATCCCCACATTCCATAGATGCCCTGTGAAGGGCCAGTCAGAGTCCTTTGGGTGTAAAATGTCCAGAGGAAGAGGCAGAGTTCAGCCTGCAGGCTGATTGCAGTGTCATTGGGAACAAGTCATAATATGGCAGTCCATGCCAAGGTCCAAGGTGAGTGTCACAGAGTGTATCGGTGGACATTGGAAAATGATGTTTCGGGACATGATGCTGAGCCCAGATTCAAGGAGAAACAGGACATTTGGCATAGATTAATGCTACTGCTGTCTTCTTTGCAAAAATGCAGGAACTCCACTACACCTGGTGAGCTATCTCCTGCTGAACCTCTACCGCACAGCGTTGAAATGCCAGTAGTGGGTCCTCAGGGTCCTGTGAGACAGCTGTGGTGATAGGTGCTTGCTGCTGTGTGGTTTGTGTAAGGGGTGGACTTTTCACTACGCTGCTGGATGGTCCTGCTCCTGGAGATGGGGTGCTGAGTGAGTCTAGCAGCTGTTGGAGGGTGTCAGTGTTGATGGTGGCAAATTCCTCTTCTTCATCAGTGAAGAGTTGGGCAGGCTGGTGTTCAGGAGGTGATGCTTCTCACTCTGCAATGTAAAGGGGAGATGCAGATTAACTGTGTGTTTCATGTATGAACATGCATTGGATTTGTTTACAAGCAGACTGCATGACAATGTCCATTGTGACAGATTGGGAGGAGATGCATATTTGTTGCCGGATAGTGAATATTATTGCAACATCACAGATGTGACGTTGTAGTTGTACATCTCACAGTTGACAGCTATGACACATGTGAATGGCTAATTTCTACACACAAGCAGCACCAATTGTGTCCTCTGTTAAGTTGTGAAAGTGATGCAATTTGCCCTACATTGTGGTCAATGTTGAGTAGCTCAGATTTATGTGTGTGCGCACTGCATTGTGGGAGAGTCGCCCCAGCAGCTTTGGTATTGCTGCGCCTTATCCCTTTCAGGCAGTGGACCTTTCACTCTTGTGCCTTTACAATGGTGAGATGGGGTAAATATGGGTCGTGGTCAGAGTTGGGACACTTGTGCATTGTTTGTCAGCTGATGTCTTGTTTACATCAGGGGTTGTATGTACACGAGGAAGTGTCAGAGTGTGACCTACTCCATTGAGGATTATGTCCACATTCAGGCACTTCAGTGACATGGCCTGCACCATGTTAATATGTTTTTGGGGCAGGCCAGTGCTTAATTTGTAAAAAAAGAAGTGCAGGTGCTGAAAATGTTGCCAAGGAGGCCACAGCTCACTTCTTCCCCAGGTGAGCCCCACTTTCAACACTCTCACTGCCTCAGTCTCTATCTTCTAACCTTGAACTGTTGTCTGTCCCCTAAGTCTTTGCTCTAAGAGTCTATCCTCTCACCTCTCTAATTGTTTTCTATCATCTTTGTCACACTTGGTGTGTTACCTCATTCCATGCATTTCTGATTTGCCCTCTATTTATTCTACCCCTGCCCTTTTTCCTCTTCGCTTTTATCCATGTTCTGTTCTCTCTCCCCTTGATCTTGCCTCTTTACTATCACTCTTCTAGCAATGATTAGCTGTGTCTCCGTTTTACCATTTGTCTGCTTTTTTTCTCTGTCCTATCCTCTACATCCTTTCATTCTATCTTCTCTCTTCTTAATGCTCTCTTCTTCACAACATGGCTGCTTTCTCTTTGTATCTGATTTGCTCTCCTATTCTTCTACTTAGCTCCGTCTTATCTCTCTCCTCTCCTGTTGTTTCTTTCTCCTCTTTACTCCTGCCCTCTCTCTCATCTATAACACTGCTGCTACCTGTGACTCCTGTCGTCAGCCTGTACATGTCCCTGCTATTTTGAACTCTGCGTTTTCTTGTCGTCTTTCCTAAAGAAGAGGAAGATGACATGTGTTTTACTTTCTTACCTACACCGAGTGCAAAAACAAAATGTACACCAAATGATTTTTTTTTTGCATATATATTAATCAGTGCAGTATAACTGGGTTATTTGCAGAACAAGTACCTGCTCGAGCACAACAGGTGATGTCACTACTAGTGCTGCCTGTAATTAGTAGGTCCAGGGATGGCGACAGCATTGGCATCCACTGCTCAGCTTACTGTGACCCTGCCTGCTACAGCACAGGCATTGTCCCCAGCGTAATGCTGCCATTTCGGGTAAGTATGGCTGTGGTGCCTACTGGACTCACGCATGCTCAGCAATTACCATGCTGCTGTGCAGCGCACAGATTCTACACAAAAGTTGTGTTGGGCCACAACAGCATCGAGCACATTGAGGATAGCAGCAATGGAGGGCTGCAGGATATGCTACTCTGGCTACACAGCAAGTGGAAAGCCCACACTTACTTTTGTATATTCTTCCTCAAGAGCCCTCACTCCCAAGTTCCAAATGCGCCCTCGCAGCTTCCTTGCCTCAACTCCATCATGAGTCAGCCCCCAGCTACAATTATCCAATGGGAGGCTTAGGTTCAGGCAGTGGCAGGGTGCAGCAGACTCAGGGAATAGAATGCAAGACATAGATTGTCGATGACTTCTTGGATTTGCGATTGGCGTGATGACATCACCACTAACATGGTGAAACACAATCATGCCTGCCTGGACAGGTGTGTTCTGGCCTGCATATGAACGTTTTCAAGCCAGTCACCATGCAATGTATGTTATTCTTTTTATTTGGAATTTGAGCAATTAATATTGAGACCACCACCTGGAGGGTCAGAAACTGTAACCCCGGCCCTGTGAAAGAAGAGCCGGTGATGAGCACCTGAAAGCACCTGCTCAAATTAAGCACTAGGCATGCTATTCATCATGCACTGTCACTTGCTTTGTAAGTGTGGCTCACAGACAGCCAGCGTTGCTGGTTACTGCACATGTGCATGGGTTTGGTGTGAGAATAGTCATGTGTGAGGAAGGCCCCCTTTATGCACATTTGCAACGAAGGCCTACTTGCTGTTTCTATGTGTTCCGCACAATGCGGAACACGTGTGCATCCAGCTAGCTTAGGCTATTGTGTTTTATCTTGTGTGCATGTCGTCAGTCATGTTTTTTCTTGCATGCATTGCTTACTGCCCTTCTGTTGGCTTACCCATTGTGAGTATGGTGCAGGTTGAGTTTCCATTGTTTATGCTGGCTGTACAGACAGTGTCAACACCCATAACGCTCAACATTGACCCCACGTGTGGTGTATGAGTGGGCCTGGATTTGATGGATGTGGATTTACCAAGGCGTATTAGTGGTACTCAGGACCTGCCTCCGCCCCCCTCCCCCCCCCAACAGATATAAATGGCAGGGGGATGTGTGTTTGTGTTTTTGCCACGCAGATGGTCACATGGATAATACATGCTGTCATGGTTCAGATTATTAAATGCCGGTCTTTACGTGTGGATGATAAGGACCATGACTGCATATCTTTTCACTGACACTTTTTACTTACCAAACAGATAGGTTTACATGCACTTAATGGTGTAATGGGCAAATCACAACAGGACTGATGTGGAATGCTGCTTTCTGTATGTCAGATGTGTACACTTGATAGTGGCAGAGTGCTATTTGACCTAAGGGGTGATGATGCCATTTAGCTACTTGTCATTATTTGGTGCTGCTTTGCTATCCTTGCTTGCTGTCATACATCTATACAGGGACATTTTAGTTCTGTGAGTATGGCACACAGGCAAGTCATGTGGTACATATTTGGGTGACACATTCCTGAAATGCATTGTCCATGCACAGTAGTTTTGTAGGCAAAAACCCCTGCTCATTGTATTACATCACATTTTGAATCAAGACTGCTGATTGTGTGCATTGTGCGATATGCACCTTTTAGCCCGTAGGCTACATGATCACTTTGTTGTGACAATGCATTTGTTTATGGTATGCAGAATCACTGGATGCTTTCTCACTTGCTGTACACAGGACTGCATCTCCTGTATGAGCAAGTTGGAACATTAACGGGAGATGCGGCAGGATGTCTACATGGCCCCTCGCCTCAACACCACGCATGTATGGCTGGTCTTCACCAGCCCGCCTCTCTGTTAAGCCAAAATGAAGATGCAGTGTGTATGTGACTGATCGTGTTGTTGTAATTTGGCAGCGATTAGGTTAGCATTAGCAGAAGCCATCCTGTATTTAGAGACTATCTTGTCCATTTTGTGGAATCCATTTTGTATTTCTGTCAGCCATTTTATTTGCCATGTGCTACCATGTGCTCGCCATGTGCTCTGTCCTACCTTTCTGTTAACTGCTCTTGAAATCCGCCTAGAGATGAGATTTATTTAGCAGCTTCCACCTTCGCACATGCTCAGTTGAGCTTGCAGCTGTCTTTTCAGCTGCAACTAGAAGGTAACTGTCAGGATGTGTTTGCCAATAACAGTCACTGTTAGCTCCTCCCACTTGTTGACTGCATTTTCTGTATGACCTTATATGTATCTAAAACCAGCATTTTGTACTTGTACCGTCTTCATTTGAGCCCCTGTGTGGATATAAAAGGACCAAGCTCCTTCCATTCATTGTGCTACTTCATACATTACCGAAGGGTGCTGTGTGAATGTAGTTCCACCTCATGAGGTTTAATAAATCTTGTATTTTCTATTCCAGTTTCTGTGCCAACTTCTGTTCTATGGTCTGAGGACTCTGTGCAGAGAAGGGAGAACCCCTAGCGCTGGTAGGGCTTGCTGAGGCCCATCACCACAAATTGGTTTTTCCAACGCGGGGCTCATCGGCGACTCGGATGCCCGAAGGACTGGTCGAAACAAAGGATTGGAATATCGCTTTGGACGCGATCGCTACCTGAGGAGACCCGAGTCTTGGTGACCACGGCATTATTCCTTTCTTTCTGATCTGACCATCCAGGTGGTGCCGGTCCTCAAATGAGATCTCTTCTGTTGATTCGCCGTGCAGTGACCATTTGGTCGATTTGAGAACTTGGCAGTTGTAACCTGGTCACAATTTGATTGGTAAGAGTAGTTCTGCGGCACTTGCTGTTGGTTTTCGATTCCTTGGATTGGTAAGGTAGTTTAGTAACACTTACTGTGGCTTTTGATTTGAATGATTGGCCAATATTTATATTTGTATGTATGTAATATATAAATTGCAATTTATAGAGGCAGGTAATGAGGAGATTTTTCTCTATTTGAATTTGTTTGAAGGCGCAACGTGCGAAGAGTACCTTAAGCGCTGCTTTGATTATAATACTGCATATTTTGCACTATTTTTGGCATGCCTGTTTCTAGCACACTTCGTAGGATGTGTTGCTTTTGTAGAGGTACCAGTTTGATACTCGATGAAGCACAAACATCCCCCCCCAGAGGGGACGCCTAATAGGGACATGTATATTAAGTATGGTATTTCTTCTATAATGTACAGCACGTTATGGAATAAATATACTCGTAAGGATTCTGAGTTGCATTGGCCTATGCATGGGTCATTTGATTTGCGAAAGATTCAGTATGTAGAACAATGTATGTTTAAGCGGAAGACTAGGCAAGATATGTTTGACTCTGCACGAATGTGGGAGAAAGAAGTGCGTGAACGAATGAAGCGTGAGCAAGCCTTGATTGAAAGAGAACAGCGAAAGAACATTTATGCAAAAGCATTAGAGTTGAAAAACAAGGACATAAAAGAATAGAAAGAGAGAGAGGATAGGGAGCACCAATTACAGGTAACTGGCCAATACGCTGTTAGGCAACCCCTTTATCCTATCCTTAATAAACCTCAAGATGATTTCTTGTTATTAGATAATTCTCCACCTCCGTATATTCTTCCCTCTGCCCCTCATTAGTCAGATGAGGACTCTTCTAAAGAACAGGAGAAAGCATGGGAAACTCGTTCTATGCTGTCTGCTGTGCGTGCGTCTGAGCTTAGATCTGATGCTTGTAAGGCCCTTCGTAGTACCGCCCCTGCTTCAGAGCTTTTAGATGACATAAGAAACTGTCAGGAAAGGGAGCAAATATATTTTACCGAGGAATTTGCTGCAGAGGTTGTTGGGCGGTTTAGGAAACATTCTGATGAATTGGTACCTGCGTGATGGTCTTTTTGTCTTGTCTCAGGTGGCTGATACGATCAGGCGTTTGGTTAAACTGCATGCTGATGCAGTCTGTTTGCGACAGGAGAAAAAGACAGCAGCAGCTGCACTAACATCTCAGACCGGTGTGGTACAAGCTTCTATCGTCGGAACAGATAAGACTATTATAGTTCATGCTAAACCTATGTGGGAAGCCGCTCCTTTGTATGATCCTCCTGGAGACGAGGGAGCAGATGATGATAAAAGTTCTGCTGATGCAAAAGGTTACTTTATTTATAATTGGGTCTATACTCCTTGGAATAGAGCGGACGTTATGGCCCTTAAAAATGCATTGCCTGATCCGCGCAAAAATCCAGCAGCTTTTTATGAGGAAGTTGAGGGTGCTATTAGCTCTTGTACCATGACTTTGCCTGATATTGATTTGTTTTTCAGATTGATATTGCCGGCTGACATGTGGAGAACTGTGCATAAAGTTGATAATTGTGCAACGCTTGGGGAATTAAGGAAAGAGTTAGAGCAAATGGATGTAGAGCGGGAACCTGCACAGAAACCGTGTAAATTGATTTTAGATCTCCCTACAGCTATATTAGTTAAGTTAAAGACGATTATTCCCCCTAAAAAGATAGATTGGACTGTATTAGCGTTGTGTAAGCAAAAGGCAGATGAATCGGTTTCAGATTTTTAAAAACGCTTTGAGGAGGCATTCCACGATTTTAGTGGCCAGTCATTGACAGATGACACGGGTAGGCAAAACCTTTTGCCAGGAATAGCTAGTCGCCTAAAGGCCAGTGAGAGTTCATGGACTACCTCTTCTCTGGTTTCTCTTTTGACTATGGCACAGTATTATGAACGCCAGGAATTTGAAGAGAAGGGTAATGAGGATAAAAAGACTAAAGAGTTGAAAAAAAAGGTTATGTTGGCTCAGGCTTATGGTCCGCCTTCTAGAGGTAATGATAGAAGTGGACGTGGATCTTATGGTTCCTGCAAGAAATTTGGACATTGG
The DNA here is from genome assembly GCF_964263255.1 of Lissotriton vulgaris. NCBI lineage: Eukaryota > Metazoa > Chordata > Amphibia > Caudata > Salamandridae > Lissotriton > Lissotriton vulgaris. Next base: position 866,964,068 of record NC_141697.1, read on the forward strand.
ATTTCTGATTGTCCAGTGCTGCATGCTCAGCAGTGTCCACGTGGTCGGGAACAAATGAGAAATCGTTCAGGATATCCAGGGCCTAGAGGAAGCACGAAGGATCGTGCTAGGTTTGATGCTAATACACGTGGGCAGGATGGGTTTAACACTTTTGATAGAAGGAACCAATATCAAATGTCCGACTATGTGCCGTCTGATTTTCAAGATTCTGCTTAGGCATAGGATTGCCTAGGATGGGGTAAGGAATCAGTTGAAGTTCCAGTAGATCAGAGGGGTCTGTAGGAAGGTGGATATCTGATTATATGGTTAAACCAACTTTTTGCCTAGTGTTTTGTTGGTTTTTTACTTAGTTGGCCTGGGGTCCTGCTATTCAGGGGCCCGTGCTATCTGCTCTCCCTATAAAATGGACTCCATGTACTTTAGGTACATACCGGATTGGGTACTGCGGCACCTCTGTGAGCCCCTTTATAGTGTACCACAGGTACCCAGGGCATAGGTGCATCCAAGGCCTACCAGGGGCTGCAGCATGTATTATGCCACCCCTGGCTGGCCCTCTAAACTGACACCACAGGCTGATCACTCAGCTTGGGTAAGGTTGTGTAATCACTCCCTACTTAGATATAGTATACCTTTATCTACCCATATATATAGACACATATGCACCTATAAGTCACTCCTATGGTAGGTCTCGACAATCCTGGAGGCAGAATGCTTGGTTTTATGTGAGAGGGTGCCCTAGCATGAGCTGAGCCCCTCTGCAGCTTTCGGAACCATATCCATATAGCTGTTCTATGATATAGCCATACCATATACTCTTAAGTGCATTATAATCCTCGCAGTTAATGCTAACTTTGGTTTGGCTTTATCAAAACATGTCGTGTAAGGTGTCAAACACTTTGGAATACTACCCCCTGCCAATTCTGGCAGCGGGGGTAGAATTCCACCCTTCTTGAGGGAATAGACATGTATGTTACTGCTTTACCCGGTTAAAGTTAAACAGAACCCAAGCATCACAAAATGGATGCTGCTGCCACAGACACAAGTCTGACCTCCTGCTGCTGGACGAAACTCCGGCAGGGGTGGCCTCGACAATAGGTTTCCTGTCCAGGGAGGTGCCAGCACCTTCCCAGACTGGCAGATGTGTATTGGGACAGGAAGGGCTGCATCAGCAGATGCTTTTTGAGACACTGCCTAGGGCACCCAAGGTGCTCCATGCATAGCCTGGTTCAAACCAGTTGCTGGGGCACTCCAGCCCTGCTCTGGCACAAAACTGGACAAAGGGAAAGGGGTGTAACCACCCCCTTCCCACGTACACCTATAGGAGGTACCTAGCAGGTAATCCAGCCCCTTAGCTTAGTATAAGTATAGGAGCTGTGTCCCCAGGAGTTTAGATTATCCTGGAACGAAACTTTGATACAGAACTCTTGGACCTTCAACGTTCTATTTCGACTAGAAAACTGAAGACATCTCCCTTGTGGTCAAGGAGTGACCACCCTGTGCAAACAGGCACCATCAGTAACTTGCTGGTCTGCTTTGTTGATGCTCCTGCCGGAACCCGAAGACTCAGCAACACAGTAACTAAACTTCTAGACTTCTCTGACTCAGATCCACATCCACAGCAAAGCTGAGACTTGTGGCGGACACGAGAGACGTGGGACCAGACAGCCTGGACATCCTGCATTTTGCTGACTGCATCGACTCCTGAGGGATCTTGAACTTGTGCATTGGGATACAAGAAGCCCCAGACCCAAGCACCATTTGCACTGAAGCCCAGCCCTCCACACTCCACGAGTGCTGCGTGGGGCCCACTCTTGCATTTCAGCTTGATGCATCTTCCCGGTTGCTAGCCTGTTGGCTACGGAGACCCCTGAAGACAATCCTTTGAAACCAAACTGCTTTCCTGGTTGTTCTAGGCTTGCTCCAGCTTCCCTGCAAAGGAGAAGCTCCTCAGACCTTGCTGGTCTGACCCGAAGCCCATCTTCACTTCCTGCATGGATTGCGTTTGCCAAGGCTTGTTGGGTCCAGTCCGGATACCAATACCGCAGTCAACTAGATCCTTTGTGGGACAGCTCAAATCCAGCTCCAGGTCATCATCGACACCTCCTGGTCTTGGTGGCTGCAGAGACAAGCTTCACATCTTCACCTGAGATCATCGCAACATTGCCTGGTTCCTTCCTGGCCACTGGCTAGTGACCCAGACTCTGTCCCCTCTGCTTTCAGGTTCTTCACATCTTTGATACACCCTTGGATCAACCCGGACACTCTTCCTCTGGTCGCCTGCAGCACTTCTTTGCAGATCTCTATTGAAAGCATTGATGAAACCCGACACCAAAAGGCACCTATGCATCCGGCTTCCCTGGGTGAGGTAACACGAGTACTCCGGTGCTCCCGTGGGTCTTGACTCTCGAAGGTTCCTAGTCTAAAGGGGTTTTGTCGTAGCCCATCCGGATGTGCCCTTAAACAGTAACTTTGTAACTTCTACGTTTCCCATTATAAGTCAATGGCAACTCGCGACTGTGTTTAGACACTGCACGTGTCTCCGGTGGCCCTCCTACTTCCTAACCTTTGGTCGTTTAGTGTAGCCCCAGTGATTCCCTAGGCCCTAGGCCTACTCACTGTTTCTGTTGTGGCTCTTATACCACTTCTTTAGTATATGGTTTGTGAAGCCCCTCGGGCATAACTGTATTTGTGCAACTTATCGTATGCTAATTGAGTAACTTATGATGTACTTTTACGTCTGACCTCATAAAGAGTGCAAAGGGGTTGTGTTAGAATTAAATACATATATATTTGATATATACCTTGTGTGGTGTCCTTTCATTTGTTATTCAAGGGATTATAATTGGTTAAACAGCTTGCTTCACATGCTCTCTGAAGTCTTAGCCTATGACTGCTGGTCCATGCTACCACTAGGATACCTTGTGTATAAGGTTGACTTTACAACAGAGGTCTTCAAACTTTTTGATGCCGAGACCCCCTTGTAAAATCTTTTTAGGGGTAAGTACCCCCTTCTGAAAAAAGTTTCTAGAAACTGGTACGCCTCATCATCATCTTTTGACAACCATAAATGCGCCTGTTAGACCTCCTCACATCCATCCATCATTCATCCACCCACACTTTCACACATCCATCCATGCAACCTTTTATCCATCCATACATCCATCCACCCTTTCATCCATCCATCCATCCTTCATTTATCCCCCACCTTTTCACACATCCATCCATGTATCATTCATCCTTGCAATCTTTTATCCATCCATACATCCATTCTTCATCCACCCACCCTTTCATCCAACCACCCTTTCATCCATCCATCCACTCATCATTCATCCCCCCACCTTTTCACACATCCATCCATGCATCATTCATCCATACAACCTTTTATCCATCCATACATCCATCCATCCATCCTTCATCCGTCCACCCTTTCATCCTTACATCCATATATCTATCCTTCATCCATCTATCCTTCACCCATCCAACCTTTCATCCTTACATCCATACATCCATCCTTCATCCATCCACCCTTTCATCCTTCCATCCATACATCCATCATTTACCCATACACCCTTCCATCCATCCACCCATCATTCATCCCCCACCTTTTCACACATCCATCCATGCATCATTCATCCATGCAATCTTTTATCCATCCATCCATACATCCATCGTTAATCCATCCACCCTTTCATCCATCCATTCACCCATCATTCATCCACCCATCATTCATCCACCCATCTTTTCACACATCCATCCATCATTCATCCATGCAACCTTTTATCCATCCATACATCCTTTATCCAGCTACCCTTTCATCCTTCCTTCCATCCACCCTTTCATCCATCCACCCTTTCATCCACCCATTCATCATTCATCCAACCACCTTTTCACACATCCATCCATCATTCATCCTTACATCCATCCATCCACCCATCATTCATTCACCCACCTTTTGTGTGCCTTTCTCATGGGGAAGGGGGGGGGGGGGGTCAGTATCTCGCTGCATGTTTTTCCTTCTTTCCCGATCATGGGAGGGCATCTCTGTGCCTCCCGGCTGGGGGCAGGGGATGTGTCACGGGACGCGCAATATCCATTGACCTCAAAGGGCAGGCTACACTACAGCCTGCTCCCCCGGCCCCCCTCCCCCACTTCCCCCCAGCTCGAAACGGCTTCAGGGACACACACAGCCACACCCGAGTACTTGACAAGTCTTTTACTTGTTAATGAGGCTTCGATGTTTTTCACACCTCGGTGTGAATTAGGCCTCGCCGTGAGCACCCTCATCAGCCCAAGCCAGGGACAGAATCTGCGACCCCCTTCAAAGGACTCCACGACCCCCCTGGGGGTCGCGACCCCCAGATTGAAGACCTCTGCTTTACAACCACCTTCAATAAGGGTTGTTTCGACTGGTGCAAGGTGCCCACTAGAATAGAGGACATCATATGTCAGGCTAACTTCTCACATGGTCCCTATGTTACAGCACATGTTTTGGGTTCTACTGATCAGTTTCTGGTTGATACAGGAGCTACTCATAGTGCCTTATCTAAACAATTGGTTCCAAGGTCTCCCCTGTCTGGCTCAACCATTACATTGATAGGGTTCGATGGAGCGCCTTCCCTTAGCCCATTGTCACAACCACTCGCATTCCATGTTGATACGTTTACTGCTCCAAGTCTATTTTTGCTCTCTCCGAACACCCCAGACAATATTTGGGCAAAAGGTCCAGAGCACACAATATGTATCTGTAGAATGATTTCTTGTTAGAGTAATGTTAGTAGGGATAGATCAAACCAAGCGTACGTTTTCAAAAGTTTTATTCACCAGCAGTGTTCACCACTTGAGAATCATTGCACATATGACACGTGTTTCGTCACAACATGTGGCTTTGACTCTTCAGGGCTGATCTTAATGAACCGGTGATAATTCCAACCCGGTCCTTATCGGGTGGTTTTTAAATTTCGAAAAGGCGGCACCAGTCAGGTTGCCAAAACCAATTTGTTGGTCGGGAATTCGTTATATAGACAAAATCCGTAGAGCGGAGGCCGTGTTGAGCCTGTGTAGTAGCGTCGATGCACGTCGGTTGCCAAGTGCGAGAACGAAAGGGAGGTCTCTGCCCTTCTTTCATTACAGAGGTTAAGGTTTTCCTCTGGCCAAGAAGCACCTACTACGACATCAGGTCAACTAATATTTTACCGTAACAAGTTGAGCGCCTAATTTCTGAACACTAAAAACCGACTCACAGACTACTCAATAACCCCAGACAATATTGTGGGTCTTGATATGCTCAAGTATTTCAGGGCTACGATACGATGTTCTCCTGTAGGAGTGCGTGTTATTTTGAATGACAACTACCCCATGACTGAGAGATCTTGTTTGGTTAAAGAAGATACTGCATTAGCTTCACTCCCTAGTGCTTTGTGGGCTACTTCAGACACTGATGTAGGACAAATGGTTATTCCACCAGTGCATATTAGTGTGAAGGAGGGCGCTTCATTGTCGCGCTTGCCTCAATATAAAATTTCTCAAGAAGGCGAAGAAGCACTCTTTCGCATTGTCACTGATTTGATTAAAGTGGGGGTTGTGGAGGAAGTCCCTTACAATGTTTGTAAAAGTTCTATTCTGCCCATTTTGAAAAAGCATACTGATACTAGGATTTACAGATTCATTATTGATTTGCGAGAAGTTAATAAGATTCTAGTACCACAATACCCAGTGGTTTCTGACATAACGACACTACTTACTTTGGTTCCCCCGACAGCGACTACATTTAGCGTGATTGATTTGAAGAATGCTTTCTTCTCGATCCCTGTTCATCCTGATAGCAGATATTTGTTTGGTTTCACTTTAAATAATCGATCATACAGATTTTGTAGAATTCCTCAAGGGTACACTGAGAGTCCTAGTATCTATGGCCAAGCACTGAAAAGACAACTTGATTCTTTCGGCTTACCTAAAGGGGTGGCTCTCATTCAATACGTCAATGACATCTTGTTGGAAGCAGATACGCCTGAACTATGTGAAGTGTGTACTTTGTCTTTGCTTTCTTTTATTTCTACATACCATCATAAAGTGTCACAAAAGAAATTGCAATATTGTAGACCGAAGGTAAGCTAGGTCACCTTCTGTCTAACGAGGGCCCTGCACTTACATCAGATCGCATTCAAGCAATTTTAGACACACCAGTACCTTCCAATCAGAAAGATGTCCGTGCATTTTATAGGCAATGAATATTAGGGTTTTCTCACATTGTCAAACCCTTGCTAGCACTTTTGATGAAAGATACTCCAAATACCCCTTCCATGGACAGATGAATGTGAGAATGCTTTTCGACAGTTTTGTCAAGCTCTTTCTTCTGCACCAGTGTCAGTGTTCAATTGCAGCAACAGCTGTGTCATACGTAAGAGTGAAGGGATAGTTTTGCCACACAAACTGTTGGTGCTAGTACCCCATGCAGTAGATGCCCTTTGGAATCAGACTAAGACACAACACTTTACTAGTGCTCGCTTGACAGGATATGAATTGACACTGTTATTTATTTATTTATTTTATTTATTTGGGTCTTGTATAGCGCAGGAATTCGACCCCCGAAGGGGTATCTCCGCGCTTATGTTCTTACAATAGACTGGTAGGCATAAAGACAATCAGGCAGGAATGGTGGGACATTACCAGGTCAGAAACAGATGGGTTTTTAGGCATTTCCTAAATGCAGTCAGATTGGGATTTAACCAGTGGATAAGGGGAAGGGAATTCCAGAGAGCGGGGCCTTTATATGACAAGGCTCGACCTCCCTGTCTCTCTTTTTTGATCCTGGGTATCTGGAGTAGGGCTTGATCTTTAGAGCGTAGGGAGCTGCCTGGTTCATAAGGTCTGAATATTTCAGATAGGTATTTAGGACCAGCACCAAACAAGCATTTGTGAATAATACAACAGATCTTGAACTTCACCCTCTGACGAACAGGCAACCAGTGTAACTTGCTCAACAGAGGACGAGATGAAGACCTGGCTGGTACATTCCGAATTAGTCTCGCTGCTGTGTTCTGGGCTACTTGTAGCCTACCTAACTGTTCTTCATTAGCAGAGATAAGGAGCCTATTACAGTAATCCAACCTGCTGATCACTAATGCCTGCACTAAAGTTTTCCTGTGACTATCTGCTAAGTATGGGAACACTCTCCTCAATAGTCCGATGACCCTCATATATACATATAGCACCTCATATTACCTTGAAGAGATGCACGACACTGAACCCAGCCACTTTGTTGCCATATCCTGCGACTCAGTCTCAGTCAAAGGAGCCTCACAATTGTATATTCCTTACTGAGGAACAGACAAAGGGTTGCATCGATTTGCAAGATACGCCCCTTCCAGATGTAGATGGGCAACTGTGGGTTGATGGGTCCTGTTTGAAGTTACCAGATGGCACGCCCTCAGCTGCATATGCAATTACGACACTTCAGACAGTAGTGGAAACAGCTCGCATACCTCAGAAGTCGACTCAAGCAGCTGAGCTAATAGCTTTGACACAAGCATGTGAGCTTAGCACTGACTTGTGTGTGAACATCTATACAGAAAGCTGCTATGCTTTTGGAGTGGCCCATGATTTTGGCCTGCTTTGGAAGAAAAGAGGCTTTCTTACATCCCACAGGATGCAGATAATGCATGGAGAATTAGTGCATAACCTTTTGACTGCACTGACATATCCGAAGAAGATAGCGATAGTGAAGTGTAGCGCACACAAGAAAGTGACTGACAAGATAGGACAAGGTATTGCTTTTGCTGATCGCGTAGCTTGTGAGACTGCAATGCAACGAAGCAATACTTTCATGTTCGTAGTGAAGTCTCAAGCTGAGCGATGGCATGAAGCTAGACAGGAAGTGTTAGATGTACAGAGATCTGCTTCTGTAGCAGCACTTGAGCAATGGGCTAAAGAAGGAATATTGGACGATGAGGGTTGTTGGCGCAACAAAGACATGGATACATGGAAATTGCCTGCAGCCTATTTACAACCTATGATTCAAATGGCACATGGGCTGGCATATGTTGGAGCTCTTGCAATAACTAAATTGCTTACGCAAATTTGGGAACATCCTGAAATTACCAGCACAGCTAAAAGAGTAGTACAGTCCTGTTTGATCTGTTGGCAGTATAATCCTGGTAAAGGGATATGAACTCCTACAGGAGGGTTTGCTACACCAACCGCACCTTTTGAAGTTTTGCAGATGGATTACATCCAACTTGAACACTGCAATAATCTGAAATACGTCCTAGTGGTGGTATGTGCCTTCAGTAAATGGATAGAGGCGTACCCTACAAAGGATAATACTGCTCTCACCACAGCAAAGGTGCTTCTAAAGGAGTTTTTCCCTAGATATGGTGTTTGTAAACTTGTGTGGAGTGACAACGGACCTCATTTTATTGGGCTAGTTGTTGAGCATGTCCTGAAAGGATTAGGGATCAAGCAGAAATTCCATGCAGTCTTCCACCCGCAATCAGCAGGATTAGTGGAGATGTACAACGCTACTTTGAAATTGAAGTTGGCGAAAATACTGGCTTCCACGTCTTTGAAGTGTCCAGATGCACTACCCTTGGCATTGTTGTCCATAAATCGGTGCCACATTCACGGTCTAGCCTTACCCCATATGAAGTGGTCTTTGGGAGACCAATGAACATTTGGGGAGTTCCTAGGCCACGCCCCATACATGATGTTCCATGTGTTCTGATGAATGATTATTTGGCACAGTTAACCAACAGTTTGATCTCTATTCATCAACAGGTTCGAGAAGCTCTTCCTGACAGATCTACAGGTGAGGCCCATGAACTCTGTCCTGGTGACCACATGATGGTCAAGGTCTTCGACAGATCGAACCACTTGGAGCCGAGGTAGCGAGGACCAGAGCAAGTCCTCCTTGTGACAAGGACTGCAGTTCGAGTGACGAATCAAAAGAATTGGGTCCATAGTACTCACTGCAAGAGAGTACTACCTACCTTGGTGGAACCTGCTGTGTTGACTGACCATCAAGAGATTCTAGAGACGGAGAAAGATCAAGCTATCTCACCTGACGAATCTGCGGAAGTCTCCCGGACCACACGATCGCTGGAGAATCCCGATATCAGCTGAGACCAAGGAAAGAATCTGCTTTGCCGAAAAAGACTGGTTGAGCTACCGCCCTGGGTTAGTGAAATGGAACGCCGATGTGGCAAGGGGGGGGTATCAGTCCTGCGTAGTGTAGTGACACCTGTCTTGGCCCGCGGTGAAGAAATCAACGGCTGCCCAGGGATAAGAGCTTCAACGATTGTTTCAACGAGTTTGTAGAAAGATCAATTATCGCTGTTGCTAAAATGCATAAGAAAAGAATCATTTGTGCTGCAGGGTTTGTTGTTGCTCTGGTGATTATGGCAATAATCACCTGGTTTGTTGAGAAAGTGGCTCCTGCTCGACAGCTTTTTGTTGCCACTACTACAGTACCAATGGAACATCACTACTTCACGCTTCCCTATCACGAGCAGAAGCATTGACAATCCTACTTAAACAACACTTTCATTCAAATGTTGCATCATACACATAATGCCACGAATACCACCAACTGTTGGGTGTGTGGGATGATACCTGCTCACCAGAAAAAGGGAGGAACACCTTTTATTCCTCTGCCATTTTCCCATAATGGTTCATGTCAAACTTGGTATGCACTTGTGTTTGCTTCTGGAAAGCCTTCAGTAGTTGAGATTAACTTTCGTCTGAATAAAGTATGCTATCAAGATACAGATGGTTATCCTCAAGCTAAAGGGACTAAATGGGAATGGGAAGAGTATCAACCTGACAATATTTCGACACCATATGTCATCACGAGTATGAGAAATATTAAGAGCAATGGACCTTTTGTAATTTCTGTTACTAGAGCTAAATCAGATTTGTGTATTAGTAGTGTTAGGAGAATTCCAGTAGGAAGGAGTGAGTGTACAGTAGTTCTGACCATTGAAGGTGCTAATAATAGCAGTTTTACAGCCTCACATAATACTTATTTTGTGTGCGGAAATAAGGGATACTATCAACTACCTGTTGGGTGGTCAGGGATCTGCTATGTGTCCTTTCTGTTGCCCCCTGTGTTTTTGGCACCTGCGTCATATAACCTCGACTTCAAATTGTACAATGACATTTCCAAGAACAGAAATAAGAGGACAATAAGTACTGATGAGGTTGATCAGACTGATACCACTTTGCAACAATATGTCGATTTTAATTTGGGTTTGTTCTTTTTCGTGGGTGCTGTATTAAACAGTAGGAAAATAAGGAGACTCACTCGTGTTGTGGAAGCTATTACCAATCAGACAGCAATGGCACTTGGGAACATTACAGAGGAACTGGAAATTGCAATTCAATGTGACCCTTTGCTCTTCCATGTAGTCCTTATTCTGATATGTTACTTGGACTATTTTGCTAGAATTTTATCTGTACATTTCCAGGTCTGTGAGCCCACCAACATGTGTCTTACAATGTATTGGTTGAGTAGGGTGATATGTGTCTATGCCACATGGACCAAGGGTATCCGGGACATGATCCACAGTCATTGTGAGTGTGCACTGCAATATCTTTAAATGTGCATGGGTGCCATTAGGCCCATCTCCCCCTGTCCCCCCAGTCCCTGGTTGTTACTCACCCTGTTGGTGTTGTGTCTGGTCATGTTGAGCAGTATCCTGTCCCGGAACTCCAACCACTGTCTCCTCGCTGATGACTTGGGACACCTGTTCCTCCAACGCATCCAGCTCCTCCTGTGGCGCTGGTCTCCCACATGCAGTCTGCATTGCTGCTTTCAGATTGGCTGCAAGTTTCTTCTTGGTCTTTCCCATAGCATCATGCCAGTACTTCTTGCAGTCATCCACTGTCCTCCTTACCTCTCCGACAGCATTCACCTTGGCTGCAATGGACTGCCATATTGCGTTTTTTGTGCCCAATGACACTGTCGAACTGACAAAAAGTTGTTGTTGGTTTTCTGTCACCTCCGCAATCAGGACCTGATTTTCCTGTTGACTGAACCGGGTCTTCCTCTTCTACTTATCCTTCCCCTGGGTCTATGGCTTGTCTTCCTGGGTGTTTGGTGGTTGTTGTAGGCTTCTTTACTGGGTCCACTTCCTCCATGGTTCTTCTCAATTGTTTAATTTTTTTGTGTGTGGGCTGCTTAGCGGGAGTTTTATAGTGGTTATTCCCTCCTAACATGAAGAAAAGTGTGCTGACGCCAATTAGCCATTTCTGGCCACTAATTGGCCAATCGCCACCTTTTTCACATTAGCCTGAGGATTTTTTTTGCTATACCGCTAATCTTATCGCCGGACATTTTACCGGGTAGGGAAATCTATCTCCTGTTAGCGGCATGTTTTGAATGCACCGCTAACACGGTGATAGTTTTCTGCGGTACACGACGTTAAAAAAAACGCACGCTAACTAAGGTAAGCAATAGTTTTCGCCATTTCTTGTGCATATCCCCCACAGATCCTGTTTGCCTCTTTATGTTACTGAACTGTATTGTCTACGACTTACACACTATCTCATACATTTTCTGAGTAAATGTATGCACGTAACTCTGTGTAGCATTTTGTTTCAATTTAGGGTCTTGTAAAATGCATAGCTGCTCAACACAGGTTTCCCAGCACCGACAGGAGACTTGAGAGATGACGTACTGAATCAGGCAAGCTTTCAGTTGCTTCCTCAATCAGAGAAGATTATTATTGGATCTTAGGCATAGCTGAAGTGAGTTCCAGAGCCTGAGTACCAGATAGGCAAAGGAACGCCCTCTGCTTCTGGCCCTTTTTATTCTCAGTATTGCCAGAAGAAATTGGTTGTTTCATCGTAGGTCCTGTGCTTTATGGTGAGGAACAAACAATTAATTGCTTCAGAATATGTGGCCTCTGAGCATGCTTTACTTTGTGAACCATACAGAAAGTTTTAAACTCAATTCTCTTTTTCACTGGCAACCAATGAAGGCTCGCCAGCACCGATCGTGCTGAATGTGATTTAGGGATACTCAGCAATACTTTGGCTGAAGCATTCTTTATCACCCGCATCTTTCTGGTGCCGTGCATAGGGCTTCCAAGATAAAGAGAGTTGCCATCATCCAGATGTGACAGTATGGGTTCTTCTATTACTATTCTAAGAAATGTCAGTAGGAAGCCATTTGTTTGTCTTCCTGAGGGCTCCTAAGAGACCAAAACATGATCACGTCAGTTTCTTGGCCTGTGATGCCAGGGTAAGGTTCTTATCAATGAATACTCCCAGGCTCTTAACCTCATCTTTTGGAGAAGAATGTTTGCCCAGGCATGCGGACCAGGAGAAGTTATCCCAAAGAAAGGGATTATTTTGACCAAAATAACCTCTGTCTTGTCGCCATTCGTTTTAAGACGGCTCTTGTATGTCCATATATGTACCTGATTCATGCATTCTACTAACTTGGCCTCAGTTTGCCTATTGTTGGAAGCAAGGTAGATGACAATTTGAGTGTTGTCTGGGTATGAGACCATTGTAAAACCTGTTGAGCAGATCATTTCAGGTAAAGGGAACATATATACATTGAAAAGAGTAGGGCTCAAAGACGAGCCCACTGGTACTCTGCATTTGAGCTTATGTACTCCCAATAGGCGGTCATCCTCCCTGACCTGGAACTTCTATTTTCCAAATGGGAGGTCAATCAGTTCAGTACATTATCCTTAATTCCAGCACCTCCAGCCTACCTTGCAGAATCAGGTGGGAGACAGTGTCTAAGGCTGCACTCAAATCCAAGCGGATGAGCGCAGCTGTGCCCCCTTGATCCAGTATTCTCCTGAGAGCTTCAGTAGCTACTGGGAGAGATGTCTCAATGTCATATCCTGGTCTAAATCCCGTTTGAGTTGGATATAACAGAAAATTAGATTCCAGGAAGCTGTTCAACTGGCAATTGACTACCTTGTCCAAAAGCTTGCTTGCACCAGGAAGCAGAGATATAGGTCTATGATTTTCTGTCTTCTAAGGGTCCAAGGAGGGCTTCATCAGCAGTGGACTAATGACTCCATGTTTCCAACGGTTGGAGACCTGACCAATTTGCAATGAAATATTTTATAGGTTAGTCAGGGTTGATAGAATATTATCACCTCCTTTCAGCAGGATGTCAATAGGGGTAGGGCATTAGGGTTTATCCCGATTTCTCTTCACATCATACCCTGGAGGGAGTAGGGCCTACTCCTGTGATTTTGGGTTTCAGAAAGGAATTCACTTTACTGTAGCTTTCTCTAAAGGCCTTTGAGAAACTTGTTATTCTATCAGCAATGTCTGCTAGCCTTGCTTTCCTGATAACATATTTATAATTTTTCACAGCTTTTTTATACATTTCCTTTTTATCGAAATCAATGTTTTGCCTCCAATTCCTTTCCTCCCTTTTACATAATTTCTTTAATTCTCTAATTTCAGGTGCATACCAGGTGAAATTTGTCCTAGTGTAATGAGACTTTAACATTTTTCTTAGGATATGAGTCTTAAGAGATGTTGTGACCCAGTCCTCAAATGCCTTATAAACAGCTTTGACATCACCATCTTGTGAGCACCCTGAATCCTGCAGAGATTTTATCCACTGAGGAATGTTAATTTTAGACCATTGCCTCGTCGGTTTGTGGCAAGGTGTTGTAGTATGAAAGTCCACAGAAGACCAGGTTGTGGTTCCAAGTAGTAACTTTATTCAGGTACAAGTTACAGAAGATATAAGTTGAAGCCAAGTGTTAAGTACAACACAGCATGAAACACAGAATAAAAATAAAAAAATAACTAAATCAGGAGACAGCAAACACCAGTGAGTGAACTCTCACCCAGGTTGTAGGTCCAGTTGTAAAGTAATGCGGGGAAAATGAAAATTGTGCCCAACGAAAGTACTCCTACTGCTGCCGAAAGTTCTCAATGCTGCATTAAAATGAATTTTATTGAAGAAGAAAAACCAATTTACAGAACGTGGTAGAGATTGGTACATCGTTGGTGCTAAATACAAGATGGCGGCAAGTTCGGTGACTCCGTACTGGGTAGCTGTCGGCGTAAGCTTGCTTCTCTGCTTGACATACAGCAACAGTGACGGAGAGAAGGAACGTCGGAGAAGGAAGAACAATGGTTACAGGAAGATGCGGTTGAAGAAGATCCACGCGGCTGAGGCTCAAGGTAAGAAGGTACCTCGCAACATGTTCAAAAGATGCAAGGTGCCTGTAACTGCCACAGCGATAATAACTGTAAATGCCATGGTGCTGGCCACCATACGAACAAGCATAACAAAACAGAGTGACCTGAAACTTTCACAGCCGTCAGTGTTGTCGATGTAAGCACAGAAGTATCACACTATACACAACACGTGAAGTGCTCGCAGTAAAGGGAAAGCCAAAGGTTTACAGTGGAGCGAAATAGGGTACTCGGGCAGCATCAATAAGTGGCAATAGTACAAGTACATTGTAGACGAACACAAGTCGGAGGACAATGGAAACCGTGCACTGATAGTGGAAGCAATCAGGAACAGATGAAGAGCACAAATGAAAGGCGAGGCTCTAATTTGATAGGGACAGGCTCAGATTATTTGACCCAAGTCGAAGCACATTCACCAAGCTTGATAGAAAAGCAGAGCGGTAAAACTCTAACAGTCCATAACTTGGCCAAGGTTGGGTAAGGAAACTGGCATGCCCGAGTTGAGGCTGACCGATGTTTGCTGGTCACTGGTGGGGCTGGGGCTGCCAAGCTCTTAAGGTTCAAGCTTGAATTTCTTCATGTAGTTGTAGTATTGTAGATTTCTTAGTTGCAGTAAGAAGGTTACTTGTCATGTAAGTCTATTGAATTTGAATTCACACAGGGTTTGAAGACCAGATCGTCGCCAAAATGTTTTAGTATGAAAGTCCACAGAAGACCAGGTTGTAGTTCCAAGTAGTAACTTTATTCAGGTACAAGTTACAGAAGATACAATTTGTAGCCAAGATGGTAAGTAGGCCTGTATGTAGACCCCACCAGGAGCATCCTCGTAGCTGCTCAGCCTGCTGACACCAACTGACCAAGATCATGCACCCAACATTCTATGAGATCATATTTTTCCATACACATCCAGGCTGAACAGCAGGAAAGGGGTAAAGGAAGGAAGAAGATATAAAATAACATCACAACACAAGGCATGCTAGACTTAGCCCCGTCTATCTTGTTAATCAACAATTTAATCAAAAGATGTTCTGACCAGAGCACAGGTTGTGGGTTGTTGACCATTATATTGGGCAGGTTAGAGAAAATGAGATACAATATATGTCCCTTACAATGAGTCGGGAGCCTGACTAGTTGTTAAAGCTGAATTGCAGACAGGTCATGTAACAAATTTTGTGACTGACTACAAGTAGTGTCATCTAGATGTATATTTAAGTCTCCCAATAAGGTGAAATTCACAGTTCAGAGACTATAAGACGCTATGATAGCCCAGATATACTGCAGAAAGTCTACAGCAGGTCCCAGGTGCCTGTAAAGGAGCAATCCCGAGAATGTGAAGGAAGGCAAGATGTTCATAGAGAATGGTCCCTGACCATTCTCTATGTAGAAATGTGACTCATTTTGACTGCTTTTTGGGTGGCTCTTAGCAAGAACATAAATACCAGAAAAGTGCTTAGAGATAGGGCCTGCAATTGAACTGTTTGACACCAGAAGTCATCAAAGCAATCATGCAGCAATATCAAGAGTTTTCTGGCTCCCTACTGAAAAGTAAATATTCCCATCTGGTGGTGTTTTATTGGTTGTAATCAGATTTACCTGAAAACCCTGTTGGCACTTCATGCCTTTCAGGTCCCTGCACATTAGGGATTTTGCCCCACTGATGGTTAGTTATTTCAGTGAGGCGTTTCATGCTTGAACTCTTTCTTCCTTACAATTCTCCTTGCTCCTGCTAGACAGGCCGTTGCAATCTACATTTACACTACTTAGAAGGTGATTGTCTCTTGGTTGGATCCGGGAACTTGGGAAAAAGCTACAAAGTTTCCTTATCAAACACTTGGTAACATTCATTCTTGGAGGTCAGAATGGTTTACATTCATACTTTGTCCTATGGGAGATAGAAGTATTGAAAGTGACATCCCCTGTGTTTTTAACCTTTCCCAATTCCCCACAGACTATATAAATTGTACTCAAATACTTGAGGTAATTTTATATATAAACAGACCCCACTGGAAATTCCATTTAGAAGTGCTCCCTCCACTGGTGGTTGAACCCACCCAGGCACACTGGGGGGTATATTTACGAGCCCCAGTGCATTGCTCTTGAACCCTGCAATGTGGTACAAGAGACGCAAGTCAAAAAAGAGACTTATGAAGCCACGCAAGCCACCTTGCATGCCCCTGTGTAGCTTCATAAATCTTGAGTAATGTAACGCAGAGCAAATAACTGTGTTGCATTACTCTACACCATGGAGGCATTTCCACATGTTGCATGGGTGTTCTCAAGCAACATCCATGGATTTTGACGCATTCCCAGATATACAAGAACAGATAAACCTGGTAATGCACCAAAAAATACGCCTCCCCAATGATATTGTGTGCTGCATTCTACAGCACACATATAATGAGTAAAAAAAACCTCAGAACTGTTTTTGGGCAGGAAGGTGCTTCTTCTTGCACACAAAAAATTCTGTATGCAAGGCAAGCACCTTTGCACCATGGTGCAAGGGTGCCTGCATTGGCACTAGGCTGCCCATTGTGCACCAGCTCTTTGGAAAGGACAGGAATGCATTTTATTCTTTTAAATAGAATGCATTCTTGCCCTTTTCCTGTCCTGCAGTGCAGCAAGTTGACTCGGTGACTTTTTTTGAAAAAATGATACTAGGTGTTCTAGGTGAAGCTTAAAGATGAAGCATGCCACTAGTGAATTTTAGTGGGAGAGAGTCTTTTTAAAAATCCTAAAGGATTCACCGGTTAGGAGCAGTGGTACGGTAGCTCCACTCCTCTTTGATTATTTTTTTACCTATCCATTCAGCCCTGGTGGGACGTATCCTGCGGAAGGGACAGACCAGACCTGACGCACAATGAACTCTTGTGTTCTCTCTTATCCCTTCCCATTTTCTCCAGCTAGCTTCCCACTGGCTTTTTATCCTTAACCTGTAATTTGTAGTCTTGACAGAAGGAACGGGATTGACATATCTGAGTTCCATAACCTACACAGCATAACCTTTGAACCTGGGAGGATCAGGATCTTTAGATCGAGCTACACTTTAATTAATCAATCAATCAATCAATCAATCAGAGTACTTGTAAAGCGCGCTACTTACCCGTGAGGGTCCCAAAGCACTGAGGGGAGAGGGGGGTGCTGCTACTGCTCAAAGAGCCAGGTCTTCAGGAGTCTTCTGAAGGCGAGTAGGTCTTGGGTCTGCCGTATGTGGGTAGGGAGGGTGTTTGAGGTCTTGGCTGCGAGGTAGGAGAAGGATCTGCCGCCGGAGGTTGTTCGTTGGATGTGGGGGACAGCGGCGAGGGCGAGGCTGGCAGAGCGGAGCTGGTGGGTGGGGGTGTGGAAGCTGAGTCTGCTGTTCAGGTAGGCTGGTCCGGCGTTGTGGAGTGCTTTGTGTGCGTGGGTGAGGAGCTTGAAGGTGATCCTCTTGTCGATGGGGAGCCAGTGTAGGTCTCTCAGGTGGGGGGTGATGTGGATGTGGCGGGGGACGTTGATGATCAGTCGGACGGAGGCGTTTGGATGCGTTGTGGTCGTCGCAGGTGTTTGGCTGGGATTCCTGCGTAGAGTTTGTTGCAGTAGTCCAGTCTGCTGCTGACGAGGGCCTGTGTCACCGTTCTTCTTGTTTCGGTCGGGACCCACTTGTAGATCCTGTGGAGCAAGCGGAGGGTGTTGTAGCAGGAGGAGGAGACGGAATTGACCTGCTTAGACATGGAGAGGGAGGAGTCGAGGATAAATCCTAGATTACATGCATGGTCGGTGGGTGTTGGTGCTGTTCCCAGTGTGGTCGGTCACCAGGAGTCGTCCCAGGCAGAGTGGGTGGGTCCGAGGATGAGGACCTCCGTCTTGTGCGAGTTAAGCTTCAGATCCAGTTGGCGACGGCCTTCATTCCCTCATGGAGGTTGGTTTTGGCAGTGTGTGGGTCCTTGGTGAGGGAGAGGATGAGCTGGGTGTCGTCAGCGTAGGAGATGATGTTGAGGTCACGATAGCGGGCCACTTGTGCGAGGGGGGCCATGTAGACATTGAACAGCGTTGGGCTGAGGGGTGGGTCCTGGGGGCTGCCGCAGATGATGTCAGTGGCTTTGGATCGGAAGGGTGGGAGGCGGACGCTCTGGGTTCTGCCGGAGAGGAAGGCCGTGGTCCAGTCAAGAGCCTTCTCTTGGATTCCAGCTTCTAGGAGGCGTGTCTTTAGAGTGCGATGGCAGACTGTGTCGAAGGCGGCTGACAGGTCCAGGAGGATGAGGGCTAATGTTTCGCCGTTGTCTAGTTGGCGCCTGATGTCATCTGTTGTGGCGATGAGGGCTGTCTTGGTGCTGTGGTTTCGTCTGAATCTGGACTGAGACGGGTCCAAGATGTTGTTGTCTTCCAGGTGGCGGGCCAGTTGCATGTTGACGATTTTCTCGATGACCTTTGCCGGGAACGGGAGCAGGGAGATGGGCCGGAAGTTCTTGAGGACCTTGGGGTCCGCTTTGGGCTTCTTGAGGAGGGCGTTGATTTCGGTGTGCCTCCATCTTTCCGGGAATGTTGCTGTTTCAAAGGAGATGTTGATGACCTTCCGTAGTTGGGGTGCGATGGCTGCATCTGCTTCGTTGAATACGTGGTGTGGGCACGGGTCAGACGGAGATCCTGAGAGGATGGAGTTCATGACCTTGCGTGTCTTGTCATTGTTGATGTTGGACCAGGAGGTCAGGCGGTTGGCGCTGGTGGTGTTCACAGGGGAGGTGGAGTCTAGCGTAGTCGGGGCGGTCGTGGTGTTGAAGATGTTGTGGATGTCAGCGATCTTGCGGTGGAAGAAGATGGCTAGTGAGTCGCACAGTTCTTGTGAGGGCGGGATGTCGTTGGCGTTGGCGCTGGGGTTGGAGAGTTCCTTTACGATGCTGAAGAGCTCTTTGCTGTTGTGTGCATTGTTATCCAAGCGGTCTTTGAAGAAGGATCTCTTTGCTAATTTGATGAGGTGGTGGTGTCTGCGTGTGGCGTCCTTGTGGGCTGCATGGTTGTTCTGTGTGCGTTCGTGAAGCCATGTTTTCTCCAGTTTCCGGCATGCATGTTTAGAGATCAGGAGCTCGTCGGTGAAACAGGTGGCTCTCTTGTTGGTGTGGCTGTTGGAGGGTTTTTTGAGCGGGGTGAGGCTGTTGGCGCAGTCGTCGATCCACTGTCTGAGGTTTCGGGCTGCAGCTTCTGGGTTGGTGGGGTTGATGGGTGGGTTCTTGGCGAGGGAGGTGATCAGCTGGTCTTCGGTGACTTTGCTCCTGCAGCGGCGAGGCAGCTTTTGGGTGCAGTGCTGCGTGGTTGGTTTCTTGAAGGTGAAATGGATGCAGCGGTGGTCGGTCCAGTGGAGTTCGGTGGTGTGGTCAAAGGCGACGTGGGAGCCTGTGGAGAAGGAGGGATCCAGCGTGTGGCCGGTGGCGTGGGTGGGTGCGGTGATGAGTTGTCTGAGGCCGAGGTTGTCGAGGTTGTTGATCAGCATGGCGGAGTTGGCGTTGTTGTTGTTCTCGAGGTGGAAGTTCAGGTCCTCGAGGAGGATGTAGTCCATGGAGGCGAGTGCGCGGGTGCTGGCGAGGTCGGCGATGGAGTCACTGACCTGAGCCCGGGGTCCGGGGGGTCTGTAGATGAGTGTTCCTCTAAGGGTGGTGTTGGAGTCGGTGTGGATTCGGAAGTGCAGGTGTTCGGCTGTGTTGAGGGTGTCGGCTGCCTGGATGGCGACTTTGAGGGTGGACTTGTGTACGATGGCTATTCCTCCTCCGATTCCGTTGGCGCGATCCCTGTGAGTGATCTTGTAGCCATCCGGGATGGCTATGGCGATGTCGGCCGCCGAGTAGTTGTTCCACCAGGTCTCGGTCAGGAAGGCCACGTCTGGGGTGGAGGTGTCGAGCAGATCTCAGAGCTCAACGGCATGTTTGCGTGCAGAGCGGGTGTTGAGGAGTATCTAGCAGAGGTGGTTGGGTCCAGTCCTTGGAGGTTTGGTGGTTCTGTCTGAGGTGAAGCTGCAGGTGTGGCAGGAGAAGGGTCCGTGGGTGCGTTTCGGGGCGGCCTGGAAGCAGGTGTGGTTTTGGCTGGTGTTGAGTGCATGGAGGGTGCTGGCGTCATAGTGGATTCTGGTGTCGTGGGGTTCGCGGGGTCCAGGGGTTCTGGTGCTGGGTGCGGTCCAGGCACGGACGGGCGCAGACAGGCTTGTCTTAGGCGTGCCTTTGGCGCAGACGCTTCTCAGCCTGCATATGAGGTGGCTTGGGAGGGAGGAGCAGATGGGAGGCGGGAGTGGGAGGTGAAATAGGTGTGCAGGGGGGGTGGGCCATAGGGAAGCAGTGGCGGGAAAGGGCCGGATCAGGAGTGGCAGGGGGCAGGGGAACTGGCGCACAAGGAAGAGGTGAGGGAAAAACCCAGGAAACAAGGAGGCAGCAGGGAGGCAGGAACCAGGCAATCAGGTGATGAGCAGCGGCGTGGGGGCTACCTGCCTGCGAGCAGGGTCAAAGGTCACAAAAAAACACAGAAAGGTCACAAAAAATGGGGAAAACGAGTGGCACAGAGGCACAAAGGTCACAAGAAAGGGCAGAAAAGGTCACAAAAAACGGGGGGAAACGAGTGGCACAGAGGGAGAAAGGTCACAAGAAAGAGCAGAAAGGTCACAAAAAACAGGGGAAACGAGTGGCACGGAGGCAGAAAGGTCACAAGAAAGGGCAGAATGGTCACAAAAGACGGGGGAAAAAGAGTGGCACAGGAGGCATAAAGGTCCCAAGAAAGGGCAGAAAGGTCACAAAAAATGGGGGGAAACGAGTGGCACAGAGGCAGAAAGCTTACAAGAAAGGGCAGAAAGGTCACAAAAAAAGGGGGGAAACGAGTGGCACAGAGGCAGAAAGCTCACAAGAAAGGGCAGAAAGGTAACAAAAAAACGGGGGGAAACGAGTGGCACAGAGGCACAAAGGTCCCAAGAAAGGGCAGAAAGGTCACAGAAATGCAGGGGCAGCTAAGCATCAGAAGGCAAAATGGTCAGAGAGACACGGGGGCTGCGAGGGAGCAGAAGGAAAAACCGTGCAGAGAGACACAGTGGCAGCGAGGGAGAGAACGGGCACAGGTGGTGCTGTGCAGAGGGGGAGCAACCTACCTGGAAGGGTCAAGGGTCGCTCTCCTCACTGCGCAGCAGCCAGACTATATGGGGAGCTGGGAGGGAGGTGCAGCTGGTAGGCGGGAGGTGGGGTAGCGAATGTGCAGTCAGGGGTCGGGGCCGCAGGGTACACAGCAGCGAGGGGCGACGAAGGAAACAGAAGGCAAAAGGTCACAAGAATACAGGGGGAAGAGAGTGGCACAGAGGCAGAAAGGTCCCAAGAAAGGGCAGAAAAGGTGACAAAAAACAGGGGGAAACGAGTGGCACAGAGGCACAAAGATCCCAAGAAAGGGCAGAAAAGGTCACAAAAAACGGGGGGAAACGAGTGGTATAGAGGCAGAAAGGTTCCAAGAAAGGGCAATAAGTTCACATAAAATGGGGGGAAACGAGTGGCACAGAGGCAGAAAGGTCCCAAGAAAGGGCAGAAAAGGTCACAAAAAATGGGGGGAAACGAGTGGCACAGGAGGCAGAAAGGTCTCAAGAAAGGGCAGAAAGGTCACAAAAAAACGGGGGGAAACGAGTGGCACAGAGGCAGAAAGGTCCAAAGAAAGGGCAGAAAAGTCACAAAAAATAGGGGAAACGAAACGAGTGGCACAGAGGCAGAAAGGTCCCAAGAAAGGGCAGAAAAGGTCACAAAAAATGGGGAAAACGAGTGGCACAGGAGGCAGAAAGGTCCCAAGAAAGGGCAGAAAGGTCACAAAAAACGATGGTAACTAGTGGCACAGAGGCACAAAGGTCACAAGAAAGGACAAAAAAGGTCACAAAAAACGGGGAAACGAGTGGCACACAGGCACAAAGGTCACAAGAAAGGGCAGAAAGGTCACAAAAAACGGGGGGAAACGAGTGGCACAGAGGCACAAAGGTCACAAGAAAGGGCAGAAAGGTCGCAAAAGACAGAGGGAAACGAGTGGCACAGGAGGCAGAAAGGTTCCAAGAAAGGGCAGAAAGGTCACAAAAAATGGTGGGAAACGAGTGGCACAGGAGGCAGAAAGCTCACGAGAAAGGGCAGAAAGGTCACAAAAAACGGGGGGAAACGAGTGGCACAGAGGCACAAAGGTCACAAGAAAGGGCAGAAAAGGTCACAAAAAACGGGGGGGGGGCAACGAGTGGCACAGAGGCACAAAGGTCACAAGAAAGGGCAGAAAGGTCACAAAAATGGGGGAAACGAGTCACACAGAGACAAAAAGGTCACAAGAAAGGGCAGAAAGGTCACAAAAGACGGGGGAAACGAGTGGCACAGGAGGCAGAAAGGTCCCAAGAAAGGGCAGAAGGACACAAAAAACAGGGAGAAACGAGTGGCACAGGAGGCAGAAAGCTCACAAGAAAGGGCAGAAAGGTCACAAAAAACGGGGGGAAAGGAGTGGCACAGAGGCACAAAGGTCCCAAGAAAATGCAGGGGCAGCTAAGCAACAGAAGGCAAAATGGGCAGAGAGACACGATAGCCGCGAGGGGAGGAGAAGGAAAAACCGGGCAGAGAGACACAGTGGTAGCGAGGGAGAGAACGGGCACTGGTGGTGCTGTGTGGACAGGGAACGACCTACCTGGAAGGGTCAAGGGACACTCCCTTTAAGAATGCCTCTTTTGACAAAAATTCCTTTACAGTAAATAGAGGTAAAATCAGCGACAATTTGCCATTAGGCACAGAGAAAGAGAAAAACCTTTTCCTTTTAGGAAAAAATAAAAACATGTTTGTTTACTAAATAAATGGCGCATCCCATTATCTGCTTTTAGTTCTTTGTTTTGACCATACTTTTTATTGTCAGAATGGGAGCTGAGATGCCTTTTTGGTGTGAATATTACTAAAGGGATGTGCCAAAGACAATACAGTTACTTTGACTTAGTGATCCGCTTGCCGCCACCACAGACACAAATGCAGACACAAACGGGCCATGCAGAGAAACCAATGTTTTGTGGCAAGATGAGGGAGGTCAGTTCAGTGGTGGCTGGCATGTATGAGGGGTGGTAGGGCAGGTGGGACAAAAATGAAGGTAAATAAATAAGTAAAACAATTATTACACTTAGCCTGGATTAAATCCTTGCTGAAAGATAGATCCTTACAAGTGTCAGATGGGTATGTCACGTCCAATGCCCAGCCACTCCAGTGTGGGGTCCCACAGGGATCTTCCCTGAGCCCCACGCTTTTTAATGTTTACATGTCCCCTCTCGAGGACATTGTAACACCTTTTGGCATCAAAACCATAATGTACGCCGACGATACCCAGCTGGTCGTCTCCCTCAACCAATCAAGCAATAGCCAACACAATCTGGCCTGCTGTCTAGAGAAGGTGTACCAGTGGATGTGTGAATCCCGGTTAAAACTAAATGGAGATAAATCGGAGATACTTCTCCTGGGAAATCCAAACAAGATCCCCACATCCCTCCCTTGGCCACCATGCATGGGAACGCCTCCAACCCCCAAATCCGAAGTTAAAAGTCTGGGTATCTGGCTGGACCAGGATCTCAGCTTTAAAACTCAGGCTAGAAAAACCGCAGGAACTTGTTTCGGCCTCATCAAGATGTCACGAAAGATCCTTCATCTGATCCCTCCCCAATCCAGAAAACTTCTGATGCAGGGGCTAGTGAACTCCAGACTAGACTACGGCAACGTGCTGTATCTGGGGGCTCCAGCCTCAGTTGTTCACAGACTGCAGTGCGCACAGAACGCGGCTGCCAGAATCTTGACTGGAACGAAAGCGAGGTGTTCGGCCAAACCAGCTCTCAGAAGCCTGCACTGGCTTCCAGTGAAAGAACGGGTCACTTTCAAGACCTTATGTATTTCCCACAGAATAATGCACGACGAAGGCCCCCCCATTCTGAGACCACTGATGAAATCGTACCAGTCCAATATACAATTAAGATCCAACTCCCTCGCTCTCGCCAGCGTTCCAAGGATTAGGAAGGCCAGAACCGGCGGTCACCTGTTCTCTTACAATGCCCCTAAACTGTGGAACTCCCTCCCACTCACCTTGAGGAGAGAACATAACCTCCTCAGTTTTCGGAAACAACTGAAAACCTGGCTCTTCCCTTGAACATCACTCTCCTCTGCTTCCCTCTCTCTGGATCTATGGTCCCTAGCGCTGGGATGCCCTAGGGTAGGTATGCGCTTTATAAATCCCAACTCAACTCAACTCAACTCAACTCTACCTTCCTGGCACAACATCCTCCTCTCTCAGGTCAGCTCCAGACAGGCAGGCTCCAACGTGGGACCCAGGAAGCTGCAGTAACCAATCCTGGCGCTGCTCTCATGCAGCATGAAAAAAGCACCTAGGATTGTAGAGATCAGCCTCCATCAGCGCTCCCAAGGACACTGGAGCCTCTGCTGTCTCTAACCCAGAAGTCTTAGACAGCTGGGTTAGAGAACTTTAAAATGCGCTTGTCTGGTTGGCCATGGCAACATTGCCGGCCAAAGAGACATGCACACTTTAAGCTTAAAGTGCAATGCCCATCACTGCCTGACTGGCAGTAGCAGAAAGCACCATCCCCCTTTCTGACGCTTGACTCAGGGCGGAGTTTTGAAAAATTAAATGGTAATAAATGAACTTTATTACCATTTTTTTCCCGTCGCTATCAGCAATTTAATTAGTGGGGCGACTGTCCTCCGCCTTAATGGAGGAGCCGACCCTGGGCCAGTTATCCATCTGATTATGGTCATTCCAGGCAAGCAAATATTACATATGGTCCATTTATTTTTAGTAATGCCATGGTTGAACTGCAAAAAAGGAAAATGGTGTACCAAGAGGAATTTTACAGACTGAAAGGCACTTGAGAATTTCCAGACTAGATCTTTGGGTTGCCTACATGACCTTCAAACAGTGTCCACAGGAGCAGTCCCTACAGGTAAGAGAGGTGGGGTGGGGCAGAGTGGCGCCGGGTGGGGCGAGGTGGGGCAGAGCAATGCGGCGGAAGGCAAGTAAAGTGGTTTTCTTTTTTTTTTTTTTCCTCATCTTTGTCTGTCGACTCCCCTTCACCTGTCCCACTGCTCCTACCTGCAGGGGTCACTCCTGAATGTCCCATTTCTATGTCAATGTACAAAGTCAGAATTGCCATGAGAACCTTTGCCTCTGTCGCATAGCACAGATACACTACAGCAAAGCAGTGCAACAGCAGGCAGGATTCCAACAGTCTTGAAATCAAATTAATAATGCATAAAACATGGACTCCTCCTTCCAGGACGAACTTCTAGGAAACACAGTCTAACCCGTTGGTCACACAGTAAAGTTCAGAGTCAATTGAATGTTTTAAATATGGATTTATTACAAATTCAAAGCCAAGTTGAAATATATCAGTATCATAAACATATTTTAGAAGTATAAAATCACTCACTATATGAAAACTGAACCGGTGAATAAAATGAATCCACAATAACAAGAAACAAATTAGAAATTTAGTAGCAGCAATGCATAATATGGGGAAAACAGTTTGATGAGTAGATTGAAAGCTTCCATCCTCTTCCCTATACATGAGATTATATAAGTAAACCTACTAAACCCTATACAAACTCAGGATCAGGGAAACCCTATTTGATTTGGGGAAGTCAAGAAAGGTGTCAGCATAGCAGAACATCTTTAGAAGTTCTTAAAGTAAAGTATATTGCATAGCATAAAGCCACACAACAGAGAGGTCACAAAGAGGTCTGTATTTCTTAGAGTCTAAAGGAATCTGAACAAAGCCAAAGTGCAACAGCCAATTATACCCATATAAGAACCTCCTAGAATTCTAGGTCATGTGACCAACTAAATTTAATCATCAAACAGCAAGAAGTTGGTAACTACACTCAAAATGTCTTCTTCTTTGGTCTGCACATTCAAAACATCCTTGGGTTTCTCTCATCTTTTCTTCCGTACGGACAGGAGTCCTCCTTTCCCTCTTTAATTTATTATCTCTGCCAAGCGGTACTCCTTTGAAGCTCACTATTTCTTTATCACAATGGATCCTTTTTCAACAATGAGCTCACTCTTCGGCACCTAGAGAGGAGAGAAAAACATTGTACTGAAAGCAGGCATTTCACGTTGAAATTAAACATTGCAAAATCCAAAAGCTTAAGGTCTCTGGTATACTTTAGCTCAGTAAGCAATTCAAGTACATGTTTAAATGCATGAGTACGAGTACATATACATTTATGATATAAATGTAGATCACTGTTCCACTGACTACATTTTTAGTTACAAATTTATGGAGAGCATTAATAAGTATGTGAAGATATAAGAAATACAATGTTATTCAATCCACACAAGTGTACATATATGTGAGAACTGCAAATTGTTCCTACTGTAAAGAAAATGTTAATACACACGCATATAAATGCCAGGATTTCAAAGTAGTGGCACTTTCTATATTGGTTCAAGTGCACTACACTTTTAGTAACGTTAGGTCACACAAATGCGTAAGGCCATACAAAAATATATACGTGGCTTAATTAATCACGACAGAGTGGATCCAAAATTACGTTGCTCCAAAAGCTTAAAAGCCGGGATATTGTTTGTTTGTACAAACTGTTCCGACAATGAAAGACATTTTACAGATAGGGAAAGTAATGGTAGAGGGATCCAATTTGAAAAAAAGGGAGGGTACAACGAGTCACAAAGAATGAGCTTACACTGGCAGGCTATTGTAAGTAGTGTTTTGTTTAGAAAGAAAGCTAATAAAAGTGTACTTTCCAAGATTGTGAATGCTTTTTGAGTGCATTTCAAGGGCCTCATGTGATATAGCTGTTTGTGTATTGTGTACAGCAGAATACTTAACAGTTATTTGAGACCCAAAATGGAATGTTACACCAGTGTATAAATAATTAAGAGGATTAATAGTACCTGGAATGGATCACCTTCTTCACCTTGTGATTAGTTCAACAAAGCTTAAAATAAACATTGTGTGGCTAAGACTAGCTGCTCTCACAATTCAATATTTAATTCCTAAGCTGATGAGACTATAGACATCACATCCTGTTCGAGACCGGGACGAGAACGGAGTTCGGCGGCCGATTCCATTCATCCACAAAGATTATCTATGACTTGCTTTATTATCCTGAAACCCCTTAACGATCGATAGGCAGACCGCCTTTAGTGCCCTCCTCTCCCCTTACCCGAACCGGTTCACGATCCAGCTATCAGCGGTTTGACTTATATATATCGGTGCTAAAAGAAAAAGAATGGTTTCCCTCCGGGACCGGAATAGCCCGCATTGACCCCTGCCGTTCGAACCGCTCTTTTCTGACTCGACTAAAAGGGCACACTGCACTGACTCTATCGGATGAGCATATAGGAGGACCCTCCCCCTGACAGAATCCGGAACCCTCCTCATTTATTCATCGAGACTACAGTCAGGATCTTCTTGTGAATTAATCAGAGAAAAAAAGTATATGCCACATCGTCTATATACACTTGCTCGTTTGTTTCCCCTCCCTGTTTGAATGTACCCCCGCCCTGAAGAAGGTGTGGCCCACTTTGGCATTTAACACCGAAACGCGCGTTGGCGTGAACTCTATGGACTGCAGCAGTTTAGTCCTAGTGGACTACATCTGGTCATCTGTTTTGCGTCCATAATCTGCACCCTGAACTTAATAACCATCATTTTTCCATTGTAGCCATGGGTGCTCCTTCCCCCTTCTCCCTTCTCTTGTCACCATACGAATGAATGAGGTAGTGAGTGAAGTAGCCATTTTCTGAACAGTGTGAGAGTTGCTTTTGTGTGCTAGGGAGTGTGTGAAACCTATATATGCCTTCTATTTGAATTGTTTATACACCGAATCTGTTTTATCTTGCTCTATCATGAATTGAAAAATGTATATTAATGAAATGTCTTTTACAAAAACCATTAATTTGGTCCAAAATATTTTTTTATAAAACATGTTAATAAATAAACTATGTGTCTAAAAAATCAGTAATGTCTATGGCTCTGATGTTCTGCTAATGTCACCCCGCATATAACACTGTGGATCCCTAATGGGACCTTGATATCTATGTTGGCAGGGTGTGCTGTTGTCTATTTTGTTGCAAATTCTCCCCTGTTTTTCCTGCCTATAATCAAAAAATCCCTGTGGGGAACCCCCTTCTATTATATAGAGACTATAGACTCTTCTGGTAGTAGTAATGCATAGTGTTTGTTGATTGTCCCAAAACATGAGATACCCTGAGCCAACAAATTAGCTGCCGCCTATAATTATTTTTGTCTATTGATTATTGTTCATCACAGGGTAAGATGAATGGAAGATAGGAATGAAGGAGACCTTTGTATCTTTTTTAATGTGCCCAAGAGATTAACTTTAGGAATAGTGGATATTCTTTTCCACAACTCTGAATTTGGGTTTACCCCACTCAGGGGTGGTTTCTCAATTAGGGCTCTGGTCCTGCACCCCCCTGAAATTCCTACACATTCCTGCACAAATGTTAAATAGGTCAATTTATTTAGTCATACGATCGTATCTCTAAACCAATCAATGTAATTAAGTCTATGCTGTCTGTCCCAGGCAGCCTG
The DNA here is from genome assembly GCF_964263255.1 of Lissotriton vulgaris. Lineage (NCBI taxonomy): Eukaryota > Metazoa > Chordata > Amphibia > Caudata > Salamandridae > Lissotriton > Lissotriton vulgaris. Next base: position 866,992,809 of record NC_141697.1, read on the forward strand.
CCCCACCTCGCTCTGTAGCAGGAAACGGAAGCCAGGCAGTAAATCAACTTTGTGAACTGTGATGCATGACAGGGAGCTTACTGGTCTAAAACCCTTCATTGCCATTGTAGTCTATGGCAGTATCCATTATAGGCCAGAGATGCTTTTAGCGTCATGGTTTAGGGCGCTGGAGTCTCTGTCCCTGCATGAGAGCAGCAGTCCGTCATTCACTGGCATAGATCCCAACCTTTCCCATTGGTCACACGTAGGAGTGGATCCACATACATGTGTTTTGGTGCCTTGTTCTTGGTAATGGTGTTAGGATGATACTCTTCTGTTATGTATATTTTGCTGAGCCCCCTGCCACACTAACCTCCCCATATGTGTCACCGCAGGCTCTGGCTGCACGCCGATGGCCCAGTTAGAATTGGAGCTGCCTTATTTGTTCCTGTAGTGCCAGAAGCACTCCTATATATTGGGACCACATGATGACCTTTGACTACCATTGTTTTATTTGACTTTAGGTGTTTTAATTTACTCTAGCTTGAATGTACGACATCATTTTTTCTGCATGTGCATTATGCCTTGAGATTCCATATCATGTCTCCTTGTTGCCTCAAAGTGGGAATGTTTCACAGAGTAGAACAGCCTTGCCAGGCACAAAAAGTGTGGGATGTACATTTGAAAGCATGAGAGAGAAAATGGTGTGGAAGGTACTTGTCTGTCTCGGAGGGTAGTGTTATAGGCAGTGGTGCCCAAATGTTCATCATTTTTTACATTGGGAACTGAAGTGTGTGGTGATATAGGCAGTGGTGCACAAATGTGCGTTATGTTGTACATTGGGAAGTTTAAGGAAGCTTTTACTATTGACTTTGACATGCACTCATGCCATCTTGAATTCTCACTCTTCAGCTCTGCACACACAATCAGGCCCCCATGTTACTCCCATTATTTGGGTTATTCACACTCAAGATTGTTTTCTGTACATTTAGAGATGTTTTCTACTTTTGCAAGCTTCACTAAGATAGAGGGCTGGAATGTTGAGAGCGCAGGAGAATATATGGGAACTCCTTTGCCTTTGGAATGCTTGCATGGAGCTCAGCCAACTCCAGTAAATTTCCTTGGCGGAGCGGAGGTCTTCTTGGAAACTTCTAGTGCATTGAGATTATAAAGCTGGGGTTTCCTGATGCGGAGAGCCAGATTTTGGATCTGAAGGATGGACACATCTATTCAGTGTGGCAATTCCCAGCTTGTGGAGTCTCTTGATCCCAGGGCTGTGAAACCCCCAGTCTGTTATGGGCTAAGATGAAGTTATCGCAGCTGGAGATGTATTTTCTCTGATTAATGGCATTGTGATATATGAGTGTGTCTGTGTGCACATTCAAGTCTCCAGTGGTTACAATCATCTAATGTATTCTGTGTACATATCTTTCATGCTTTCCTTTGACAGGGTTTATTCCTTGTGTCTGATTACTTGCAAATAACAGTGCTTATTTCTTGCAGTGGACGTCCAGTATTATTATGTTTATTATCTGCTTATATTTTATGCATGCATTTAACAGTTTGCATTTGACTTGTGTGTTATTATTGCTTATATATCTATATATATATTCACTGAAAAAACCATAGGTTATAGACCATATATAGTTAGGAATTAGCATTTACAAAACCTTATTTTACTCACACAAAACCATTGAAATTCGCATATATAGTCAGTTGCACTAACTATATATCGCGCACCCGCAATCCACTGCTGATCATGTCACATATTACATCATTCATGACATGGTCAGTGACATCACTGATGACATCTCAAATGACATCACTGATGAAATCACTGATGACAACATCCAGTGACTGTATGTTTCTGTAAAGTTAAAATATGTCTTACATATTGAAGAATGAGTGGATGTATAAGTGTCTGGATGAAGGATTTAGTAGGTGCATGACTGACTGTATGAGTGACTGATTAAATGTGTCTCACTGAGTGCATGGGTTAGTGACTAAACTGTCTTAATTTGTGCATCATTATGTCTGTTGTTCTGTAAACTGCTGCATGTGTTGATCAGTAGCTATATGAGTAACTATATGGGTTATTGATTTCTTGCCCAAGTATTTGTATGGGAGACTGAGTGTGTGTGCGGGTGGCTGGGAGGTGTATGACTCTGTGCATAGATGTGTGAGCAGTTGATTCACTAGATGTATGGGTTCAAAAGTGCATGTGGAAACAGCTGTATGGGCGGTTGACTGTGTGCATGAGTGTATTGGTGAGTGAATGGATATCTCAATGCTACATGTCAAAGTAAGTACATATGTAAAACACAGTACATGTGAGAGTTGACATATATAAATAACTGTGCATAAGAGCCAGTGAATGCGTGAGTGGCTGTATGGATCATTGTGAACTTGTATCAGGGATTGTATAAGAGAGTAAATATGTGTTAGTATATGTTTGAATAAGTAAGGTGTGTATAACTGTATAGTTGAGGAAATGGAGGTGTGATTGATTCTTTGCATGACTGACTAGGTGTGTGAGTAACTCCATGGATGAGTGACAGTCTGTGAGTGTCTGTTTACACTGAGTGTATCTAAGGTTATATTAGAGTCTGAGGAGGTTCATCGTATAATCACATGAATGATGTCATCAGTGATGTGATCAGTAATGTCAAATGAGATGTCATCAGTGATGTCATCAGTGATGTCATTTGAGATGTCATCAGTGATGTCATCAGTGATGTCATTTGAGATGCCATCAGTGATGTCATTTGAGATGTCATCAGTGATGTCATCAGTGATGTAATTTGAGATGTCATCAGTGATGTCATCAGTGATGCCACTGACCATGTCATGAATGATGTAATATGTGACATGATCAGCAGTGGATTACGGGTGCGCAATATATAGTTAGTGCAACTAACTATATATTCGAATTTCAATGGTTTTGTGTGAGTAAAATAAGGTTTTGTAAATGCTAATTCCTAACTATATATGGTCTATAACCTATGGTTTTTTCAGTGAATTTTGAAGGTTTTGTAAATGCTAATTCCTAACTATATATGGTCTATAACCTATGGTTTTTTCAGTGAATATATATATATATATATATATTACCTACTGGCGGTCGCCAGTAGGTATATATAGTTAGGATTTTTTCTCTATGGGATTTTTGAAAATTCTATGTCTAATAACTTTGGCGTTTGTGGACGGAATTGGCTGAAATTTTCAGGAAAATGGAACATTTTGTTTCTGAGCAGCGCCTGACAATTTGGGGGGGTTTCATCAAGGGGGGCCGAGAAAAAAGGGGGGTCCCAAAACGCGTTTTTCCCATGTTAATTTCCATAGGGCGGTTGGCCTCACTTTTAGCTCGAACGGCTGAATGGATTTGCACGAAACTTGGCAAAATTGTAGGGACTGTTAGCCCGATGTGCCTTTGCTAGGTCTCAATATATGTGCTCCAGTGGATTTTGAGTAATTTAGGTTCAAAAAAAGATATATATCTGGGCGGAGCCTAACCACACATCTGATCTGATTGGCTGTCAGCACTTCATCCAAGAAGTGTTGGCAGCCATCTTGGGACCAATATACATGATAGCACCTCATTAAAAAGCATTGTAGTTAATAGAGGGTTTTAGGACTTTAGTTACATTATAAATCATTTGTTGATGGTACCATACTCGTTTTAGGAATTGTGGTGGGTTCTAAGGTGATTTTACCATGTGAAAAAACCTTCTGCTGTGATATCATGAATATTGTTTGAAAGAAAACTAATATCTCATGATTTTCCCACAGTGGTTTGGAAGGGGATCTATAAGCTAAACTGAAAGCATATTTTCTGTAAATTCACATTATCTTTCTCAGTCATGTGAAAATGAAGTCTGACATTCTCAGTAAAACATGTACATCCAACAGGGACAGAGACTGTCAGTTGATTCCTTTGTGTTCTACTGCAGCCTCCTAGAGTGTTCTAAAGAACAACTAGAGCGCTAACAGTCCTACTTATTACAAAGGTATGGCACACCTGAAGCCATCTTGATTGGAATAAAGTGGTAACTCTTAAAAGATTTAATTTAAAAAGAAACAACATGAGGGGGTATATTTTGCCATAGAAAGTATGATTAGTGCTGCAGAATGAAAAATTAGGGCACATTTTGAGTGACTTCTCAAATCCTTTTCTATTTCATTAAAACATTCTGACATGCAGTCTCCCAAAATGGCCACCAGAGACAAAAGAGCCCAAATGTAGCCCAAATATCACCCAGATGTAGCCCAAGTATAGCCCATTGACAGAATGTCCCAGAGTGTTCTAAAGAACAACTAGAGCGCTAACAGTCCTACTTATTACAAAGGTATGGCACACCTGAAGCCATCTTGATTGGAATAAAGTGGTAACTCTTAAAACATTTAATTTAAAAAGAAACAACATGAGGGGGTATATTTTGCCATAGAAAGTATGATTAGTGCTGCAGAATGAAAAATTAGGGCACATTTTGAGTGACTTCTCAAATCCTTTTCTATTTCATTAAAACATTCTGACATGCAGTCTCCCAAAATGGCCACCAGAGACAAAAGAGCCCAAATGTAGCCCAAATATCACCCAGATGTAGCCCAAGTATAGCCCAATGACAGAATGTCCCAGAGTGTTCTAAAGAACAACTAGAGCGCTAACAGTCCTACCTATTACAAAGGTATGGCACACCTGAAGCCATCTTGATTGGAATAAAGTGGTAACTCTTAAAACATTTAATTTAAAAAGGAACAAAATGAGGGGGTATATTTTGCCATATGAATTATGATTAGTGCTGCAGAAAGAATAATTAGGGCACATTTTGAGTGACTTCTCAAACCCTCTTCAATTTCATTAAAAAATTCTGACATACAGTCTCCCAAGATGGCCACCAGAGACAAAAGAGCCTAAATGTAGCCCAAATATCATCCAGATGTACCCCAAGTATAGCCCAATGACATAATGTCCCAGAGTGTTCTAAAGAACAACTAGAGCGCTAACAGTCTTACTTATGACAAAAGTATGGCACACCAGAAGCCATCTTAATTGGAATGAAGTGGTAAGTCTGAAAACACTCAATTTAAAAAGGAACAACATGAGGGGGTTAATTTTGCCATAGAAAGTATGATTAGTGCTTCAGAAAGAAAAATTAGGGATCATTTTGAGTGACTTCTCAAATCCTCTTCTATTTCATTAAAAAGATTCTGACATGCAGACTGAAACATGCACTTTGAATACCAGCAGCAGACGTCCCTGGTGAGCAGTTGCTTTACTACAGTGATCTAATGTGCAACTAGAGTGCTAACATTCAGAATTTATGGCAAATGTGTGACACATCTGAATGCCTTCTTGATGGAACCAAAGTAAACAAGCATTGAAAATGCAATAGATCTCGCCCTCGTTTAAGTTAAAGCCATTCTGTTTGTAATGAGGTGGCTTTTTAGCTTTGCTTTTATTAGTGTTTTTTCAACTTTCATGTAAATAACATGCATCTGTATGCATATAAGTATATGTATGCATGCATTTATGTTTGTATTTATATAGATATACAGATGATATATGTTTATATATGTATGTATATATATATATATATATTCACTGAAAAAACCATAGGCTATAGACCATATATAGTTAGGAATTAGCATTTACAAAACCTTGAAAATTCACTGAAAAAACCATAGGTTATAGACCATATATAGTTAGGAATTAGCATTTACAAAACCTTATTTTACTCACACAAAACCATTGAAATTCCATATATAGTTAGTTGCACTAACTATATATCGCGCACCCGCAATCCACTGCTGATGATGTCACATATTACATCATTCATGACATGGTCAGTGACATCACTGATGACATCACTGATGACATCTCAAATGACATCACTGATGACATCACTGATGACAACATCCAGTGACTGTATGTTTCTGTAAAGTTGAAATATGTCTTACATATTGAAGAATGAGTGGATGTATAAGTGTCTGGATGAAGGATTTAGTAGGTGCATGACTGACTGTATGAGTGAGTGATTAAATGTGTCTCACTGAGTGCATGGGTTAGTGACTAAACTGTCTTAATTTGTGCATCATTATGTCTGTTGTTCTGTAAACTGTTGCATGTGTTGATAAGTAGCTATATGAGTAACTATATGGGTTATTGATTGGTTGCCCAAGTATTTGTATGGGAGACTGAGTGTGTGTGTGGGTGGCTGGGAGGTGTATGACTCTGTGCATAGATGTGTGAGCAGTTGATTCACTAGATGTATGGTTTCAAAAGTGCATGTGGAAACAGCTGTATGGGCGGTTGACTGTGTGCATGAGTGTATTGGTGAGTGAATGGATATCTCAGTGCTACATGTCAAAGTAAGTACATATGTAAAACACAGTACATGTGAGAGTTGACATATATAAATAACTGTGCATAAGAGCCAGTGAATGTGTGAGTGGCTGTATGGATCATTGTGAACTTGTATCAGGGATTGTATAAGAGAGTAAATATGTGTTAGTATATGTTTGAATAAGTAAAGTTTGTATAACTGTATAGTTGAGGAAATGGAGGTGTGATTGATTCTTTGCATGACTGACTAGGTGTGTGAGTAACTCCATGGATGAGTGACAGTCTGTGAGTGTCTGTTTACACTGATTGTATCTAAGGTTATATTAGAGTCTGAAGAGGTTCATCGTATTATCACATGAATGATATCATCAGTGATGTGATCAGTAATGTCAAATGAGATGTCATCAGTGATGTCATCAGTGATGTCATTTGAGATGTCATCAGTGATGTCATTTGAGATGTCATCAGTGATGTCATCAGTGATGTCACTGACCATGTCATGAATGATGTAATATGTGACATCATCAGCAGTGGATTGCGGGTGCGCGATATATAGTTAGTGCAACTAACTATATATGGAATTTCAATGGTTTTGTGTGAGTAAAATAAGGTTTTGTAAATGCTAATTCCTAACTATATATGGTCTATAACCTATGGTTTTTTCAGTGAATATATATATATATATATATATATATATATATATATATATATATATATTACCTACTGGCGGTCGCCAGTAGGTAGTTATAGTTAGGATAATTTTCAATGTTAAATCTCAACATTCTATTTTGAATAACTTTGGCGCCGGTTGACGAATCTGCCTGAAATTTTCAGGAAAATGGTCTCATGGCGGTCCGGTCCTTCCCTGAAAGTTTGGGGGGGATTCGTCAAGCGGGGGCCGAGATAAAAGGGGGGTCCCAAAACGCGTTTTCCCCATGTTAATTTCCATAGGGCGGTCGATTTCACTTTTAGCCCGAACGGCTGAATGGATTTCCACCAAACTTGGCAAAATTGTAGGGACTGGTAGCCCGATGTGCCTTTGCTATGTCTCAAGATATGTGCTCCAGTGGATTTTGAGTAATTTAGGTTCAAAAAAATATATATATCTATAGCCGCGCTCCCGTGCGCGCACGGGAGTGCGCTCCAGGCGCGACACGCGACTTGCGCGCAGGAAGCTGATTGGATCTCAGTTGTCTGTAAACATTCTAAACAGTGCGGAGCGGCCGCCATCTTGTGTCTCGGTAAAATCGAGACACAAGGGGTTTGAAAAAAAAAGGGGCAAATGACCATAAGGGGGAAGAGTAGACCCCCTCTGACCCCCTAGGTTTGATGTAGGGACTAAAATAGGGTCCTGCAGGGCATTAAAAATTTTTTTTCGTTTTGCGCGGGGATATGCGCTCTCCCGTGCGCGCACGGGAGTGCGCTCCAGGCGCGACACGCGAATTGCGCGCAGGAAGCTGATTGGATCATAAGGGGGAAGAGTAGACCCCCTGTGACCCCCTAAATCCAGGACTATATTTATGAAGGCCTTGCGCTGTTAGTTTTGCGCTTCCTGTGCGTCAATTTTTGTGACGCACCAGCGGTGTAAAAAAATGCGCATTGTTATGCAATATTTAAAAAGTGACGCATCTATCTAGATGCGTCACTTTTTAAATATAGTGCAACGAGGTACATTTTATTACACTGCTGGTGTTATGCGTCACTTTTCTGTGCGCACTCCTTATGACGTTCCAGATGTGTCATATTTAATGTATGACGAATCATGTTGCAGATACAATATGGCGCAGAGTTTTAAAAAGTGACCCATGTACCTAGATGCGTCACTTTTTAAAAATAGCGTCAGGTATAATGTATGCAGAGGGGGTGTTCTCCCGCAAAAAGCTTTGTAATAGCGACGCAGTGAAATCTTTGAGATTTCACTGCGTCAGTTTTAGGATGCTGTTGCGTCAAAATCTTGTGCCTGCTTTACAGCAGGTGTTAGACTGAGGCAAGACCTTTCATATGCTGCTTTCCCCATTTGAAAGGACACATTACTGGAGTTGCGTCACTTTTGTGACGCACTCCAGCAATGCGTTACTTGGAATGTCATAAGGAGTGCGCACAGAAAAGTGACGCATTGCACCAGTAGTGTAAAAAAATGTGTTGCGTTGCGTTATATTTAAAAAGTGAGGTATCTAGGTAGATGGGTCACTTTTTAAAATCAAGCGCCACATTATATCTGCGTGAGGTATAATGCATGCAGAGGGGGTGTTCCCCCACAAAAAGCTTTGTAATAGCGACGCAGTGAAATGTTTGAGATTTCACTGCGTCACTTTTAGGATGCTGTTGCATCCTTTAAATATAGTGCAACGAGGCACATTTTATTACACTGCTGGTGTGATGCGTCACTTTTCTGTACACAGTCCTTATGACATTCCAGATGTGTCATATTTAATGTATGACGAATCATGTTGCAAGGAGTTACAGATACGTCAGTATTTCTGACATATGTGTAAACATAAAAGTGATGCGAGGCCGGCGCAAAATTTTGACGCAATAGCATCCTAAAAGTGACGCAGGGAAATCTCATAGATTTCAGTACGTTGTTATTACCAAGCTTTTTGCGACGGATTGCCCCCTCTGCATACATTATACCTGATGCAGATACAATATGGCGCAGAGTTTTAAAAAGTGACCCATGTACCTAGATGCGTCACTTTTTAAAAAATAGTGTCAGGTATAATGCATGCAGAGGGGGTGTTCCTTGCAAAAAGCTTGGTAATAATGACGCAGTGCGTCACTTTTAGGATGCAGTTGCGCCAAAATCTTGCGCCTGCTTCACAGCAAACCTTTCACATGGTGCTTTTTCCATGTGAAAGGACACATTACTGGAGTTGCGTCACTTTTGTGACGCACTCCTGCAATGCGTTACTTTTGTGTTTAGAGATATGTCAGAAATACTGACATATCTGTAACTCCTTGCGAATTGATTAGTCATATATTAAATATGACATATGTGGAATGTCATAAGGAGTGCGTCCAGATAAGTGACGCATCGCTATTTTCACGTAGCGATGCGTCACTTTTCAGAAATGAGGCCTCCAGTTTATTCACTGTGTCATAAATTTCTTTTCTAACACTCACCTTCTTTCAGTCCTCCTACTTCACTTCCTTTCACCTCTCATACCTTTCTGTTCTTTCTTACTCATTCTCCTTTCAATTATCAATGCACTATATTTCACTTACTCTTCATTTTTTAAGATTATAGCTCTTTGATGAGAATTGGAGGTAGTTCTGAAAAGAACTTTTGGTTTTCTTCTTTTAACTGAAGAGGAACAAAAACAGGGAATAGAAACTGCTCAACAGGAGCAAAAAGAAAAGAAAAAAATTAGGGGTGGGAAGGGCAGTGATGGTTCTCTAATGCCCGAACCATGAGCAGGACACTTTGCTCCCCATAGGTGAGGAGTTGATTGCAGTATCTGCATCTGACGACCCCATGGTTGAATGCAGGTTGGATGTTTGCTACCTGCCCCTGAGATTGTTCTCTTCCAGAAGAAGTTGCTCCTCCTGTTGATGTAGAGGCCCCACCTCTGGGAACCTCCTGTGCCAGAGCCCTGACACTTTCTCGGGCAAAATTCTGGGGGTGCCTGGTCTCCACATGGCGAATCATAGTGAAGTTGCCAAAAGAGTATTTTTTTTGGGGGTTACCCCGTGACAGGACCTTTTTGCAGATCCTGCACTCTACTTTTGGTGCATTCACCTTCTTCTGGTCTGCTGGGAATTTAAAGAATTTCCAAATGAAATGTCCCTTCACCTTTGGGGTAGGTGGCTCTTCATCAATGAAGTCATCTTCACTGCTGGATGATCTGGCAGCCATGATGAATCCAGGAATATGGAGCAGCAAAAAAGGCAGGTCTTTCAGTCACAAAAGTGAAAGAAGAAGTGAAGGAAATGGGTGGGGATTTCATTCATTGTAAAAAAAAACTGTTAGCAACCAATGAAAAGTGTTATTTTAGGGTCACATGACCTGACGCGCTTACGATGCGCGCTCGGGTGCACTTCCGGGTGCGTTTACGCTGCGCGATCGTAGGCGCTTCCGGGGCGCACACGTGGCGCGATCGTAGGCGCTTTTGCGTGCGTTTAGGCGCCGCGCACGTATGCGCTTCCGAGGGCACGTACGTTGCGCGCCGAAGTGACGTCATCAATCTTTAATAGAAATGCATAATCATTTTCCATATTAAAAAAAACAAATTTTATTTGTATGGTACGAAATGTTTTGCATTATTATTAACTTTTCATTCATATTTTTTTTTCACGAACGACAGTTGCGCTCTGGGTGCGCTTTCAGATGAGCGCACGGAGAAGCTTACAGGAGAGCTTAGCTGAAAGCTTCCCCGAGCGCGCACCCAGAGCGCAAAAAAAAAAAATTATAAAAAAAATGAATACTTAAAAAAAACAGCAAATTGTAAAAAAAAAAAAGGTTAGAAACTCGATATACAAAGGAATTAGCATTTAAAAAACCTATGAAATACACTGAAAAAACCATAGGTTTCACACCAGTTATAGTTAGGAATTAGCATTTAAAAAACCTTTGAAATTCACTGAAAAAACCATAGGTTTCACACCAGTTATAGTTAGGAATTAGCATTTAAAAAACCTATTAAATTCACTGAAAAAACCATAGGTTTCACACCAGTTATAGTTAGCTGGAAATTTTACTGATATAAAACCATTGAAATTCCCACGTTATAGTTAGTCGGACTCACTATAACTTGCGCGTGCAATGCACTGCTGATGACGTCACATATTACATCACTCATGACATGGTCAGTGACATCACTCATGACATCACTGATGACACCATCCTTGTGACATAGTGACAGACCTCCTCTCAGTGTAAAGTAACCCTTGAGACACATATTCAAAAATAGAAACTGAAATTTTTAAAAAATGGACATACCTATATCAGTTACAACAAGCAATTCTGTACTTCCACTATCTATATACTCATCCACTCATTCACCAACAGTTCTATATAGTCACTCATACATATACTCACTCATCATATGAAGAGATACACCTATACATTCTGTTACACACCGACATTCATCCAAAAGTTACTCACACACATATTCACACGTGCAAATAAACTATTGAACAACCATTTATTTGAAAATAGAGTTATACACACACTTCCACCTTACTTCTATTGAAAATTACACATATTTATTCTCTTAAACAATCACTTATAGAAACACATACTTATTTAAACAGGAAATCTTACAATCTCTTACTCTCACATATACTCAGTTATATACATCAATATTCATATATACTAGATTAAAACATATGTAGTTACTGATAAAGACACTAGTGAGACAGTCATTCACTCACTAACAAACACATATAGACACTCATCCACCCATACAGTCCTGTACATATGCTGTCTTCAAAACACATACAAACAAAGAGTCAGTCACTCATGCATCTATGTGCTAAGTAATACCTCCACCAAACCATATAGACACTCATACTAATACTAATAAAAATATCAAATAACCCATATACATACGCATGTAGCTACTTATCAACACATGTAGCCACTTATACACAAAGTGAAACACTAATATATGTATTTAAATATTTAAACATAACTCACTAATATTTATTTTTCAGAAAGACACATATTCACTGGATGGTGTCATCAGTGATGTCATGAGTGATGTCACTGACCATGTCATGAGTGATGTAATATGTGACGTCATCAGCAGTGCATTGCACGCGCAAGTTATAGTGAGTCCGACTAACTATAACGTGGGAATTTCAATGGTTTTATATCAGTAAAATTTCCAGCTAACTATAACTGGTGTGAAACCTATGGTTTTTTCAGTGAATTTAATAGGTTTTTTAAATGCTAATTCCTAACTATAACTGGTGTGAAACCTATGGTTTTTTCAGTGAATATATATATATATATATATATATATATATATATATATATATATATATATATATATATATATATATATACAACATTTCTATGGCAAAATGAAACCCCTCATTTTGTTCCTTTTCAAATTAAATGTATTAAGTGTTACCACTTTATTCCAATCAAGATGACTTCAGGTGTGCCGTACTTTTGTCATAAGTAAGACTGTTAGCGTTCTAGTTGTTCTTTAGAACACTCTGGGACATTCTGTCATTGGGCTATAGTTGGGCTACATCTGGCTGATATTTGGGCTACATTTGGGCTCTTTTGTCTCTGGTGGCCATCTTGGGAGACTGCATATCAGAATTTTTTTAATGAAATATAAGAGGATTTGAGAAGTCACTCAAAATGTGCCCTAATTTTTCTTTCTTCAGCACTAATCATAATTTCTATGGCAAAATGAACCCCCTCATTTTGTTCCTTTGCAAATTAAATGTTTTAAGTGTTAACACTTTATTCCAATCAAGATGACTTCAGGTGTGCCATACTTTTGTCATAAGTAAGACTGTTAGCGCTCTAGTTGTTCTTTAGAACACTCTGGGGCATTCTGTCACTGGGCTATAGTTGGGCTACATCTGGCTGATATTTGGGCTACATTTGTTTTTTTTTCGTCTCTGGTGGCCATCTTTGGGCTACATTGGGCTACATTGGGCTACATTGGGCTACATTTGGGCTCTAACATATATATAGCCCAATGTAGCCCAATATATATTTTTCAAAGTTCATTTTCGTAAAAACCACTGGAGCATATATCTTGAGACATAGCAAAGGCACATCGGGCTACCAGTCCCTACAATTTTGCCAAGTTTTGTGGAAATCCATTCAGCCGTTCGAGCTAAAAGTGAGTCCAACCGCCCTATGGAAAACTCAATGTTAAAAACACGTTTTGGGACCCCCCTTTTTTCTCGGCCCCCGCTTGATGAAACCCCCCCAAACTGTCAGGGGACGCTCAGAAACAAAATGTGCCATTTTCCTGAAAATTTCAGCCAATTTCGTCCATCAACGCCAAAGTTATTCAACATAGAATTTTCAGAAATTCCTATTAAAAAAAATCCTAACTATATATACCTACTGGCGACCGCCAGTAGGTAATATATATATATATATATATATATATAACATTTCTATGGCAAAATGAAACCCCTCATTTTGTTCCTTTTCAAATTAAATGTATTAAGTGTTACCACTTTATTCCAATCAAGATGACTTCAGTTGTGCCATACTTTTGTCATAAGTAAGACTGTTAGCGTTCTAGTTGTTCTTTAGAACACTCTGGGACATTCTGTCATTGGGCTATAGTTGGGCTACATCTGGCTGATATTTGGGCTACATTTGGGCTCTTTTGTCTCTGGTGGCCATCTTGGGAGACTGCATATCAGAATTTTTTAATGAAATATAAGAGGATTTGAGAAGTCACTCAAAATGTGCCCTAATTTTTCTTTCTTCAGCACTAATCATAATTTCTATGGCAAAATGAACCCCCTCATTTTGTTCCTTTGCAAATTAAATGTTTTAAGTGTTAACACTTTATTCCAATCAAGATGACTTCAGGTGTGCCATACTTTTGTCATAAGTATGACTGTTAGCGCTCTAGTTGTTCTTTAGAACACTCTGGGACATTCTGTCACTGGGCTATAGTTGGGCTACATCTGGCTGATATTTGGGATACATTTGTTTTTTTTTGTCTCTGGTGGCCATCTTTGGGCTACATTGGGCTACATTGGGCTACATTTGGGCTCTAACATATATATAGCCCAATGTAGCCCAATATATATTTTTCAAAGTTAATTTTCGTAAAAACCACTGGAGCATATATCTTGAGACATAGCAAAGGCACATCGGGCTACCAGTCCCTACAATTTTGCCAAGTTTTGTGGAAATCCATTCAGCCGTTCGAGCTAAAAGTGAGTCCAACCGCCCTATGGAAAACTCAATGTTAAAAACACGTTTTGGGACCCCCCTTTTTTCTCGGCCCCCGCTTGACGAAACCCCCCCCAAACTGTCAGGGGACGCTCAGAAACAAAATGTGTTGTTTTCCTGAAAATTTCAGCCAATTCCGTCCATCAACGCCAAAGTTATTCAACATAGAATTTTCAGAAATCCCTATTCAAAAAAATCCTAACTATATATACCTACTGGCGACCGCCAGTAGGTAATATCTATATCTATGTATATATTCAATGAAAAAAAACATAGGTTTCAGACATGGTATAGTTAGGAATTAGCATTTAAAAAACCTTAGAAATTCACTGAAAAAAACATAGGTTTTACGGGTGTTATAGTTAGCTGGACAAAGCTATTGAAATTCCTCCGTTATAGTTAGTTGTACTAACTATAACTCGTGCGGCCGCAATCCACTGCTGATGATGTCACATATTACATCATTCATGACATAGTCAGTGACATCACTATTGACATCTCAAATGACATTACTGATGACATCACTGATGACATCATCCATGTGACAATCAGATACATCTCATCATACACTAGTATAACCTGTCAACACTCATTATAAAATATGGAGTATCATATTTGAAACCATTGACACACAAATACAAGTTTCTTAAAACCCACTCAGTGATTCCTACATCTACACACACATCTAAACACTTATCTGTAGATTCACTCATACATGCTAACAAAGATCAATATAACACTATTAAATATACTTTTATACCTACATCGACATTACACACCAGCACACATCCTATTCAATTATGGAGTCATCCTACTCACTTATGCAAATAATTGATCATACTTACAATTACTAAGCTACACACTTATACAAACACCACTTTATTTATTGATATAGATAGTAACTCATACGTCAGTAACATCAGTATGTTATAAAATCACTATTAGAAGAATACAGTTTTCAATACAGTCACTCATACAATCACTGAGTCTTATGTATACTTATTTATAAACAACAACTGTCACATACAGTGCCTTTTATATTTCTACTTTGTTGGACATGTATCATTGAGAAATATATTTACTCATCACCACACCCATAAAGAGATTCAGTCACCCAAACAAATGTTTCCACGTGCAGTCTAACCTCATATACCTACTAAATCAACTATTTACACATCTTTGGACAGTCACACACCTCCCACCTAACCACACACACACATTCACTATCCCATACAAATACTCACTTAACTAATTAATACTAATATAAACTTTAACACACCTAGTAACCAACTTATGTAGTAGTTTACACAACAAGAGATAGAGTGAAACAGATATTCACACCATTTGATCACTATCCCATATATCTAGTGAGACACTTTAAATTAGTCACTTAGACAGTCAATCACAGTGCTACTAAATCCTCCATCCAGACACTTATACATCCACTCAGTCTTAAAAGCAGATTGCTATATATATAATACTTATTTAAATATCGAACCAAACCACATTCACTGGATGATGTCATTAGTGATGTCATCATGATGTCATTTGAAAAGTCATCAGTGATGTCACTGACCATGTCATGAATTATGTAATATGTGACATTATCAGCAGTGGATTGCGGGCGCACGAGTTATAGTTAGTGCAACTAACTATAACGGAGTAATTTCATTTTTTTATACTAGTGACATGCCCAGCTAACTATAACACCCCTAAAACCTATGGTTTTTTCAGTGAATATATATTATATATATATATATATATATATATATATAACCTACTGGCGATAGCCAGTAGGTATATATAGTTAGGATTTTTTCTCTATGGAACTTTTGAAAATTCTATGTCTAATAACTTTGGCGTTTGTGGACGGAATCGGCTGAAATTTTCAGGAAAATGGCACATTTTGTTTCTGAGCAGCCCCTGAAAATTTGGGGGGCGGTCGTCAAGGGGGGGCCGAGAAAAAAGGGGGGTCCCAAAACGCGTTTTTCCCATGTTAATTTCCATAGGGCGGTTGGCCTCACTTTTAGCCCGAACGGCTGAATGGATTTCCACCAAACTTGGCAAAATTGTAGGGACTGTTAGCCCGATGTGCCTTTGCTGGGTCTCAATATATGTGCTCCAGTGGTTTTTGAGAAATTAACGTTTAAAACAAGATATATATCTGTAACAGCGCTCCGGGCAGCGCTCCGGTTCGCGTACTTTTCGCGTACTTTTCGCGTACTTTTCGCGTAACGGAACTTTGCGATGCGAAGCTGATTGGCTCTCCGGTGTCTGTCAACATTCTAAACAGTCCGGAGCGGCCGCCATCTTGTCTCTCGGTAGGATCGAGAGACAAGAGGAGGCCAAAACAAAGGGGGAAATGAAGGAAAGGGGGCAAGGTAGACCCCTTCTGACCCCCTAGGATTGATGAGGGGGATATTATAGAGCCACGCGGGGCCCAAAAAAAAAAAAAATCCGATTTTTTCGCCGTAGAGGCGCGCCCCGGTACGCGAACCGGGCAGCTAACCGGGCAGCTAACCGGGCAGCTAACCGGGAAGCTAACCGGCAGTGTAACGGGAGTCTGAGGAGTAGCTGATTGGCTGTCAACATTGTAAACAGTCCGGAGCGGCCGCCATCTTGTCTCTATATAGTTAGGATTTTTTCTCTATGGAACTTTTGAAAATTCTATGTCTAATAACTTTGGCGTTTGTGGACGGAATTGGCTGAAATTTTCAGGAAAATGGCACATTTTGTTTCTGAGCAGCCCCTGAAAATTTGGGGGGGGGGTCGTCAAGGGGGGGCCGAGAAAAAAGGGGGGTCCCAAAACGCGTTTTTCCCATTCATTTTTCCATAGGGCGGTTGGCCTCACTTTTAGCTCGAACGGCTGAATGGATTTGCACGAAACTTGGCAAAATTGTAGGGACTGTTAGCCCGATGTGCCTTTGCTAGGTCTCAATATATGTGCTTCAGTGGATTTTGAGAAATTAACGTTTAAAATAAGATATATATCTGTAACAGCGCTCCGGGCAGCGCTCCGGTTCGCGTACTTTTCGCGTAACGGAACTTTGCGATGCGAAGCTGATTGGCTCTCCGGTGTCTGTCAACATTCTAAACAGTCCGGAGCGGCCGCCATCTTGTCTCTCGGTAGGATCGAGAGACAAGAGGAGGCCAAAACAAAGGGGGAAATGAAGTAAAGGGGGCAAGGTAGACCCCTTCTGACCCCCTAGGATTGATGAGGGGGATATTATTATAGAGCCACGCGGGGCCCCCAAAAAAAAAAAAAATTCTGATTTTTTCGCCGTAGAGGCGCGCCCCGGTACGCGAACCGGGCAGCTAACCGGGCAGCTAACCGGGCAGCTAACCGGGAAGCTAACCGGCAGTGTAACAGGAGTCTGAGGAGTAGCTGATTGGCTGTCAACATTGTAAACATTCCGGAGCGGCCGCCATCTTGTCTCTCGGTAGGATCGAGAGACAAGAGGAGGCCAAAACAAAGGGAGAAATGAAGGAAAGAGGGCAAGGTAGACCCCTTCTGACCGCCTAGGATTGGTGAGGGGGATATTATAAAGCCACGCGGGGCCAAAAAAAACAAAAAAAAAACGGATTTTTTCGCCGTAGAGACGCGTCTTGGTACGCGAACCGGGCAGCTAACTGGGCAGCTAACCGGGAAGCTAACCGGCAGTGTAACGGGAGTCTGAGGAGAAGCTGATTGGCTGTTATCATTGTAAACAGTCTGGAGCGGCCGCCATCTTGTCTCTCTGTGGGATCGAGAGACAAGAGGTGGGAAAAAAAAAGGTGTAAATGAATGAAAGGGGTAAGGCAGACCCCTCCTGAACCCCTAGGATTGATGAGGGGGCTATTAAAGTTCCCTGCGGGGCAAAAGAAAAAAAATTCCGATTTTTCGTGGTAAAGGTGCTTCCTGGTACGTTAACTGGGCAGCTAACCGGCAGCGTAACGGGAGTCCGACATATTGTGTTTTTTGAACGTTTGTGATATGTGCACGTGTGGATTTTGTCTAATTAAGGTTAAAAAAATATATATATATCTTTAAGCGTGTTCTGGCGCGCTTACGTTTTGGGTTTGGTTTGCGCTGCAGAGACGATACGTCACTGTTATGCGATGCATCATGAGGCGTCTCACGGGCTACGTGATACGTCACTTAATAAAGAATATATTTTACAGCTATAGATATTAGCTTTTAAAAAACCAATGAAATTCACAGAAAAAACCATAGGTTATAGACCATATATAGTTAGGAATTTGCATTTACAAAACCTTGAAAATTCACTGAAAAAACCATAGGTTATAGACCATATATAGTTAGGGATTAGCATTTAAAAAACCTTATTTTGTTTGCACAAAACCATTGAAATTCCATATATAGTTAGTTGCACTAACTATATATCGCGGACCCGCAATCCACTGCTAATGATGTCACATATTACATCATTCATGACATGGTCAGTGACATCACTGATGACATCACTGATGACATCTCAAATGACATCACTGATGACATCACTGATGACATCTCAAATGACATCACTGATGACATCACTGACATCTCATTTGACATTACTGATTACATCACTGATGATATCATTTATGTGATAATACATCCTCAGACTCTAATATAACCTTAGATACACTCAGTGTAAACAGGCACTCACAGACTGTCACACATCCATGGAGTTACTCACACACCTAGTCAGTCATGCAAAGAATCAATCACATCTCCATTTCCTCAACTATACAGTTATACACACCTTACTTATTCAAATATATACTAACACATATTTACTCTCTTATACAATCCTTGATACAAGTTCACAATGATTCATACAGCCACTCTCACAATCACTGGCTCTTATGTTCAGTTATTTATATATGTCAACTCTCACATGGAGTGTGTTTTACATATGTACTTACTTTGACATGTAGCACTGAGATATCCATTCACTCACCAATATACTCATGCACACAGTCAACTGTCCATACAGCTGTTTCTACATGCACTTTTGAACCCATACACCTAGGGAATCAACTGCTCACACATCTATGCACAGATTTATACACCTCCCAGCCACCCACACACATACTCAGTCTCCCATACAAATACTTGGGCAACCATTCAATAACCCATATAGTTTCTGATATAGGTACTGATTTAAACATGCAGCAGTTTACAGAACAACATAAATAATAATTGCCAAATTAAGACACTTTAATCACTAACCCATGCACTCAGTGAGACACATTTAATCATTCTCTCATACAGTCAGTCATGCACCTACTAAATCCTTCATCCAGACACTTATACATCCACTCATTCTTCAATATGTAAGACATATTTTAACTTTACAGAAACATACAGTCACTGGGTGTTGTCATCAGTGATGTCATCAGTGATGTCATTTGAGATGTCATCAGTGATGTCATCAGTGATGTCACTGACCATGTCATGAATGATGTAATATGTGACATCATTAGCAGTGGATTGCGGGTCCGCGATATATAGTTAGTGCAACTAACTATATATGGAATTTCAATGGTTTTGTGCAAATAAAATAAGGTTTTTTAAATGCTAATCCCTAACTATATATGGTCTATAACCTATGGTTTTTTCAGTGAATATATATATATATATTACCTACTGGCGATAGCCAGTAGGTATATATAGTTAGGACCTAGTTACCATAGGAAATGCCGAACATTCTATTGGGAATAACTTTGGCGCCCACTGAGGGATCTGCCTGTAATTTTCCTTAAATTTGCCTCCCTGCGCTCCGCTCCTTCCCTGAAAGTTTTGGAGGGATTCGTCCAGCGGGGGCCAAGAAAAAAGGGGGGTCCCAAAACGTGTTTTCCCCATGTTAATTTCCATAGGGATATTCTAACAAGGCTACAGCTCGAACGGCTGAACGGAATTACACCAGATTTGGCGAAATGGTAGGGACTGGTAGGGAGCTGTGCCTTTTGTATCTTTGGTGTAAATCCCTCCAGTAGTTTATGAGAAAATTGAATGTGAAATTGAGTGCAATGCAATTTTCCATAGGACCTTTAGACACATCTACAGCCCGAACGGCTGAATGGAATTACTGCAAACTTGGCAAAATGGTAGAGCCTGGTATGCAGAAGTGTATTTTGTATATTTGGTGAAAATCCCTTCAGTAATTGTTGAGAAAATCGACTTTTTTCAAATTATATATCTATAGGCAGGACACGGTGCACGCCCGTGCGCGCACCGTCCTTGCACTGTCCTTGCACGTGCGCGGACCTTAGCGTGCGCGAGCTGCATGCTGATTGGCTGCCAATGTCTGTCAACACTCCAAAACAGAAATTGTTGGCAGCCATCTTGTGCCTCAGTAGACTGAGGCACAAGAAAGCAGGAAAACAAACGTGTAGAACTCAAAAAGGGGGCAGGGTAGAAGCACCCTGACCCCCTTTTTTAAAAAATTGCGGGGTCCGCGCACAGTGCGCGCACCCCGCGATTTAAAAAAAATAAAATTGGGGGGGGGTCTGGGGGGTACTTGTGGGAGCAGGCCTAGGGGGTGGGGGTGCTTCTACCCCGCCCCCTTTGCGCGTTTTGCACCTTTGTTTCACTGCTTTCTTGTGCCTCTACCAAGTCACAAGATGGCTGCCAACACTTCCTGGTTTGGAGTGTTGACAGACAGTGGCAGCCAATCAGCATGCCTTTCACAGAAAAGCAAGGGACTCACATCTGAGCATACCCTGCCATACTTATGGCGGCCAAAAGCGGTACAAAAGGGGGTAGTGATGGACGGAGTATCTGAATCAATCAAACACTCACACCCAGTCAAAAGATCTGGGTTTAATCCATCATCGTTCTTTAGCCCACTCTGCCACCCCAGTTCAGACATGGCTATATGCAAATCAGTCTGACCCTGTGCCTCATGGAAACAGTCCAGCCCGAACTGCCAAGCCATGTCTTCCCTGGACCGGAAACAAGCTTCCGAGGACCGGTTTCTGGCATTCCAGCCGTCTTCAGCCAGGCTTGCTTGAAACCAGTGGCAAAGTGAGCAAGGGACTCACGTCTGAGCATACCCTGCCACACTTATGGCGGCCAAAAGCAGTACAATAGGGGGTGGTGATGGACGGAGCATCTGAATCAATCAAACACTCACACCCAGTCAAAAGATCTGGGTTTAATCCATCATCGTTCTTTAGCCCATTCTGCCACCCCCAGCTCAGACATGGCTATATGCAAATCAGTCTGACCCTGTGCCTCATGGGAACAGTCCAGCCCGACCTGCCAAGCCATGTCTTCCCTGGACCGGAAACAAGCTTCCGAGGACCGGTTTCTGGCATTCCAGCCGTCTTCAGCCCAGCTTGCTTGAATCCAGTGGCAAAGTGAGCAAGGGACTCACGTCTGAGCATACCCTGCCACACTTATGGCAGCCAAAAGCGGTACAAAAGGGGGTGGTGATGGACGGAGCATCTGAATCAATCAAACACTCAGACCCAGTCAAAAGATCTGGGTTTAATCCATCATCGTTCTTTAGCCCACTCTGCCACCCCAGTTCAGACATGGCTATATGCAAATCAGTCTGACCCTGTGCCTCATGGGAACAGTCCAGCCCGAACTGCCAAGCCATGTCTTCCCTGGACCGGAAACAAGCTTCGAGGACCAGTTTCTGGCATTCCAGCCGTCTTCAGCCCGGCTTGCTTGAATCCAGTGGCAAAGTGAGCAAGGGACTCACGTCTGAGCATACCCTGCCACACTTATGGCGGCCAAAAGCGGTACAAAAGTGGGTGGTGATGGACGGAGCATCTGAATCAATCAAACACTCACACCCAGTCAAAAGATCTGGGTTTAATCCATCATCGTTCTTTAGCCCACTCTGCCACCCCAGTTCAGACATGGCTATATGCAAATCAGTCTTACCCTGTGCCTCATGGGAACAGTCCAGCCCGAACTGCCAAGCCATGTCTTCCCTGGACCGGAAACAAGCTTCCGAGGACCGGTTTCTGGCATTCCAGCCGTCATCAGCCCGGCTTGCTTGAATCCAGTGGCAAAGTGAGCAAGGGACTCACGTCTGAGCATACCCTGCCACACTTATGGCAGCCAAAAGCGGTACAAAAGTGGGTGGTGATGGACGGAGCATCTGAATCAATCAAACACTCACACCCAGTCAAAAGATCTGGGTTTAATCCATCATCGTTCTTTAGCCCACTCTGCCACCCTAGTTCAGACATGACTATGCAAATCAGTCTGACCCTGTGCCTCATGGGAACAGTCCAGCCCGAACGGCCAAGCCATGTCTTCCCTGGACTGGAAACAAGCTTCCGAGGACCGGTTTCTGGCATTCCAGCCGTCTTCAGCCCGGCTTGCTTGAATCCAGTGGCAAAGTGAGCAAGAGACTCACGTCTGAGCATACCCTGCCACACTTATGGCGGCCAAAAGCGGTACAAAAGGGGGTGGTGATGGACGGAGCATCTGAATCAATCAAACACTCACACCCAGTCAAAAGATCTGGGTTTAATCCATCATCGTTCTTTAGCCCACTCTGCCACCCCAGTTCAGACATGGCTATATGCAAATCAGTCTGACCCTTTGCCTCATGGTAACAGTCCAGCCCGAACTGCCAAGCCATGTCTTCCCTGGACTGAAAAGAAGCTTCCGAGGACCGGTTTCTGGCATTCCATCCGTCTTCAGCCCAGCTTGCTTGAATCCAGTGGCAAAGTGAGCAAGGGACTCACGTCTGAGCATACCCTGCCACACTTATGGCGGCCAAAAGCTGTACAAAAGGGGGTGGTGATGGACGGAGCATCTGAATCAATCAAACACTAACACCGAGTCAAAAGATCTGGGTTTAATCCATCATCGTTCTTTAGCCCACTCTGCCACCCTAGTTCAGACATGGCTATATGCAAATCAGTCTGACCCTGTGCCTCATGGGAACAGTCCAGCCCGAACTGCCAAGCCATGTCTTCCCTGGACCAGAAACAAGCTTCCGAGGACCGGTTTCTGGCATTCCAGCCGTCTTCAGCCTGGCTTGCTTGAATCCAGTGGCAAAGTGAGCAAGAGACTCACGTCTGAGCATACCCTGCCACACTTATGGCGGCCAAAAGCGGTACAAAAGGGGGTGGTGATGGACGGAGCATCTGAATCAATCAAACACTCACACCCAGTCAAAAGATCTGGGTTTAATCCATCATCGTTCTTTAGCCCACTCTGCCACCCCAGTTCAGACATGGCTATATGCAAATCAGTCTGACCCTGTGCCTCATGGGAACAGTCCAGCCCGAACTGCCAAGCCATGTCTTCCCTGGACCGAAAACAAGCTTCCGAGGAGCGGTTTCTGGCATTCCAGCCGTCTTCAGCCCTGCTTGCTTGAAACCATTGGCAAAGTGAGCAAGGGACTCAAGTCTGAGCATACCCTGCCACACTTATGGCGGCCAAAAGCGGTACAAAAGGGGGTGGTGATGGACGGAGCATCTGAATCAATCAAACACTCACACCCAGTCAAAAGATCTGGGTTTAATCCATCATCGTTCTTTAGCCCACTCTGCCACCCCAGTTCAGACATGGCTATATGCAAATCAGTCTGACCCTGTGCCTCATGGGAACAGTCCAGCCTGAACTGCCAAGCCATGTCTTCCCTGGACCGGAAACAAGCTTCCGAGGACCGGTTTCTGGCATTCCAGCCGTCTTCAGCCCGGCTTCCTTGAATCCAGTGGCAAAGTGAGCAAGGGACTCACGTCTGAGCATACCCTGCTACACTTATGGCGGCCAAAAGCGGTACAAAAGGGGTTGGTGATGGACGGAGCATCTGAATCAATCAAACACTCACACCCAGTCAAAAGATCTGGGTTTAATCCATCATCGTTCTTTAGCCCACTCTGCCACCCCAGTTCAGACATGGCTATATGCAAATCAGTCTGACCCTGTGCCTCATGGGAACAGTCCAGCCCGAACTGCCAAGCCATGTCTTCCCTGGACCGGAAACAAGCTTCCGAGGACCGGTTTCCCGAATTCCAGCCGTCTTCAGCCCGACTTGCTTGAATCCAGTGGCAAAGTGAGCAAGGGACTCACATCTGAGCATACCCTGCCACACTTATGGCGGCCAAAAGCGGTACAAAAGGGGGTGGTGATGGACGGAGCATCTGAATCAATCAAACACTCACACCCAGTCAAAAGATCTGGGTTTAATCCATCATCGTTCTTTAGCCCACTCTGCCACCCTAGTTCAGACATGGCTATATGCAAATCAGTCTGACCCTGTGCCTCATGGGAACAGTCCAGCCCGAACTGCCAAGCCATGTCTTCCCTGGACCGGAAACAAGCTTCCGAAGACCGGTTTCTGGCATTCCAGCCGTCTTCAGCCCGGCTTGCTTGAATCCAGTGGCAACGTGAGCAAGGGACTCACGTCTGAGCATACCCTGCCACACTTATGGCATTCAAAAGCGGTACAAAAGGGGGTGGTGATGGACGGAGCATCTGAATCAATCAAACACTCACACCCAGTCAAAAGATCTGGGTTTAATCCATCATCGTTCTTTAGCCCACTCTGCCACCCCAGTTCAGACATGGCTATATGCAAATCAGTCTGACTGACCCTGTGCCTCATGGGAACAGTCCAGCCTGAACTGCCAAGCCATGTCTTCCCTGGACCGGAAACAAGCTTCTGAGGAGCGGTTTCTGGCATTCCAGCCGTCTTCAGCCCGGCTTGCTTGAATCCAGTGGCAAAGTGAGCAAGGGACTCACGTCTGAGCATACCCTGCCACAATTATGGCGGCCAAAAGCGGTACAAAAGGGGGTGGTGATGGACGGAGCATCTGAATCAATCAAACACTCAGACCCAGTCAAAAGATCTGGGTTTAATCCATCATCGTTCTTTAGCCCACTCTGCCACCCCAGTTCAGACATGGCTATATGCAAATCAGTCTGACCCTGTGCCTCATGGGAATAGTCCACCCCGAACTGCCAAGCCATGTCTTCCCTGGACCGGAAACAAGCTTCCGAGGACCGGTTTCTGGCATTCCAGCCGTCTTCAGCCCGGCTTGCTTGAATCCAGTGGCAAAGTGAGCAAGGGACTCACGTCTGAGCATACCCTGCCACACTTATGGCGGCCAAAAGCGGTACAAAAGTGGGTGGTGATGGACGGAGCATCTGAATCAATCAAACACTCACACCCAGTCAAAAGATCTGGGTTTAATCCATCATTGTTCTTTAGCCCAATCTGCCACCCCAGTTCAGACATGGCTATATGCAAATCAGTCTGACCCTGTGCCTCATGGGAACAGTCCAGCCCGAACTGCCAAGCCATGTCTTCCCTGGACTGGAAACAATCTTCCGAGGACCGGTTTCTGGCATTCCAGCCGTCTTCAGCCCGGCTTGCTTGAATCCAGTGGCAAAGTGAGCAAGAGACTCACGTGTGAGCATACCCTGCCACACTTATGGAGGCCAAAAGCAGTACAAAAGGGGGTGGTGATGGACAGAGCATCTGAATCAATCAAACACTCACACCCAGTCAAAAGATCGGGTTTAATCCATCATCGTTCTTTAGCCCACTCTGCCACCCCAGTTCAGACATGGCTAATGCAAATCAGTCTGACCCTGTGCCTCATGGGAACAGTCCAGCCCGAACTGCCAAGCCATGTATTCCATGGACCGGAAACAAGCTTCCGAGGACCGGTTTCTGGCATTCCAGCCGTCTTCAGCCCGGCTTGCTTGAATCCAGTGGCAAAGTGAGCAAGGGACTCACGTATGAGCATACCCTGCCACACTTATGGCAGCCAAAAGCGGTACAAAAGGGGGTGGTGATGGACGGAGCATCTGAATCAATCAAACACTCACACCCAGTCAAAAGATCTGGGTTTAATCCATCATCGTTCTTTAGCCCACTCTGCCACCCCAGTTCAGACATGGCTATATGCAAATCAGTCTGACCCTGTGCCTCATGGGAACAGTCCAGCCCGAACTGCCAAGCCATGTCTTCCCTGGACCGGAAACAAGCTTCCGAGGACCGGTTTCTGGCATTCCAGCCGTCTTCAGCCCGGCTTGCTTGAATCCAGTGGCAAAGTGAGCAAGAGACTCACTTCTGAGCATACCCTGCCACACTTATGGCGGCCAAAAGCGGTACAAAAGTGGGTGGTGATGGACGGAGCATCTGAATCAATCAAACACTCACACCCAGTCAAAAGATCTGGGTTTAATCCATCATCGTTCTTTAGCCCACTCTGCCACCCCAGTTCAGACATGGCTATATGCAAATCAGTCTGACCCTGTGCCTCATGGGAACAGTCCAGCCCGAACTGCCAAGCCATGTCTTCCCTGGACCGGAAACAAGCTTCTGAGGACCGGTTTCTGGCATTTCAGCGGTCTTCAGCCCGGCTAGCTTGAATCCAGTGTCAAAGTGAGCAAGGGACTCACGTATGAGCATACCCTGCCACACCTATGGCAGCCAAAAGCGGTACAAAAGGGGGTGGTGATGGACGGAGCATCTGAATCAATCAAACACTCACACCCAGTCAAAAGATCTGGGTTTAATCCATCATCGTTCTTTAGCCCACTCTGCCACCCCAGTTCAGACATGGCTATATGCAAATCAGTCTGACCCTGTGCCTCATGGGAACAGTCCAGCCCGAACTGCCAAGCCATGTCTTCCCTGGACCGGAAACAAGCTTCCGAGGACCGGTTTCTGGCATTCCAGCCGTCTTCAGCCCGGCTTGCTTGAATCCAGTGGCAAAGTGAGCAAGGGACTCACGTCTGAGCATACCCTGCCACACTTATGGCGGCCAAAAGCGGTACAAAAGTGGGTGGTGATGGACGGAGCATCTGAATCAATCAAACACTCGCACCCAGTCAAAAGATCTGGGTTTAATCCATCATCGTTCTTTAGCCCACTCTGCCACCCCAGTTCAGACATGGCTATATGCAAATCAGTCTGACCCTGTGCCTCATGGGAACAGTCCAGCCCGAACTGCCAAGCCATGTCTTCCCTGGACCGGAAACAAGCTTCCGAGGACCGGTTTCTGGCATTCCAGCAATCTTCAGCCCGGCTTGCTTGAATCCAGTGGCAAAGTGAGCAAGTGACTCACGTCTGAGCATACCCTGCCACACTTATGGCGGCCAAAAGCGAACAAAAGGGGGTGGTGATGGACGGAGCATCTGAATAAATCAAACACTCACACCCAGTCAAAAGATCTGGGTTTAATCCATCATCGTTCTTTAGCCCACTCTGCCACCCCAGTTCAGACATGGCTATATGCAAATCAGTCTGACCCTGTGCCTCATGGGAGCAGTCCAGCCCGAACTGCCAAGCCATGTCTTCCCTGGACTGGAAACAAGCTTTCGAGGACCGGTTTCTGGCATTCCAGCCGTCTTCAGCCCGGCTTGCTTGAATCCAGTGGCAAAGTGAGCAAGGGACTCACGTCTGAGCATACCCTGCCACACATATGGCGGCCAAAAGCGGTACAAAAGGGGGTGGTGATGGACGGAGCATCTGAATCAATCAAACACTAACACCCAGTCAAAAGATCTGGGTTTAATCCATCATCGTTCTTTAGCCCACTCTGCCACCCTAGTTCAGACATGGCTATATGCAAATCAGTCTGACCCTGTGCCTCATGGGAACAGTCCAGCCCGAACTGCCAAGCCATGTCTTCCCTGGACCGGAAACAAGCTTCCGAGGACCAGTTTCTGGCATTCCAGCCGTCTTCAGCCCGGCTTGCTTGAATCCAGTGGCAAAGTGAGCAAGAGACTCACGTCTGAGCATACCCTGCCACACTTATGGCGGCCAAAAGCGGTACAAAAGGGGGTGGTGATGGACGGAGCATCTGAATTAATCAAACACTCACACCCAGTCAAAAGATCTGGGTTTAATCCATCATCGTTCTTTAGCCCACTCTGCCACCCCAGTTCAGACATGGCTATATGCAAATCAGTCTGACCCTGTGCCTCATGGGAACAGTCCAGCCCGAACTGCCAAGCCATGTCTTCCCTGGACTGGAAACAAGCTTCCGAGGACCGGTTTCTGGCATTCCAGCCGTCTTCAGCCTGGCTTGCTTGAATCCAGTGGCAAAGTGAGCAAGGGACTCACGTCTGAGCATACCCTGCCACACTAATCGGCGGCCAAAAGCGGTACAAAAGGGGGTGGTGATGGACGGAGCATCTGAATCAATCAAACACTCACACCCAGTCAAAAGATCTGGGTTTAATCCATCATCGTTCTTTAGCCCACTCTGCCACCCCAGTTCAGACATGGCTATATGCAAATCAGTCTGACCCTGTTCCTCATGGGAACAGTCCAGCCCGAACTGCCAAGCCATGTATTCCATGGACCGGAAACAAGCTTCCGAGGACCGGTTTCTGGCATTCCAGCCGTCTTCAGCCCGGCTTGCTTGAATCCAGTGGCAAAGTGAGCAAGGGACTCACGTATGAGCATACCCTGCCACACTTATGGCAGCCAAAAGCGGTACAAAAGGGGGTGGTGATGGACGGAGCATCTGAATCAATCAAACACTCACACCCAGTCAAAAGATCTGGGTTTAATCCATCATCTTCTTTAGCCCACTCTGCCACCCCAGTTCAGACATGGCTATATGCAAATCAGTCTGACCCTGTGCCTCATGGGAACAGTCCAGCCCGAACTGCCAAGCCATGTCTTCCCTGGACCGGAAACAAGCTTCCGAGGACCGGTTTCTGGCATTTCAGCCGTCTTCAGCCCGGCTGGCTTGAATCCAGTGGCAAAGTGAGCAACGGACTCACGTATGAGCATACCCTGCCACACCTATGGCAGCCAAAAGCGGTACAAAAGGGGGTGGTGATGGACGGAGCATCTGAATCAATCAAACACTCACACCCAGTCAAAAGATCTGGGTTTAATCCATCATCGTTCTTTAGCCCACTCTGCCACCCCAGTTCAGACATGGCTATATGCAAATCAGTCTGACCCTGTGCCTCATGGGAACAGTCCAGCCCGAACTGCCAAGCCATGTCTTCCCTGGACCAGAAACAAGCTTCCGAGGACCGGTTTCTGGCATTCCAGCCGTCTTCAGCCCGGCTTGCTTGAATCCAGTGGCAAAGTGAGCAAGGGACTCACGTCTGAGCATACCATGCCACACTTATGGCGGCCAAAAGCGGTACAAAAGTGGGTGGTGATGGACGGAGCATCTGAATCAATCAAACACTCACACCCAGTCAAAAGATCTGGGTTTAATCCATCATCGTTCTTTAGCCCACTCTGCCACCCCAGTTCAGACATGGCTATATGCAAATCAGTCTGACCCTGTGCCTCATGGGAACAGTCCAGCCCGAACTGCCAAGCCATGTCTTCCCTGGACCGGAAACAAGCTTCCGAGGACCGGTTTCTGGCATTCCAGCAATCTTCAGCCCGGCTTGCTTGAATCCAGTGGCAAAGTGAGCAAGGGACTCACGTCTGAGCATACCCTGCCACACTTATGGCGGCCAAAAGTGGTACAAAAGGGGGTGGTGATGGACGGAGCATCTGAATAAATCAAACACTCACACCCAGTCAAAAGATCTGGGTTTAATCCATCATCGTTCTTTAGCCCACTCTGCCACCCCAGTTCAGACATGGCTATATGCAAATCAGTCTGACCCTGTGCCTCATGGGAGCAGTCCAGCCCAAACTGCCAAGCCATGTCTTCCCTGGACTGGAAACAAGCTTCCGAGGACCGGTTTCTGGCATTCCAGCCGTCTTCAGCCCGGCTTGCTTGAATCCAGTGGCAAAGTGAGCAAGGGACTCACGTCTGAGCATACCCTGCCACACATATGGCGGCCAAAAGCGGTACAAAAGGGGGTGGTGATGGACGGAGCATCTGAATCAATCAAACACTCACACCCAGTCAAAAGATCTGGGTTTAATCCATCATCGTTCTTTAGCCCACTCTGCCACCCTAGTTCAGACATGGCTATATGCAAATCAGTCTGACCCTGTGCCTCATGGGAACAGTCCAGCCCGAACTGCCAAGCCATGTCTTCCCTGGACCGGAAACAAGCTTCAGAGGACCAGTTTCTGGCATTCCAGCCGTCTTCAGCCCGGCTTGCTTGAATCCAGTGGCAAAGTGAGCAAGAGACTCACGTCTGAGCATACCCTGCCACACTTATGGCGGCCAAAAGCGGTACAAAAGGGGGTGGTGATGGACGGAGCATCTGAATCAATCAAACACTCACACCCAGTCAAAAGATCTGGGTTTAATCCATCATCGTTCTTTAGCCCACTCTGCCACCCCAGTTCAGACATGGCTATATGCAAATCAGTCTGACCCTGTGCCTCATGGGAACAGTCCAGCCCGAACTGCCAAGCCATGTCTTCCCTGGACCGGAAACAAGCTTCCGAGGACCGGTTTCTGGCATTCCAGCCGTCTTCAGCCCGGCTTGCTTGAATCCAGTGGCAAAGTGAGCAAGGGACTCACGTATGAGCATACCCTGCCACACTTATGGCAGCCAAAAGCGGTACAAAAGGGGGTGGTGATGGACGGAGCATCTGAATCAATCAAACACTCACGCCCAGTCAAAAGATCTGGGTTTAATCCATCATCGTTCTTTAGCCCACTCTGCCACCCCAGTTCAGACATGGCTATATGCAAATCAGTCAGACCCTGTGCCTCATGGGAACAGTCCAGCCCGAACTGCCAAGCCATGTCTTCCCTGGACCGG
Organism: Lissotriton vulgaris; assembly: GCF_964263255.1. Classification (NCBI taxonomy): domain Eukaryota; kingdom Metazoa; phylum Chordata; class Amphibia; order Caudata; family Salamandridae; genus Lissotriton; species Lissotriton vulgaris. Next base: position 867,023,643 of record NC_141697.1, read on the forward strand.
AAACAAGCTTCCGAGGACCGGTTTCTCGCATTCCAGCTGTCTTCAGCCCGGCTTGCTTGAATCCAGTGGCAAAGTGAGCAAGGGACTCACATCTGAGCATACCCTGCCACACTTATGGCGGCCAAAAGCGGTACAAAAGGGGGTGGTGATGGACGGAGCATCTGAATCAATCAAACACTCACACCCAGTCAAAAGATCTGGGTTTAATCCATCATCGTTCTTTAGCCCACTCTGCCACCCCAGTTCAGACATGGCTATATGCAAATCAGTCTGACTGACCCTGTGCCTCATGGGAACAGTCCAGCCCGAACTGCCAAGCCATGTCTTTCCTGGACCGGAAACAAGCTTCCGAGGACCGGTTTCTGGCATTCCAGCTGTCTTCAGCCCGGCTTGCTTGAATCCAGTGGCAAAGTGAGCAAGGGACTCACGTCTGAGCATACCCTGCCACATTTATGGCGGCCAAAAGTGGATCGTAGCTGGCGGGAGGGGGTGTAGAAGGATAGTCGTGTGTTGAGGCATTCGGGTCCGATTTCGTAGAGTGCTTTGTGTGCGTGGGTTAGGAGCCGGAAAGTGATCCTCTTATTGACGGGGAGCCAGTGGAGGTTTTTCAGGTGATCAGAGATGTGTTCTTTACGCGGGATGTCTAATATGAGCCTGGCTGAGGCGTTCTGGATGCGTTATAGTTTTTTCTGGAGTTTTGCGGTGGTGCCGGCGTAGAGGGTGTTTCCGTAGTCCAGTCGGCTCGTGACCAGAGCGTGGGTGACTGTTTTTCTAGTTTCGGTAGGGATCCAGCGAAATGTTTTTTTGAGCATGCGAAGAATGTTGAAGCAAGATGAAGAAACGGCGTTGACTTGTCTGTTCATCGAGCGTGAGGAATCCAGGATGACGCCCAGGTTCCGTGCGTGGTCCGTCGGGATGGGTGCTTTTCCAAGGGCCTCTGGCCACCAAGAGTCGTCCCAGGCGGAGGGGGAGGTACCTAAGATGAGGACTTCTGTTTTGTCTGAGTTCAGTTTCAGACGGCTGTGCTTCATCCATTCAGCTACTTCTTTCATTCCTTCGTGTAGGTTGGTTTTGGCCGTGTTAGGGTCTCTGGTGAGTGATAGGATCAGTTGAGTGTCGTCGGCGTAGGAGATGATGTTGAGGTTATGTTGGCGTGCGATGGCCGCGAGGGGGCTCATGTAAACGTTGAAGAGGGTGGGACTGAGTGAGGACCCTTGAGGTACGCCGCAGATGACTTCAGTGGCCTCTGACTTGAATGGTGGAAGGCGGACTCTCTGGGTTCTACCGGAGAGGAACGAGGTGATCCATTCCAGTGCTTTTCCTTGGATTCCGATGTTTTTGAGGCGCTGTAGAAGGGTGCTATGGCAGACTGTGTCGAAGGCTGCGGAGAGGTCGAGGAGGATGAGGGCGACTGTGTCTCCATTGTCCAGTAGAGTTCGAATGTCGTCTGTAGCTGCGATGAGGGCGGTTTCGGTGCTGTGCTTGGCTCGGAAGCCGGACTGTGAGGAGTCGAGGGATTTGTTGGTTTCGAGGAATGCGGCGAGCTGGTTGTTGACAGCTTTCTCGATGACTTTGGCCGGGAATGGAAGGAGTGAGATAGGGCGATAGTTTTTGAGTTCGGTGGGGTCAGCTGTGGGTTTCTTCAGGAGGGCGCTGAGTTCGGCATGTTTCCAGCTTTCCGGGAAGGTAGCGGAGTTGAGGGAGCAGTTGATGACGTCTCGGAGGTGCGGTGCAATAATGGAGTCTGCTTTGTTAAAGATGTGGTGAGGGCAAGGGTCTGTGGGGGATCCTGAGTGGATAGAGTTCATCAGACGGATGGTGTCCTCTGTGGAGATTGGCTTCCAGTCATTGAGGATGTTCAGGGGGGGTAGGGGTCCTGCAGGGGATTGGGTGGGTTGATCTTCGGGTTGGTTGTCGAAGCTGTTGTGGATGTCTGCAATTTTGTTGTGGAAGAATGAGGCTAGGGAGTCGCAGAGGGCTTGAGAGGGGGTGATGTCGTTGGAGTTGGCTGAGGGGTTGGTAAATTCCTTGATGATGTTGAATAATTCCTTGCTGTTGTGGGCGTTGTTATCTAGACGGTCCTTGAAGGCTGCTTTCTTGGCATTTCGGATTAGTTGGTGGTGTATGCGGGTGGCGTTTTTGAAGGCGTCCTTGGTGCTGGTGGTTGGGTCTTTTTTCCAGGCCTTCTCGAGGGAGCGACAGAGTTTCTTGGATTTCTTAAGATCATCGTTGAAACCAGGAGGCTTTCTTGCTGCCTAGTTTGATTTGTCGTTTTTTCAGTGGTGCTAGGATGTCGGCGCTGTTGGATAACCATTGGGTGAGGTTGGTGGCTGCTTGGTCTGGGTTTGAGGAGTGGGCGGGGGGCTTTTGAAGAAGCGATGAGGAGATCTGGTCGATGGTGAGTTTGTTCCAGTTTCTTTGCAGAGTGGGTTGAGGGTGGTTGTTGGATGTGGGCTTGTTGTAGGTGAAGTGAACGCAGCTGTGGTCAGTCCAAAGGAGAGCTGTGGTGTGGCTGAAGGAAACATGCTTGCTGGAGGTGAAGATAGGGTCGAGTGTGTGACCTGCGATGTGGGTGGGGGTAGTGACAAGTTGTTTAAGTCCGAGGTTTGCGAGGTTGTCCAAAAGGGTGGTGGTGTTGCGGTCGTTGTTCTTTTCAAGGTGAAAGTTGAGGTCTCCCAAAAGGATGTAGTCCTCGGAGGGGAGCGCGTGTGGAGTGATGAAGTCCGTGATGTCTTCACTAAATTGTGCGCGGGGTCCTGGTGGCCTGTAAAGGAGGGTGCCTCTGAGTGTGGTCTTGGGGTCGATGTGGATCTGGAAGTGAAGGTGTTCAGAGTTGGCGAGATTGACGTCTGAGGTGGTTGAGATGCGGATGGAATTCTTATGGACGATAGCGATGCCTCCTCCTGTGTGGCCGGTACGGTCCTTGCGAATGATCCTATAGCCTTCCGGGATGGCAATGGTGATGTCTGGGGCTGAAGAGGCATTCATCCATGTTTCTGTTAGGAAGGCGGTTAGAAACACCCTGACTCCCTAGGGCTGCTCAGGTGGTCCCAGAAGGATATTTACATATTTAAACGTTATCCGCTAATAGAATTAGCTTTTAGAAAAACTTTGAAATTTATTGAAAAAAACTATAGGTTTCACGCCTGACATAGTTAGGAATTACCATTTAAAAAGTGGTCCCAGAAGGATATTAACATATTTAAACGTTATCCGCTAATAGAATTAGCATTTAAAAAACCTTGCAAATTCACTTAAAAAAACATAGGTTTCAGGTCATATATAGTTAGGAATTAGCATTTAAAAAACCTTGCAAATTCACTTAAAAAACCATAGGTTTCAGGTCATATATAGTTAGGAGTTAGCATTTAAAAAGCCTTTGAAATTCACAGAAAAAACCATAGGTTTCAGGCCTTATATAGTTAGGAATTAGTATTTAAAAAACCATTGAAATTGCTCCTATATAGTTAGTTGTACTAACTGCTGTTGGTGAAATAAAATCCTGTTTTCTACCCGGAGTGCTTATATCTGTTTTCACGAACGAAAATTGATCATCGAGCCTTTACATTTAACGCGGCTGCCAGCGCGTTACAGCACCCGCCGACGAGTGCCCCGAGATGACTGGTGGAACGAAGGAGCTTTAATATATATATATATATATATAAATCCATAAGTTGCTCGTAAGCATAACGTGCACTCGGTAGTTTGTATGCTCAAATCGTTTTGTAAAACGATTTGAGCATACAAACTACCGAGTACGCGTTATGCTTACGAGCAACTTATGGATTTATAATTACTTGTTCGGCATTCTGGGTTCGCCGATGAACGCGCCATCTGATGATGGGAGCAGGATCCCGGAAGAACCCTTTCTTTGAAACAGACTGATTTGTTACGAGGGATCCAGTGGATTCCACGCACGAGAAGAAACAAGACGAGAGGTGACGCCTTAACCCCGTACGGTAAGCCTTCCTTTGTGGATCCCTTTGTGTCTCCCGGATTAAGCCAAAGCAGGAGTGCGGCGGCTTCTCCGGTGCAGCGCAGGGGGTACGGGGATTGTGCTGAGACGGGGCAGGCGGGTTCAAGACGGCACACATCGCAAGACTGAATACACACCACTGATTCTAAAGACTCTGACCGGTATTCTTGGTAACACCATCCTGTAGTGCAGAAAATACGGCATCAGGAACCGCAGATTGCAGCGGGGCAGTATGTACATGCGAAATTGAAAGCAAAGACTGTGTTTCATAACACGAAGCGGTACGGAGTACCGCGACATCCTCAGAAGTACCAACGCGAAGTAAACAGTTGAAATACACGGGTTGCACAGCTATCCAGACATCAACCAGCGCGGGGCCATATGCAGATATGGACGAGAAAGAAGACGCGAGGCAGCGTCATTATTTGCCAGAGCTCCAGGCAAAGGTGGACCACATACTGTAATACAAGAGAAATCTACAAATGATCCCCTAAATGAACAATTAAGGAAATATGAAAAACTAAAAAAACAAGAAAGTGCCAAATGGTGGGAGGCAACATCACTACAAGATTATGTAGATAAAGAAATGGTACAAAGAGGTCTCAGAATCTACATCACACCATCCCATGAATCACTGAACCCCAAAATGTTGGAGGAATGGTCACAAAACTCTGCAAGTAGCTCGAAAAATATGTTGTGCATATTAATTAAATATGCCTGGGAGGATCGAGAGGTTATCTTACAACAACTGAAAGAATTGGATGATGTATTTCTGAAAAGTACAGAACAGGAGACAATAAAGAAATTCAAAGAAGAGCTGAAAGGCAGATTAAAAAAACACGAAGAAGATATTAAATATCGTAAACAAAGAAAATTGCATCGTGATTGCGGTGACTATGACAGTGGACGCATCCTGACGTACAGTCCGAAATATGATTACCTGTACAATCAACAGGATGACAAAACCAGTGCACAAAATCCTACCAACATGGAAAGCGACCAAACAGGAGTGATAAGGACAAGTGGTTTGGACACTGATACATCACAACTATCCTCAAGCACAATTTCTATAGTTGATATAACTAAGAAACCGGCGAATTTTTTTCAGGAATTCCGCGTCCTAAGAACACGACGCAAAACAGAAACGGAAATGCAATATCAGCCGCCTCCCAAACAGATTCCAACATGAGGATGTCCAAGGGGAAGAGCAAGAGGCAGGGGAGATCGCGACAGAGACGACTCAAGCTCCAGCAGAGGAGAAGAAAAAAACAGCAAAAAACCAATGGGAACCAAACGTGGGGGTTACAGAAAAAGAAAATAAAGATAGATGAACAAACGGTAAAAAAAACTATAGTAAACCTATCATCAAGAACACTTAGTTTTGAAGAAAAACAAACCCTATGCTTGGGACTTACTTTTTTCCCAACCGAACTGTTCAATTATGCTGATACAAGGGTAGACGTTTTTAAATTCATTAGGAAACTTAAACTTTCCAAGTGGCACTCATTAGTGAAAAAGAAACCTGGCACAAATCCAGAAACAACCGAGAGTATTCCTGAACTCACAGTTGGGGACACAGACATGTTACAAACTGTTTTCTCCTTAGGGGGCATTTCATCAAGTACCGAACTTACCCAACAAGTAGTGGGAGTAAGATAAACACGCACAGACAGAGCTGCTAACACTCCTTTTAAGCCTAAATCTGTGTTCTTTCCTACCCTTCCTCACGACTCAATCGATACCTTTCACGAGGTAGTGACTAAAGAACTTACCAAACTGAAACATACTCGCCCTAATGTGAGGAGAGGAGATATTAATCTAACTAAAAAAGAGATGGAATTTATCTTTTCCTTAGCTGATGATAAAAATGTTATCCTGCGACCCTCAGACAAAGGAGGAAATATTGTGTTGTGGGGAAGAGACCTATACATAAAAGAAGCATTACATCAACTTGATCGGGGACAGTTTTATTGCAAAAGTAACATGAATGACTATAACATGAGTATTATAGAAACATGGGAACAACTCACTGAATGGCAAAATGAGGGATTATTGCCTTGGCATGAATTTCATTTCCTTAAAAAAGACTACCCCAAACTCCCAATTTTTTACCTTCTACCGAAGGTTCACAAGAACTCTAGAGAACCTCCGGGGAGACCCATTATCTCCTGCATTGGCAGCGTTAATGAGAATTTGTCGAAATACATTGATCACTTTCTCAGGTAATTTGTTAGCCAGCTACCTTCCTATACTAAGGACACCACTGACTTTTTAAACAAACTTGAAAGTATCCAGTGGGCAGAGTGCCTCCTACTCATTACCATGGACGTGAGCGCCCTTTATACAATCAATGATCACACCCAAGGGTTGGAAGCCAGTTACCATTACCTGAAAAAGAGGGAAATAGGCTTTCGCGAACATACGAACATGATAATACATATGATGAAACTGTGTCTCAAAAACAATATTTTTATGTTCGATGGGGCAATTTACAAACAAACCCGTGGCGTGGCCATGGGTTCAGCCTTTGCGCCTAGTTTCGCTAACCTTTTCGTGGGTAAATGGGAAGAGGAACTTAGAAATGAAGAGAGTTTACCTGAAGATTTCTCTAAAGTACAAACCTGGATCAGATACATCGATGATCTGTTTGTAGTGTGGCGGGGCACAAAAGAAGAAGCTAAAAACGTAATTGACAAACTGAACAGGAATGATTATAACATCCAATTGACCTACATGATTAGTGAAAATCATGTAGAATTCCTGGATACAAAAATCAATATTGTCAATGGGAAGCTTCCATCTAGCTTACATAGAAAAGAAACGGCTGGGAATAGCCTCCTCCACGCGCTCAGTGCCCACCCAGGCCCCCTCAAATGGAGTATCCCCTATGGGGAATTACTCAGAGCCAAGAGAAATTGCAGCCATAAGAAAGGATTTGAGCTAGAACAAGAACGTATGTTGTCCAGATTTCGTGAAAGAGGTTACCCGGAATGGGTGTTAGAAAAAGCCATGAGAAAAGCAGCAGAGGTAGAGAGATCTGAAACCTTAAAACCTAAACCCTACACTGACAGTGAGAATAACACAACTAGAATAATACCTACTTTCCATCAAAAATCAGACAAAGTCCGCAAAATCTTAGCGGACAATTGGAACATACTCCAGTCTGACCATGTAATAGGTCCAGAGCTTAAAGAAAGACCCCAAATCACTTACAGAAGAGGGAGAAATCTAAGGGACATCTTGGTAAAAGGGGATATTTCAGACAACAAGAGACAACATGTACAAGGCCTAAAAGGGTTTTACCCTTGCGGCCACTGCCGGGCTTGTAAATCTAGCTACATGGTAAAAGAGATCGATATGCCTGGACAGACTACAAAACGCGAAATCAAACAATTGCTCACATGTAACACTAGCTTTGTTATATATATTTGTATTTTGTATTTAATTTATTTATAAAGCGCTAACAATCATCCTAGGTAGGATATCACGGCGCTGAGGTTTGGTGCTGAGGGGTACGGTGACCGCATTGATTACTGATTATTCTGGTTTAGGGAAGAGTAGTGTCTTTAATTGTTTCCTAAATGATAAGAGACATTCTGTCAGTCTGAGATTGGGAGGTAGATCATTCCACTTGGTTGCAGCTAGATGAGAGAAAGCCCGCTCTCCCATCCTGACAGTCTTCACGTGGGTAGTGTTTGCTCTTCCTGAAGTTCTGGATCGAAGGTTCCTCGATGGTCTATGGAATTTGACTTTATTGTGTAGAATGGTAGGGCCTGTATTGTAAAGTACCTTGTGTGTGATACACAGTAATTTGAAGTTGGCTCTTTGTCGCATTGGGAGCCAATGTAGTTCTCGCATGCAACTTTTGGCCAATTCATATCTCTTCTTATTGCATACAGCCTTTGCAGCGGCATTTTGCACTATCTGCAGTTTAGAGAAAAGATAGTCTGCCATTCCAACAAACAGAGAGTTGCCGTAGTCCAGTCTGCTCATCAGCAGCGACTGGACAAGGGTCTTCCTACACTCAGTCGGAATCCAGGGGAAGACTCGTCTGAGCATTTTCAATAATGCAAAGCCTCTGCCACAGACAGTGGAGACATGTGATTTCATGGACAGAGCACTGTCCAGTACCACACCCAAGTTTTTCGCTTTTATGGTAGGATTTGGGGGCAAGCCCAGGTTACTTGGCCACCAGCTGTTGTCCCAGAGCTGGGGATTTTTGCCAAACAGGAGGATTTCTGACTTGTCTGCATTTAATCTCAGACAGTGCTCTTGCATCCAATTGGCCAGCTCAGTCAGGCATTTTAGTAGTCGAGTTTTAGGATCATCTTTCTCATCAATGGTGACCATAATGTCCATGTAAAATGCGATATGTGGGCAGCACCTCTTGCATGGCTAAAAGCGCATACAGGAACATCTGAGAGCTATCACCAACCGAGATGCCCACTACCCTGTAGCCAGGCATTTCGAGGAGTTCCACCAATCTAATACTTCTTTATTGAGGTACTTTGCAGTGGAACAGGTCAACATAGGCAAAAGAGGTGGTAACCGTATCCTAGCACTTAGGAAGAAGGAATCCAAGTGGATCATGGAGTTAGAAAGTAGATTCCCGGGGGGCCACAATTTAGATGAGGAACTGACAACTCATCTCTATGATGAGTAGCACTAAAGGTTGATGTCATTGATTTATACATTTATAACATATCTGAAAATGTGTTTTGTTGATATATTTTTTCTCTGATGCAATCCGTATGAAACTAGAATGTCTTAACTAGTTTTTGATTCCAATTTTTAAAGCATATTTTGATCATGTTTATATGCGTTTTTTTAGGAGGAAATGAAGGGAGACACTACTTTCTGTTTATGCACTTCACATCTTCCCTACCCTTTTCTTCGGCGAATGAAGTCACTGCACTATAGTAAGATAAGGAATTCACTCTTCACTCTTTGGTTCTAACAATTGTGTGACCCCAAGTGATAATTTCTCTTGGGGCTTGGTTGCTTGTAAATTAGTCACACGTACAGCTGGACTTCTTGCGGGGTAAATTACAAGAAAAAGCATTAGATAATGTACTTTCTAGATTTACGGAAAAGAGTTACTCTGGGCACTAGACCTCATGAAAATTCAAATATTAATATAATTTTCAACTATTATGTAGTACTTTCAGCAAACAGGTACTTGACACATAGGCACTAGACCTGTGGAAGGATTTGTAGTATATGGATTACAACGAATTTGAGACAGTTACATAACAGGCATTTGAGCTGTGAACCCGTTTGGGACTGTTTTGGCTGCTCTGTTTCATATGTTACAGTGTTATGCTGACTTTTCAATATTTAAACATGCCTGTCCATGTTCCTTTTTGGACTTAGTTAGGTCCTTTTCCGATTTAATCATGCATATCTGACCCTTATGATTTGCAGTTGCTTGGTTTGGTGAAATTTTACTCCATTCCAAAATGGCGTTTACATTTACCATGAATATCAACAAGCCTTGATACGTGGACTTCTTCACTGTTGATTACAATTGTCCATTGTTTATGTTTATTTAAAACAAGCGAAATGTTATGTTGGTTAACGTGTGATCAAGACACATTTTGTGTCGAAACGCGTAACGTTTTTCTGAGGAATAAAACGATTTGAGCATACAAACTACCGAGTGCGCGTTATGCTTACGAGCAACTATGGATTTATAATTACTTGTTCGGCATTCTGGGTTCGCCGATGAACGCGCCACCTGACGATGGGAGCAGGATCCCGGAAGAACCCTTTCTTTGAAACAGACTGATATATATATATATATATATATTCGAACGTAGTTTTCGGCATGTCAAGCCACTGAGCAAGGCGGGCAAACACGGCAGGGATGCCACTCCCAAAATTATTGCATGAAAGCCAGTTGCTGAGAAATTAAACTCACTGGAGCCGTGGCCTCTATATTGCAGTAGACTTTATTAAAGCAAACAGGTGCCCAATGCATTTCGGAGTTCCTTCACTCCTTGATCACAGGTAAAGTAATGCATGAGCCATTGACATTTAAAGATACAGCGTTCCCATAATAACAGACATAAAAGAAATATATATACATCTGTCAGGCTAGTTTTGTATCATTGAACAAATTATACTTAGCAGTGATTTTATAACCGAAAGGCAACATAATATGTATTTAATAACGTATTTATGCAAACCATAAATTTCAAATAGTTTACTAACATAAGCCCCCAGTGGGGAAAAGGGCTTTGTTTGACAAACGTTAAACTCACTCATTGTTTGCAGCCTACATGATACATTGTAGTCAAATCTTCCCCAAGTGGGGTAAGTCAAAACAAAGGTTTCCAATTGCGCAGTTATCCAAAGCATAGGGATAAACATCAAGTATTGTCTCAAAAGAAAATCATGTAATTTCAATAATGTGCCATTCCCGGATATAAACTCAAGTCATGCTCCAGTGAGCAATGTACTCATGTAATCATGTAATCAACCGCAGTAGTCAATAATGATCTTCTCCTCTGTAACAAAACCAAACACAGGAAATTACTAAAATAATAGGAACTGCTGTGTGCAAAAAATAAGTGAAAAAAGGCTAATAAAAACATGTTCTTTAAAAAGACAGCAAATATAGAGACAGTACCTGATTCTATTCTAAGTTTCAAGATTTATCTTAAGTGAATTGACATTTCTTCGTCCAGATTTAAACCGAAAGGGCTTACTGTGTTGTATTTTATTATCATTTTAGACTCCAGTTTTCGTAACCCCAATGTACGATACCCACCTCTGTCCTTCAGAGGGACGGAATCATGTACACAGAATTTCAAAAGGTTTTGGTTTTGTTTATGTGCTAAAAAGAAATGGCGAGCGATATAAAAAATATTTATTTTTCAGAAAGACACACAGTCACTGGATGATGTCATCAGTGATGTCATCAGTGATATCATTTGAGATGTCATCAGTGATGTCATCAGCGATGCCACTGACCATGTCATGAGTGACGAAACATGTGACATCATCAGTAGTGCATTGTGGGCGCACGAGTTATAGTTAGCTGAACTAACTATAACGGAGGAATTTCAATGGTTTTGTATGAGAGAAATGTCCAGCTAACTATAACATGGGTGAAACCTATGTTTTTTTCAGTGAATTTCTAAGGTCTTTTATATGTTAATTCCTAACTATACCGTGGCTGAAACCTATGGTTTTTTCAGTGAATTTCTAAGGTTTTTTAAATGCTAATTCCTAACTAAACCGTGCCTGAAACCTATGTTTTTTTCAGTGAATTTCTAAGGTTTTTTAAATGCTAATTCCTAACTATAACGTGCCTGAAACCTATGGTTTTTTCAGTGAATTTCTAAGGTTTTTTAAATGCTAATTCCTAACTATAACGTGCCTGAAACCTATGGTTTTTTCAGTGTATTTCTAAGGTTTTAGAAATGATAATTTTAAAATGTACTAATTATTATATTTCTTACTTTTAATAGTAATTTCCTACATTTTTATTATAAATACTTATATTTATTTTATTTTTAAAGTTAAATTTCATATTTTTAATGTAAAATAATAACAAAAGTAAGTTCAAAAAGAACACACTGCTAGTGAAACTGCCTGGGATAATTTGTAAGTATTTGTTAGAGGCAGATTTACAACACCCTTGTGCCTCTTTTCCACAGCCGTTGCATCACTTTTCTGATGAAGCGGTGGTGCAAAAGATGCACCATGGTATGTGGTATTTAGAATGTGACGTATCTGGAAGGTGCGTCACATTGTAAATCCCTGTACCAGAAGGAGACATTCCAACATGGGGGGGGGTCGTTCCGGCACAGGAACACCTCCTAAAAGTGGCTGACTGAAATCTACAAGATTTCACTTTGTCACTTTTGGGCTCATGCTGTGTCAAAACACTGCACTACCTTGAAGCAGGTGTAAGGATTGACACAGCAGTCTGAGAATAGGGCCCCCAGAGCATTGCTGGATATGCGTTGCACTTGCAACATACCTCAAACAATGCACCACCTTTACAGCAGATACATCACATATATGTGCAATTTTTGTCCCATGGTGCACCACATTGTAAATACGGCGCATCCATGGTGGTGGTGTCACGGAGCACAATAACTGACATATTCCTGGGGATATGCCAGTTATTGTATATGTGCCCATTAGTGTTTTCATATAGTGATAGGATTACTACATACGGATGAATGAGTCACTACAAAACTAAAACAACAGTGACAGAGTGTTTGCTGGAAGTGTAACGATACAAACTAGTAAATTGAACGTATAAAACACAAATTTGCAAGTACATAGAAGACTGCATACATCGTCTATAAGGGTTTTGAAGCAGTCTATGCCCTAAGGCCCATATATATGCATGAGTACTTAGATAGTGAGTGGATGATTACAAGACTGCAAGGAAAGAACCTGATTGAATTTATAACAGCCTCAGTTGTACCACAGTTTACAGATAAACACATACTGCTGAATGGCTCACTACAATATTGAAACAGTAGTGTGAGAATGTTTGCTAGAAGTATTAGGATACACATTGAAGAATTGAACGTATAAAACATAAGTTTGCTGGTGCATAGAACAGTGCATGCACAGTCTATAAAGGTTTGAAACAGCCTATGCACTAAGGCCTCTTTTAATCCATGAGTATCTAAATACTGACTGGATCATTACACTTCTGCAAAAAATGTTCCTCACTAAATTTATAACAGCTTCAGTTTTACCACAGAACAATAAAAAAGAACATACTGCTGACTGGCCCACTACAATACTAAAACAGCAGTGTCACAGTGTTTGCAGGAAGTCTAAGGATACAGACTGGGCAATTGAAGGCATAAAACACAAGTTTGCAGCTGCATACAAGACTGCATGTATACTCCATACGGATTTTAAGCAATCGATACCCTCAAACCCACTTTGCATATTTTAAATCAATACAAACAATTAAAGAATATATAACTCAATCTATAACAGTTTCACTTTTAGTACAGTAAATACATTAGGAGATAGTGCTCAAACCTTTATTATTTTTCAACAATAAATTTATTCTTTTTTTTTTTTTTTTTTTTTTTAGACCTTTATTTTGATCGTCCATGGTACACAGATTCCAGCCTACAACCCCTCGGGCTGGCCACGCAGTACGTAACACGTGCATTGCTTCAGATATTACACAGCCCAAAGCCGTCATCCCGGGGGCACGGCGGCGTGGTAAAGTGCAGGTGTCACACTGTTCAGAGAAGGATAGTGTAGGTCTGATTTTCCATTTTTTATAGCCATAAACATGAGCGTACGTTTCAAGAATATCGTAAAATGAACCCCAACAATCGAACAAACCCCCCCACCCCCCCACACGGTCATCTCGTCGAGCACGGTAAGTTCACCTCTGCACAGGCGATGCAATTGTACTTCCCAGCTCTAAGCACCTGGAACCACAAGGTCGTTAGGATTCTTACAGATCTTCTGCGCGCGCCTGCGTGGTAGACGGAGGCTCGCAGATACCCCCCCTGTAATCGTTCCAGTTGGACCATACTTCCACCCATTTTCGGGGACACCCCCTCGCCACATACACAGTCTTTTCCTGTAGCATACACCAGTCCATATCGCTATGCCAATCTGTTAGTTTAGGTGGATCCGGACTGCCCCAGAGTCTGGCAATGTTCCTTTTTGCTACCATTTGTCCGAGCATAACCCAGAGCCTCCCTTTCGGTGACAGGTCCGTTGGCTCCCAGATATTAAGAAGACACCTCTTTGCCTCTGGGCGAATTTCCACCTCCAATACCTCCTGCATACACTGCACCACCCTTCTCCAATACCGTTGAATCTTGGGGCAACCCCACAACACGTGGAAAAAGGTACCCGTGCCACCACATCCCCTCCTGCAGAGTACAGTATCAGCCCTCCCCATGAGGTGTAACCTTGTACAGGAGACATACACTCTATGGAGTACCTTCAGTTGGATTAGTCGCAGGCGGGCCGATATCGCTACCTCACGCGGTGAGCCCAAGGCATACATCCATTCCTCCTCGTCTATCTCAAGCCCATCAGCAACCCATTTCTCTCTAAGGGGTAGGAGCATGTCAGGGGGGTGATTAATTAGTTTTTTGTATGTGAGTGATATGGCGTGTTCTGTCATGTGCCCATCGAGTATCCTATCCTCAAGTGGGGAGGATTGTGGTAGTGTAGTCTCTGGTGGGATATTTGCCTGTAAGGAGTGTCTCACCTGTAAGTATCGATAGTATTCAGTTTGCGCCAACTCGTATGTGTCCCGTAGGTGGGCGAACGCGTGGATCCCTTTGGGGCCCCAGATATCCTTGATTTGGGAGATTCCTATCAGGTCCCATTCGCGGAAGCCCTTAGTACGTCCGAGGTTGCCGAGTTGTTCTGAGGCCCAAAGTGGTGTGGCCATGGTGAGGACTCCTGACCATCCGAGCTTCTTCTGGGCAGCGTGCCACACCTGTACCGCATGTAGTGTGGGTCCAGTGAGTTGGCGTGCACCCCGCTTAGAGTAGAGTGCTATCTCATAGTTCCCCCCGGGAAGCAACCATCTGTCCATACCGTAGGCGGGATCGTTCCCCGCGCCGTATGTCCCCTGGTTGATTGCTGAGAGGTGGGCTGCCCAGTAATACTTGCGAATGTCTGGGAGGGCTATACCGCCATCATACCACCCCAGCGTCAGTTTGGTCAGCGCGATTCTGGGTGACCCGGCCCAGAGGAGGTCGCGCTGTGCCGCCTCTATTGCTGCAAAATATGTGTTAGGGACTAGGTCTGGATAGTTTTGTAGCGCGTAGAGGAAGCGCGGCAGCGCTAGCATCTTAAATAGGGCTGCCCGGCCCAGTAGAGACAGTGGTAAGTGCTGCCAGGATTTGGCGTCCCTTTGGAGCCGACTTAACGGCGGTTTGAGGTTTAGATCGTGTAGTAGGGTTTTGTTCGTGGTTATGGTTATGTACACACCCAGGTACTTGAATCCGTCCTCTGCTACCGTGATAGGGCATGTGTCAGGGAGCCTCGGGGGGTCACCATGCAGGACGTAGAGATATGATTTGCTCCAGTTGACCCGGAAGCCAGAGTTGCGACCGAAGCTCGCAAATATATCAAGGGCTGCCATTATCGACCTGCGCGGTCTACATAGGTACAAGAGGATGTCGTCGGCGTAGAGGGATATTTTGTCCTCCCACCCTTCCGCCCAGACTATGCCTTTCAAGTAAACGTCCTGTCGTATCCAGGCTGCCAGCGGCTCAAGGGACAGGGCGAAGAGAAGAGGGGAGAGGGGGCAACCCTGTCTAGTCCCTCTCTCGAGTGTGAAAACCTCAGACACCTTGTTGTTTACACGTACCTGCGCCAGGGGTTCTGCATATAGGAGTCGCACCCATGCTATAAATTGAGGACCAAAGCCCAGCTTGCGCAGGACTGCGAACATATATGGCCACTCTAGGGTGTCGAACGCCATGGTGGCGTCCAGAGAGACCACCACTGCATCCTCCCGCAGCCTGTGGCGCTGTCCCAGAACGCCATGTAACCGTCTGATGTTGAGAGCCGTGTTGCGGTGGGGCATGAATCCCGATTGGTCAGGGTGGACCAACGTGGGAAGCATTGGCTGGAGCCTATTAGCGAGTGTTTTGGCCAGTATTTTGGGCTCCGCGTTGAGGAGCGAGATCGGCCTATATGAAGCACATAAGTCTGGGGGTTTCCCCTCCTTCGGTATCGCCACTATGGTCGCTATGCGCTGATCACGAGGCAACACCCCTTTCTCCTTACTCTCGTCGAACATGGGTTTTAGGTACTTACTGGTGACATCGGGTTTAAGCTTGTAAAGCTCTATGGGAAGGCCGTTGGGGCCTAGTGCCTTCCCAGGGCGGAGGTCTCCTATTGCACGTTGTAGTTCGTCCTCGGTAAGCGGGCTATCCAAGGCCTCCCGATCATCATCCGATAAGGAAGGCATCCGAATATCGGTTAGGAGGTCTATAGAGTCCTCCTCCGGGCGATCTGATTCTCGCCTGTAAACCCTTTGGTAATGTCTAGCAAACTCTCTCACTATCTCCCGAGGTTCTGTGAGTACGACCCCTGACTCAGTGCGTATTTCCGGCACCACCCTACTGGCCTGCTGTTTTTTTTCAAGCCAGGCTATAAGCTTCCCGGCTTTGTCGCCTTGATCATAGAGTCTGCCCATCTTGTGCCGGGCCATAGTTTGAGCTTCTTGGGTAACCAGTGCTCTGTATTCCGCTGTTTTCAACTGCAAGTTGTGACTAACTTGCCTAGTCCCAGTGTCTAGCGCCTCCCTTTGCAGGTCTACGAGATCTGCCTCAAGTGTTGCGACCTGTCTGCGTTGCTCCTTCCGTCTAATCGAGATGGTTGAGAGCGCCTCCCCCCTGATCACTGGTTTAAACGCTTCCCACAAAGTGACGGGGGAGTCAACTGATCCCACATTATTATCAAAGTACTGTGTGATGGAGTCTGATATGCCCTTCCTGGTGCCCTCGTGGTTTAACTGCCATGCAGGTATTGGCGCTACGCAGCCCTCACAACTGTTTCCGATTGTCACGTGTGTTAGGACCGGTGAATGATCTGAGATGCCCCTGGGCAAAAGTGTTGCCTCCCGTAATGTCATGTCATGTTGTAGCACAGTAAGGATGTAATCTAAGCGCGAAAAGGAATGATGCGACCCGGAGAAGAATGTAAAGTCTCTGCCTGCAGGATGGAGCAGGCGCCAAACGTCTGTGAGCCCGAAGGCCTCGATCTAGGGTCCCTGACACCACTGCGTTAAAGTCCCCACCTAGCACCAATAGGCCATCAGGAAGGGAGAGGAGCAGTGCGCCCAGGTCCGTGAAGGCCTGAGTCTGGAGGCCTGGCGGGATGTAGACCGAAAGTAGGTTAAGTGTGCGGCCCTCCCATCGACCAGACATGGCTGTGAAGCTTCCCTGTGGGTCAGATTTAGTGAGGTCTATTTGGAGGGGCAGTGAGCGACGCAGGAGGATCCCCACCCCACGGGAGCCGGAGTTAAAGCCGGAGTGAGCTGCTAGAGTGTATCCCCACCTGTTTAAGGCCTGACAAGTGTTCCCCAGCAGATGAGTTTCTTGAACTAGTACCACGTCCGGCTGGTGTCGTTTGATGAACTGTAGGACAATGGTGCGTTTGAGTTTGTCTCCTAACCCGTTTACATTCCAGCTAAGGACTTTAAGACTCTTTTCCCACCTCCTAGCCATAGCCGTTATTGTGTAGGGTGCCACGTCCCACCACCCCGGCGCTGCGGCTGACTACCCGGCTACATCTTCCGTGGGAACGGAAAGGACCCTCAACTCTCCACCCCTCCCCGGTTCCCTCTTGGTTGGTGTATGCAGTGCAGTTGATCAAGGATCTGCTAGACAATTGACTCCACTTTAGCGAGGCCTTGTTCGCCTGTACTTTGGTGCCAGATCCGTACCTGACAGTGCGGATTACTCGTGACCGTGAAACTTCTTCAACACCCCCTCCCCCCCAACATCCCCCCCAACATGAGCAATTCGGGCAAGCGGTGCATAGCATTACAGTTGTAGAATCCACTAGCCCCTCCCTCCCCCCAAAGGCTCTAACAGAGCAAACAGTAACCTGAACATCCAACAGTTCCCTTGTTCTCCTCCCTGTCGGGACCCCCACCATCCCGCCCACCTCTGCAAAAACAAACCCCTCCCTCCCTGCCCCCTGCTCTGTGGGTTTCAAACTACCCACCACCCCAATTAGCAGAGCGCCTGTCGCCCAACCCTACCCCGGTGAGACACCGAGGAACTTCTAACTCGGGATTTACGTGGCCAGCTCCGTCCCGGCCGCCCTCCCGCAGCGTCCCAGGTCCCTCAGTCCCTCAGGCCATGGGTGTGCGAGTACTATAGGGGAGCCCGGCCCTCAGTCCATGGGCAGGCCTCACTCTGTCCCTTTGGAGCGTCCAGGCACACAGACAATCACACTTTATACATTACTGTCCGGCTCCTTCCGAGTCCTGTGCGTGCCGCTTCATCGCGCTGTGTTTCCTCCGGGTGAGTCCCAACGGGGACTGTTTGACCTCGAACGCCAGGATCGTTGACTCTGCCCCCCAGCCTCAGCTCCCCCCGTCGCCGATCCCGGAGAGGGGTGCCCAGTGTCTCTCCACTGTCCGCCATTTTGAAGAGGGTGGGCCACTGCCAACGTTGCATCAATCCACTCCTGTACCGTCGCTGGCGAGGTGAAGAAATGGGACTTGCCCTCATGTATAATCTTTAGTTTTGCGGGAAAGAACATCATGTATCGAACTCCACGGTCACGGAGCGCCGCCTTGACCCCCTGGAAAGAGCGCCGCTCCTGCTGCACTTGGAGCGTAAAGTCCGGGAAAAAACGTACTATGGACCCCTCGTATTGCAGGTCCCCGTGTTGTCTGGCAGCCTGTAGTATCGTATCCCGGTCTCTGTAATTAAGAATTTTGGCGATAATTGTGCGCGGTGGGGCTCCAGGCTTGGGTTTCGGAATCGGGGCCCGGTGGGCCCGCTCAACAGTAAATATCTTAGAAAGCCTCTTGGGTTTAAGGTGGCGGAGTATCAGGTCCTCGAGAAATAGCTCCGTGCTGTCACCCTCCAGTTCTTCCTCTACGCCCACCACGCGTATGTTGCTCCTTCGAGCCCTACCTTCCTGGTCATCGAGCCGAAGTGCCATCTGTCGGTGTTGGTGGACGAGCTCGCTGACCCTGCTTTCGAGCTTTTTTTCCGACTCCTGGAGGGCCTTAATGTCCACCTCGTTGGTTTTCGAGCGGTCCGTGGTCTTCCCCAAGTCGGTGCGGAGCAGATTCACTTCGATCGTAATCTTGTCCATCTTCGTTTCAAGGTTAGTGCCGAGGGTCTGGATTGCCGCCATGATGGACGTTAGTGAGGGTTCCGCCTTCCCCGTGACTTCCCTCGTCTCACCACCGGACTGCGTCTGAGTCTTAGGCACTGTATATTGATCCAGTTTATTTGTTTGGGACACTACACCCCCTTTAGGTCTCATGATTGATCTGGTGCCCCTGGGGTCAGACGGTCCGTTGCCCACCTTCTTCCGGGCCGCAGCCAGTTCAGATCAGCTCCCGGGCTCCAACTGAGCTCACCCAGAGACAGAGACTCTATCTCACTGCAACCACCGCCCAGGCGCTATAACAGCACGGGGCCCGCTTCCAGGGGTGTGCCCCGAGGCTGTCCGTCGCGATCTGAGGCTTCCCAGGTCCGCTATCACTCCCAGCCGGTTCACCTGTCGCCCATGTCCCGGGACCAGCCTCTTCAACAGCCGTGGGTACGTGTCCGGCCCCCAGGGGGTGTCTGAGTGTAGCGCTCAGGGCCAGCTGCTCCCTGGAAGGCTGTGAGCAGCAAAGGCTGGTCGTTTTTCCCTCACTCCCTGTGGCAGCAACGCTGTGTGCGGCGGCCCCCCTTACCGCTTGGGTAGGTGTTCACATGAGTCCTCAAGTCCCCCTGGGTCCGAGGGGTCTCGCTGGCCGCCCTGCCAGCCGATCTCGGCGCCTAGATGTGTTCGCGCCGGTGCGGAGGCCACGCCCCCCGCCCTCGCGCCTCTCAGCCGCGGGCCGCGGCAGGCCGATAGCAGGGACCTCAGGTGGCAGAGGCGGCCGCTCCCGGGCTCCAGGGGTGAGATGTAGGGTCGCCGCTGCCAGTCGCGGCCGTTTTACGGAGCCTCCGAGGGTCCGCCCGGCCCGGGATCCGCACCGAGGAGTCACTCGACCTGAGGGAGCTGGGGGCTGCTTTCAGAGAGCCTCCCAGCCAGGATTTCGCGCGGATTTTGAAGGGGACACTGGCGGTCCCGGCGGAGCTAGGGATTCAGGCGGCCATTTACTTCGGCGCCTGGCCACGCCCCCAATAAATTTATTCTTGTAACATCTCATAATTTAACAGACATTCCAATGCAACTTCATCAGATATATCATTCAGATCAATTTCCTCGTCACCACTTTCTGATTTAATTTGTACTAAAATGTCAACATAATTTAAAACTTCCAGAAAATCTCCATCAAAGCTATCGTCTTCAAAATCACAATTCATGTCTGCAGCACTAATTTCTCCTTCTTCACTCTCATTGCCTGTGACAGATACGATTAGTTCTTCAATTATACTCAAAGTAATATCCAAAATTTCCTAGGTATGAGGCTGTTCTCTTTCCATAATTTTTGCTTTATGTTCTTGCTCCTTGTATAAAAATATAAACCGTTAATTTTATCACTTTCCGTAATATATAATACGAAACTACTGTTTTCACCTATTTTGGCCTACAAAAAATACTGTATAAATACTATTATCTAATAACATTCTATTAGTAGAGTTTTAGCCCTTTGCAAAATTATTTGCAAAATTATACAACTATAATTACGTAACATTCACTAACCTAGACCTCTCAGTTTATTGTCGAATTTTTATGTTATTAATTTCCTCGTGTTCTTCTACTAACTTTTCTTTATGCAGTTGCTCATTATCTATTCTCTCAATCCTTCAATATCTTATGTTTTTCATTAATGTTCCTTCTTAATTCAAAAGTCTTCCTACTATTCCTAACTCAATGTGTTCTTTTCCCTTAAGACCTTCCTTAACACGAATTTTATTGTTTCTTGTTTTAAGTTAGAGAAAATACATCAACTGAGTACATTCAATATTGCCTATAATGTCAGGTAAGTTTACTTACTCACTAACTTGTCAAACAACGTTCTTTAACTCTCACAGAAATATTTCCACTTTATCTTCACGAATGTCTAAAGAGCAATTGAAAACGGGTCTGAACTCCGGAACATCTTCGGTGAAGTGCGCACTCGTTAGTCAGCGTGCCTCACCAAGGATGCCCCTCAACTCTGTGGTAAATGACTAGATTGCAACCGCGTCTTTCAGCCGCGGCCCGTGGAGGGACTTGCGATGGGGCAGGCAGGGGGGGCGGGGGAGAGGCAGGGTGAGGGGTGATAAACAACGGAATCTGGATGATTGCAGGTAAGTAAACAATTACATTAATAAAACAAATTTCGGGCCATATTATCAACAAAACGCGATATCAACAAAAGGCGATACATTATCCCCGCTTTTATCAGCAGGAAAGTGGCGAGAAAGCGGCGATAATCTATCTCGTTTTGTTGATAATATGGCCTGAAATGCATGCTAATGGCTTCGTGGTGACGATCACACGTGGTTATGACCGCATTGTAATGGCTGTTTCCCCCCAGAACACTGCAGCAACCTGGTCTGGGTGTCGTGGACTCCAGGGCAGTAGGCGGAGGGCCACGCAGCTCCTCATACAATATAGAAATCTTTGTGGGGTGATTGTTTCCGTGGTTTGAGGGGTATGATTGAGGCCCAAACATTTAATTTCGTAGGGGGGTAAGTTTGCATGGGAAAATGTTGCAAGAGGTTTGTAAATGTGGTACACATTGTTTCGTATTATTTTGATTTCTTTTCTAAGTTGTAGTCTATTCAACTGTGTGCTGAGTTAGGTATTCCCTGAAGTGTTTCTATGGTAACTGGCAGATTGTGGAATGGGGGAAGGGTTGAAAGTTTTGTTACTTGGAAAGGTTTGGAATGTTAAACCAATAGAAATGTGTGTTTTATTTTGAATTAATGTGTACAGGATTTTACTTGGTTAATTATATGTATGTATGTGTAAAATGAGAGAGAAAACGTTTTAGAGTATTAAATGTGTTTTGCTATAATGCATGCTGTTATGTTTTTTGGTTTAATATCAATTTGTGCGTCTCTGTACATTAAAGGATTATGGGCCATATTATCAAGAAAGGGCGATACATTATCGCCGGTTTTATCGGCTGGAAACTGCCGGTAAAGCGGCGATAATGGTCTCGATAATATATCCTTGTGAATTCTCATAGAAGCCCAGGTTATGGTCTTAACCTGGGCTTCTATGGGAATTCACAATGATAAATTATTGAGACCATTATCGCCTCTTTAGTGGCAGTTTCCTGCCGGTAAAAACGGCAATAATGTATCGCCCTTTACTGATAATATGGCACTGACAGGCATATTATTAAGGGCAGGTGTTAAAATTATCAACGTTTTATGGGCAAGAAACTGCCGATAAAACGGCGAAAATATATGCTTGGTAATAAGGGGCATATTACCAACAAGTAGCGATATTTATCGCTAAATAGGCTTAGCGATGATTTTTTTATTGCTGCCTATCGCTGGATATGTTAGTCGAGAAAACATGCTATTAGCAACGTTTTTCTCCATTGTGCTAAAATATCCAGTGATAGCGGCAAAATGCGTGAATATCGCTCAGAATACAGCGATATTTACGCATTAGCGACTAAATGCTCTTAGCCATGTTATCCACCTCCCATTGGATAACATGGCTAAGAACTGGTCTGGGCAGGTGTTAGTATTTGGAGATATTTGCGCTTAGCGCGAATATTTCCAACGCTACGCCTGCCTTGCTAATAGGCGATAGCGACGTTAACGACTGCTTTCAGTCGCTAACTGGTTGGGTACCCCCACTTTGCATGTCATTAGCGATAAACATCGCTGACATGCAAAGCGGGCCCCAAACCGCTCGCTATCGCCTAAAAGCTTGCTAATAGGGCGATAGAATTATCGCCGCTTAGCGGCCGAAAACGGCTGCTAAGTCGGCGATAATTTTCTATCGCCCCCCTTGATAATATTCCCCTAGGTTCTTGTCTATTGCTATAGGAGCCCAGGTTCTGGTGTCAAGAGCATATTATCAAGCTCATTATCGTCGCTTTATCTGCATTTTCCTGCCGATAAAAGCTACGATAATCTATCGCCTTTTGTTGATAATATGACCCGAAATTCATTTTATTAATTTGATGGTTTACTTACCTGCAATGATCCACATTCCGTTGTTTATCACTCCTCACCCTGCCCCTCCCCACCCGCCCCGCCCCGCCTGCCTGCCGCATCGCAACTCCCTCCACGGGCCGCGGCTATTTCTTTATTCCGTTATATTGCAGTGTTTATTTATACTCTCATTTTTTATTATATTTTCCTTGTTTCATACTCCTTGTTCTTTTGTTGTAAGTCCTTTTATTTTTATAGTCTGAGGTTTGTCCTCATAATCCTCTCTCTGTTCTTGTAAGCAATATAATAGAGTATTTGATATTTTTTTTTTGTAATGTTATATATATTGTTGTATTATAGGTTGTGTTTATTGATACTGAAAATACTGTATGATGCCAACGAAGTTCCAAAAGCGCAAGCAACAAAAGAAAAGTCTGTATTTGAAGAGAAGTCATCAAGAAGATTTACATGAAGAGAGATGTCTTAACGAAGAGAAAGAAAGTCCTGGTAAGAGCAGGAGCACTTTTTTGAGGAAAATATTAAAGACTAAGAGTAGTGTTCAGAAAGAGAAAAATGTTTTTAGTGTATCAGCAACGAAAAAAAAATACTAATAAAGAGAAGAATAATGGAAAATCAAGTGCAGACAAAACTGTGTATAGTAAAAGGAGAAAAAATCAATTTATGGAAATTAGGAAACAAATGTTTTATAATAGATTTGTAACAAATGTAATTAAAGAAATTAAGGTAGTTAAGAAAAAAACTGTATTTTATAAGAAGAAGAAAGCCATAGAAAATGTAGTTGACAAAGCTTTGGAATTGAAAAGAAAATTGTTTATTTTAGTATTCAATAGAGTTAGATCACTAGATAAGCAAATCCATTTAATGAAGTCCAGAAGTAAGTGGAGAAGATTAATTAACAGAAGTAATTTTTGTGAGGTTTTTTTGGGTGAATGGAAACATAGTTCAAGTTCTGAGCCTTTTTTAATGAAGAAAGTTATCTTCAGAGTAATGATTTGTTGCATGCAGTTGACACCAGTGGTCGTGCTTATGAGGTTAGAAATGGTTGTCCTACTGAGAAATAGAAAATTGTTTCTAGAAATGCAGAAGAGGTGTTAGCTGGTGAAGTTTTAGGGAGACATCCTAAAGCTCCAGTGTACACTTGGAATTGTAGTAGTATTTGCAGTGTGCGGCAAGAATCTATTGATTTTTACGCAATTTCTTGCATAATTATACTAAGAAAAGTGTTAAACAAAAGATTAAGATGTTGCAAGGACTAGACCCTTGCAGCGTGAGAGAAAATACTGGTTTGCAAGGTCATTCTCTGCCTTGTCTTTCTAAAAAAGTATGTCAAAGTGTTTTCCACCATTTCAGGATGTTAGCAGTTCATCATACTCAGATGAGGAAATTAGTCAGAACATTGTATTACGCGAAAAGTCCAGCACTAATGTTAAAAAAGTTGAACAGTGCTCTTTTGCATGGATCTGTATCAGATGTAACAAATGTTTGTGATAAAATTCAGATTAGTTACTTTGGTCCTCAGGAAGACAGTGGAGAAAGTGAGAGATTAATAGAAGAAAATGTGGAAGAGAATGTAGGACAGTGCAGTGTAGAACATTTTGAGCAAGAAATTATACAGTTTAAGGTGATTTCAGGTGAAAGGCCAAATTTTTCCTGTATCTGTTCTCGATGAATTCATTATAAAAATCAAACCAGGACTGTTGATCTGTATTTAAAAGGGAAAAAGAAAATAATGAGTGGAAGGATTTTGCAACTTATTTGTTGGTAGAGAATTATTTTGATTTGGGTTCTGATCAGCGTATTTGTAAATATTGTTATAACAAATTAGATGAGAACAAAATGCCTGCTAGAGCTGTGCATAATAATCTTGAGTTGGTAAATATTCCTTCGGGACTGATGGATTTAAATACCTATGAGTCTATTCTTATTCAATGTGTGCATCAATTTCAGGCTATTGTTCGTATGGAGCCTAAGACAGGAAAATTGCCTCCTTCTGATTTACAGAGAGGATTAAAGGGAAGAGTTGTATATTTGCCTCTAAATTTAAAGAAAAATATTGAAACTATTGGTGTAGAAAATGTAGAGGATGAACCTTTAGTTATTCTTGTTAATGGCGTTCCTACTAAGAGTAAGAAAATCTGGCAAGAATTAGTGGATGTTAGGAAAGTGAAAAAGGCAACGTTGTATCTGGTAAAAAATAATCAATATTACAAAAATGTGTATGTAGGAGATGAAGAATTAACTGTACAAGAAGATAGTGACTTGCCATCTGGGCAAATTGAAAAAGTAGATGTGTCCAGAACTGAAGAAATCTACGAACATTACAGTGTTCATCCATGATGGGGAATGCTATAGAGTTATTTCAAATGAAAGAAGCAAAAGAAAGTCCCATTAGTGTATGGGAAAAAAGCTTGGAAGCTCGTTGTTTCCTACAGGAAAAGGAGGACGATATGATAAATGACCTGTGCAGATTCCTGCATGTGAATACCGGACATCAAGATTATATGCAAAAGATCCAAGATTTCGACAATGTATTCCGTATTTGTTTCATCTTTTGTTTGAGAGTGATTTGTCTGGACTTTCTTATGAAGTAAACCATAAATTGAAAACAGGTATATATCTGCAAAATGTTTCGGCAAAGGAATTTATGGATAAAGTACAGCAGAAAGATAATGTTTTGGAATCTCAGCTGATTAATCTGATGGCTTGTCAGCGTAGTACTAATGAGTACTAGAACCGTCGTCACAGAGAACTCAAATGTATGCTAAGGAATTTAGGAACTCCTACCTGGTTCTTTACTCTAAGCTGTGCTGAATATGCTTGGGATGATTTACTTCAATTTCTTCAAGAGGCAAATCCAAATATACTAAATATCGAATACAAGACACCTGGAGAATTGTGCTCTTTGGATCCTGTTAATGTATGCAGGTATTTCAATCATAGATTTGAAGCTATGATGTCTTTTATCACCAATAAAAAAATCCTCCTCTTGGAGAGGTTCTGGATTTCTTTTGGAGAAAGGAGTATCAAGCAAGAGGTGCTCCTCACATACATATGCTATTATGGATCAAAGATGCTCCCATATTTGGAACAGACTCAGATGATACTGTGTTGTCTTTTATTGAAGAATATGCTACATGTCAAGTACCCAAAAGTACACAAGATAAGGACTTAAGACAACAAGTCTTACGATTCCAAAGCCATCGTTGTGGGAAATACTGTCGTCGAAAGTACAAATCTAAGGACAAATTCTACAGCAAATGCCGTTTTGCATTTCCTCGACCTGTAATATCGAAAGGAAGAGTGAACAGTTTTATGTCATCTTTGCGATATACTATCACAAGAAAGTCTCCTAAAAATACCTACAACTTAAGAAGAAATGAAGATGTCAAAATACATAAATGACTACAACCCAGTCATTTTGTCCATGTGGAATGGTAATATGGATATTCAATATGTTGCAGACAATTCCATTGCTGTTGCTCAATATGTGACCTCGAACATAACAAAGTCGGAAAAGACGGAATTGAAGGAAAGGTGGGAAGAGATTTCTCATGAGAAGAGTCTAAGTAAGAAATTATACAGTTACAGTTTGAAGATGTTATCTCATCAAGAAATTGGAGCGTATGAATGCTCGGATCGCTTATCATCTGCAAGTCTGCACTCTAAATCTAGAAGAATCATTTGGGTGAGTCTAGGTCTTGCTGCAACACAAAACCAAGTTCTTAAATCTGTACAAGAAATTGAATATTTAGCTGAATAAGAGCCAGAAAGTACAGATATTGTGAAAACAAATATGTTGGATACATATTATCCAAATAGAAGTCATCATCTTGAGAACATTTGTCTCTATGAAGTGCTGCAAAACTATATTTTTAAACAGAATATTACCGAAAACATCAATAATGGTATATATGCAGTGATTGGTTCCGAAAGATGTCTGGTGAAACAAAGAAAAGGACATTTGATTAATCACCGTAAATTGAGTAGCGAAACACGTGGCAAAAGGGAATTTTACTATTTAGCTCTTTTGCAACTTTTCAAGCCATGGCGTTCAGAATTGGAATTACTTGGAGATTTTGAGATCTATGAAGATTCCTTCAATGCAACTAAAGATACTATCGAATGTCCTGTTTTTGCTAATTATGTGAAAATGTTGAATGACAAAATTGAGCAAGAAGCTAGAATTGCAGCTGAGATTGCTAGAGACAGTTCTCAAGACAGTCAAACTTCTGCTCCATTGAGTCAGAACCCATTAGGAGAACCAATTGTTCTAAATGAAGCCGCAACTGCTATGGAAGAGGTAGAAACAGCAATGTATCAACGTCAAGAAGATGTAACAAACTTAGGAAACTTGGAAGAACAACTAAATCTTGAGCAGAAAGAAATATATGAGCAAGTGAGAGAACAGATTGACCATGGATTACTTAATGAGAAGAAAGAATGCTCTTGCTCATCATTTGAACCTATCCGTATGTATGTGAGTGGACAAGCTGGAACAGGAAAAAGTTTTTTAATTAAAGTAATCACAAGTTTTCTGCAGAAAAGAACTAAGTCGCATTTGTCTTGTGTTGTCACTGCTCCAACTGGATTAGCAGCTCACAATATTAAAGGAATTACTTTACATCGTTTATTAATGCTACCAGTAGAGCATGACAACAAATTAGAATACCACAAGCTATCTGGAGAAGCTTCTTGTGAAGTTTCAAGAGTGTTGAGGAAAATGAAGCTTCTCATTATTGACGAGGTAAGCATGGTCTCAAACTTAATGCTTGCCTTTGTGCATTTAAGAATGCAGCAAATTCTTAAAACAGAGTATGACGTATTATTCGGAGGAAAACACGTCATAGTTTTTGGAGATCTTCTACAACTTACTCCTGTAAAAGGACAGCCAGTGTTTAAAACACTGGTGCATGAAGATACTAGAAAGTCTTTGGGGAGTATTGGCAATGTAAACATTTGGTCATACTTTCAGTATAAGGAACTTACTACAAATATGCGACAGGCAAATGATGTTGATTATGGAACTATTCTTCAAGATATAAGACCAAACATGGCAAAAAAACTTTACAGAGAGGATTACTTTCCAATTTGTTTCCAAATGCAAATATTGTCCCAGAGAAAATATACATGAGAATTGCAGAAAACAAATCTGTAATCTGCTTAATGCCAACACTGCGTGAATGTTCTATATTCAATGAAGAAATGTTAAAGTTGGAAAATGAAGAAATTATAAAATTGGAAGTAATTGATAAAATAGAACATGAAGGAATCAGTATTATTTTGAGTGAAAAGTTGAAGAAGAAATTGGATTGTTTAGAGAAATCGATAAGTAGAACTGCTGGTTTAGAAAATAATTTATATGCATGTGTAAATGGTAGGGTAATTTTGCGACGTAATATGAATGTGGAAAAAAGGTTTAGTAAATGGAGCAATGGGTAACATTGTTGATTTTGTTAATTATGTAAATGGAGGTGGGATTGAATTTTTGAAAATCAAATTCGATGAATTTGCTGAAGTACAACAAGATAGTCATTGTGCAGCTCGTTTTTTGCTTGTAAAAGATTTGTATGTCTGAACAAAACAGTTTCCTGTTTGTTTGGCACATGCGGTGACCATTCATAAATCTCAAGGTTTAAGTATAGATTGTGTTTTAGTGAATATTGGAAGTACCGTGTTTAAAGAAGGTATGGCATATGTTGCTTTATCTCGAGTCAGAACTTTATCTGGATTGTACTTGAATGTTTTTGATGAGACAAAGGTTTGTGCAGATGCAAATTGTGTGAAAGAGTATATTAGGTTAAGAAGAGAATATGCACCCAATTTAGGTCAATATCCAGTAGTTGAAAAGCTTGTGGTAGGTAGAAAAAGAAGATTTGAGAATATCTGTTGTGAAACTGTAGAGAAAGAAAAAAAAACAGATGAAGTTGCGCTTGCAAGCAAAAAGAAAAAGGACAGTGTTGAAGAGAATGTTGGTTATCGGTTTGAAAATAGTTGTGGTGTCAACTGCTATGCTAATGTAGTTGTTAATGTTGTTTTTTTTCTTGAAAGTTTGCAACAGCAAATTGTAGAAAATCGGGACAAAAGATTCTGTTCATTGTTTAATTCTGTTTATCAGAAATGTACTAGTGATAAAAGTAAAATACAAAGTGTTTCTGATATTCGAAATGTTTTGGACATATGTTCTGGTTGTACTCAATTTACGCAGAATATTCAGCAAGATTGTCAGGAATTTTTTAATCTTTATGCTTGGTGTACTGGAAGATGAAGGTATAGGTATTGAAAACCTTTTTGGCCTTTCCTATAAATGGCAACATGACTGTCAAAATTGTTTGTTTATATGTAGCACTGACATAGACACTGAGAGATTCATATATTTGACTTTACCTGACTGTGAATCAGCGTCTTTTAACAATCTAATTAGAGGAGCAAATAAAAACATGGAGTGTAGCCAATGTAAATCAGAAATGTCATCAACATTACATATACAAAGATATGGACAGTATGTTATTTTAATGCTGCAACGTTGTAGAGCTGACGGAAGAAAATTGAAAACTTTAATTAAAAATTTTGTAGCTGGTCAATGTTCAATCTCAGGAAGAACTTTTGTAGCTGTTGCTATTATTTTTCATGATGGACCTTCTACCACATCTGGACATTAAATTGTTTATTTAAAATGTCTGAAAGGTTGGATACATTGTAATGATACTCAATTAGTTTTTAAGCAACGTTTGCCCAAAGAGTTACCAAAATCTTATCTAATATGTTTAAAGGCAAAACTTTAAGATCAAAATTTGCCCTTTAGGATTACTGCTGTTAAGGTAGATTAGTCTGGTGTTATAGAGTATTTTGTAAGTGAGGGTAAGGAGCTTGAAGGTGATCCTTTTGTTGATATTGAGGCAGTGTAGGTGTATCAGGTGGTGGATGATGTGGGTGCAGCCGGGGACATTGATGATCACTCAGGTGGAGGTCTTTTGGATTTTTTGTAGTTGTTATAGGTGTTAGCCTGCAATTCATGTGTAGAGTGTCTTGCCACAGTGTAGTCTGCTGCTGATGAGGGCCTGCGTCACTGTTCTTCTTCTTTTGGTTAGGATCCACTTGTAAATGTTGCGGAGCATGTGGAGGGTGTTATAGCAGTACAAGAAGACGGTGTAGACTTCGTTACACATGGAGAGGGAGGAGTTGAGGTTGAATCCTATGTTGTGGACATGGTTGGTAGGTGTTAGTACTGTTCACAGTGCAGTCAGGTAGCTGGAGTTGTCTGAGGCTGAGGGGGTGGGTCTGAGGATGAGTACCTTCATCTTGTGGCAGTTTGTATTTAGAGTGCTGCTCTTTATTTAGTTGGTGACGTCCTTCATTGAGTCGTGGAGGTTGCTTTTGGTGGTATGTGGCTTCTTGGTGAGGAAGAGGATGAGGTGGGTGTTCATTGTGTAGGTGGCGCGTTGTGAGTTGGAGAATTAGTTCCTCCTCAATACTGAGGGTCCCTGGGTTCCAACTAGCCGACCAGGTACCTCCAGTATGTGCCAGAAAGCTGCGTTGCAGAGAGGTGTTCAGAGGCCACGCCCCTTTTTACAACACTCTGCAACGCAGCTCCATGGTGCTTGCTCGAGGTACCTGGTGGGCTAGTTTGCCCCCGGGGACCCTCTGGATTCAAGGGGAGTTAATCCCCTAACTTCAAACGCGCCACGGGTGCGTTTGCACAGTGGTGAAGCGAGGGGGCGGAGCCTGCGGTGATATATGTGCAAACACGCCCTGTGGCGCGTTTCAAGTTGGAGAATGAATTCCTCTTCAATCCTGAGGGTCCCTGGGGGCCAACTAGCCCACCAGGTACCTCCAGTATGCGCCAGGGAGCTGCATTGTTCAGAGGCAACGCCCCTTTTTACAACACTCTGCAACCTAGCTCCGTGGTGCTTACTAGAGGTACCTGGTGGGCTAGTTGGCCCCCAGGGATGTTCAGGATTCAAGGGGAGTTAATCCCCCAACTTAAAATGCGCCAGAGGGCGTGTTTGCAAAGTGGTGTAGGGAGGGGACGGAGCCTGAGGTGACATATGTGCAAACACACCCTGTGGCGCGTTTCAAGTTGGGGAATTAATTCCCTTTGAATAGATATATATATATAGATATATATGTGTGTATACATATATCTATATACATATTACTTACTGGCGGTCGCCAGTAGGTAGTTATAGTTAAAACTTAGTTTCCATAGGAAATCCTCAACATTCTATTTGGAATAACTTTGGCGCCGGTGGACGAATCTTCGCAAATTTCTCCAAGAAAATGGCTTTCTCCGCTTCGCTCCTTCTCTGAAAGTTTGGTGGTGATTTGTGCCGCGGGGGCCGAGAAAAAAGGGGGTCCCAAAACATGTTTTCCCCATGCAATTTTCCATAGGACCTTTAGCCAGGGCTACAGCCCGAACAGCTGAACGGAATTACACCAAATTTGGCAAAAAGGTAGAGTTCGGTTCGCAGATCACGCTTTTTGTTAAATGGTGTAAATCCGTTCAGTAGTTCCTGAGAAAATCAAAAGTAAAATCATAAGTATATCTATAAGCGCTTACGGTACGAGTACTGTACGAGTACCGTACACGTACGTACGCGTACCTTTTCGAGCACAAGCTGCATGCTCATTGGCTGTGAACACTCCAAACCAGGAAGTGTTTACAGCCATCTAGTGCTCGGTAGACCGAGGCACAAGAAAGCAGAAAAACAAATGTGTAGAACGCAAAAAGGGGGCAGGGTAGAAACACCCTGACCCCCTAGGCCTGCTCAGGTGGTCCCACAAGGACCCCCATGGCCCCAATTTATTTTTTTTTTAAACCCGCCTGCTTCTTTCAAATTACCCCCCGGGGGGACCAAATCCCGGGGCATAGTGAAAAAGAAGTGTGGGGGGGGCTCCAATCCCCCCACACTGCCCCGGGGACCACCACCCCCCGGGGCAAAGCAACGCAGCCCCCTGGCGCATACTGTAGGTTCCAGTTTGGCTAGTTGGCCCCCATGGGCCCCCAGTATGCAAGGGGAATTGGTTCCCCCTCTGCAAACAAACCAGGGGGCTGTGGTGCAGAGAGGTGTAAAAAGGAGAGTTGCCTCATTACACCTCTCTGCGATGCAGCTCCCTGGTGCATACTGGGGGTTCCTGGTGGGCTAGTTGGCCCCCATGGACCCCCAGTATGCAAGGGGGATTAGTTCCCACTCTGAAAACGTGCCCGGCTGCGTTGCAGAGAGGTGTAAAAAGGGGCGTGGCCTCATTACACCTCTCTGCAATGCAGCCCCCTGGCGCATACTGGAGATTCCTGGTGGGCTAGTTGGCCCCCAGGGACCCCCAGTATGCAAGGGGAATTAGTTCCCCCTCTGCAAATGCGCCCGGGTGTGCGTTGCCTAGAGGTGAAAAAAGGGGCATGGCCTCATTACACGTCTCTGCAACGCAGCCTCCTGGCGCATACTGGACGTTCCCGGTGGGCTAGTTGGCCCCCAGGGACCCCCAGTATGCAAGGGGACTTAATCCCCCAACTTAGAACATTCTACAGGGCTCGTTAGCACAGTGGTGAAAGTGATGTGAGTGCAAACATGCCCTGAGGCGTGATTTAAGTTGGGGAATTAATTCCTGTTCAATCCAGAGGTCCCCTAGGGGGTAACTAGTCCAACAGGTATCTCCAGTAAGCGCCTCGGAGCTGTGTTGCAGAGTGTTGTAAAAAGGGGGCGTGCTCTTTGAACACCTCTCTGCAACACAGCTGCCTGGCGCATACTGGAGGTACCTGGTGGGCTAGTTGGCTCACAGCGGACCTCAGGATTGAAGAGGAATTAATTCCCCAATCTAGCTCCTTTGTCTGGTGGCCTTCCTGTTGGCTAGGCCCCTCATTGGGGGATTTGTATCTCGCTCGCCCCCCATTGGCCCCGACAGTCCATGCAGGGGGGGGTGGTGTGTTGTGGCGAGCCCGGGCTGCTTTCGCGCCCTTGGCTGCTTGTGCACCAATGTTTGGGGGGAGGAGAGGGGCACGGCGACCGTTATGGCGCCGGCTCTCGAGCACCCCCTTCGTGGAGGCAGCCTCTGCGATTACAGCCTCCGAGCACTATTTTCTAAAATAGCTTTGTCCTGCCTGCTGTTGCAGGAGGGACACACTCTCTCCTAATGCTTTAAAAAAAATGTTAGCATGCATTTGCAATGCAATAGGTCTTGCATATGTGAGAATGTAAGCTATTGGCATTGTAAACGACACTGCCTTTTATTTATCTGTTTTAAAAACAATACATAAAGAAAAGGCATTGTCATTTATAATGCAAATAGCTCAAACTCTCTTAACTGTGAGATGTATTGCATTGCAAATGCTTGTTGCTCACTTGCTTCCTACAAAATTCCCTGTTGACTTTAACAATCATACGATTTTGCTCTCCCTTTATAACTCTCCATTACACCACTCCCATTGGCCAATCAACTGGAAAAGTATTGTTTTGGTAAATATGTATACAGTTTTAAGCAATTCAAAAATGTAGCGCTTTGAATCCACTTTTTTTAATAAATAACATTGAACTTTCACTACATCGTATTACTGCTCTAGCCTCTGGGACTGTAAACACATAGATCATTTTAAATTGGGACATCATTTTACCTAACCTTTTAACGGTGGGGACTATAGCTTTGCACATCATATTTGACAAAGCTATGTGGTGTATTTTTCCGGGTTACGGGGCAGACATCCACTGATAAATAGCAGAACACTAGTCTACGGACACCATCATATAAACCATACATGTGTCGACTGAAAGGCAGGTATAGATGCAATTCACCCTCTTCCTAACAGTCACTGTGCTGCCTCGTGTGACACTGTGCCTCCCTCTTGCACCGCTATGCCCCCCTCTTTGACCGCTGTTCCTCCCTCGTCTGCCACTGTGCCACTCTCTTGTGCCGACGTTTAATACAAACCCAACAGATGAACATTCCTGTGTGAGGGGAAAAGGGGATGGAGTACCTTCACTTCTATACTTCCAATTCAAGAACTTGGATTAGCAAGAGGTTTCTTCTTCAGAATGAAATATATAGTATTATGTTTATGTTTTTGATTTTTAACCTGTGTGCGGCATGGCTCTCAGTTGTCTTCAATATGTTTTGCAGCAGTATTCTGTGCTGCCTAAACTGACGGTTGTAGCATGGTTCTCCTATGCACACACCAATTAAGTGAGTATCAGTGTGCAAGAGTTATAGTAGTGGAGTTATATCCGTTAAATGTGTGGTTTTGTGTGCATGTGTTCTTCAATGCGTTGGTAATTTTTGCAATTGTTGAACATGGTTGCTGTTGTGATGTGCTGCTTTTGACAAGTTGATGTTCATTATCCACACAGTTCCACTCCACACAATTCAACTCGACACACTTCTAATCCCCACCACATAATTCGACACCAAACCACATAATTCAACTCAACAATTACACAACACACCACATATATCCAATAACCACAACAAAATTCCATATCATGCCACAAAATTCAACAACACACCACATAATTAAACGCCACTACATACCACTCCAGAACACAAAATGCTATTCCAAATAATTACACTCCATAAGAGACAATCCCACTCCACACGATTCCAGTATACTCAATACTACATAATTACTATCCACATAATTCTACTGCATACCATGCCACATAATTCTACTACATAAAACCACTCCACACCACACAATTCCACAACACACAATTCAACAACTAACAATTCTAATCCAACCCACATAATTCCACTACACACCACATCCATACACTCCATGATACATAGGTAAAAGACATTGTCATTTACAGTGCCAATAGCTCTAACTCAATCAAATGTGAGACCTATTGCATTTCCAATGCTTGTTTAAATACCATGCACTCTCCCCTATATCCCTAGAATACAGGGAACAAAATGGTCCTAGGGGACAATGAAAAAACACACAGAAAGTAGGAAAATAATTAACATATCCTACTCCTACAAAAGTGATCACAGTCCTCCAACCCTGAGGAAAGGGATGAGTTTAATTTCTGGACGTGAAAAAGTACAAAAACATACTACACACACAAAGACACAATTAGAAGTAGACAATTCAAATTGTAGTCAAAATCAACAACATATATACATTATTTACATACAACAGGTGCTCCATTATGCGCAAAAGAATGCTCAGAAAAAGCGCTTGTGCGAACATTGTATAAGAAAAAGAGGGAATCAAAACTTAAACAATTAAATTTGAATGAGCCATGCTTACAGGTAACTGCAGGACGCCTCTATGACAGTATGTCAAACAGATGAGTTTACTTCATAGAATAGAGGTAATTGCTTAAGTCAATATACTGCCACTCTGTGGATAAGGAATTCAGTTCAGGATGCAAAAATTAAGATTGTCGATGTTTCGACCCGAATCTGGTGGGTGGCAATTAGAACATTAGAGGCAGGCCTTAATCAGAACAGCGTAATAAGTAAAAAGGGGGGCAACTTGTAGGGGAGAGGGGATACATATCATTAAAATCAAAGTATTGATGCTCTTTGTAGTTATAATAAAAATTATTTCCCATATGTGCAACACCTCACCTGGAGTTGTGCACAGTCCAGTCAGAAATCTGTCCAACAATTCATGGAGGCAGCGAAGGCCAACCAGCTCTTCATCTGTGTGGGGAAACATCCTCTGTACACTAGAAATGTAACAGGACACCACAGTTAATTGTGGAATCCATACAGACCCCAGGAGATGCCCCTGACTCAACATATTAATAGCTCACCTGAAGCTGCAACTGTTGCAAGTTATGGATGCAGCCTTACAAAATGAATCCAATATGGGTCAGCGTTGAAAAAAGAAGTGCAAAATATGTATTAGGCAAAAAAGTGGCTCTGCTGTACGTGGTATGTCTGAGCCCAATGTGTAGTCTTAGATGTCCATTCTTTGGACGCGCTACCACCGTTGTGCATACTGATGCCACTTTGTCTTTATCCTTTCTCTCTGGGCCGCTCGCTGTGGTGCACCCAAGAGGAAGCCTGTTATACTTTGTATCACACAAGGTACATGGCTTTGTCTTGTGGCCAGGCTGGTTTCACTTTTCATTCAACATTTCCTATATCATCTGTGCCCAAATTTAATACAGTACTTTGGCCTCTATCAGTGCCAAATTGC
Organism: Lissotriton vulgaris; assembly: GCF_964263255.1. Taxonomy (NCBI): domain Eukaryota; kingdom Metazoa; phylum Chordata; class Amphibia; order Caudata; family Salamandridae; genus Lissotriton; species Lissotriton vulgaris. Next base: position 867,059,539 of record NC_141697.1, read on the forward strand.
TGATTAAGACATTTTCTCACTCAGAATTATAAAGATTTGCTCTGTTTTCAGGGTGATCACCTTTTCCTTTATTTAAATCTCATTCAGGGCCACTTTCAAGTTGAAGTGCATTATTACATACTTTGCAGTTCATTTTTCAGCACTGACCATTATTGGATTCATTTCATAAGGTTGCAGCCACTCAACTGTAATGATTGCAGCTTCAGGTGAGAAACTACTGTCGAGTCAGGGCCACCTCTTAGGGTCTATATGGATTCAACAATTACCTGTGGTTTACTGATAATTTTTTAGTATCCAGAGGGTGTTTCCCCCATAGATAAAGAGCTGGTTGGCCTTTGCTGACTCCATGTATTGTTAGTCAGATGTCTGAGCGTACCGTGCACAACGCTATGTGAGGTGTTGCACATAAGGGGAAGAATATTTATCATAATTACACAGAGCATCATTACTTTGATTTTAATGATATGTATCCCCTCTTCCCTAAAGGTATACCCCTTTTTTGTTGATTGTGTTGTCCTGATGAAGACCCGCTTCTAAGGTTCTAATTGCCAGCCCCCCCCCCAGCTTCCGATCGAATCGTCGATAATCTTCATTTTTTCAGCCTGAACTGAATCCCTTATCCACAGAGAGGTGGTATATTGACTTAGCAAATACCTCTATTGTATGAAGTAAACTCATCTGTTTGACATACTATCAGAGAGGCGTCCTGCGGTTACCTGTGAGCAAAGCTGATTCAAGTCTAAGTGTTTATGTTTTGATTTCTCCTTTTTCTAATACCACGTTTGCATCAGCACTTTTTCTGAGCATTCTTTTGCATATAATGGAGCAACCATTGTATGTAAATAATGTATATATGCTGTTCATTTTGACTACAATTTGAATTGTCTACATTCAATTGTGTCTTTTTATGTAAAGTATGTTTTTGTACTCTTTCCCCTACAGAAATGCAACTCACCCCTTTCCTCAGAATTGGAGGTCTGTGACCACTTTTTTAGGATTAGTATATGTTATTTTTGTACATTCTGTGTATTTTTTCATTGTCCGCTAGGATCATTTTATTGCCTGTATTGCATTGTACTCAGGTCCTTCGACTGTTTAAGTTACCCCATTATTTTGTAATAGCTATGAGCATGAAGGGCCTACATAGAGGGTCACTTATTGATATTTAAATGGAGGGTTTATGTCTGCCAACATGGGTTATTTTGACAGGTCAAATTTGCAGTTAAAACTGCACAGCCAGGTTACTATTGGGAGGCCTGCAGTCATGACATCACTCAATGCTTTCACAGCACAGATGTTTGATTAATCAGGGTATTCAGTATATTTATAGGGAAATCTTTGTTTCTACAGACAATTTAATCAACGTATGTTGGATACTCTAGGTAATCAAGGGGTATATTTACATCCCCCTTTTGCTACCGGAGCATCACATTTTTTGGCGCCGCGGTGGCGTTGCACCATTCCCCATATTTACAAAGCGGTGCTAAGCCACTTAACGTGGCTTCATGCTACCTTGCAAATATGCCTCTTTCCACAGCAGTCCGTTGCAGCAATGGATGTACAATGGGTGTGGCTATGGGTGTTCCACCGTAAGACCCATTGCTATTTGATGCTGCCCAAGATTTACAAGGTTGGGGCAGTGTCAAAAACTAAGGTCAGGTAATACCTGGTCTGAGAATGGCAATACAAGGAGAAATTATTTAATTTCTCCTCATCTTTTGCTCAATCTATGTGTGCTGCATTCTGCAGCACACATAGATCGAGCAAATGGCCATGAATGATTGCTTATCAGTAGGAAGGTGTTCTTTCCTACGCATAAACAGACGCCCGCTGCAGCGCAGGCACCCTTGCAACATGGCAATGGGGTGCCTGTGCTAGGCAGCTTTTTTTGAAACAGGGCTATGGGAAATACAAGGGTGCACCTTATTTTTGTAAATACGGTGCATCCCTGCATTTTTAAAATGTCAGAGCACGGCAGTGCAAAATTTAGCTTAGTATCGGGTCCCAACATTAGTTTGTAAATATACCCCTAAGGGTGAAGATACTCCTAAGGCTGTTGTTTTAACATATATAGCTCATGCCCATCTTGCTAACTCACATTTTATATAATTTAACATCCAGGGCCTGATTAAAAATTAATATGTATTGAGATAATAATTTGCCCAGCAATATGACAGTAATAATTAAAATGTCTGAAAGTGAGGCAATAAATCAATGATATTTTTTCACTAATGAATTGGAAGTAGTGATGCATTTGTAAATCATAAATTACGTTGTAATGAACAGGGTTTTATAATTGTTTCAATGTGGCAAAAATATAAATGCAATTAGATTCCCCAGCAGATGCTATCAATACGTTAGGGAAAGAGGTCCCCTAATGATTCCACATAAGGAATATATATGATTGATATTTGACAATATACCTAGCAATGTAGTTTTATCATTAAAAAAAAACAAAAGCAATTATTGAATGTAGATGTCAAATATCAAACCTTAATCATTTTGGAAATTAGTATACTGGGACCGCAGACCGTTTAAGAAATGGCAGTCACACAAATTAAATCAATATGTGAATGTAAGAGAGTCCCTTGTTGAATGTACTAATTGTCAGAAAAGAACAAATTAAATTGTATATAGTGGTGCAACATGGTGGGGCTTCGCTAGCATTGACAAAGGCGTTTGGTGAAACGCATCTGTGTAAACTCATGAGGCATGAAATAAGTTTTTCTTCCTTCTTGTGAGTCCCGGCTTTCCTTCTTTCAAATCCTAATTATATGAAAGAAGGAAAGCCGGCACTCACTTAATACATGATAGAAGTAGTATCAGTCAGTAGTAGTGCACCTACTATTCTAATGTAACTTTTGTAGTAGGTTAGTATGTATGTTTAACACCCATAAACTCTTAAAGCACTTGCAGTCACTTTATGATGTCATCAGTAATGTCATCAGTAAAGTAATGAGTGATGGCACTGACCATGCCATGAGTGATGTAATATGTGAGGTGATAAGCAGTACATTGCGGGGGTGTAAATTATAGTTATAGCTCAGTTAATTATAACTGCTGAATTTCACTGGTTTTGTAGGAGGGAAATCTGACCCTAACTATAACATCCCTGTAATCTTTGGTATTTTCCGTGACTTTCTCAGTTTTTTTAAATTCTATTTCCTAACTAGAGCGTTCCAGTAACCTTTGGATTTTTAAGTGAATTTCTAAGGTTTCTCAAATTCTATTTCCTAACTATATGTCCCTGTAACCTTTGGTTTTTTAAGTGAATTTCTATGTTTTTTTAACTAATAGTTGTGTTTGCAGTGTGGTAAAGAAAGGGGGCATGCCTCCGACCAGCTCTCCGGAATCCTGCTGTGTCTGACTTACTGCAGGTAATGGGAGGGGGACACTCTAGAGGCAAAGGGACTTCACCCCCCCAACCAGCGCTGCACCAGGAAGTGTTTGTAGAGTGGCAGAGTAAGGGGCATGGCTTCCAAAATCCTCTCAACAATTGTACTCTTTGGGACTTACTGGAGCTAACAGGAGGGTTTGTTGGCACCATAAGACCCTCAGCATCCAAGGGGACTTCCTCCCCCAACAACCACTACAATAGCACATGAGTGTGCAGAGTGGTGGAGAAGGGGCGGATTGGTCTCAAACGACCTCTCATCAATACCTCTGTTTGGGACTTACTGGAGGTAACAAGAGGGGACTCTCTAGAGGCAAAGGGACTTCACCCCCCCCCAACCAGCGCTGCACCAGGAAGTGTTTGTAGAGTGACAGAGAAAGGGGACATGGCCTCCAAAATCTTCTCAACAATCGTACACTTTGGGGCTTACTGGAGCAAACAGGAGAGTTTGTTGGCACACTAGGACCTCAGCATCCAAGGGGACTTCCTCCCGAAACAACCAGTGCAAGAGGACGTGCGTTTGCAGAGTGGTGGAGAAGGGAGAGAGTGGTCTCAAAAGACCTCTCAGCAATACCTCTGTTTGGGACTTACTGAAGGTAACAAGAGGGCTTATTGGCCCCAAGGGACCCTCTGGAGCCAAGGGGACTTCATCCCCCAACCAGCACTGCAACAGGAGGTGTGTTTGCAGAGTGGTGGAGAAAGGGGGTATGGCCTCTGAAGTCCTCTCAGCAATCGTGCTCTGTGCAACTTACTGGAGGGAACAGGAGGGGTTTTGGCTCCCGATTGACCCTCAACAGCGAAGGGGACTTTATTCCCCAACAAGCAGTCCACCAGGAGGTACTTTTGCAGCGTGGTAGAAAGAGGCGGCAGGGCCTCCTGCAACTTGCCGGCCAGTCATTTAAAAAAAAACACATTTATTTACTCTAGAGCAAGGAATTTCTTGAAAGTGGAAGGGGGCCATTTGGCCCCCGTCAGGGCCAATTTTGGCCCCCGGGACCTCATTTTACATTGCCTGGCTTTAATTTAAAAAAAAGATAATATTTTTATTTAAGGAAGGTGAGCTGCCCTCCCCCCATCCCTGGGATGATTTCAGCCCAGTAGCCCCCTCCTCTGCAGTGCAGCCAAGCAGTACTATGGAAGGGGGGGCCACATGGCACCCTTCCCCAGGCCAAATTTGGCCCTGGGAACCCCATACTTGATCTATCTAAATGCATAAAAAACCTTTCAAAAGAGACAACCATTGGGATAAACGAAGGAAAAAAGATTGAAGAAGGGTAAAAGGCAATAAATTACCTCAGCAGAGGTGAGTCATTTAGACAACCCTTTCCTACCCTCTTTATGATAGACCCATCGACTAAAACATTGGATTAATTGGAAGCTCAAACAAAAGTAGATTTCTTTCTCCTGGTTTTAAGAGAAATTTAGGATACACTATAGTATAAGCAATGGAGCATACAGTTTCGACTTGACAAGGAAAAGCATCTCTGTGCTAGCCGAATATTTCTGAAAAGAAAAGACTTTGATTCTATGATGGACCTTATAGTTAGGAGCTCCTAAAACTAAGTGCCTGATGAAAAATATTGGCGGATTGGACATTCCATCAGCTGAAATATAAATCCCATAGGATAGAATGGGATTTTTTATTTTGGGGAGAGGAGTTTGTCTAACGGCTAGGGTCGTCGACCTCGAATCTGTGGAACTGGGTCTCAGCAATGACATTGAACATCCTGTGATTCTAGGCAAATCACTTCATCTCCCCGTTCCTCACAGAAAATGAATGTGTCCTCATGTAATGCAACTTGTGCCATGTAAAGCGCTCTGATGCCCGATTCGGGTCAAGTTTGCACTATATAAACTCTGTAAAATAAATAAAGAAATATTTTGTAGACTGGAGTAACCCGTCGATCAATATCTAAATCAGGCCCTAAATGTCTCATTGGGGCTTGTGTCTAAGACAGAAACATTTACCATGACTTACCACCAGTCTTATTCTTACAACAATGTATTTCTTCATCTAAAGAGGGAGGATTGCTTGGAGACCAGCTTTAACTGCTGGGATGGGTGGGGGATACTAACCAAGGTAGTCCAGTTCCAAAACTTCCATCCATCATGAAGGATTGTTTAAGTCGGCTAATATTTCTGTCTTTTCAGCCTTCAGTTTTAGGCTATTTGCTGACATCCAGTATGTTACTTTTTTTTATGTAAATCAAGAAAAACGGAGAGAGAGGTCTGGAAACAGAGGTCTCAGTCTCCCATCTTTGCTGTATTCAACAAACAGGAGTCCACCGGTGCTGTTTGGACTATCATTCCACTCTATTTAAGGAAAACAAAGTTTTCTTAAAGTAACCTTCACCGACCAGAATCCACTTGGTGGCATACTTCATCATTGGGATCCTCCCGTCCCGCTGGGGAAAGGGGCATACTGCGACCAATGGAGTTGTGGGAGCACTTTTAGTCAAATACGATGAGGAGTTTAATGGCATAAGAGTGGGGGGGGTCTTGCCTAGAGTTAAAAATGCTTGTAGGAACAAAAACACTTCTTTTGGGACATCTTGCTGGTATGGTTAAAAGGGGAATTTTTTGAGACATACATTAATGTGTGTGTATCTCAAGGTCTACATGTTTCAAGTCAATACCCCAAGGCTTTTTGTCAGGACCACAAAGATGATCCCTGTAACCACTCCTAATTCTGAGCAACTCAAAAACTTGGTCTTTTCTATAGATATCGAGGTAAAATGAATTTGTAAAACAATACACGATTGTTAATGTTATTTTCTTTAGATATGTTATAGCCACGATTCTGGCCCCATGAGCTCAATGGAGGAAGGGACACTTGTAGTCAGACCTTCATGAAGGCTACTCCCTTGCTACTTGCCAATGACCTGCCAGTGGCTCTGACAATGTTACTTTTTTTAAACAGATATTCAGTTGGTTGGAGGTTTTCCTGTTTGTGTAGTAAGAGATATAATGATTTGTGTACTAGGATACTAGAGCAAGGCCATGTGGAAAGCACATATAGGTTAAATAATATGGGACTAAGAGAAGGGCCTTGTGGGATTAAAAGGAATGACAAGCAAAACACAGGGATCCTTCACATACCTGTAAGGTCCTCTTTTTAAGGAAGGCTACTAGCCACTTTAGTGCAGCTCCGGAAATTCTGGCCCCCTCAATCCTCTTTATTAGGACATGGATGGGAGACAGTATCAAAGGCAGCGCGCAGGTCTAACATTATCATAGTTGCTGAGTCGCCCTGATGCTAGATTTACCTAAGTCCTTCTGCGGCTGCTAGGAGGGCAGTATCAGTACTACTGTCCGGTCTGAAGCCTGTTTGGGTTGAATGGAGAATAGCTTCTGTCCACAGATAGAAAAAGAGGTGTTTTTCACATATTTATCTGAGGCTTTGCTCACCATCGGGAACAAGGAGATTGGTCTATAATTTTCTGAACTTATTGGGTCTGTCAAGGGCTTTTTCACTAAGGGATTTACGATTGTGTGTTTCCATGCAGTGGACACATTGCCACAGTTCAAAGAATTATTAAAAATATCCATCAAAATGGGCAGGACTGCATTGGCGGTGTCTGTTTCCTCAGTATATCTGAGTGGTGCAGGGTCAAGCGGTAAGCATGATTTGATGACTTTTAAGGCTATTCAGTGACTTCATTACTTATGGCAAGAAAAATAATCAATTTGGCCTTGGCCGGTGAGCCAGAGTGTGGGGTCACACTAGGACCAAGATCTTTTGATAGGGAAAGGAGGATTTTATTTACTTTATTTAGGAAGAAATTGGCAAACATATTACAGATGGTGGAAGGTCAGATGAGCTTATGGGTGGCTTCATAAGTCTATTCACCACCTTAAATAATTACTTGGACGAGTTAGGGGGGTGTTTTTATCTTAGTACTAAAATACAAGAGTCTTGCCTGTCTAATGACATATTGATATTTTTTTGTAGCTTTCTTCTTTTGCTAGATTCAGCGTCTGTTTTTCTCCATGAATTGAATTGAATTTTAAAACACTTGTTAAGCGCACAACTACCAAGCGGTTTCTTGGTGCTGAAGGATGCAGGACCCAGGAGGTAGAGGTGCGGATACTAGGGCGTGAGAGCTTGCATAAAGAGGTATGTTTTGAGCGCCCTGCGAAATTCAGAATAGGAAGCAGCCGACCTAATAGCAAGAGGGAGGGAGTTCCAGAAGGTGGGGGCAAGGACAGAAAATTTCGTGCCCCCCAGTTTGTTCTTCCTGAACCGTGGTACAAAGAGGAGGGACTGAGAGGAGGAGCGCAACTCTCTGCCAGGACAGTAGGTTTTAATTTCGGAATTAATGAAAGCTGGGGCAGTCCCGGCACGGGCCTGAAAGGTAGTGCAGCCCATCTTGAAGAGGGCCCGTTCTCTGATGGGAAGCCAACGCAAGGCCTTGAGTAAGGGAGTGACATGATGAGACTTGGGAAGGCCATAAATAAGGCGGGCAGCTTGGTTTTGAACCAATTGGAGGCGCCGGAGGGCATAGGCAGGAACGCCATTGTACAAGATGTTACCATAGTCCAAGCGCGATAGAACCATTGCCATAAGAATAAGTTTCCAGGCAGAAAGAGAGAAAAACCGGGAGATCTTTCGAATGGTGCGAAGGGTAAAGAAGCAAGAAGAGACCACTGTGCTAATCTGGGAGTGTAGCGTGAGGTGTTGGTTCAGTGTAATCCCTAATGTTTTAACTGAAAAGGAAGGTGAGGGAGGGGAACCAAGGGAAGGGAGCCAGAACGTGGGGGTCCTGGGACTGCACCTACCACCGGTGAGAACTAGCTCAGTTTTGTCCGGATTGAGTTTAAGGCAGTTCCGGTTCATCCAGTCCCTAATAAAAATCATAACTGATTGGAAGTTGTGAATAGAACTTGGGGAGTGAGAAAGGTTACAGATGAGCTGGAGGTCAACTTCATAATTAAAGACCGTGACCTCCATCGTCTGTAGAGCAAAAATTAGGGGAAAGATATATAAGTTAAACAAAAGAGGGGAGAGGGAAGAACCTTGAGGGACACCACACTGCACCTTACGAGGGGAGGCAGAGAAGTCAGCAAGATGGACGGCCTGTGTGCGGTCCCCCAGAAAGGAAGTAAGCCAGGCCAGGGCAGGCCCCCTGATGCCCGCCGCCTCGACACGGGTGAGAAGAATAGAATGATCAACCTTGTCGAAGGCGGCGGACAAATCAAGGAGGACCAAAGCCTGGGGCCGGCTAACATCCATCCCCTCTCTGAGCTTGTCCAAGACAGAGATAACAACTTTCTCAGTGGAGTGAAGCGGACGAAAGCCCGCCTGGCAGGGTGCTAAACAACCACTGTCTTCAACAAAGGTGCTGAGAACTTTTGTCACGTGGCACTCCAGGACTTTGCCTAAATACGGGAGACAGGAGATGGGACGATAGTTGGAAAGGGAAGAGGGGTCGGCGCCGTTTTTTTTTAGAATGGGAAGTATTGTTGCCGACTTATGAAGGTCAGGAACGACGCCCTGTATGAGAGAGTCATTAAGAAAAGTGAGGGGGGGCAGAGGGCAGGCTAAAAAGATCTTTCTCAAAACATAGGCCGGGCAGATGTCAGAGGGGGATCCTGACTTGACTCGGGCCAACAAAGGGAGAAAGGTTTCCCTAGTCAGGGGAGGTATGTGATCCAGGTGAGAGGTATTGGGCGGTGGCTGAGGAGCAGAGAAGGTGGAAGAGGGCGTGGTATATTGGCCTTAATGATCGCAATTTTCTCAACAAAAAAATTGCTGAGAGAATCACAGAGAGATTGGGAGGGGGAGGGTTTGAGGGAAACTCTATCCGAAGAAGCCAACTCATGGACCATAGAAAAAATTTCCCTGGGTTGGTTTTCAGCTGAGAGAATCTTGGCCGAAAAGTAGTCAGTCTTAGCAAGGAGAATGGCTTTTTTATACTTGTTAAGGGTGGAGGTGTACTGTGTTTTTCCATTTTATTTGCTTCCCTTTTTGATCCTGCAAGCTCAAGTGTGAACCAAGGGGCATGAAGCCTCAAAGGGATGAGGGTGTTCTGGTACTTGCTTGGCCAACTCTCAAACTTGTTTTACCTTTCTGTGGTATCAGCTTCCATTGTAGGGACACAGTCAGCGAGGTAGCTTTCCCACTCTACAACATCACGTTTGACCAGCACCATCTGAGTCTGGGATGGAGAGGCTACTTTGTTGTGGAAGTAAAAGTGATAAAAACAAAAGGAGACAATGCAATGATCTGACCACAGTATTAGGATTGGGTTGCCTGTCATCATGTGTGTAATGCTTGTAAAGATAGGGTTCAGTAGGTGGTGTAGTCTATGGGTTGTTAGCTTAAAATGTTGAGTTAATTGTATAGTGGCCAAAACTTGTACAAGCATTTTAGCATTTTCACAGCTAAGATCCTCGAAGTGTTAAGTTTAAGTCCCCCAAAAGAGTGAAGTTGGCATTTTTGAGACTATGTTCTGTAACTAAATAAGGTAGTGCTTGATTAAATTGTGTTGCTGCCCGAGGGGGCTGATACATCAGTATACCTGAGAAGGTGATGGTGGGAGAGAGTTCAATTGAGAAGTGCAGGCTCTCACTCCCCAGGACATCAATGGGTAAGAAGTTCCCGTTCAACTCTTCTTTCAGGATTATGGCTACTCCCTGCCTCTTCTGATTTCTCAGTTGCACCCTGCAATTGAGTAGCCCTGAGGGAGGAACATCGCTAAATCTAGTATTGAGTCCTCTCTAAGCCAGGTATCTGTGAGAAACAGAGTCTCTGGTTTCTTATCTTCTAAGAAGATGATTTGTGTTTTTTAGTTCTGTAGCGGGTTGTGGGTTTATAGGAAATAGGATGGGAAGTATATAAATTATAATAAATTAATGATTATATTTTCTTTATTAGTATTTATTTAATTACGATTTTATAGGGTTAATTGTGGGAAGTAATTTAATATTTAGTAATTAATTGTTAATTAATATTAAATAAAGATGGTAATTGTGTAATTTTTTAAGTGCAGGTTGTGGGGTTTAAAGGGGTAAAGGGTGGGAAGTAATACATTTTTTATTAATTAATAATAATGTGTTAATTAGTATTAATCAATTAATTGAAGAATAAATATGGAAATTGTGTAATTAATTTTACGTGCAGGTTGTGGGGTTTATAGGGGTAATGGGTGGGAAGTAATTTATTTTTGATGAATTAATAATTAGTTGTTAGTTGTTAATTGATATTAATGAATTGATTTAAAATTAATTATGGAAATTGTGTAATTAATTTTAGGTGTGGGTTGTGGGATCTATAGGGGTAAAGGGTGGGAAGTAATTTATTTGTAATTAATTAAAATTAAGTTGTTAATTAGTATTAATTAATTAATTAAAAATTAAATATGGAGCTTGTGTAATCAATTTTAGGTTGTGGGGTTTATAGGGGTAATGGGTGGGAAGTAATTTATTTTTGATTAATTAATTCAGGTAATTGTTTATATTTTTTGTGTGTGTGTTTTACTTTTAAAGCAGTAAAAGCAATATGACTTATTTTATAATTAGTTGTTAAATACAATTAGTTTTTTAATTGATACTGAGGGCCCCATTAGCATGGCGGGCGGCCCAGCGGGAGCGATCCGTCCACCATCCTCGCAACAAAGACCTCCTTCCATATTACAATGGCAGGGGGGTCCGCGGTGAATGGAAAGACCGTCCGTTGCTTTTCCGCCCGGTTGACAAGTCGACCGGGCAGAAAAGGGTTCAATATAGTGGCGGTGTCTGTTTGACATCACCAGCCAAATTAGAATGTGTAATGGGACATGCCTTTGGGCATGTGAAGTCTGCCTATGGGGACCTGTTGCAGGCCCCCAGGGTCTCCGGGGGGTGGAGGGTGCTCATGGGGGGTACCTATGGTACCCCCTGCAATTCAATGCACAACATGGCAGGCCCCGCACGGTCACTGCCATGTTGTGCATGGAAGTGCACGACATGCCTTCCTGGCATTGTGGCGGGCGGTGCTGAGTGCACCGCAAGCCGCAATGTCAGGAATGCAGGATGTGCCCACCAGTGTGGCAGGTGCATCCTAATCTCTGCAACAGGACCCCCGCATCTATGGCGGGCGGTCCCATTCCACGGCCGCCATCCTAATGACCCCCTTAGTTTTAATTACATGTGTAATTAATTTTTTTACAGTTTACTTTTAGCTGTTGGTTGTGGGGGTTATAGAGGTAAAGTGTGGGAAGTTTACTAATTTTTATGAGTTTAAATTTGTTTTTTAATTAATAATATTTCTTTATTTGGTAATTAATTATGGTAATTATGTAGATCAAATAAAGATTTTAAATGAAATTGAATGTTAATTATGTAAGTAAGTTTTTTAAAATTTAGATGTGTGTTGTGAATTGTGTAGTGTTATAGAGTAGGAAATAAAAAAGTATATTCATGTAATAATTAATGTTTTTGTTTGAAAACAATTTCTAATTAAAAATATTTGTTTGTAAATTATGTATTATTTAATATAATGTTTGTAGATATTTGTCATATGCATTTAACATTATATGTTTTTTTTTTAATTTGTAATATTAAATATATTTGTATTTTAATTTTTAACATATTTCAATTTTTGTTTATTTATTTTGTTTTTTAAATATTTTTGTTGTTAATATTTTGTTTGTTTTTAATTTTGAACTGACTTGAGTGTGAATATTAATTGTTGCCCCTCCTCAATCCAACACTTTCCTTACTGTTGCACTGATTGGAGTGGGAATAGTGAATTTTACCCTGCCACAATCCAACACTTTTCCTACTGTTGCACTCACTGGAGTGGGAATAGTGATTCTTACCCCTCCACTATCCAACACTTTCCCTTCTGTTATAATTATTGGAGTGGGAATAGTACATTTTATCCTTCCGCAATCCAACAATTTCTCTACTGTTGCACTGACTGGAGTGAGAATAGCAATTTTTACCCCACCGCTATTCAACGCTTTCCCTAGTGTTGCACTCTTGTAGTGGTAATAGCAATTTTTACCCCTTCCCCTATACAACACATTCCCTATTGTTGTGCTCATTAAGGATTTTTCTTTCTCAATTTTTGGCACACCACCTCTGGGTGCTGTAGGGCTGATTTTAGGTATTTACGCTGCCTGTGGGTAGTGTACCCTCAAATGGTATAACAGAAACTTCCTCAAAGCCCTTCACCAGCAAAGCTGCTCCCTTTTTATCATGATCTTTGTTGGCTAGCCACCTGAGCTGGAATGTGGTAATGGGGCAGTCGTCTAAGCGGTAACTGCTCCCTTCTTTTCGTCCCTGTAGTGACCGAGGTATTTTCAATGATTGGGTCGGTTATGACCGTTGCCCACCACCATCTCAGCATATTTTAGCCTAATATAGTGATATTTAGGCTTGTTTCTGACTTTACCTTGTTTTATGGCTGTGCTGACTATTGCCTTTGACATGCTTTCATGTTATCTTGCTTTGCCATTCATATTCATCACATAGACATAGTGATGGGTGGACCTGAAGCTTCAAAGAAGGGTTTGATTATGTCTCTTTCTGTTTCTGACTTCATCTTGCTTAATCAAACAAAAGGAATTTGGCCCGAAGGAACAAGAGTCAGGCAGAGCTACTTAATTATTGAAAAATACACAATGCGCCAGACTCTCTACTACTTTTGAGCATCTATACCTTTAGCTCATAAGTCAAACACATTTATTTATATGTGTACCTCTATTTTATTTGTACTTATTGAAAAATTACTTTCTTATCAAGTTTTTGATGAATACAAGTGCAATTTGTGCAATGCATGAATCAAAAAAACATAGGTTTTAAATAAACATCTATGTCACTGTAAGAGCATATCCTTATTGATCATTTATTTCATGAAAATAGGAAAAGATCTCTTGTTCTTCTATGCTCTTTTGCCGACGCGTTTCGAATCTTAGATAATCGATATCTGGATTCTCATCAGGGCTTTCTGATTCTCTATGTACAGTGTGGAAAAATAAATAAAACATTTCTTTCATTATAAAAAAGTTTTGGAAAATGAATTCTTTCTCTAAACTGCTCCTACTCTCCTCCCATAACACTCTTTGTTTTACCTTGAGGGGTTATTCTCTCTCCCTCTGCTCTCTTTTGTGATGGAATACATCTCTTAAATTTGGAATTCTCTGTTGAAAAGACACAGAGAGTCACAAATAATGAAGTGTGTGGACGCTTCGTTTTGAACAAGTTTCTTTCAATTTTCAACCATTCCTGCTAGTGTTTCTAGTTGGAAATAAAGTTGTGTTTCCAACTGCCGTTTTTCATTTTACCGCTCCGTGGAGCACCACTTCTTTTTCTAAAGCGGAAAACAAATTTGTTTTAGATTTTACACTTCCTTCAAGCATTCGTGCCGTATTGAAATATTTAGGTCAAAGGCATACCTTTTAGTTTGTTCTATTTACGCAACCGTGATTGTATCCAAGTAGGACGCGACCAGCCGGTAGTCGTCTCTCTGAAACTATTAAATAAGCCTGCGATTAAACGCCGCACCTCGGCAACTTTGTTTCAAGTAGTCTAACTTTTTCATGCAAGTGCATACCTTAATTAATGCGGGGTCTTGCCTCTGCTCGCTTCTATTTTCTTCAGCAGGTATCGCAATCCCTACAACACAGATCGAGTGTTAGAACTCTCAGCGCCGCCACACCATGATCTATAAAACTGCCTGTGGCGTGTGGATTTAGGTTTATTTACAAGTCAAGTCAAGTCAAGTCATACAATTTGTATAGCGCACTACATACCCAGAGGGTTTCAAGGCGCTTAGGAAGGGGAGGAGGATTATTTGTCAAATATCCACGTTTTAAGCTGCTTTCTGAACGCTAGGTGGTTCTGGGTGAGGCGAAGGTAAGCGGGGAGTGAGTTCCATGTTTTAGCAGCCAGGTATGAAAAGGATCTGCCTCCCATGGTGGTCTTGTTGATGCGAGGTACAGTGGCGAGGGCTTGGCTGGAAGAACGTAGTTGGCGGGAGGGGGTGTAGAAGGACAGTCGAGAGTTGAGGCAATCTGGTCCGATGTCGTAGAGTGATTTGTGTGCGTGGGTAAGCAGTCGGAAAGTGATCCTCTTATTGACGGGTAGCCAGTGGAGGTCTTTAAGGTGACCAGAGATGTGTTCGTTGCGTGGGATGTCTAATATGAGCCTGGCTGAGGCGTTTTGGATTCGTTGGAGTTTCTTCTGGAGTTTAGCGGTGGTACCTGCGTAGAGGGTGTTTCCGTAGTCCAGTCGGCTCGTGACCAGAGCGTGGGTGACTGTTTTCCTTGTTTCGGAGGGGATCCAGCGGAATGTTTTTCTGAGCATGCGAAGAATGTTGAAGCAGGAAGAGGATACGGCGCTGACTTGTCTGTTCATTGAGAGTGAAGAGTCCAGGATGACGCCAAGGTTCCGTGCGTGGTCTGTCGGGATGGGTGCTTTTCCGAGGGCTTCCGGCCACCAGGAGTCGTCCCAAGCAGAGGGGGATGTACCGATTTCTTTCACCTTATTCTTCACTACAGAGCTCCATTCCCTCGCGCCCGTCTCTTTCCGATAGCAGCCATATTGTAAGAGGAAGTTAAGTATAACACTTAAATCGCATCGCTTCCTCTGTTCTGAAAAGGTTGCACAGCATTATGGGGCATGTAGTTAAGTTGAAGCCACCAAATTGAAGTAAAGCAAATTACCTTCATGTTTAGCATAAAAAGGTTTAAATCATGATATTGAAAACGCGTTGTTTGTCAGACAACTCTTACTGATTTTTAACAGATGTTTACTCATATTCTAGTGATTTCCGACATGCTGTTTAATCCGGTCAGAGCGCTATTAAATTTTAGAATTAAGTAAGCCTCCTTCTGTAGAAGTGTCTTTTCGACATCTAATGGCCATTTAGCTGCAATAATAATGGTCAAAACCGTCCATTTAAACTCGTTTTCGGCATGTTCTTTTTAAATAAAATGTTCAACCATTGGGGCAGTCAATACTTTCTTTTTAAGTCTCGATCTGTGTTGTGTGATGCGCGCATTAACTTGCTGGTTAGTCTTCCCTATATATAGCTTTTTGCAGGGACATAGTATTGCGTAAATCACATTTTTGGTCCTACAGTTTGTGAACCCAGAGTGTTTCCAAACAGTGCCCTGATGGTTAAATTCCGTACCCTCAATTGTGTTTGTACAAGCCACGCAATTACCACATTTGCAATGGACCTCCACGGGTTTCAGGTTCCATTGGGACAGCAGATCACTTTGCGGTTTTGGTATTGAAACATCTGCCCTTACTATTTGTTGGCCTATTCTTGGATTCTTTTTCATCGCGAATATTGGTTTTTGAAACGGACATTCAAGGTTCTCAAGGAGATGCCAGTTCCTTAATACTATCTGTTTGAACTTGTTCGTGTCAGGTCCAAAGGTTGTGACACAGACAAGTTTATCTAGTTCTTTTTTCTCTTTTACTTGTAGCAGGGTCTCTCTAGGTGTGAATTTAGCTCTCTACAGAAAGTGTTTCAACAATTTTTTGGGGTACCCCCTTTGGTTAATTTCTTTGCAAAATTCTGTAGCATGATATTCAAAATCATTCATCTCCGTGCAATTCCTCCTTATCCTAAGTAGTTGCCCATATGGGAGGTTCTCCTTCAAACTTCTGGGTTGGGCGCTTTTATGATGTAAAATCGTGTTCTTATCAGTCTTTTTCTTGTAAAGAGATGTTTTAGAAAGGTTATCTGCACAAGTTATTTTGACATCTGGGAGCGTCTTTTTCGTTTTACTCCATTGTATTGAGAACTTAATGTCCTCATGTCTGTGGTTTAACCACTCATGGAATTCCATTAACTCTATCTGGCTCCCCTGCCACAGGAGCCAGATATCGTCAATGTAATGAACCCATTGTTTGATGTTATTTTGGAAAGGATTATTTTTTTCAACAAATTTCTCCTCATACTGTGCCATGAAGAGGACTGCCATCTCAGGAGCATAAGGACATCCCATGGCAGTCCCCTTCACCTGTACAAAGAATTGATCATCAAATTTGAAATAATTCATTTTCAAAGCTATTTCCGCCAGTTTTAAAATAAATGAAGTCGGAACCCTGTGTGGTCTTTCTCTTCTTACTAGATACAGCTCCATGACCTCTAGCGCTTCCTCTTGAGGGATATGTGTGTATAACCATGTCACATCTAATGTGACCATCAGTTGTATGTCTTCATCAAAGGGCATTCCTTCCACTCTATTAAGAAAATCTGTTGTATCTCTTAGGTATGAATGTACCTCCTTCAAAAATGGCTTTAGAAAAAAGTCCACATACTTTGAGATGGGCTCTAGTATAGAGTCGCACCCGAGACAATTGGTCTTCCCGGGGGCGACTCTAAACTCTGGTGAATCTTGGGCAAAAAATATAGAATCGGGGTTCGCGAAAATTTATTAACCAAAAACTCGTGCTCTTTTGGACCCAAGAACCCTTCATCTACGCCCACTTGTAATATTCCCTATATTGAATTCTGAATTGACTGCACCGGATCATATTTGACATGTCGGTACCATGTTGTATTGTTCACCTCGTTCCTACCTTCACTAAGGTACATGTCACGTGGCCAAATCACCACCGCCCCACCTTTATCTGCCTGTTTGATTATAACAGATGTATCTGCTTTAAGGCTCTGAATTGCTGATTGTTGTCTATTACTAATATTCTTTTGAACGTATGTTTTCGATTTCTCAAGTTTACTAATTGATGACAACAATTTTTGTTCAAATGTAATTATTTGTTTTGGAATATTTTGCATTGGACAAATTTTGATTTATTTCTAAAGCCAGTCACCTCTCGATCTATATAGGGATCTTTATTGGCAAAAAAGGCCTTTAATCTGATCTTCCGACAGAACTCTATTGCTTCCAATTTGAGTTTTGTATAATCTGTTTATTTACAGGGTACAAATTTCATTCCGAGATTCAAAAGGGATTCTTCATCCTCAGTCAGTTTCTTACTAGATAAATTGATTACAGAGGATTGTTTTATGAATTGTAAAACCGGTTCCTGGTCTGCATCTCCAATGGTTGTTTGAACCGAGTTTTTTGTGGCTGGCCCTTGTCTAAAAAAGATACTTGTTTTTTGGCGTTATTGCCTCTTGTATCTGACCCAGAGGAATCTGAAGATGTATCAGAGAAAGACAGAAAGCGATTTTTTGATCTCCCCTGATAGCCAGTAAGGGCTTTCCGAGATTCCAGCTGCGTGCAATAATCCTCCTTCAAAAAGGGGTACACTATTTCAATATTGGATGATTTTGAATCCTTCTCAAATTTCACAGTCTTAATATTAATTGTGGTGTCCTTAAAAACCTGAATGTCCTTCTCAATTTTATCCAATAAGGCCTTTGCCTCTGTAACCGTTTGGTTCTCACAAATAGCTTTTGTGAGTTCCTCCAATTCTTCTATTTCTTTTTTACAAATTCTTTGTGCAGTCTCTATCGTGTGGACCATAAGGTCCCGGCTGCACTTTGTATTAATAAAACTGAAACCCTTTTTGTATTCTGCGTCTTCTTTAAATATCACCGGTATGTTTTTCACTTGTAGTCCCCACGGGATAGTTCCTGCCTTCAGATGTTGGAATAGAAAGAACCCATGTAGCTCTGTTCTAATGTGTTTCTTATGAAGACGTATTAATTTCTCTGCCTCATTCTGCTGTTTAGCAGATGAACTGAGTGAGATTGTAGAAAAGGGGGCAGAAGCAATTAGATCCTGAATGTGACTTTCTGTGAACGATAAAGTTTCCTTCTCAGACATTTGGAGGAAGGATCTTGTCCTACCTCCAAAACATTCTTTAGTTTTAATTAAGACACACAAAGTAGGTTTTTCCAACTAGTTACAAACTCAAACAGGTAAACACCTGTTCTGCAATTTATCAAACAAAAGGAGTTTGGCCCTACTTGGATACAATCACGGTTGCCTAAATAGAACAAACTAAAAGGTATGCCTTTGACTTAAATATTGCAATACGGCACGAATGCTTGAAGGAAGTGTAAAATCTAAAACGAATCTGTTTTCTGCTTTAGAAAAAGACGTGGGGCCCCAAGGAGCGGTAAAACGAAAAACAGCAGTTAGAAACACGACTTTATTTCCAACTAGAGACCCTAGCAGGTATGGTTGAAAATTGAAAGAAACCTGTTTAAAACGAAGCGTCCACACACTTCATTATTTGTGACTCTCTGTGTCTTTTCAACAGAGAATTCCAAATTGAAGAGATTTATTCCATCAAAAAAGAGAGCAGAGGGAGAGAGAATAACCCCTCAAGGTAAAACAAAGAGTGTTATCGGAGGAGAGTAGGAGCTGTTTAGAGAAAGAATTCATTTTCCAAAACTTTTTCATAATAAAACATTTTTTATTTATTTTTCCACACTATGTATAGAGAACCAGAAAGCCCTGATGAGAATCCAGATATCGATTATCTAAGATTCGAAACGCGTCGGCAAAAGAGCATAGAAGAAAAAGAGATCTTTTCCTATTTTCATGAAATAAATGTTCAATGAGGATATGCTCTTACAGTGACATAGATGTGTATTTGAAATCTATGTTTTTTGATTCATGCATTGCACAAATTGCACTTGCATTCATCAAAAATGTGTTGTATAGTATTTGTATATAACTGTATGTATAGTGTTGGAGTATGCACAATAGGCTGAATGTAAATGAATGTAAATGTAATTGTAATATATGTAAATTTGCACTAATTTTCCTTTTCACTACTTCCCCAAAAAAACTTGATAAGAAAGTAATTTTTCAAAAAGTACAAATAAAATAAAGGTACAAACATAAATAAATGTGTTTGTCTGGCGCATTGTGTATTTTTCAATTCATCTTGCTTAATGGCAGGGCTTGCCTATTGGCTTTGGCATGATCTTCTGCCTTCTTGCATACTAATTTTGCTCTTTTGCGGGAATAGAGGCCTATGCTTGAGTAACTCCATGTTCTAAACTGTCGCCATCTTCTGAGCCTCTTTAGGTGAGAGGTGATGTTTTAATTCCTACTTGTTATTCACTCTTCCTAAACCAGAGAGGACCGGTTCTTGTTGGAGGAATGTGCTCACTTTATGCCCAAGTCATAACAGACGCTTGGCCAGCCAATGGTGTGTCCTTGGCATGGAGTGGTACAGGAATCTGATGGGAAAGGAGGCGAGGCTTGCTAGAAGCTTCGACTAACGCTTCCATTTTCTATTAAAGGGAGTGTCTGAGCTCTGATCTCTGGTAGTTCATCACAGTACAGACGTGTAGCTGTGACAGTGCAGCAGAGAATCCTGTTTTGGCTGAAGAAACAGACTCCCCTCTAGTGAAGTGAAAATGGGACTTCCACTAATCTCTAATTTTCCTACTGTTCTTGCTTACTATCTCTTTCTGTTTTCAGGTTCCATACATTTAAATACATATATTTCTACATATATGTTTGCCTTGATTGTGTTTCAATCATTCTATTGATATGTTAGAGTCTGCTATGATAGATGTATTTGGCTTACCGTGTGGTGTTATTATAATCTTCTGGATATATATATATAAAAACGAAAATATGTCTGTTTGTCCTTTATGCATTACTACACCATTCATCCGATCGCCATGAAACTTTGGGAAGTTGTTGAGTACACTCCCGCGAAGGTTTCTGGCAAAAAAAATATATATATATATTGTTAAAAGATGTTGAGTACACTCCTGCGAAGGTTTCTGGCAATAAATAAATAAATAAATAAATAAATAAATATTTTGTTAAATATTGCCCCCCCGGCCCCCCAGGGCCCTCATAATCTTTCCTATACTGAACGTTTACACTTTACGGTGCGACTCGCTTTTGCAATGACCATCTAGAAAGCACAAGGACAATCGCTGCAAGTGTGTGGACTAGATTTGGAGAATCCGTGCTTCTCACATGGACAACTGTATGTGGCCAGCTCACACGTCGGAAAACCTTCTGATTCATTCGTGTACGCACCAGACGGAAAAACAAAAAATATTGTGTATCCACAAGCACTCGAATAAATAAACAGAATTAAAACAACACTTTAAAATGTTTTCCATATTACAATGAATAAGTCACAATAAAAATGACACAATGTAGATTGAAAGTTATAACAAGTTTCCTTAAATTTCCTTTCTTCTGAGATCACAGCAACGCACGATGGGTAAGCTAGTGTACTAATAAATATATACGAAATATACTGATTCGCCTTTTCCTTGTAGCAGGAGGTGTGGACTCTTCTTGGCCAAATGCTTATGTTGTAGAAGGATGGGTCAATTCCCTTCTAGCAGGTAATTGTGTTATAGGAAGTTGTTCTACTCCTGGCAAGTGATGTGCAAATTCTAAGTATTCTATCCAATACATTGCTAGGAGGAGTATGCGCTGTGTACCCTCTCGGATGGGGAGGTGTTGTGATTTGCTGCGAACCCTCTCAGATGGGGAGGTGTTGTGACTTGTTGTTATTTGCGAGCTCCTCGGCAATGGTCTTATATCTTTAGTTTGTTGTTGTTAGTGTTTATTCCTTTCTTAGGTACTGAAAAAACGACAAATCAAACTAGGCAACAAGAAGGCTTCCTGGTTCAACGACGATCTTAAGAAATCTAAGAAACTCTGTCGCTCCCTTGAGAAGGCCTGGAAAAAAGACCCAACCACCAGCACCAAGGACGCCTTCAAAAACGCCACCCGCATACACCACCAACTGATCCGGAATGCCAAGAAAGCCGCTTTCAAGGACCGACTAGATAACAACGCCCACAACAGCAAAGAATTATTCAACATCGTCAAGGAATTTACCAACCCCTCTGCCAACTCCAACGACATCACCCCCTCTCAAGCCCTCTGCGACTCCCTAGCCGTATTCTTCCGCAACAAAATTGCAGACATCCACAACAGCTTCGACAACCAACCCAAAGACCAACCCACCCTACCCCCCCAGCCCCCCCTGAACATCCTCAATGACTGGAAGCCAATCTCCAATGAGGACATCATCCGTCTGATGAACTCCATCCACTCAGGATCCCCCACAGACCCATGCCCTCACCACATCTTTAATAAAGCAGACTCCATCATAGCACCACACCTCCGAGACGTCATCAATTGCTCCTTCAACTCCGCAACCTTCCCGGAAAGCTGGAAACATGCCGAACTCAGTGCCCTCCTGAAAAAACCCACAGCTGACCCCACCGAACTCAAAAACTACCGCCCTATCTCACTCCTTCCTTTCCCGGCCAAAGTCATCGCGAAAGCGGTCAACAACCAGCTCGCCGCATTCCTCGAAACCAACAAATCCCTCGACTCCTCACAATCCGGCTTCCGAGCCAAGCACAGCACTGAAACCGCCCTCATCGCAGCAACAGACGATATTCGAACTCTACTGGACAATGGAGACACAGTCGCCCTCATCCTCCTCGACCTCTCCGCAGCCTTCGACACGGTCTGTCATAGCACCCTTTTACAACGCCTCAGAAACGTCGGAATCCAAGGAAAAGCACTGGAATGGATCACCTCGTTCCTCACCGGAAGAACCCAGAGAGTCCGCCTTCCACCATTCAAGTCAGAGGCCACTGAAGTCATCTGCGGCATACCTCAAGGATCTTCACTCAGCCCCACCCTCTTCAACGTATACATGAGCCCCCTCGCGGTCATCGCACGCCAACACAACCTCAACATCATCTCCTACGCTGACGACACTCAACTGATCCTATCACTCACCAGAGACCCTAACACTGCCAAAACCAACCTGCATGAAGGAATGAAAGAAGTAGCAGAATGGATGAAGCACAGCCGTCTGAAACTGAACTCAGACAAAACAGAAGTCCTCATCCTAGGCACCTCCCCCTCCGCCTGGGACGACTCTTGGTGGCCAGAGGCCCTTGGAAAAGCACCCATCCCGACGGACCACGCACGGAACCTGGGCGTCATCCTGGATTCCTCACTCTCGATGAACAGACAAGTCAACGCCGTTTCTTCATCTTGCTTCAACATCCTTCGCATGCTCAAAAAAACATTTCGCTGGATCCCCACCGAAACTAGAAAAACAGTCACCCACGCCCTGGTCACGAGCCGACTGGACTACGGAAACACTCTCTACGCCGGTACCACCGCTAAACTCCAGAAAAAACTCCAACGCATCCAGAACGCTTCAGCCAGGCTCATATTAGACATCCAGCGTAAAGAACAAATCTCTGCTCACCTGAAAAACCTCCACTGGCTCCCCGTCAATAAGAGGATTACCTTCCGGCTCCTTACCCACGCACACAAAGCACTCTACGAAACCGGACCTGAATGCCTCAACACACGACTGTCCTTCTACACCCCCTCCCGCCAGCTACGTTCCTCCAACCAAGCCCTTGCCACTGTACCTCGCATCAACAAAACCACCATGGGAGGTAGATCCTTCTCCTACCTGGCAGCTAAAACCTGGAACTCACTTCCCACTCACCTTCGCCTTACTCAGAACCACCTAGCATTCAGAAAGCAACTTAAAACGTGGATATTTGACAAATAATTCCCCATCCTCCTTCAAGCGCCTTGAGACCCTCTGGGTATGTAGCGCGCTATATAAATTTATTGACTTGACTTGACTTGACTTGAAATGTGCTGTCTTTCTGGATCCTGAGAAAGGATGTGGTAAGTAATGGCCTTGTGACTGACAGAAGCACCAAAATATACGGAAAAGCAGGTCATTACAGTCCCCCAACACCCAATGTTCATGTATCACTGCCTTTTCTTTTTCTCTTTCTTGTCCCCTCACTGCTCCTTCTTGTATCTGTACACTGCTGCTCGGTGTCCCCCCCACTAATGAAGCATATGTGCTGGAATTTGCAAGAGGCCCCCCATGTGCACTCATTAGAATCGTACTTCCAGCAGATGGCCGCCAGCCAGCTGGTGGATCGCGGTTTCCTGCTACTGTGCATTTTGAGTCAATGAAATGACCTGTCCTTCTCTTTGTAATGATCCCTGAAAGGGCTGCTCACTCTTCCCTATGAAAGTTATGACCTCCGTTGCTACCATCATTTTGTAAATGAAGCCGGAAGCATCCTCCTTATTCCATTCCGTTTCAGGGTATGTCTGAATTTTTATTGTAAAGCCCTTGTCATATTTCAGCCAATGAATCCCCCGGGAATTGCCTAATTACCCTGTGAATATTGGTTTCATACAGCCAGAGGTCTGCTGCACTGTGTGGAAATTTTTCAACTATAATGCAGGCCATGATTCTAAATGCATCTAACCAGTTATCAAAATTCCTTTATTTCTCTCCCTTCTCCTTTCCCTCCTATCGTCCTCTTTTCCTTATCACACACCAATGTATCTTTCTTCCATATTCTTTCTTTTACCACTAAGGGTATAAGGCTTGCCAGCCCGGTGGCCCTCGTGGTGAGCGATGTGGGCCTGGTGATGGCCTAGTGTATGTAACTGGTGATTGGCCTGATCTCTCTGGGTCGTTAACTCTGCCTGTGCTGCCCCAAGTTTCTATGGTGGACCCCGTTCCCCCATTTATCTCCTGCATAACCTGGCTACCTACCCGCCTGGGGTCAGCTGTTTCTGTCTGTTAGCCCTGCAAGCGCTCCTGCTGAGAACCGCCTTGGTCCACTAGGTGCCATGGTAGCCCTGATACCCCCCTTGAGGTAGGGTGCCCACTGTGCTCAGTTCCTGTGTGCCCAAGCCATTGAGCAACAAAGGTGTGAATGATTTCAAGCATTCCTGGACTATTGCGCCAAATTGCTCACCACTTGTTGCTGTGCTACTGGTCTCTCTGCTGAGCCCTGCTGTTGCCGGTATTGCTATAGGTGGCAGGGCATCCCTCCTACATCCTTTCTTGGCTGCTGCCACTGTCCTCAGGTGGCTGGTTACTTGATATTTTTCTGGCATTCGGGTCCAGATGTGACTACAGCAAGCTGGTCCTGTGCACCTCTGATGCTGCCCTGATCTGCCGCAATAATTCTCCCAACTCTCTTGGTTGTTCCCCTCTTTTCCAGTTCACCATCCTGTGTGCCCCTCTGTTTCCTTCTGCTCCATTTCTTTTTTTTTTCAGCGGGGTGCTGCCACCGTCCTTATGCCCCAAAACTTAGTTAACTGCAGTGTCTCCGCAATCTGGCGATTATTTCCACACTCTTTAGGCTAATTAGAGGCCTGCCGTAGCACGGGTGGCTACCTGCAGCAGGTCCTTGGACAAATTGCTTGTGGTAGAGTGCTAAATATGGATTTGGACCACACATAGGGGAATAACCACTCTCAAAGGTTATGGGTCTTGAATAGAAGCATTCCCAACTAAAAGACCCCTGTGTCCTTGAAGCCCAGTAGCTTAATGGGTCAGTTACACCGTGAACGGCAAACAAACTTGTCAGTAATGGTACGGCCTCGCCCCTCCACTTCCGCTCTTGCAGCACGGCTGTTCGGGAGCTGAACTGCCGCTCGATCCAGCAGGGAAGGAGGAAGGGACAGTGAAGACCACAGGTGAGCTGCATAATGCTGCAAGTCCACTGCAGTCTGCAAGCAACTCACCGCTGTTGGACCAGACCTCTGACCAGGCCAGGGATCCTCTGCCTGGGTGGGGGTCAGCAACACGCTCTTTGTGCAGAGCTCAACTCAGTCACAGCGGCAGAGGCACACCTCACCTCTTTGTGGCACCACCCGCTCAACTGACTCCACAATATCAACAATTTGCCATCGAGTGCTCTGCACTGTGCCGCACGGGGGCCCTGGATGCCCACCCATCAGCTGCTCCACTACACAACTGTCCTAAAGGCGGTTCTAGTGGAGAGTGGGAGCTCGTACGGCATCTACGTTGCCCCAGGTGATCCTTCATTGCCCCGCTTTTGGGGACGCCTCAGCTCATTCCTGCCCGACTGCTGGTCAATGCCTTGCCTCCAACCGCCAGTTCACTCGAAAATACGGCTCCGTCGCTCCCCAGCTCCACAAAGAAAAATAATGAGCTGCAGTGTGGGGAGGTACACTTTAAACCTCCCCCCAAAATGTTCCCGCCAGTAAAGGCGGTTGCTCCTCATAGGGGGGTTTGAAAATCACCTGGCTCCCACATAGGCAAGGTGACTCAGCGCCTCTCTGGCACACATTTTGGCACAAGAGGGGTTGGCCCCTCTCACTTCGGGGCACTTCTTATTGGCCCAAACTAGATCCTTCTGCTGCTATAGCGTCAGTTATGGTGCCGGCCCTCAAGGCCCCCTTCAAGGGCGGCCTCAGCAACAATCATTGAGTAGAATGTACATTTCGAGCACGTTTGCGCGTGAGTTCCTAGGTTGTCCAATATTGATTTTCTCTTTCTTTTGAGAACAAAGTTATTGGGCGAGTGGTGGATAAAGCGCACTTCATTATCCTCGCCATGATTAGGAGGCTGGCCAAATCCCGGCCATGACCGGCGGACTCTCATATATACCGTGATTGTGATACATGTTGTCGGACTCAATTGTGTACATATCCACGGTGCTTTGCATTGGTATCAGTATGTAATCTTGCTCTGCAATTTTGTTTAATAAAGGTTTTTGAAAACTTAAAAAAAACTGTTTCTGTTCCTTTTTAGGTCACGTAAAATTAAAGAGACACAACATGTATATTTTCTTATTTTGCCAGGTCTTTCACACCACCTCCTTGCTCACTCACCCCGCCGCTATTGCACACAGTACCTTTGTAATGCACTTCTACCGCTGGTTTCAGCTACTAAAATTTTACAGCACTGAACACGAGCTGCAACAGCGAGGGTGGAAAACGCAGTCAGGCCAACTTTTGTTTGAAAAAAGTCCATATTGAAGGAAGCTTTGATCTTGTAATATCTAATTTTACATCAAAGGATGACTATAAAATGCTACCTGTGTGTATAAAGATAAATCATTAACTGCAGGTAATAAAAATATGTTTTGTAGTAAAAGTGTGCAGCCACATCTGCATATAATATATGCCTTTATGAATACTATTTGCATCCAAGTAAGCATTACTCCTAAAGAAAACTCAGTAAAGCATATACACATAGGAGTACATTTTCGAAAAATGACAGCTCAAACATGGCTTCTTCCGTGTTCGACCATCCACAAGCCTTAAGTTTACAGCGTTACACCTTTGTGTGATTTTATGCATTGACCAAATTGTCCATCTGCAAGTTATAATTTATCGCATAATTTCCAGTTCCTGATTGTTACAGTTGTTGTTTCTGGCTGGAACGGTGTTTGTGTGACACTCCACTCACTTTGAGCCTAAGGAACCGAAGCTTGTTAGGATGGCGGGGATCACTAGGACAACACAGGTAAGTCTCACACACTGGTTGCATGCATTCTTCCTCTCCAGCACACCAGTCTTTTGAGTCAGCCTTCCATGTCGCCTAACCCCACACTTGTTGTGCCTGTCTCTCACTCATTCTCAATTGCTTCATTGCTTCTCAATTTGAAATGAACCATGACTGTAAGTCCCAGAAAGTATGGTTTTAATAATAAACAAGCAAGACCAAAGCGCGTGCTGCATTGCTCTGCTGACCCACAGTGGGTGTGGTTATAGATAAAAACAACTGTAGGCAGGAACGAGCTCCTGAGCAGCGTGAGCATGGGAGTTAACTGGTGAAACAAGCTCAATCCCACCTTAAAAATAAGCCCAAACCAAACTATCCAACCAAAAAATGCCCAACTGTTGACGAACATCTGAAATTGCAAAAAGTCTAAATAAACCTAAATAAAATAGAAGCAACAGAGCGGGAGGCACAGCAGGGGAGGTCGCAGTAAGGTATCTGTGGCATTAAAAGGGAATGGGCGTAAGAATGCTATATTTAAGCGTAAGCACGTAGGGAGCTGAAGTAAAACACAGCCAAACAGTAACAGAGCAGGGCTCCCAGCAAAAAATAGTCCCACAAAGAACACATAAAGAACCATAGTGGAATGAGACAGTACTAAGTCCCTGCTCTGTGGGAGGAACCGAAGAGAGAAAGGAGGCACAAAAAAGGCAGGACTGACCACTGGCATGCAGGGATTTTTGAAGGACACTGACATAGACAAATGAAAAGCAATGTCAAGAGAGGAGATGGACTTGATGCCCACAGGCTGATTACAGCAGGTCTCAAAGAGACAGCTACGCTGTCTAACTCGACCTAAACACGGCCCCTGCTTTCGACCACAACACGCAAAACAGTAAAAAGTCTATCCATTTTTCAAGTAACAATTAAAAAATAGCAGCAAAGTAGATAAAGTGCAAGACGTTTGTCAGTGCACCTGTGAAGTCGGCACACCTGCGACCCAGTGTGTGTTTAATAGCAGGGCTGGACCTGACAACTAGAGCCCTGACAAAGATGGCAACTCTAGTTGTTTTTACAGCGAAGCAGAAGGGCCACTGAACTCGGCCAAGTCCCTGAGAGAAAATAAAAATGCCCCTACCCTCCTCCCCAATAAACCCAAAAAACAGTAAAAATTCAGTCTATTTTTCAAGTAGTGATTAAAGAGTAGTAGCGAAGTAAGTAAAAATGTAAGAGGTGAGCTTGTCTCTGTACCTGTGAAGTCTGCACATCTGAGCCCAGGTGTACGTTTAATAGCTGGGGTTGTCCTGAGAACTAGAACTCTGCCAAAGATGTCAGCAAAGCAGGAAGTGTCATAGTATATAATGCACTTATAATATGGCAGACGGGATATCCATTACGTTTGTTATGGATTAAAACATTCACCAAACTTGAAATCAGGCATTTGGTTTAGCATCTTTTAAGTGTCCCTCCTCAAATTGCTACCTCATTGTATGCTTCAGTATATATGATTTTTGGGAAGTATTGAGATTTGCCACTTCACAATTACAATTCATGCTGCAGGCAAACATGTTCTCGTAAGTGTGGAAAAATCACTAGAAAGGGCAAAAGTAGGAAGCTGCAAAAGTGAGACAGTGTCTGGTAGTGGCCTAAAGAGGCCTGAGGTGTGTTGAAGTCTACACAGCAGCTTTGTTATTTGGAGCGCTGACATTTAATTGCACCATGGCTGCTTCTGAGCAGAGATTGGACACCGGCACCAATTCATTTTCAAACTAAGCACTGCATTGTTGCTTTGGAATAAAGCACATGCCATAGGCAGAAGAAACAAAGGCAGTATTATGGCCAGTATCTGGGTAGCTAGCACAGTCTTCTGTGCTACAATATGGTTTCGTCCTTAGTGAGGATCCTACAGCTCTGGGCAGGAACTCAACAGCAGGCTGGTGGTCCCAGCAAAGATTAGTGACATTCAATCAATAAGCAGATGCACTCACTGGTAGACTCACTGTCTGCTTCTACCATAAAAAGGATAACTAAGAAAACAAGGAACCATTTCCCTAAAAACAATTGGGACTCACTTTTAGAGACACAACCAAAGGGACAAAAGAACAGACTTATATGTGTAACTACATTCTCACCTAAGTCCAATCAAATTGCTAGAATCATCAGGAAACACTGGAACACCATTTGTAGTACTAGTAATAATGTGGCTTTACCCTTATTCTTTTACAAAAGAGGTAAAAAAATCAAGGATAGACTAGTACACACCAAAAAAATAGGAATATTCACATGGTAACAGAACATTGTGTTAGGAACTCACGAAACTCACAAAAGCATCAAGTGTGTATCATTTGTCGCCATCCTTTTGGTGTGTTTATGAATCATGTCTCTGTCCCTGATTACTTGTGATTTTATGACCTTTTATGTGCCTTGAGGTCATGTCTTGCTAGTTCATGTGTAGTTCTTTCTTGTATAATCAGGACTAAGTGTGTTCTTTGTTTTCTTGAGTTTTACCAATGCTTGTTTAAGCATTTACACAACACTTGTTGAATACCAGGGGAAACGTCCAGTAAAGCACTAATGAAATGCTTAAGTAACGTAACAGCCAACACCCAGCTGCTGTGTATAAATAGCCACACCCAACACAGCTCAAGTGCTTGGCTTTTTGTTCCTAGTGAAACAAAAACAATGTTGGCCCCCAGGATAATTTTCTCTCACTACTTCTGAGAATACAAACAAGGGAAGAAAACCTATTGTTTGTATGGGTTATTTTATTTAGACCCTTTTAGCAATTTTTTTTATTAAATCATTTTGAAAGGCATTTTAAGGTTGAGAAAAAACACTACTTACAAACATTTACACTATTTACATCTATCATACATACAGTTCTATACACAAGACAATACCTATATATACAAATGAATCCACAGTTATAAGCAAGCTTCTTTTACAAAAGAAAAACAACAATTTTGTTCACACAAATAATCAATCTTTGTGAAATTTCAACTTATTAGAAAGCCCAACCAGGGTCAAAACAACAGGAAAAGGCAACAGAAAGATCACTTTAAACTCGGCAATCAGTTAAAGTTGACAAGTAACTGTTAACTTTGCTCAATCAAAGGTGCCTATTCGCCGTTATGTCGACGCGTTTCAAATCTGGAAGAAATCTCAGATTCTCTTCAGGGCTCTGTCAGTGTGGCATTCTACAAAAATAAAGGAAGCTTGTTTTAGCCACTATTTACAAGGATTAAAGACCTCCCCCAAAATAGGGCAAGAAGTCGCAGGATTTTACCTTTTCATATGGATAACGCGGTCCCGCGGTCCAATCATTCAAATAGAAAGGGGCTTTTTATTATGCAGAAGTTCTGTTAAAAAGATTATGTGAAAGGGATTTAGTACCAGGCCACTCAGAGACGTGCAGGTAATCGGTTCCACAATTTCAAAGCACACAATCCGTACCTTAGACTGTAAAAGACGGGGGCGCCACTAATTATTTTCTCCAAAAATGAATCTTCCGCTGTATACTCATTCGCGCTGCCGCCGAGAAAGCAACAGACATGAGCTGTACTTACTAGGTAACCATTCACTTTGCTAGCTAGTTCTGGAAATGCGGTTTGCCTGAAAAGTGGCGTACCTGGGGATCTTGGTGAGGGGCAGTGGGTGATTTTGCTGTTATGCAGGTCCCAGCGGACTCTCGCTGATGGGAGGGGATTGCCTCCGCGGTGTAACACACAACGTTCTTCAATCTCGCTTCAATCTGGAATAGTTATGTTAAATTATTAAACGCGAAGAAGCTATTTGTCTAACCATACTACAGGAGACACGCTTACACTCACCTCTATTTCCAACCACGGACCAGGAAATGCGAACTCATTGGTGGAAAACCACCATGTGAGGTTACTACATCATAGCGAATCCGCCGCTAGGCATTGTGGACTTTGTAGTTTAACAGGTAAGCACTTCGAATTTATAGGCGGGAAATCTCTGATAAAGAGTTGAGCCCCGTTTGGGTACTATTAAACTTTAGTATCAAATACGCTTCTTTTCTCAAAAGCATTTGGTCACTGTTTGCACTCAAATTAGTTTGATTCAAATTGAACAGCACAGTCCACTTGAACTCATTTTCCCCATGATTGTGATCAATGAAATGTTGGACAAGGGGCGCTGTGAGCACTCTGTTCTTGATGCGTGACCTATGTTGCGTCATGCGTGTATTAGCCTGTTGATTTGTTTTTCCTATATAAATTTTAGGACAAGGACAAATAATGGCGTAAACCACATTTTTGGTTCTACAGTTCGTAAAATTAGAGTGGGACCAAATGCTTTTGAGAAAAGAAGCGTATTTGATACTAAAGTTTAATAGTACCCAAACGGGGCTCAACTCTTTATCAGAGATTTCCCGCCTATAAATTCGAAGTGCTTACCTGTTAAACTACAAAGTCCACAATGCCTAGCGGCGGATTCGCTATGATGTAGTAACCTCACATGGTGGTTTTCCACCAATGAGTTCGCATTTCCTGGTCCGTGGTTGGAAAGAGAGGTGAGTGTAAGCGTGTCTCCTGTAGTATGGTTAGACAAATAGCTTCTTCGCGTTTAATAATTTAACATAACTATTCCAGATTGAAGCGAGATTGAAGAACGTTGTGTGTTACACCGCGGAGGCAATCCCCGCCCATCAGCGAGAGTCCGCTGGGACCTGCATAACAGCAAAATCACCCACTGCCCCTCACCAAGATCCCCAGGTACGCCACTTTTCAGGCAAACTGCATTTCCAGAACTAGCTAGCAAAGTGAATGGTTATCTAGTAAGTACAGCTCATGTCTGTTGCTTTCTAGGCG
Organism: Lissotriton vulgaris; assembly: GCF_964263255.1. NCBI lineage: Eukaryota > Metazoa > Chordata > Amphibia > Caudata > Salamandridae > Lissotriton > Lissotriton vulgaris. The sequence goes on from NC_141697.1 coordinate 867,090,949, forward strand.
GCAGCGCGAATGAGTATACAGCGGAAGATTCATTTTTGGAGAAAATAATTAGTGGCGCCCCGTCTTTTACAGTCTAAGGTACGGATTGTGTGCTTTGAAATTGTGGAACCAATTACCTGCACGTCTCTGAGTGGCCTGGTACTAAATCCCTTTCACATAATCTTTTTAACAGAACTTCTGCATAATAAAAAGCCCCTTTCTATTTGAATGATTGGACCGCGGGACCGCGTTATCCATATGAAAAGGTAAAATCCTGCGACTTCTTGCCCTATTTTGGGGGAGGTCTTTAATCCTTGTAAATAGTGGCTAAAACAAGCTTCCTTTATTTTTGTAGAATGCCACACTGACAGAGCCCTGAAGAGAATCTGAGATTTCTTCCATATTTGAAACGCGTCGGCATAACGGCGAATAGGCACCTTTGATTGAGCAAAGTTAACAGTTACTTGTCAACTTTAACTGATTGCCGAGTTTAAAGTGATCTTTCTGTTGCCTTTTCCTGTTGTTTTGACCCTGGTTGGGCTTTCTAATAAGTTGAAATTTCACAAAGATTGATTATTTGCGTGAACAAAATTGTTGTTTTTCTTTTGTAAAAGAAGCTTGCTTATAACTGTGGATTCATTTGTATATATAGGTATTGTCTTGTGTATAGAACTGTATGTATGATAGTTGTAAATAGTGTAAATGTTTGTAAGTAGTGTTTTTTCTCAACCTTAAAATGCCTTTCAAAATGATTTAATAAAAAAAATTGCTAAAAGGGTCTAAATAAAATAACCCATACAAACAATAGGTTTTCTTCCCTTGTTTGTATTCTCATAAGTAGTGAGAGAAAATTATCCTGGGGGCCAACATTGTTTTTGTTTCACTATATTACGGTCCAGTTGACCCCCTGTCCCAGGACCAAACTCCGTTTTTTTGCAAATGGCTTTTTGTTCCTGTCATCAAGAAATCAAGCATTCTGTTCCAGCAATTCTTCCGATGACTGCGTTCAGCTTGTGTAGAAAATCTTCATGGATTCCAGCACTCCTGTGACTCTAGGAAGACTATGCAACAATAATGAGCTAAGTAAAGATTAGCTTTATTTTTTATCATCTACAGAGTTATTTATGGCCTCATTCTAGGAAAGAACAGATTCATGGCTTCATTCTAGGAAAGAACATTGCGCTTCTATTTATTCAAGTCAGGACTTTAGCTGGAGTGTTTGTCAACCCTTGGAGATTATTTCTGACTTTGGTTTCCTTATTTTTGGCACTTTAACATTTAGGAAAGCATCACATATGAATCTAATAGCGCTCATGCTTTAACATGTGATCATTTTGAGTGGCTTGCTGAAGAACCGGGCTTTTAGAACCCAGTGGCGCCAGGGGCACGCCCAAAGTCTTCGGATTCACCTGTCTTGGTTTACAGAGACACGGAATACTTCTGGATGGCGTCAGAGACCAAGTTTATTAGCTGCAGCCAGTAACAGTGATCCTAAAAATACAGCATGGAGTATTTCAGGAGACTGCTCAAATTTGTAGAGCAAGACATCTCCTTTTATACACAATATTCACATTTAGAACATACACCCACTGCGCAAAATCCCAACCAATGGGGTACATTCTCAAACAAAGTATCACATGACGAAAAGCTCAGTTTGCAACATCCCAACCCAAAGTTAATCATTGGGAATGTCCCAAATCCAATCTCCACAAGCCGGACAAACCCATAATTGAAAAGCACAATGCATGTAGTAAAGAGAAAAGAAAAGGAAACAATGTCTGATAGCGAGCAAGATAAGGCAAGTGTAAGGAGACTAAAAGTTAACGATGTCCTGAACAGTGATTGGCAATCTCAGACAACAATCAAACCAGGGAAATTGGCTCGGCAGGGTCAGTTTCAGGTGAAGGAATCAGATCCTTGCAATTCACCTCGGAGTCAAGAAAGACCCTTTTAATGTATACCAACACATGAAGGCCAGGCCGCTTCGTTCGTTCGACCACACTTGTCGGCCTGCGTGATGGCAATACAAAATGGAGACTCAAAAACAAAATGGAACCCATGTTCGAGATGAAATCTCCAAATACGTGGTGAACTCGCTAACTAACGTGACAAATTCACTCCATATTAGCCGCACTCACTAAATACGGTTCAACATCACCAAAATCATGACGGAACCATGGCCTTACGAAACAAGGCCCGTTTTCACAGAACCACAGACCCTCCTTTTGCCATTACATAGGCAATAACCTAAACTCACGTTAATCTGAATCTAGGTCTATTTCAATCTTCATCAGACCATCTAGGTGTTGCTGGAGCATCATCCTATTACTCTCTACTTCTCTCGAGACAGGTCTCCACACACACGTAGTAGCACAAAGACTACAAATGGCGGGAGCACACTGGATGCAAAGACAACAGGAGAAGAAAATAGCTAAAGCCATACCAAGGAAAATCAGAACTTTCCATCCCCATTTAGACAGCAGTCCCCAAAACCATCCAATCAACGACCAGTCTCCCTCATCCACATGAATAGACTCAGAGATCTTATGCATTCTAGAAATGGCTTGGTACACTGTTGGGGTATTATCTGGTATGTAAATACAGCAACTAGATTGGATCAATTTGCATACCCCTCCTCTATCTGCAAGTATGACATCTAACGCAATACGATTCTGCAATGTCATAACACAATCAGCTTGGAGCTCCGCTGTAATATTACTGAGAGCACCTGCAGTTTCATTTATGGTGGCCTCAACCGATCTCGTAAGCTGTCGTATATTCTTGCTATTGGCCATAGGACCCCAAAAGGGTAGGAAACCCTTGGAAAAATCTCCTACTTCCTGTGCTGCGGTATCTTCCTGATCGAAGACACCTCTAACATATCTTGTTCTGTGATAATCCATAGAAGCTGTGTACGTAGGGGGAAGCAAAAACGCCACATAACATGTGCCTGAAAAATCAGATGGCAACCATGTATAGGCTCTGTCGTAGCATACAAAATATGTACCTTTAGCTGGCACAAACAGAGGAGAAGTCTGGGATGCAATAACGTAGGTTTGAGCACACACACTCTCACCTAACTGAGCTCTCGGATTTCGACCATTACCCCGTAAACAAAAGTGGCCTCGATGGGGTACAATCCAAATCGGGGGAGACCTCTTCCGTCTCTCCTTCTCTGTCAAACTAGTGCTATACCCAGTGACATTCCAACCAATATATGCCTGTGCCTCATCCTTAGGGATAGGATTGTATGCATCAATATCTCGGATCATATCTACTATTCCCTTTATCAAGGCACTATTGCTCGGATTGTCTCCCATGGAACGCATAGGGTATACCTCTTTTGCATAGATGAACATAGTCTGAAAAGCCCATACAGACCCATTAGAAGAAAAAAGCAAAACCAGATATGGCATACCTCTATCTGTTGTATGAGGCATAAGACCACATACCCAGCAATTCGTAGTATTGACTACCAACTGATGCTGGTGCAACAGCTGTATAAATGAGTTGTTTACAAATTTGAATCTTCTTGTCTGTTCATGTTCAGGCAACGTATAGAATTGGTGCAAAGAAACAGTAGTAGAAGAAAGCATAGGTTGAGTTGTGGGTGGAGAAATCAGTGATGTATCATATACAATCCAACCCACACAAGCCAATGTGATACTTAAAAACACAAAAGAACACAATATAATAAAACATTTGTTATGAACCAATGTACATAATCTCATCTTAAAATTCATTTTCTCAACAACTCTATCAGTTACAAAAGACTCCATCCTCTAATGTGCTGTTCGCGGCAGTTGTTTTCTTCACTCAAGTGTGCGTCTGTAAGTCCAGGGAACGCCCTAGAACAAACCAGAACCGCTGACCTTGCGTCCACACGGCTCACAACCTTGAGTCTTTATACCGCGACCCTACAGCTGAACCTGGATGGTGGTTCGAAAAAGAAAAAGACAACAAAAAAAAAGTCTCTTGTCTTAAAGAGTATAGTTCACCAAAATCACCAAAAACTCACAATCTTTATTTGTCCTTTTTACTTCGCAAATTATAGCGTTCTTTACCAGACACAGTCTGATCCTGGAACAATGTCTCTGGATTTGTAGTGTCGAGTCTCATCGACGGAGGCACAACTTCTTGAAAAACTTCATCATCCTCACGTTCAGACTGAGTCCATTTCAGATGCGCATCACTAAAGGGGACAAACTCCACAACTCTCTCGCTTTCTGAATCGGCAACACCATCAACAATGCATCGGTCATATGGCAAGGGAAGTGGAAGCTTCTTGGTGTGGGTGGCATGCACCCAATTTTTCTTCCCGGAAACCTTGACGGCCGTTCGAGTCACCAAAAGGACTTGGAATGGACCGATCCACCTCGGCTCGAGGTTCTTCGTTCTTTGGAAGTTCTGGACCAGTAGCCAATCCCCAGGTCGAATGGAGTGGCATGCATCCACAGAAGCTGTAGGTAAGGTATTGTGCACCTGTTGGTGAAGAACACGCAATTTAGCAGTCAAATCATGTAAATAGTCAACCAACATAGGGTACTCGATGTCACTGTACTTCTTTGGCCGCGGCACACCCCAAACATTCACCGGGCGACCAAACACAACTTCATATGGACTAAGTCCCATACGAGATTGCACTGTCGTCCTCGTTGACAAAAGTGCCAACGGCAAAGCATCGGGCCATGCTAGGCCAGAGCTCGCTTGTATCTTAGCCAACTTCAACTTAAGGGTGCCATTGTAGCATTCAACCGATTCAGCTGACCGGGGGTGATTCGCAGCATGAAATTTCTGCCTTATTCCCAAACCTGCACACACTTTCTTCATAATCTGACCCACAAATTCTCTTCCGTGGTCACTCCATACCAAATCTAGGGAAAAACTCCTTTAACAAAACCTTAGCTGTAGATAAGGCAGTATTATCCTTTAGAGGGTAAGCCTCTATCCATCTTGAAAAGGTGCAAAAAACCACAAGGACATACTTTAGGTTGTTGCATCTCTCCATATGAATAAAGTCCAACTGTAGAACCTCAAACGGATACGTCGGAGGAGCAAAATGAGCTGCTGGAGTTGGGGTTCCCTTACCAGGATTATGCATCAAACAAACCATACAATTTTTCACCAGATTCTCAGCACATTTAGGAATTCCAGCATTCTACCATACTGGAGCCAAAAACTTACATATCCCTTTCGAACTGAAGTGAGCCATTCCATGTGCCATCGTAACCACTGGAAGCACATACGCATCAGGCAACAACCATCGCTGGTGTTCTGACAACTCAATCCAACAGCCAGTCGAATCCAACATTCCCGTATTCTCTCTCCACACACTCAATTCTTTCTCAGTAGCTTCAGCCTGAATCGATTTCACACTCTCTATTGTATCTTCACACATTGTCCCTTCCGGAACCCATATAGCAGGGCCTGCAACATACATTTGATTCGTCACATCTTTCGCCGTTTCTCTCGCTATTTCATCCATAAACGCATTACCACGACCAACATCATCCGTAACCTTCTTATGTGCACTGCATTTCACAATCGCAACTTGCATCGGTAAAGTAAGTGACTCAAGATGTTCATTCACCAACTGTCCATGCTGAATCTTCGTACCATGAGAAGTAAGAAATCCTCTCTCTCTCCACAAACGTCCAAAACTATGAGCATCACCAAACGCATATTGGCTATCGATATACACAGTCACTCTCTTTCCTTTCGACAACACACATGCTCTCGTCAGTGCAATCAACTCTGCTGCTTGAGCTGAATTCTGTGGAATACCTGCAGCTTCAACAATCGTGTGCAAAGTCGTAACCGCATGCGCTGAAGTCGTATCGCCATTCAGGAGCTTAAAGCATGAACCATCTACCCGTAAGGTACCATCAGAATTCGAAAGAGGAGTATCTTTCAGATCAATTCTACCCTTCGTTTCTTCCTCTGTCCGAAAAGGACAATCATGCTGTTCCTGAACATCCAGAAATCGGCAACAACGTAGCTGGATTCAACGTATTGCATCGTTTTATATGCACATGACTCGCCAAAAGCATCAACTCATAACCTGACAAACGTGCACTAGTCAAATGTTGAGTCTTTGTCTTATTCAATAAGGTATCCACTGCATGGGGGACCATCACAATCAACGTATTATCCAATACCAGACCAGCAGACTGTCGAATAGAAACAGCCGCTGCCGCTGTAGCTCTCAAACAACTCGGCAACGCTTTAGCTACCGGATCTAACGTAGCCGAGAAATACGCACATGGCGTTGCTTGTCTCCAAACTGTTGTGTCAACACTGACAACGCACATCCTTCTCTCTCGTGCACGTAAAGCGTAAAAGGCTTACTGTAATCAGGAGTACCCAATACCGGAGCAGAACACAACGCATCGCGTAATTCAGAAAAACTTCTCTGACATTCATCAGACCAAGGAAGAGGATTCGGTGTATCCTTAAGAGTAAGTGCCAACAGAGGTTTCGCCAGTAGAGAAAAATTTGGAATCCACTGTCTACAATACGAGGTGATACCCAAGAAAGCACGCACTTCTCTCTGTGTGGATGGTACAGTCATTTGCGCAATCGCTTGTATACACTCTGGAGTCAATCGTCTTCCCTCCTTCGACAAGAGATGACCTAACTAGGTCACTCCTTGGCGACAATATTGCAACTTCGAAAGTGATACTTTATGATGAAGGTCAGACAAATGTCGCAACAAAGAAAGCGTAACTTCTTTACAAATCTCTTCATCATCAGCAGCAACCAACAGATCATCCACGTACTGGATAAGAGTCGCACCAGAAGGCAAAACAAAAGAATCAATCTGAGTCTTCAAAGCCTGACTATAGATAGATGGACTCTCACAATAACCTTGAGGAGCACGCTTGAACCGGAAGCTTCGGCCTCCTAAAGAGAAGCCAAAAATATCTCGACTCTCTTCAGTAATAGGAATACTAAAGAAAGCATTCTTCCGATCAATCACAGAAAACCAGGCAGCCGAAGCTGGAATCATCGTCAATAAAGCAGTAATGTCCGGGACAACAGGAAACTGCGGAACCAAAATCTTATTCACTTCTCGAAGGTCGATCACAAACCGATACACAGGTGGCTGAGAAGAGCCAGTACGTTTAAGAACAGGCAAAACAGGACTGTTACACACATTACCTCTCGTTTCTTCAATCACATCTTTCTCAACCAAATCATAGATAATCGCTAAAACCATCACTCGATATTCGATATTGTGGAATGCGAGGCAACTTAGCATTCGCCTTGAGGGTAACAACGTACGGTGGAATCTGCAAAAGGCCAACATCGTTTGGACCCGTAGCCCAAAGAGTATCAGGTAGAGAACGCAATTCCAGTGGAAGCCGATCTTTAGACAAATACATCGGAGAAATCACTTTTTCACCCAACGTAAGATGTACTCCCGAAGGAGAACAATACAATGTCGCATGCAATCTCTTCAACAAGTCCAAACCAAACAGATTCTCACCACAACCTGTTGTTAGAATAAGAGGTGCTTCCAATTCACAAGGCCCACCTGAAAGAGACAAAGGACAAGAAACCGGGTTACTAACTGGGGCGCCAGAAAAACCTACTGAAACATTCGTCAAGCCAGACAAAGGTGCGCCAGGAGTTTAGAGTGCATGATAGAACACTTCGCCGCACCAGTATCCAAAAGATAAGGTTCTGACACACCTGATGTAATCACTTCAACATAAGGTCCACTCTGGTCTACTGGAACTGACACTACTCCCTCTCTTTGTCTATGGCTGTCCTAGTTATCATTAAAATCAGCATTCTCACTCTCAACATAATAATCATCAGCATAATATTGAGCCGACTGACCAGACGAAACATTCTGTTGATCAAAACAATTCATAGAATTCTGTGGGGGAAAGGAACGTCCATTCTGAGGGAACACACCACGTCCTCTACCCCTAGGTACTTGCTGGACACCGCGACCTCTCACACCAGACATACCATTCGCACGTTGTAGCAGAATCGTGCAACTATGCTTGAAGTGACCTTCCTCTCTACAATAAGCACACTGATTAGGGCCTATCAGAAGTCGCTGAGGAAAAGACTCGGGCTTCTGCAACACTCTCTGAAACTGTAGTGGTTGCTGAAACTCACGCTGATTAAAGCGAGGCGGATACGCCTGTAGCAAAAGAACCTTCGTCTTCAATTCTTTAGTCTTTTTCTCTGCTTTATCTTTCTCATCTTTATCTCTATTCTCGTAATATTGTGCAGTAGCCAATATCTGGGCCGAAGAAGAAACAGCCCATGAACTCTCAGAGTCCTTCAACTTCTTACAAAGCTCGGGGAGTAAGTTATAGACAAAGTTATCCACAAACAACCTTTGGCCACCTTCTGTACTCATATCTTGACCACTATGATCGATGAATGTTTCCTCAAACCTAGTGAAGGAGGCTGGCCAAATCCCAGCCATGACCAGCGGACTCTCATATATACCGTGATTGTGATACATGTTGTCGGACTCAATTGTGTACATATCCACGGTGCTTTGCGTTGGTATCAGTATGTAATCTTGCTCTGCAATTTTGTTTAATAAAGGTTTTTGAAAACTTAAAAAAAAAAACTGTTTCTGTTCCTTTTTAGGTCACGTAAAATTAAAGAGACACAATATGTATTTTTTCTTATTTTGCCAGGTCTTTCACACTACCTCCTTGCTCACTCACCCCGCCGCTATTGCACACAGTACCTTTGCAATGCACTTCTACCGCTGGTGTCAGCTACTAAAATTTTACAGCACTGAACACGAGCTGCAACAGCGAGGGTGGAAAACGCAGTCAGGCCATCTTTTGTTTGAAAAAAGTCCATATTGAAGGAAGCTTTGATCTTGTAATATCTAATTTTACATCAAAGGATGACTATAAAATGCTACCTGCGTGTATAAAGATAAATCATTAACTGCAGGTAATAAAAATATGTTTTGTAGTAAAAGTGTGCAGCCACATCTGCATATAATATATGTCTTTATGAATACTAATTGCATCCAAGTAAGCATTACTCCTAAAGAAAACTCAGTAAAGCATAAACACGTAGGAGTACATTTTCGAAAAATGACAGCTCAAACATGGCTTCTTCCGTGTTCGACCATCCACAAGCCTTAAGTTTACAGCGTTACACCTTTGTGTGATTTTAAGCATTGACCAAATTGTCCATCTGCAAGTTATAATTTATCGCATAATTTCCAGTTCCTGATTGTTACAGTTGTTGTTTCTGGCTGGAACAGTGTTAGTGTGACACTCCACTCACTTTGAGCCTAAGGAACCGAAGCTTGTAAGGATCAGTAGGACAACACAGGTAAGTCTCACACACTGGTTGCATGCATTCTTCCTCTCCAGCACACCAGTCTTTTGAGTCAGCCTTCCATGTCGCCTAACCCCACACTTGTTGTGCCTGTCTCTCACTCATGCTCAATTGCTTCATTGCTTCTCAATTTGAAATGAACCATGACTGTAAGTCCCAGAAAGTATGGTTTAAATAATAAACAAGCAAGACCAAAGCGCGTACTGCATTGCTCTGCTGACCCACAGTGGGTGTGGTTATAGATAAAAACAACTGTAGGCAGGAACGAGCTCCTGAGCAGCGTGAGCATGGGAGTTAACTGGTGAAACAAGCTCAATCCCACCTTAAAAGGAAGCCCAAACCAAACTATCCTACCAAAAAAAGCCCAACTGTTGACGAACATCTGAAATTGCAAAAAGTCTAAATAAAATAGAAGCAACAGAGCGGGGAGCACGGCAGGGGAGGTTGCAGTAAGGTATATGTGGCATTAAGAGGGAATGGGCGTAAGAATGCTATATTTAAGCGTAAGCACGTAGGGAGCTGAAGTAAAACACAGACAAACAGTAACAGAGCAGGGCTCCCAGCAAAAAATAGTCCCACAAAGAACACATAAAGAACCATAGTGGAATGAGACAGTACTAAGTCCCTGCTCTGTGGGAGGAACCGAAGAGAGAAAGGAGGCACAAAAAAGGCAGGACTTACCACTGGTATGCAGGGATTTTTGAAGGACACTGACATAGACAATTGAAAAGCAATGTCAAGAGAGGAGATGGACTTGATGCCCACAGGCTGATTACAGCAGGTCTCAAAGAGACAGCTACGCTGTCTAGCTCGACCTAAACACGGCCCCTGCTCTCGACCACAACACACAAAACAGTAAAAAGTCAATCTATTTTTCAAGTAACAATTAAAAAATAGCAGTAAAGTAGATAAAGTGCAAGACGTTTGTCAGTGCACCTGTGAAGTCGGAACACCTGCGACCCAGTGTGTGTTTATTAGCAGGGCCGGACCTGACAACTAGAGCCCTGACAAAGATGGCAACTCTAGTTGTTTTTACAGTGAAGCAGAAGGGGCACTGAACTCGGCCAAGTCCCTGAGAGTAAATAAAAATGCCCCCTACCCTCCTCCCCAATAAACACAAAAAACAGTAAAAATTCAGTCTATTTTTCAAGTAGTGATTAAAGAGTAGCAGCAAAGTAAGTAAAAATGTAAGAGGTGAGCTTGTCTCTGTACCTGTGAAGTCTGCACATCTGAGCCCAGGTGTACGTTTAATAGCTGGGATTGTCCTGAGAACTAGAACTCTGCCAAAGATGTCAGCAGAGCAGGAAGTGTCATAGTATATAATGCACATATAATATGGAAGACGGGATATCCATTACGTTTGTTATGGATTAAAACATTCACCAAACTTGAAATCAGGCATTTGGTTTAGCATCTTTTAAGTGTCCCTCCTCAAATTGCTACCTCATTGTATGTTTCAGTATATATGATTTTTGGGAAGTATTGAGATTTGCCACTTCACAATTACAATGCATGCTGCAGGCAAACATGTTCTCGTAAGTGTGGAAAAATCACTAGAAAGGGCAAAAGTAGGAAGCTGCAAAAGCAAAAGTGAGACAGTGTCTGGTAGTGGCCTAAAGAGGCCTGAGGTGTGTTGAAGTCTACACAGCAGCTTTGTTATTTGGAGCGCTGACATGCACCACGGCTGCTTCTGAGCAGAGATTTGGACACCGGCACCAATTCATTTCAAACTAAGCACTGCATTGTTGCTTTGGAATAAAGCACATTCCATAGGCAGAAGAAACAAAGGCAGTATTATTGCCAGTATCTGGGTAGCTAGCGCAGTCTTCTGTGCTACAATATGGTTTCGTCCTTAGTGAGGATTCTACAGCTCTGGGAAGGAATTCAACAGCAGGCTGGTGGTCCCAGCAAAGATTAGTGACATTCAATCAATAAGCAGATGGACTCACTGGTAGACTCACTGTCTGCTTCTACCATAAAAGGATAACTAAGAAAACAAGGAACCATTTTCCTAAAAACAATTGGGACTCACTTTTAGAGACACAACCAAAGGGACAAAAGAACAGACTTATATGTGTAACTACATTCTCACCTAAGTCCAATCAAATTGCTAGAATCATCAGGAAACACTGGAACACCATTTGTAGTACTAGTATTAATGTGGCTTTACCCTTATTCTTTTACAAAAGAGGTAAAAACATCAGGGATAGACTAGTACGCACCAAAAAATAGGAATATTCACTTGGTAACAGAACATTGTGTTAGGAACTCACGAAACTCACAAAAGCATCAAGCGTGTATCATTTGTCGCCCTCCTTTTAGTGTGTTTATGAATCATGTCTCTGTCCCTGATTACTTGGGATTTTATGACCTTTTATGTGCCTTGAGGTCATGTCTTGCTAGTTCATGTGTAGTTTTTTCTTGTATAATCAGGACTAAGTGTGTTCTTTGTTTTCTTGAGTTTTGCCAATGCTTGTTTAAGCATTTACACAACACTTGTTGAATACGAGGGGAAACTTCCAGTAAAGCACTAATGAAATGCTTAAGTAACGTAACAGCCAACACCCAGCTGCTGTGTATAAATAGCCACACCCAACACAGCTCAAGTGCTTGGCTTTTTGTTCCTGTCATCAAAAAATCAAGCATTCTGTTCCAGCAATTCTTCCGGTTACTGCTTTCAGCTTGTGTAGAAAATCTTCATGGATTCCAGCACTCCTGTGACTCTAGGAAGACTATGCAACAATAATGAGCTAAGTAAAGATTAGCTTTATTGTTTATCATCTACAGAGTTATTTATGGCCTCATTCTAGGAAAGAACAGATTCATGGCTTCATTCTAGGAAAGAACATCGCGCTTCTATTTATTCAAGTCAGGACTTTAGCTGGAGTGTTTGTCAACCCTTGGAGATTATTTCTGACTTTGGTTTCCTTATTTTTGGCAGTTTAACATTTAGGAAAGCATCACATATGAATCTAATAGCGCTCATGCTTAACATGTGATCATTTTGAGTGGCTTGCTGAAGAACCGGGCTTTTAGAACCCAGTGGCGCCAGGGGCACGCCCAAAGTCTTCGGATTCACCTGTCTTGGTTTACAGAGACACGGAAAACTTCTGGGTGGCATCAGAGACCAAGTTTATTAGCTGCAGCCAGTAACAGTGATCCTAAAAATACAGCATGGAGTATTTCGGGACTGCTCAAATTTGTAGAGCAAGACATCTCCTTTTATACACAATATTCACATTTAGAACATACACCCACTGCGCAACATTCCAACCAATGGGGTACATTCTCAAACAAAGTATCACATGACGAAAAGCTCAGTTTGCAACATCCCAACCCAAAGTTAATCATTGGGAATGTCCCAAATCCAATCTCCACAAGCCGTACAAACCCATAATTGAAAAGCACAATGCATGTAGTAAAGAGCAAAGAAAAGGAAACAATGTCTGATAGCGAGCAAGATAAGGCATGTGTAAGGAGACTAAAAGTTAACGATGTCCTGAACAGTGATTGGCAATCTCAGACAACGATCAAACCAGGGAAATTGACTCGGCAGGGTCAGTTTCAGGTGAAGGAATCAGATCCTTGCAATTCACCTCGGAGTCAAGAAAGACCCTTTTAATGTATACCAACACATGAAGGCCAGGCCGCTTCGTTCGTTCGACCACACTTGTTGGCCTGCGTGATGGCAATACAAAATGGAGACTCAAAAACAAAATGGAACCCATGTTCGAGACGAAATCTCCAAATACGTGGTGAACTCACTAACTAACGTGACAAATTCACTCCATATTAGCCGCACTCACTAAATACGGTTCGACATCACCAAAATCATGACGGAACCATGGCCTTACGAAACAAGGCCCGTTTTCACAGAACCACAGACCCACCTTTTGCCATTACGTAGGCAATAACCTAAACTCACGTTAATGTGAATCTACGTCTATTTCAATCTTCATCAGACCATCTAGGTGTTGCTGGAGCATCATCCTATTACTCTCTACTTCTCTCGAGACAGGTCTCCGCACACACGTAGTAGCACAAAGACTACAAACGGCGGGAGCACACTGGATGCAAAGACAACAGGAGAAGAAAATAGCTAAAGCCATACCAAGGAAAATCAGAACTTTCCATCCCCATTTGGACAGCAGTCCCCAAAACCATCCAATCAATAACCAGTCTCCTTCATCCACATGAATAGACTCAGAGATCTTATGGAGTCTAGAAATGGCTTGGTACACTGTTGGGGCATTATCTGGTATGTAAATACAGCAACTAGATTGGATCAATTTGCATACCCCTCCTCTATCTGCAAGTATGACATCTAACGCAATACGATTCTGCAATGTCATAACACGATCAGCTTGGAGCTCCGCTGTAATATTACTGAGAGCACATGCAGTTTAATTTATGGTGGCCTCAACCGATCTCGTAAGCTGTCGTATATTCTTGCTATTGGCCATAGGACCCCAAAAGGGTAGGAAACCCTTGAAAAAAATCTCCTACTTCCTGTGCTGCGGTATCTTCCTGATCGAAGACACCTCTAACATATCTTGTTCTGTGATAATCCATGGAAGCCGTGTACGTAGGGGGAAGCAGAAATGCCACATAACATGTGCCTGAAAAATCAGGTGGCAACCATGTATAGGCTCTGTCGTAGCATACAAAATATGTACCTTTAGCTGGCACAAACGGAGGAGAAGTCTGGGATGCAAAAACGTAGGTTTGAGCACACACACTCTCACCTAACTGAGCTCTCGGATTTCGACCATTACCACGTAAACAAAAGTGGCCTCGATGGGGTACGATCCAAATCGGGGGAGACCTCTTCCGTCTCTCCTTCTCTGTCAAACTAGTGCTATACCCAGTGACATTCCAACCAATATATGCCTGTGCCTCATCCTTAGGGATAGCATTGTATGCATCAATATCTCGGATCATATCTACTATTCCCTTTATCAAGGCACTATTGCTCGGCGTGTCTCTCATGGAACGCATAGGGTGTACCTCATTCGCATAGATGAACATAGTCTGAAAAGCCCATACAGACCCATTAGAAGAAAAAGGCAAAACCAGATATGGCATACCTCTATCTGTCGTATGAGGCATAAGACCACATACCCAGCAATTCGTAGTATTGACTACCAACTGATGCTGGTGCAACAGCTGTATAAATGAGTTGTTTACAAATTCCAATCTTCTTGTCTGTTCATGTTCAGGCAACGTATAGAATTGGTGCAAAGAAACAGTAGTAGAAGAAAGCATAGGTTGAGTGGTGGGTGGAGAAATCAGTGATGTATCATATACAATCCAACCCACACAAGCCAATGTGATACTTAAAAACACAAAAGAACACAATATAATAAAACATTTGTTACGAACCAATGTACATAATCTCATCTTAAAATTCATTTCCTCAACAACTCTATCAGTTACAAAAGACTCCATCCTCTAACGTGCTGTTCGCGGCAATTGTTTTCTTCACTCAAGTGTGCGTCTGTAAGTCCAGGGAATGCCCTAGAACAAACCAGAACCGCTGACCTTGCGTCCACACGGCTTACAACCTTGAGTCTTTATACCGCGACCCTACAGCTGAACCTGGATGGTGGTTCGAAAAAGAAAAAGACAACAAAAAAAAAGTCTAAGTCTGATAGAGTATAGTTCACCAAAAGCACCAAAAACTCACAATCTTTATTTGTCCTTTTTACTTCGCAAATTATAGCGTTCTTTACCCGACAAGTCTGATCCTGGAACAATGTCTCTGGATTTCTAGCGTCGAGTCTCATCACCGGAGGCACAGCTTCTTGCAAAACTTCATCATCCTCACGTTCAGACTGAGTCCATTTCAGATGCGCATCACTAAAGGGGACAAACTCCACAACTCTCTCGCTTTCTGAATCGGCAACACCATCAACAATGCATCAGTCATATGGCAAGGGAAGTGGAAGCTTCTTGGTGTGAGTGGCATGCAACCAATTTTTCTTCCCGGAAACCTTGACGGCCGTTCGAGTCACCAAAAGGACTTGGAATGGACTGATCCACCTCGGCTCGAAGTTCTTAGTCCTTTGGAAGTTCCGGACCAGTAGCCAATCCCCAGGTCGAATGGAGTGGCCTGCATCCACAGAAGCTGTAGGTAAGGTATCGGGCACCTGTAGGTGAAGAACACGCAATTTCGCAGTCAAATCATGTAAATAGTCAACCAACATAGGGTACTCGATGTCACTGTACTTCTTTGGCCGCGGCACACCCCAAACATTCGCCGGGCGACCAAACACAACTTCATATGGACTAAGTCCCATACGAGAATGCACTGTCGTCCTCGTTGACAAAAGTGCCAACGGCAAAGCATCGGGCCATGCTAGGCCAGAGCTCGCTTGTATCTTAGCCAACTTCAACTTAAGGGTGCCATTGTAGCATTCAACCAAACCAGCTGACTGGGGGTGATTCGCAGCATGAAATTACTGCCTTATTCCCAAACCTGCACACACTTTCTTCATAATCTGACCCACAAATTCACTTCCGTTGTCACTCCATACCATTCTCGGCAAACCAAATCTAGGGAAAAACTCCTTTAACAAAACCTTAGCTGTAGATAAGGCAGTATTATCCTTTAGAGGGTAAGCATCTATCCATCTTGAAAAGGAGCAAACAACCACAAGGACGTACTTTAGGTTGTTGCATCTCTCCATATGAATAAAGTCCAACTGTAGAACCTCAAACGGATACGTCGGAGGAGCAAAATGACCTGCTGGAGTTGGGGTTCCGTTACCAGGATTATGCATCAAACAAACCATACAATTTTTCACCAGATTCTCAGCACATTTAGGAATTCCAGCATTCTGCCATACTGGAGTCAACAACTTACATATCCCTTTCGAACTGATGTGAGCCATTCCATGTGCCATTGTAACCACTGGAAGCACATACGCATCAGGCAACAACCATCGCTGGTGTTCTGACAACTCAATCCAACAGCCAGTCGAATCCAACATTCCCGTAGTCTCTCTCCACACACTCAATTCTTTCTCAGTAGCTTCAGCCTGAATCGATTTCACACTATCTATTGTATCTTCACACATTGTCCCTTCCGGAACCCATCTAGCAGGGCCTGGAACATACATTCGACTTGTCACATCTTTCGCCGTTTCTCTCGCTATTTCATCCACAAACGCATTACCATGACCAACATCATCCGTAACCTTCTTATGTGCACTGCATTTCACAATCGCTACTTGCATCGGCAAAGTAAGTGACTCAAGAAGTTCATTCACCAACTGTCCATGCTGAATCTTCGTACCATGGGAATTAAGAAATCCTCTCTCTCTCCACAAACGCCCAAAACTATGAGCAACACCAAACGCATATTGGCTATTGGTATACACAGTCACTCTCTTTCCTTTCGACAACACACATGCTCTCATCAGTGCAATCAACTCTGCTGCTTGAGCTGAATTCTGTGGAATACGTGCAGCTTCAACAATCGGGTGCAAAGTCGTAACCGCATACGCTGCAGTCGTATCGCCATTCGGGAGCCTAAAGCATGAACCATCTACCCATAAGGTACTATCAAAATTCGAAAGAGGAGTATCTTTCAGATCAATTCTACCCTTCATTTCTTCCTCTGTCCGAAGAAGACAATCATGCTGTTCCTGAACATCTGTCTCTACAGAAATCGGCAGCAACGTAGCTGGATTCAACGTATTGCATCGTTTTATATGCACATAACTCGCCAAAAGCGTCAACTCATAACCTGACAAACGTGCACTAGTCAAATGTTGAGTCTTTGTCTTATTCAATAAGGTATCCACTGCATGTGGGACCATCACAATCAACGTATTATCCAATACCAGACCAGCAGACTGTCGAATAGAAACAGCCGCTGCCGCTGTAGCTCTCAAACAACTCGGCAACGCTTTAGCTACCGGATCTAACGTAGCCGAGAAATACGCACATGGGCGTTGCTTGTCTCCAAACTGTTGTGTCAACACTGACAACGCACATCCTTCTCTCTCGTGCACGTAAAGCGTAAAAGGCTTACTGTAATCAGGAGTACCCAACACCGGAGCAGAACACAACGCATCGCGTAATTCAGAAAAACTTCTCTGACATTCATCAGACCAAGGAAGAGGATTCGGTGTATCCTTAAGAGTAAGTGCCAACAGAGGTTTTGCCAGTAGAGAAAAATTCGGAATCCACTGTCTACAATACGAGGTGATACCCAAGAAAGCACGCACTTCTCTCTGTGTGGATGGTACAGTCATTTGCGCAATCGCTTGTATACGCTCTGGAGTCAATCGTCTTCCCTCCTTCGACAAGAGATGACCTAAGTAGGTCACTTCTTGGCGACAATATTGCAACTTCGAAAGTGATACTTTATGATGAAGGTCAGACGAATGTCGCAACAAAGAAAGCGTAACTTCTTTACAAATCTCTTCATCATCAGCAGCAACCAACAGATCATCCACGTACTGGATAAGAGTCGCACCAGAAGGCAAAACAAAAGAATCAAGCTGAGTCTTCAAAGCCTGACTATAGATGGATGGACTCTCACAATAACCTTGAGGAGCACGCTTGAACCGGAAGCTTCGGCCTCCTAAAGAGAAGCCAAAAATATCTCGACTCTCTTCAGTAATAGGAATACTAAAGAAAGCATTCTTCAGATCTATCACAGAAAACCAGGCAGCCGAAGCTGGAACCATAGTCAATAAAGCAGTAATGTCCGGGACAACAGGAACTGCGGAACCACAATCTTATTCACTTCTCGAAGGTCGATCACAAACCGATACACAGGTGGCTGAGGAGAGTCAGTACGTTTAAGAACAGGCAAAACAGGACTGTTACACACATTACCTCTCGTTTCTTCAATCACATCTTTCTCAACCAAATCATAGATAATCGCTAAAAGAGCTCTCTCACCATCACTCGATATTCGATATTGTGGAATGCGAGGCAACTTAGCATTCGCCTTGAAGGTAACAACGTATGGTGGAATCTGCAAAAGGCCAACATCGTTTGGACCCGTAGCTCAAAGAGTATCAGGGGGAGAACGCAATTCCAGTGGAAGCCGATCTTTAGACAAATACATTGGAGAAATCACTTTCTCACCCAACGTAAGATGTACTCCCGAAGGAGAACAATACAATGTCGCATGCTATCTCTTCAACAAGTCCAAACCCAACAGATTCTCACCACAACCTGTCGTTAGAATAAGAGGTGCTTCCAATTCACAAGGCCCAACAGAAAGAGACAAAGGACAAGAAACCGGGTTACGAACTGGGGCGCCAGAAAAACCTACTGAAACATTCGTCAAGCCAGACAAAGGTGCGCCAGGGAGTTTAGAGTGCATGATAGAACACTTCGCCGCACCAGTATCCAAAAGAAAAGGTTCTGACACACCTGATGTGATCACTTCAACATAAGGTCCACTCTGGTCTACTGGAACTGACACTACTCCCTCTCTTTGTCTATGGCTGTCCTAGTTATCATTAAAATCAGCATTCTCACTCTCAACATAATAATCATCGGCATAATATTGAGCTGACTGACCAGACGAAACATTCTGTTGATCAAAACAATTCATAGAATTCTGTGGGGGAAAGGAACGTCCATTCTGAGGGAAGACACCACGTCCTCTACCCCTAGGTACTTGCTGGACACCACGACCTCTCACACCAGACATACCATTCGCACGTTGTAGCAGAATCGGGCAACTATGCTTGAAGTGACCTTCCTCTCTACAATAAGCACACTGATTAGGGCCTATCGGAAGTCGCTGAGGATAAGACTCGGGGTTCTGCAACACTCCCTGAAACTGTAGTGGTTGCTGAAACACGCTGATTAAAGCGAGGCGGATACGCCTGTAGCAAAAGAACCTTTGTCTTCAATTCTTTAGTCTTTTTCTCTGCTTTATCTTTCTCATCTTTATCTCTATTCTCGTAATATTGTGCAGTAGCCTATATCTGGGCCGGAGAAGAAACAGCCCATGAACTCTCAGAGTCCTTTAACTTCTTACAAAGCTCGAGGAGTAAGTTATAGACAAAGTTATCCACAAACAACTTTTGGCCACCTTCTGTACTCATATCTTGACCACTATGATCGATGAATGTTTCCTCAAACCTAGTGAAGGAGGCTGGCCAAATCCCAGCCATGACCAGCGGACTCTCATATATACCGTGATTGTGATACATGTTGTCGGACTCAATTGTGTACATATCCACGGTGCTTTCCATTGGTATCAGTATGTAATCTTGCTCTGCAATTTTGTTTAATAAAGGTTTTTGAAAACTTTAAAAAAAAAACTGTTTCTGTTCCTTTTTAATGTCACGTAAAATTAAAGAGACACAATGGGGTCGATTCCGATTCGTGAAAAAACGCTCCGAATAGCCGTTCGGAGCGTTTTTCCCGTACGAATCGTACCCTGCAACGTCCCCCGTACGTACGACGAAGTACGATTCGTACCAGGAGCCGTACTCGGTACGAGTCGTACAAGACACCGTACGACTCTAATCTCCGTACGATTCTCCCTCGGAACCCACTGTATGCAACATCTGTACGGTTCATGGCTGGTTTTTACGACCCAGCAAGTACGATACGAGTCGGGTACGCACCGTACGACCCTTTTTCTACGGGAGCTGAAAACAGCCGTAAAAGCAGAGTTTGTGCCGAAACAGGTCCGGAACGGCCCCCCCGGGTACATTGCGTACCCCCCATGATCGCAGGGGTACGCACCGTACCCCTGCGATCATGGGGTGTACGAGCCGTACCCCATGTACGATTGGTGTATGAGCCGTACCCCATGTACGATCGGTGTACGAGCCGTACCCCATGTACGATGGGGGTACGGCTCGTACACCGATCGTACATGGGGTACGGCTCGTACACCAATCGTACACCGGTCGTACATGGGGTACGGCTCGTACACCGATCGTACAATGGGGGTACGGCTCGTACACCGATCGTACACCAATCGTACAATGGGGGTACGGCTCGCACACCCCATGATCGCAGGGGTACGGTGCGTACCCCTGCGATCATGGCGTGTACGGACCGTACGGTGTGTATGTGTTTGTGTGCTTTTCTGTACGACTCGCCCTTACCTGACATGGACCGTATGAATTGCGTCCTCATACCCCGGTCCGGATCATACTCGTCGGGTCGTACGGCATGTGTATGAGTTGTACGGTATGTGTACGAGTCGTACGGTTCACAGTTTCAGCTTTGCAATACGTACGGATCGCGACGATTCGGACGGATTCACGGAATACGGATCGTACTTTGTGACTCGGACGGACAGGTACGATTCGTACGGAGAGGGCTCCGGATACAAATCGTACGGACGCTTTTTTTCCCGAATCAGAATCTACCCCAATATGTATATTTTCTTATTTTGCCAGGTATTTCACACCACCTCCTTGCTCACTCACCCCGCCGCTATTGCACACAGTACCTTTGTGATGCACTTCTACCGCTGGTGTCAGCTACTAAAATTTTACAGCACTGAACACGAGCTGCAAGAGCAAAGGTGGAAAACGCAGTCAGGCCAACTTTTGTTTGAAAAAAGTCCATATTGAAGGAAGCTTTGATCTTGTAATATCTAATTTTACATCAAAGGATGACTATAAAATGCTACCTGTGTGTATAAAGATAAATCATTAACTGCGGGTAATAAAAATATGTTTTGTAGTAAAAGTGTGCAGCCACATCTGCATATAATATATGCCTTTATGAATACTAATTGCATCCAAGTAAGCATTACTCCTAAAGAAAACTCAGTAAAGCATAAACACGTAGGAGTACATTTTCGAAAAATGACAGCTCAAGCATGGCTTCTTCCGTGTTCGACCATCCACAAGCCTTAAGTTTACAGCGTTACACCTTTGTGTGATTTTATGCATTGACCAAATTGTCCATCTGCAAGTTATAATTTATTGCATAATTTCCAGTTCCTGATTGTTACAGTTGTTGTTTCTGGCTGGAACGGTGTTTGTGTGACACTCCACTCACTTTGAGCCTAAGGAACCGAAGCTTGTAAGGATGGCGGGGATCACTAGGACAACACAGGTAAGTCTCACACACTGGTTGCATGCATTCTTCCTCTCCAGCACACCAGTCTTTTGAGTCAGCCTTCCATGTCGCCTAACCCCACACTTGTTGCGCCTGTCTCTCACTCATTCTCAATTGCTTCATTGCTTCTCAATTTGAAATGAACCATGACTGTAAGTCCCAGAAAGTATGGTTTTAATAATAAACAAGCAAGACCAAAGCGCGTGCTGCATTGCTCTGCTGACCCACAGTGGGTGTGGTTATAGATAAAAACAACTGTAGGCAGGAACGAGCTCCTGAGCAGCGTGAGCATGGGAGTTAACTGGTGAAACAAGCTCAATCCCACCTTAAAAGGAAGCCCAAACCAAACTATCCTACCAAAAAAAGCCCAACTATTGACGAACATCTGAAATTGCAAAAAGTCTAAATAAACCTAAATAAAATAGAAGCAACAGAGCGGGAGGCACGGCAGGGGAGGTCGCAGAAAGGTATCTGTGGCATTAAGAGGGAATGGGCATAAGAATGCTATATTTAAGTGTAAGCACGAAGGGAGCTGAAGTAAAACACAGACAAAGATTAACAGAGCAGGGCTCCCAGCAAAAAATAGTCCCACAAAGAACACATAAAGAACCATAGTGGAATGAGACAGTGCTAAGTCCCTGCTCTGTGGGAGGAACCGAAGAGAGAAAGGAGGCACAAAAAAGGCAGGACTGACCACTGGCATGCAGGGATTTTTGAAGGACACTGACATAGACAAATGAAAAGCAATGTCAAGAGAGGAGATGGACTTGATGCCCACAGCCTGATTACAGCAGGTCTCAAAGAGACAGCTACGCTGTCTAGCTCGACCTAAACACGGCCCCTGCTCTCGACCACAACACACAAAACAGTAAAAAGTCTATCTTTTTTTCAAGTAACAATTAAAAAATAGCAGCAAAGTAGATAAAGTGTAAGACGTTTGTCAGTGCACCTGTGAAGTCGGCACACCTGCGACCCAGTGTGTGTTTAATAGCAGGGCCGGACCTGACAACTAGAGCCCTGACAAAGATGGCAACTCTAGTTGTTTTTACAGCGAAGCAGAAGGGGCACTGAACTCGGTCAAGTCCCTGAGAGTAAATAAAAATGCCCCTACCCTCCTCCCCAATAAACACAAAAAACAGTAAAAATTCAGTCTATTTTTCAAGTAGTGATTAAAGAGTAGCAGCAAAGTAAGTAAAAATGTAAGAGGTTTGTCTATGGCTGTCCTAGTTATCATTAAAATCAGCATTCTCACTCTCAACATAATAATCATCAGCATAATATTGAGCCGACTGACCAGACGAAACATTCTGTTGATCAAAACAATTCATAGAATTATGTGGGGGAAAGGAACGTACATTTTGAGGGACACACCATGTCCTCTACCCCTAGGTACTTGCTGGACACCGCGACCTCTCACACCAGACATACCATTCGCAAGTTGTAGCAGAATCGGGCAACTATGCTTGAAGTGACCTTCCTCTCTACAATAAGCACACTGATTAGGGCCTATCGGAAGTCGCTGAGGAAAAGACTGGGGCTGCTGCAACACTCTCTGAAACTGTGGGGGTTGCTGAAACTCACGCTGATTAAAGCGAGGCGGATACGCCTGTAGCAAAAGAACCTTCGTCTTCAATTCTTCAGTCTTTTTCTCTGCTTTATCTTTCTCATCTTTATCTCTATTCTCGTAATATTGTGCAGTAGCCAATATCTGGGCCGAGGAAGAAACAGCCCATGAACTCTCAGAGTCCTTCAACTTCTTACAAAGCTCGGGGAGTAGGTTATAGACAAAGTTATCCACAAACAACCTTTGGCCACCTTCTGTACTCATATCTTGACCACTATGATCGATGAATGTTTCCTCAAACCTAGTGACGCTCTCGTCTTTCTTCTGCTTACATGCTGCTAACTTATCCCAATTCACTCGCATAGGAGGCATCAAAGTCTACATTAAATTAATGATCCTACCTGGTAAATCCGCAACTAAAGGCTCAGGTTTATCCCCTCCTACCTGTCGACCATCTGCGGCAGCAATATTAACCCAAGTATCTCCTAACTCTACTGCATGATCCTCGTGACGGATCTTCGCCCACAAAGGTTGAGGGACTACATTCCCCAACAACATATCTACATCAGCTAAATTCATCACACACGCATCAACTGTCTGGGACAACTCCTTATAATAACCTGCAAGATTTTTGCGGGGGTCAGGCAAAGTCTGCTTAAGAGCCAGGACTTCAGCTCTCTTCCAAGGAACATGTACCCAAACTCGCTGAAAATGAGCCGGTACACCCTGAATACCATTAACGGCATCGGCAGCAACTGCCTCTCTCCATACAGGGGGAACTTCTCTCATCGGATACTGCTTCACTTTTCTCCTGACCGAAGGATCAGGTTCAAACAACGACTGAGAAGGAAGTCTACACCTAAATGCAAGGAGCGTCTCTACCGCTTCCTCAACATCGGGACCCACTATCGTCCCTTTAGCAAATTCGGACTGAACATTAAGTAACTCCGATGGAATCGGACCCAATTTAACATCGTCCTATTCCTCACAGAGGAAAGTACACATAACATCAAAAACATACCTTTGTTTTGGTGCTTCCCACTGTAGGAAAACATCCATAACCGCTTGCAAATCATACCTGGAGGCATTCAAAACCCATCTACGAGCAAGGAGATCTAACACAGTCCGCTCCTCTGAACTAGGGAGCTGACTACGCGTTTGTTTCCTTACAGAAACTGTGGTCATATTTAGTGACCCAAAGAAAGGAGACAAAAGGCTAGTAACAGTCTCAGTCATTCGTTGTCGAGCAGAAGGAGAAGAAGTCGACATGAGGACAGGAGGCAAAGTGTTTTGAGACGACAAAGACATAGGGTCAGTAGACAAAGAAGTCAAAGGCAAAGGAGAAGAAGGCAAAGGAGTTTGAGGCAAAGCTGGCGGCAAAGCTGGCGGCCCTAAAGAAGGCTGCGCCAGAGGTGGGAGAATCAACTGTGGAAGAACAAGTGGCTGAACAACAGCAGGGGATTGAACAACTAGAGGTTGCGGAGGTGCTGTAGTACTCTGCACATAAGGGGGTGGTAATCTCAACAAATGCGACATCAAAGGATCCTTTTCAGCGTCCTTAGTCACATTTGGGACAAGAGGTGGCAAAGCCGGATAACACTTATCAATGGCCATGCAATGTTGTCTATCCGACACCTCAATCGCACGATCTTCTTCATCTTCTTTAAACTGCCTAGCAGCTTGCATTATCGATATATTCTTATCTTTTCTATCTCTTTTAGCTTGCTTAATGTCTCGCTGTTTGGCTTCCTTACGCCAGAGGCGGAAAGAGTCAAACATCGCCGGCCGGCTTTCTTCCTAAATAGAGCAACTTCCAAATTATCTAAAACATCTGATTCGAAACTACCATGTTGTGGCCATTTTAAGACACCATCTTTTCGTGTATAGCGGACCCATACTTCATTATACGTAATGGGACCCACACCATGCTTTGAATAGAGCTCATAAGTCGGAGTTCCAACCGGAGGTATCGGACACGAGTCCTCCAATCGGGAATCCCTGTTGCAACTACAACAAAACAAATTCCTAAGTTTGCTAAGACCAGGCATCTTCACTCACTAATCTAGCTTCAAACTTCAAGGGGTTATCTAAAACGATATACTCGCAAATGTATGAGCCCCTTGGCTTTGGTATTTGCAAAAACCAAATCAAAGAACCCAAGAAACCAAACAAAGTCGTGGGAGCGACCCACTTATACTTAACCAAAATGTCTTGTCACGCCACCAGAAGACCGTCTATCGTCTCGCTCTACAAATCATCACAAAAGGGTCCAAGACAGGGCGACAGTCAGGGCAGCAGTCCTTCGTAGCCGTCGGAAAGGGGAAGCCTCGCAGCAAAAACCTTCAGTCCACATTCGACATGCCGGGCTCGATGAAGTGGGGGCCCTCTTCTAGAATTTCCTCACGAAGCTCCTCACAATCTTCGGGCTTGGACCGGTACCACTGAAGTCGCCCCACGTTGGGCGCCAGTTGAAGAACCGGGCTTTTAGAACCCAGCGGCGCCAGGGGCACGCCCAAAGTCTTTGGATTCACCTGTCTTGGTTTACAAAGACACGGAATACTTCTGGGTGGCGTCAGAGACCAAGTTTATTAGCTGCAGCCAGTAACAGTGATCCTAAATATACAGCATGGAGTATTTCAGGAGACTGCTGAAATTTGTAGAGCAAGACATCTCCTTTTATACACAATATTCACATTTAGAACATACACCCACTGCGCAAAATTCCAACCAATGGGGTACATTCTCAAACAAAGTATCACATGACGAAAAGCTCAGATTGCAACATCCCAACCCAAAGTTAATCATTGGGAATGTCCCAAATCCAATCTCGACAAGCCGGACAAACCCATAATTGAAAAGCACAATGCATGTAGTAAAGAGCATAAAAAAGGAAACAATGTCTGATAGCGAGCAAGATAAGGCATGTGTAAGGAAACTAAAAGTTAACGATGTCCTGAACAGTGATTGGCAATCTCAGACAATGATCAAACCAGGGAAATTGACTCAGAAGGGTCAGTTCAGGTGAAGGAATCAGATCCTTGCAATTCACCTCGGAGTCAAGAAAGACCCTGTTAATGTATACCAACACATGAAGGCCGGGCCGCTTCGTTCGTTCGACCACACTTGTCGGCCTGCGTGATGGCAATACAAAATGGAGACTCAAAAACAAAATGGAACCCATGTTCGAGACGAAATCTCCAAATACGTGGTGAACTCGCTAACTAACGTGACGAATTCACTCCATATTAGCCGCACTCACTAAATACGGTTCAACATCACCAAAATCATGACGGAACCATGGCCTTACGAAACAAGGCCGGTTTTCACAGAACCACATTGCAAGAGAATATTTCAAAGACAATTTTGTAAAGAACTTTCATTTAATCAAGATTAAAACGACTTTGGACATTGAGACTTTGAGGTTACATTTTGTCAAGTTGGTACTAGAGAAACCCCCTGAAAAACCTCTTACTACAATCTACAAGGTATAAAACTCATGAGAAGGAAATTAGTGATTTATTAGAATTCGGAATTCTTTCCCTTAATGTATGTGTGTCCTGTTTTTCTACAGTATGATTTAGGTACCATTAAGAAAACCTCAACAAGTCCAATTATTGCCAAGGTTCCCTAAAAGTTAAAAGAGAGAGTGCAACCATCTATATATATATAAGGTAAACCTAACAAACAGAAATTGGGTATATTCAATAAGATTATAAGGCAAACTGATATACTCTATTAAGTAACCTGCTTGGTTACAGGTTGACAATAAGGCGCAGCACATCCCGGTGAGAATTCAGAACCTGCAGGTCCAGACGGATGCTGTCTCTTTCTTCTCTCTCTCTTCCCAATTCCCCTTCCCTTTTGGAACATCTGCCAGGGCCTCTGTTCTCATTCAGTGGCGCTGAGAGTTGTTCCAGGAGGATTGGGGAGCTACCATCGTCCCTGCAAACATTCCTGGACTTCAGGTGAGTGGCTGGAGTCTAATCTAACACATTGTGGGAATTACCTCCTGTAATCGAACACTATAGGGCCGATTAAGATGCGGCCAAGAAAGGCTCCTACTGACGGTCGGAGTCTTCTGGGCCGCATCGTAATCAGCCACTCGGTTTACTTTCCGACCGCTGCATTACAACGCTGGTGGTCAGACACTAAACTGGCCGGTCATTCTGGCTGGCTTCCGACAGGCTTAAGGAGCAGTCAGAACCATCTCGTAATTCCAAAGGGAAGGCCTTTCCGCGCTTGGGATTAAGATGAACGGTTTCCAGCATGGTACCCAGGTTTAGGGGCCCCCAGCAGAGCCCCCTTGTGTGTGCGGCCTCTGGTTGGGGGCCGAGGAGGCACCTATGCTGCCCCCTGTTTATCCCTACACACTGTGCAGGGATGAACAGCACCTCCAATTTTAGCCGGGCTACGGCCGTAATGCATGCTCCCATAGGGAAATGCAGGAATGTTCGGTTTCATCCCAATCAGGCGGTTGGGACTGCGGACCAGAGGTCGGTCGGTCCCAGGCCCGAGACGGTCTGCCCAACATCGTTATTAGCCCCTATGTGTGTGGCAGATGCTCTGTGTGCCCATTCATTGAGGGCACTATAAATGTTGATCTTGGCATGGAAAAACCATGGCTCCTTAAGAGTCACACAAATTGTACTAGTGAAAATGCTATTTACATGATAACATGTTCATGCTATTTGAAGTATTTTGGGATGACTTTCAGGAAGATAGGCATAAGGCTCAGTGAGCATAGGAGCAACATAAGGTGTAGAAAAATCTCCACCCAAATGACAAATCATTTTTTGCAAAAAAATCATACTGCAAATTACATTAGGTGAGTGACCATCGAGAAAGTTACTGTTGACCATAACAATTTTAAAATTCTGTTTAACAAAGAGCAGCGATGGGTATACTGCCTTTAGACACATATTGATGACCCTAATGATAACATACCCTGCTTACAAATCACTATTAGATGATTTGGTGATTTCTATAACCCTCTTGGCTATTGCATAACCTTCTAATCACACGCTGAAGTCTATAATAGTGGGTACGGTTTACCTGCACTATAGCCATGATGCATGTAGGGATTATGCACACCATTTGAGTGCCAAAGACTCACTCTATTCACCCTGTAGAACCCCCCCACCCAGTTCATAATGTCACCCTTCTTTTTTCCCCGTTTGTACGTTCTTAGCAATTTAATAAGGGGCCCTGTAACAAGTAAGCCTTGTTTAGTTCCATGGCCATGATAAGGGATAGGAAGATGCATACAGTAGTTTTAGCCACAGTACAGTAGATACACATACAGACAGATTCATTGTCTCCATACTTGTTTTAAGTGTGTAGACCTGTATTTTCTGGCTTCCCTACCCATGTGTAGGAGAGAAATGCCAGCACTTCAATTATGAGCACTCTGGGTGGCACACTATGCAAAGCATGATGTCAACACCCCGCCCCTGCATTGGGGCCGAGTACTATCCCAAGTTCCAGGGACATGGCTGGGGCCCAACGCTCCTAACCTTCAGTTCACAACATGGTGTGTTATCATTCAGTGGCTTGCTGTGTGAACCAAACATATGTGAACATACAGTTATGAATGGTTTATTACAGACACAAAAAAACTTTATTTTTGTATTATGTATATGTCTGGTCATTCTGTGTCTCCAGTTATGCAGATTTACAATGACGTTCTAAGTCATATGTTTTTCCATTTAAAACGTGCAATTCCAACTATGCTGGTACACAGGACCATCCTAATAGGTATTGTGTGTCTGATGATGTATGATTGCTAATGTATGTGTACAGCTAGGAGTCAGGAAAATTGAGATCTGGTGTCCCAAAGAAAGCCTAGAACTCACTAAAGGGCTCGTTTACATGCTGAAACATGTCGCTCCCTACAGGCGCAGGGTTACTAGCTAACCCTGTGTGGTGTATAGTTTTTAATCATCCCCTAGATCTACCCACATTACAAGACAATCCTTGGGATTAGATTCATGGTTTTTTATTTAGTCTAGATCCTGCTTCCACATTTACCCACTCACTCAAAATTACTCCTCAACATTGTGAGGAGCCCATTCACCATTGGAAGGTGCTTTGGTGAACCAGGAGTGCCCAATAAGGAAGCATGACACCTATGGAGGTTTGTGAGGTCACACATCAATTTATTTTAATTAAGTGTGTCCTACACATGTGTGGAGAGGTAGCATTATGGATACTGCATTGAAGGGAAATTCTGACTAATTAAGTAGGTTTCCTCTAATTTTTGCTTTTTGTTTAGTTAAGTATTCATTTGTAATGCGACTTTCTGTCTGTTCCTTTTATTTTCAGTCATGAATCATTCAGGCAGCCCTAGAACACATTTAAAAGTGCTTTATATTTGCTTTTCGAAGTACGCACAGATATGTGCTGAAAATAGGGCTTTACGTGACTGTTTATTTTTGTACCGTCTGCAACATCAAAGTAATGAGCTGGCAACCCAAATCATAAGACTGGAGGTTTGTTGCAGGATCAGCACATTATTTATTTCACCCTCGATTCCCTGATTAATTCCATAATAGCAATAGTTTAACTTATATCTGAAACCCTACGCCATGTCAATAACTTACTGATTAACTTCAAGTGTCCTGGAATTCACCCTGCATTCAGAGCACTCACTCCTCATTCTCACGCTTCACTTTCACGCTCACCCTGCTCTCCCAGCGCATAGTTATGGTTTTCCTGCATTTGCCACATAATCCATCGTCTGTTGCATAATTTACAGATAAAAAAATGCAGCAGCACATGTTACCTCACAGTGGAAGGCCCTTTCTAAAGGTTGACTGGCCATCTTTCTGTTGCTTATTGCTATATGTGGGTGTTAATGTGGTACTTATGAGGGGCAATAAAGGCCAGGACAATGTTAACAAGTGTAAAAATAGCAAAATAGTGCAGTAATGCTATCACATAATTTGCAAAAGCAACACCACTGGGTCTAGGCTCCCAACAGCAAGGCCAAGCCTACATGAACTAAATAACAAAATGATTGCCAATACTGTGAAATCTATTTTGTCTAAATGGCCAACCACTAATTGACACCAAAGAAAAAGTGGAAGACTTCTGTTTCCGTCTGAATTAATCAACTTAGGATTCTTGTTTATTCAACATCATCTTTTTCATTCAAATTTTTTGTTACTTTTCAAAACAAATTAAAAATTGCAACAATAAAAATATATATATACAATACAATTTACATCAATATACAATACATTCCCAGGCACACCCACTCTCGATTTATCTCACTTCCAGTCACTCCCACTCCATGCATTCACCGCAAAACAACACACCATGTATTTACAATGATCAGAAGACTTTTTAAATTGTTCTTTTTACAAAGCCATAGAATATAGAATCAAAAAATGATTTTTTTTAAATTTGAATCTTTAGCTCTTAAAGTCAGACTGTCTTATGGCTTGAAGATTGGTCTACGCGTTTCGAACTCTAAATAATTAAGTGAGTTCTCATCAGGACCATTAAGGTAAGCTGGCTATCCTTGTGAAACACCCGGTTGCAGGATGTTGTGATTTGAGAATTAAACGGTGCGGTGTGTAGACTTTTGACCGAACTGATCGTAGTTTTGGCTTCTCAAGGCTTATCGTAGCTAGCTTCTCAATACTTTGGCTGCTTACGATTCGACATTCTTCTTATGTCGGTCACGGTGATGAAAGAGCCTCGAGGAAGACATGGCGATTTGATTAATAAGAAGAATGTCGAATCGTAAGACAGTCTGACTTTAAGAGCTAAAGATTCAAATTTTAAAAATTCATTTTTTGATTCTATATTCTATGGCTTTGTAAAAAGAACAATGTAAAAAGTCTTCTGATCATTGTAAATACATGGTGTGTTGTTTTTCGGTGAATGCATGGAGTGGGAGTGACTGGAAGTGAGATAAATCGAGAGTGGGTGTGCCTGGGAATGTATTGTATATTGATGTAAATTGTATTGTATATGTATATTTTTATTGCAATTTCGATTTTTTTTGAAAAGTAACAAAAAATTTGAATGAAAAAGATGATGTTGAATAAACAAGAATCCTAAGTTGATTAATTCAGACGGAAACAGAAGTCTTCCACTTTTTGCTTGGTGTCAATTAGTGGTTGGCCATTTAGACAAAATAGATTTCACAGTATTGGCTATCACATAATTTGCAGCATAATTTGCTTTTGCTTGCTGCAGAATTTAGTCAAGCATATATTTTGGCCTTCTCCTGCAGCATAATTCCAATGGCCCTGTTTATAGTGCTATGAGGTCCCAGCCTGTGGCAGAAAGCACTGTGAATATGTAAGTCATCTTTTTAAAACAGAATTTACATACAGTAAGCTATGCTGCTGCAAAATGATGCAGTGATTGAGATAAAACAAGTTCTTACAAAATATACTTTTTCGTAATAAGTAATCAAACTGTATCTAATGCAGACATTGTTGTAAGTGTCTCGACTATTCAAGATCCCAGCTGATAACTCCTTTACATTACATCTTAAAAAAAATAGATCTTTGCCACCATAAAGCTTTAAGCAGATCCACTGGAATTATTCAGCAGAAGACGACAAAATTATGCGGCGGCAGGTTTGACTAAATTATGCAGCAAGAAAAAGTAAATATGCGGCACAATGCGCCACATTTTGTGGCTAGCATTACTTCATTATTTTGTCATTTTAACTCAAGGTAACGCTGTCAGGGGCAATATTTCACCTCATTAGTACCAGTTTAACACCCAAATACAACAGTAAGCAACTACAAGATTACCAGTCAATCTTTGCAAATGGCCTTCCACTGCTCAGGAAAACTTTGTCACGCTTTAAGTAACTTTTGTTCAGTTTGAGCTAGAATCAAGTTTTTTGCTGTTGAAATCTGCAGATTATGTAGCAAATGCAGTAAACTGATAATTATGTGGAAAACGCTGCTGCTGCAGAAACTCATAATTCCAGTGGCCCTCGCTTTAAGTTACTCAATCAATTAATGGCTGGTAAGAAGGCCGGTTTCTTTTTTAACTTTCTGTACTACCACCACACACTTCGATTTCAGGCACCGGAATCTCAAAGTCAGTATTAACCATTAAGGGGAAGTTTTTTTGTGAAAGCTGAGTCCATGGGGTGGCAGGTAGAAGGCCAGCAGGATTGCATTCAGATGCAGAGCCCTAATCCTCCTGATCCTTGGGGCCTCACAGAAATGGTCTAGGAGACAGAGGAAAGGAGCGAGATTCATAGATATTGTCAAAGAGAAGACGCAGAATAGGGAGCAGTTTATGCTGACTCATTTTTATGTTTACAAATGGGCAGAGAGATACCCTAAAGAAAAGGACATTATAAGTGTTTTTTTTTAAAGGGACATTCATTAGTGAAGCTGGTACTGCTGCCAAGTGTGTAAGTGGCCACTGCTGGTTATCATAAAGGAGCAGATGCAGCAGGACTGGGGCCAAGGAATTTGAGGGGGGGCCCACTGCATCACAATTATGACACTCTACCTTTAAAAAAGGGGCATCAGAGCGTATTGTCCTTTCAAGCATTAGGACAGAGGTGATGATCCATCATGGTGGGGAAGAGGTAAAAGAGGCGAAGGAGATAGCCTGCTACTCAGGACTGCAGTTATCATTAGTGCAGCAGGTATTGTTGCATTGGGGGCAAAAAGTGTGAGAGGCTCGCAACATCCCAATTATGGGGAGCAGTTTGTTTGGGATATCTGTTTTTGTCTGATGTTTGGTGCAGTTTATAAGCTATAGAAAAAGTATTCCTGAAATCATCTCATAAGCCGCGCTCCCTGCACGCAGCCATGTCCCTCCTGCTCCCCCAATCCTTACCATAACGTTTTGGAGGGGGGGCCCGACCTCAAAACATTTAGCTTAGGGGGGCTCAGAGTAAAAAAGTTTGAAGACCTCTGCTCTAGGATATGTGTTATACCACTATCTTCCAAGTCCACCTCTGTTCCTCCACTGAACATTTTGGGTTACCCAAGGACATGGTACAAATCTCCATGAAGTACCTGTTATTTGTCTATGAAAATTATCACTGCTGCAACCTGGAATGTATCTATCATTTATGTGAGAGAATCTTCTGCTGTATCTGCTCTACGTGCTGCGCCTTTTTTGTGTTAGTGAAGCATGGTAAAACACTTTTATGACACGAGGGCCACATCGAGTTACATCACCAATACGTTCTTTTGTTTCCAGTACTTTCTTTTGTCTGCTGAGATGGTAACACATTTTCAGGCATAATCTGGGAAAGATATCCACTCCAGCTCGATGTTATCTATAAGAGAATTAAGCTCAAGACTACTCGAGGGTCAGAAACGATCTCTGATGGCAAATAGTGATGGGTGTTTGCCTGGTTTCCTGGCACGTGGGAGAATCCTGAGAGATCGGTGTATTTGAAAAACAGAAGTGCTGAGAGAGAATCATTCACATGCCATGCTCGACTCTGCAAAGTCTCTAGAGCTCGCACAGATTTAGTCTCCTGTAAGGCACATCTCTCTACTGGCAAGTTGTGTTTAGGGAGGGTCATTCCCAGGTGGGCACACTTCTGCCTCAAGTACACACCTGACAGGCAGATAAGGAAGAAGGGGTTAAGTAATGTTAGTAAGGCCCCGGAAACGACAGAAGGGATGGGGAAGAGTCAGCCACAGGTCAGACAATCCTCTGAAAGACCTGTCATGTTGTAAAATGACAGTCACATGTTTGTGCACCTTTATCAGGCATATATGGGTGATGAAGGTTCATCACAAATTAGATACGTCTCTGACAGGCTGAAGGGCACGGGTAGAGTGTACTGCATTTCCGACTCATACGCAAAAAACATCTGGATGTCCAGCAGGATTCTGAAAGAGTTTCTTGGGTTTCCTATGGTTCTGTCGATTTCTGCTGGGTTTTAACAGCATGGACAGTGCCAACAGATGTTTATTTTGTTTAGTTGAGAACAGAGAAGGGCACGTAGACATTTAAATAGATGAGGAAAGTTACACAAATCTATATTCACTTAAACTCCAACACATATAAAGACACCCACACACTGAGACAACACAACTACAGACACTAATTCCCAGATCTGTTTGCTAAAAAAAAGTTGCACTGCTGATACCTCATATGGGGCCTCATTTATGAAAAGTGACGCATCGCTGCGTGAAAACAGCGATGCGTCACTTTTCACTGCGCACTCCTTGCGACACCAATAATGCGTCATATTTAATGTATGACGCATCATGTCGCAAGGACTTACAGATACGTCAGTATTTCTGACGCATCTGTAAGCGCAAAAGTGACGCATTGCTGGAGTGTGTCACAAAAGTGACGCAACTCCAGCAATGCGTCCTTTCACATGGGGAAAGCCCCATGTGAAAGGGCTTGCGTCAGTCTTACGCCTGCTGTGAGGCAGGCGCAAGATTTTGACGCAACAGCATCCTAAAAGTGACGCAGTGAAATCTCATAGATTTCACTGCGTCACTATTACGAGGCTTTTTGCGGGGGAACGCCACCTCTGCATACATTATACCTGACGCAGGTATAATGTGGCGCAGGGGTTTAAAAAGTGACACATCTACCTAGATGCGTCACTTTTTAAATATGGCGCAACAAGGCGCATGTTTTACGCTGCCGATGCGTCACAAAAAGTGACGCATCCGCAGCGCAAAACTGACGCAAGGCCTCATAAATGAGGCCCATGGTACCTGGTCTGGCTGTGTGTGTTTGCCCGTGCCTTCCGCTTCATTGAGGTGGAGAAGCTGCTTGAGGGGGTGTATGTCGCCGAAGTGGAAGCAGGTTAGATGTGAGCGGAAGATACCGGCAAGAGATTTCTACTCTAACCACTGGTCCCCCCCATGATCCCCGGGCCTGGTTGGAATTGACAACGGCCTCGTGAGATAACCCCGCCTTCTCAACACGCCAAACAGCCTTGAAGAGTCACAGGATATTTTGCCCTGTTGTGACGAAACACGTGTTGGCTGGATGTTTTCATTTGTTATTGCTACATTAAATAACTTTGAACATAACACTGGTGTTGACCATAACAATTTGAACTATACGAGACTTTCATACAATTGTTATACCCTCAATACGTGTGCCCAGGACTTTGTTTACCATTTTTATATGTCGTATTAGAATTAAAACTAAAACATTTAATGAATCATTCTGGTGTTTTCTCTGATAGAACAATGTAATTTACGTGTTTTTACGATGAATGATTAATCAAAATGATTACAATCTCACATCATGAACACCATAACACAGTCACAGAATAATTTGATGACAAATATCTACAACTCAAAATTGTCCTTTTCCAAGAATATAGGATGTGTACTTAAGCCTTCTAGATAACAATTATGCAGCACACATGAAAGAGCAAAATGCCATTAATGATATTTTATGTGCAAGAAGGTGTCCCTTCCTGCACATAAACAATCATTAAATAATGCCGATTTGCTATGTCTACATTCTGCAGCACACATACAAGTAACAAATCACCATTCGTGATTGTTTATGTGCAGAATGGCATACCTTTCTGCACATAATTCCCTAAAATGCAGGCACCCATGCACTTTGCCTGTGTTGGTGCTAGGCAGCAAAATTTAGTACTAGGGAAAATAAATCCGTCCGCCATATTCTTGTGAATACGGCACATTCCTGCATTTTGAAAATGTTGGAGCGCCCGCTGCCAAATTTGGCGCACCTCCACTTCGCAACATTTTGTCGCAAATATGTCCTTTAGGGTCAGGCGAACAATAACAATGTTAATGTGCATCAATTCATGTGTGGGGCCATATCTATTTCGTTTTTCTACTGCTTTTTCTTCTGTCATTTTCTAGGCATCTACAAAAGGGCGAACCAAACCGCACATCATGATGGAAGGACATATATAGCAAACATCCCTACTAATGAAACACCATTGGATACAATGAAGACAAAAAGATGTTGAAAAAAAGGTTTTGGACCACAGAGCCTGTTGTAGAGGGTTCCAAATGTGTGACGCGTGCAGGCGGATAAAAAAATACAATTTCAGAACTTTCAGGCCTTAGCAAAAATATAACGTTTACAGTTAAGATTGGAGCAGGTGAGAGTGAAGAATTCATAATTTACGAACTTGAAATCCCGGAAGGACAACTGATGAGAATATTTGCATTTTTTGTATTTCTTTATTGGTTTGTAACAAAAGGGAGACGCTATTCAGGCCTGTGCACTCGCATTAACAAATGTATGGTTTTATATTAATACGGTATTGTAATACTGTCACTGTCGATCTATTATTATATGTGCAAGTAGAAATAGCGGTTACATTTCCACCTGATGATCGCATTTACATTATTAGGATACACACATTTAAAGGCACAGAACACGTTTGTTTCAAGGATTTTGTCGAGGTATTCCATAAACTAAGGACATCTTAATAATATAAGACTGGATAACACATATGAGCAGTGCACCACGCTCTGTTGCATGAGTCTGGCTGCATTAGTTGCGCCAATGCTCTTAAGGATGCTATTAAATGTTAGATGGCAGGTAACTCCCAAGAGTACTTATTATAAGCAATGTGTCTTGGCTGCTAAATCCAGAAACCATCACACCTTTCTCGGATTAGACCGATTAGGTTTCCAAAGTATAATTCTAAATAACCGTGGAAAGGGATCGTCTATCGCCTAGCTGTCATACTGTCATTGTCAGGGGGATAAGTATTGTGTACAAATCCTCGGTTACACAACTGGTAGTTCTACAGTTTGAAATGCTGAGGAGAAACAAATCAAATTGGGACATTGAGCAATACAATGTCCACTTGCCAGAGCCCCTCCTTCTGGAGGTACTATATAAAGACACCTAGCTACAAAGGAGTAAGGTACAGAGAGGAACCTAGAATTAAAAAGGGTCAACATGGATCCAATCGGAGCCACGAGCTTCCTGTTAGCCGTCTGCGTGGCTTGTCTGATCTTTAGCTGGGCAAGGACCAGGGCAAAGCTTGGCCCTGGGAAGCTACCTCCAGGCCCCGTCGGCCTTCCCTTCGTTGGAAACATGCTGCAGCTGAACAGTAAGAAGATGTTTACTTCCCTCATTCAGGTAATTTATTTTCTCCTGGATGGAGTTCTCAAAATCATGACACACCTTTTATCTCATGTGTCACATGCATGTGTGAGTCCTAACTTACAGTGGTTCCCTTGTGCAACTTTTCAAATTTCCCATCTGAAAATAGTATGGGTTTTCAAAAATAACATAACTACTTATATCATAATACATTTGATATCAATTTAAAACAATTATAGAAAGTTTAAATAATGGCAGGGTAATTCACATGATTTCAGGCATTCTTTTGTTGCACTTATATCACGATATTACAGAAATGTAGCCATTCCTCCAAGTTGTACAGTCAAGGGAAAATTTCAGCACAGGAACTACTTAAACAACCAGTACGTGGGCAGTGGTTCTTTGCAGCAACTCTGTTTAATGCTATGTTTTTACCATAAAATGTATCCTCAAGTCAAGAACTGATTCAAGGATGGATTTCATGCTAAAATATAGTGCTAATTGATGGATTTGCATTTCATGTATTTAAGCAAAATGTCATGCAATTTTCCCAGAATTGTGCGCAGTTATGCAAAACCGTGTCATGGGAATTTGACAAACGGGGAAGGTGGGGGGGGGGGGATTTTTATTTACAAGCGGGTGCGTAATTTTTTATCACATTAAAAGTTATCACACAAAAAGTGACGTACAGTGGCGCAAGTACCTTGTATATAAGCCCCCGCTTTGCAGTCAGTTCACTTTAACAATTTTGGAACTTCCGTTTGTTGTCGTGGAGTCCAGGTTATAGAGGACTAGAGATGCATGTGGAAAGACCTCGAACAGAGTGTCAGAACAAGAGAAATGTGTTCTCCTATAGAGAAATAACGCGTATAATGTGATTAGATTACATGAATATGTGAAAGATTTTCGGATTTAGGACATTTGGAATGAAAAAAACATTTTGAATTCGGAATTCGAATGAGTTGGATTCTCAAGCGAAAATTGAACAGGAAAGCTTTCTTACCCCACCCATCAAGTGGCATCTTGTGCTGCTCAGCCTGCCCCAGCAATATGTCAAAGTACACTACAATGGAAGACCGGACGCTTGCCTAGACAGCCACCCCACCTAGTGAAGGTTTGCCTTTTGTCGGTGTTCTTGAATGGAGTGGATTCTGTATCACTTCTTCGAAGCGTTTTTTTTTTGTTTTTGTTTTTTTTAAAATATATTTTTATTGCAGGAATCAGTAAATCGTTACAAAATCGACCAGCATTATAAAACGAGCAATATCAATGAAACACAACCCTCCGCCCCCCCGCCGCATTTCTCGTACACAGCCATTCAGCCCACAACCCTGGGGTCGGGCGGCGAAAGTCAATGGGGGCACAGCAGGGTGTCAAAGCTGGTCCGGATGATCCACAACCTGTCATCTGCTTTTCCAAACAAGCCTATAAACCCAGAAAGAAAACCCCACCCTCAAAACACTAAAAAAACAAAGAAACCCCACCCAACCCCGCCATCAGCGCCCGGTAACTACCGCAACAAGATCTGTTAAAGGACCCGTGGGGAAAGTAACAGAGCTGAAAAGTTCAATCATCTAATGGGACATGGGGTGAGCTGCATCCTCACTGTCAGAGTCACTGGGGGCGCAATAATCCCTTAGGGCTTGTACTAACGTTTCCCACTCTAGCGCTGCTTCTTGTGCCTTCTCATTACGCTGCCTCCAAGCTAGCTGATATCTCAGTGTGCTCTCCCCCGCCGCCCACTTCAAAAGTTCGCTGTGCCACCTGCTTCCTGTCGGACCAGCTCGTGCCTTCCAGTTCCTGGTCACCTCCCGCTTAGCAAGGAGTAGCCCCAGATCGATGAACTTGCTGGATATTTTGTTCTTGGGGGTGTGAGGGAACCAGTGTAGGAGTCCCACCGCCGCATCCATCGATAAGGATCTCCCCGTCACCTCCTCCAGGGTCTTCCCTACTTCTACCCAATATGATGATAATCCCGGGCAGGTCCACAACATGTGGAGAAGGTCCGCCTCCTGGGCCGGGCACCTGGGGCAGTCCGCTGAATTCGTGGCAAAATATCGCCTGATTTTCACCGGGGTCAAATAAGCTCTGTGGAGCACATAGTAGTGGACCAATTGAAAGCGGGCGTGGCGTGTGCCCTTCCAGGCTCGCCGCACCAGCTGGGACCAGGTCGTCTCCGGGATCTCCTTGCCAATGTCCACCTCCCAACGGGCTCTCAGAGTAGTGAGGGGAGCCAGCCCCTCATTGATCAGCCTGCCATAAAGGCAAGTGACCGCCTTCACCGTGCCCGCAGACATCATCACGTATTGGCACACCGGAGATAAAGGGGGTTCTTCCTGCCCAAGTCTCCAGTGCGCCTGAATCGCTCGGACAAGGGCCGAGTGCAACAGGAAGTCGCCGCGAGGAATCTCGAAGCGATCGATGAGCTCCTGAAAGGGCAAGAGCGCCCCGTCCTCGTATAGGTCACCTATCAGCTGTAAGCCTGCGTCCTCCCAGTTCGCCAACCGTGACCAATCGCCGCCATGGGGCAGAGCAGTCAGCATCCCCAGAGGTATTTCGGGCGCATACGGTATTCTCAGGTGGCCCCGGGCGTGAGCTCGGTTCCAACACAGGCGAACGGTCCGCTCCTCAAGCGACAAGTCCTGTAAGGCCAAACGTTGTCGCAGCGCTATGAAGGAGAGAACATGCCTGGCCATACCCGTACCCCTTTTGTCCTCTGGGCCCCGGAATTCCCGGGCGATCTCCTGGGTGAAGGTCTGGAGCTGCGCCGCCAAATAGTACTTCTCAAAGTCCGGCACTGCAAGCCCACCCTCATCCTTCGGCCTCATCAGGGTCTTGAGGGTCACCCGCCGGCGGCCCGAGCCCCAGAGGAATCCGACCATCATAGATCGTAATAGTCGAAACGTGGCCGGTGGGATCCAGATTGGCAGCGTCCGGAAATAATATAACAACCGGGGAAGCGCCACCATTTTGAGCAATGCGATCCGCCCCGCCACCGAAAGCGGTAGCGTGGCCCAGAAATCCATGCTGCCTCGAAGCGCTCGAGTGCCGCGGGCAATGTTCCCATCCAGTAGGTCAGATGGTTCATGATAGACGTACACCCCTAGGTATTTAAAGCAGTCAGGTTCCCACCTAATCTCCCTGCTGAGAGCAGGGCTAGGGGTGCCCTTGCGAACCAGGAAAAGACAGGTCTTTGTCCAGTTCACCCGGAGGCCCGAGACCTCCCCAAACTCCGTGAGCGCCGTCGCAGCTCCATGTAAGGCAACGAACGGGTCTTCGAGAAAGAGCAACAGGTCGTCTGCGTACAGCGAAATATAGTGCGGGCCCGAAGAAGTCCACAGGCCCGTATAATGGGCTCCCGACCGGATGTGCAGTGCGAGTGGCTCCACCGCCAGCGCAAAGAGAAGCGGGGATAATGAACATCCCTGCCTCGTGCCCCGCTCCACCTGATACTGTGAGGAAATGAGCGGTCCAGCTCGAACCCTGGCCGATGCAGAGGCATACAGAACCCCGGTCCATCTGACGAAGCCCTCGCCGAGGCCGAACCTCCGTAGCACCGCACCAAGGTAGTCCCATTCCAGGCTGTCAAAAGCCTTCTCTAAGTCCACCGATAAGACAACCGGGCACGGGGCGTCCACAAGCGGTTCTCCCAGCAAGCGGAACAACCTGCGGATGTTCATGGTCGTGTTACGTCTGGGGATGAATCCAGCCTGGTCCTCATGTACCAAGGAACTCATGTGTCCCAGCAGTCTCGAGGCCAAGATGCTGCTCAGTATTTTATAATCAACCGTCAGCATTGATAAGGGACGGTAAGACCCCGGATCGGACGAGTCCCTTCCGGGCTTGAGGAGGGGAACCATCAAGGCCTCGCACATCGAGCCCGGGAGTTGGCCAAGCCTCTTCGCCTCTCTGTAGACTATCAATAACCTAGGGGCTAGGAGATCAGCATAAGCTGCGTAGAACTCCACCGGAAGGCCGTCTAGGCCCGGGGTCTTGTTCCTCGCCATTTGTTTAATGGCGCTACGGATCTCTCCCAATTCTATGTCGGACCCCAGGGCTTTCGCCACGTCCTGCTCCACTGTTCGGAGCTCCAGAGGCTGCAGATAATGATTAAGCGCATCAGGGTCTCGGGTAGAGCGACTGCGGTATAGGCTTTCGTAATATTGCCGGTAGCAACTCAGAATCTCAGGCTGAGTGCACGCTACAGTCCCATCTGCTTTGCGCATGGACGTCGTCAGTGAGGACTGGCGCGTAGGGTTGGCCAGCCATGCCAGCAGTGCGCTCGACCTATCTCCCTCCGCGATGGAACAAACCGTATAGGCCTTGTAGTCAAAACAGCGAAGCCGTTCGACCTCCGTCGCCACCGCCTCCTTCGCCTCCGCTGCGCGTATCTGCAATTCAGGGTGTCCGGGGCGGCGGAGTTCCAGCTCGCGGAGTTTCCGGTCCGCTGCCTCTAGGTCGGCGAGGATAATTCGCCTCATGCCGACCTTTTTAGAAATGCAGTATCCCCTCACCACCACTTTAAAAGCGTCCCACTCTAGCGCTCTCGAGCTCGCAGTGCCACCGTTGGACGCAAAGTACTCCGAGATCTTATCGCCTAGGTCCGCTCTAAAAACACTGTCCTCAAGGATCTCGGGCCGTAACTTCCAGGTGGGCACCGCAGGCACCCCGGGGAACCAACGAAGGTCCAGCAGGAGGGGGTTATGATCTGATATGGTCCTGGTCAAATATTCAGACCGGACCGCCGCCGAAACTAGTTCTGGCGAGCCAAGAAACCCGTCCAGTCTAACATGCAACTCATGGAGGCTCGAGAAGTAGGAATAGTCCCTAGTTGTGGGGTGCTGCGCCCTCCAGATATCCGTTAAACCCCAATGAGTCTGCCAGTCCCTACGACCCTTAGCCACGCGGCGAACCGGAGAATCAGGCAGGGGTGGATGCGATCGGTCAGTGTCTACATCAACTACCGAGTTGAAATCTCCACCGAGCAGAAGGGGCCCAGAGAAGAAGTGGGCCAACGAGCCCGATAACCTGGAAAGGAAGGCAGTCTGGTCCACATTAGGAGCGTACACACAGCAAACGTTTAGGTCCCTCCCTCCCAGAGTGCCCGAAATGGCCACATATCGCCCCTCTGGATCAATCACTGTTTTCGTGACCTGGAAGGGGACCCCAGCTCTAACCCAAATCAGCGCCCCTCTGGCATACGCGGAGTACGATGTGCAAAAGACCTGCCCTCTCCATCTACGCTGTAGCGCCGCCCCTTCCGCCTTGTTCAGATGTGTTTCCTGCAGCAGCGCCATTTGTACCCCCCTACGCACTAAATAAGCGTGGACTTTGTGCCGCCTAGACATGGTATGAAGCCCCCGCACGTTCCAAGTAACACATTTGAGATTAGCAACATTAACCATTGTCCCAGATCGTTCTCGCAAAGTCTCCCCACCTGGGTCCCAACAAAGAAAGGACATCAATCAATCCAGCACTGATGGCGGCCATTTTCCCCAACCAGAACTTAACAACCCAAACATGAACCAAATCCCCATCCGCCCCCCCCAGAACAGGACCCAAATAGCACCATCTAGTTCCCATCCAAACCATACCCTCCAAAAACCCACTATCCCCTACTAATCCTGCGGTCGCCACCGTAGGAAGGCCTTAAGGGCCAGGTGCGGGCCGGGCGGAGGCAGTGGGCCCTCGACGCTCAGGCCATTAGGACTAAGACGTGCCCAAAACAGTGCCAAACATGCTCGGGGCAAAAACAAGGCGCCCCACCTCCCCTCCCCCGGGAATCAGCATCAAGTATCGGCACCCACCACCCCCGTGCCGGGCCCCCTCCCAAAAAGAAGTAGCTCACCCCGTCACCCCTGTCCATCTAGAAGGTCCTCCACCGATTTCGGTGTGATCACCGGCGTATGGCCGCTATCAGTCACCGATTCTTCGGAGTCCGTTTGCACCCCCTCGTCACCAGGGTCCGCTTCCTCCTCAATGGCATCGTCCCGGGAGCCGGACAGCGCAGACAACACCTCTAGCACTCCCCTCCGCTCCGTTGATGTCTCTGAAGTCGAGGGTCCGCCTGAGCGGCCACGGCGACTCCGGATTCTTTTGGACCGTCGTCTCTGCTCCGGCTCTGCCGCCTGCTGTGATGAGGAGCCGAAGCCATCTTTCCCCGCTCTGTAGAGTTCGAGCCAGTTGCAGACATCCTCCGGGGTATCAAAGAATTGAGTCTTGTCCTCAACAATTATGCGGAGCCTCGCCGGAAATAGGAGCGAGTACTGAATGCCCTCGCTTCTGAGCTCGCGCTTGACCGCCAGAAAGGAAAACCGTCTACGTTGAGTGTCATAAGTGTAGTCCGGGAAGATGTTCACCTGGCTGTTCGCCACTTTGAATGGACCATTGTGTCTGGCGGCATTGAGGATGAGGTCTCTGTCCCGATAATGCAACAACCTTGCCACCACCGGTCGTGGGGCCCGACCCTGTTGTAGTGGCCTCGCTGGGACTCTGTGGGCGCGCTCCAGGGTGTAGAAAGAGGAGAGACCCTCAGGGGCCACCGTGTCTCGGAGCCAGGCTTCCAAGTATGCCACCATGTCGCCATCCTCAATCTTTTCCGGCAGGCCCACCACCCGAATGTTATTCCTCCTGTTGCGGCCTTCCGCATCCTCCGCTCTCTGCTCCAGGGCCGTAATCCGGGACAGGGCATCCTTCATAGTTGCAGCCAAGGTTCGCTGCGCCGGCTCCAAGGTTTTCACCAAACTTTCCACTTCCTTGACCCTGTCCGAGAGTTTGCCATGATCCGCTCTAAGGAGGCCGAGGCTTGTCGCCACCTGGGCAATGTCCTGCTGGAGGGCCGAGCGCGTGGTCGCTATCGCCTCCAGGACGCGGTCAAATTGCTGTTGCATCGGTGCACCGCCAGAACTCTCCGGGTCGCCACGTTCCTCCTTGTCCTGGGACTCTGAGTCTGAGGCGGCTGGGGTAGCCCCCTTGGCTCCCCTAGGTTTCCCCATGTCGCCGGGAGCACTCCGTGCGGGTCCAGGAGTAGGCTTCTCCGAGTGCAAGCGCCGGCTATGATCTTCCCGGTCGCTGGTCCTCAGGTCGAGTGCTGGAAAACCCCGTCTCCAGGGCCTGCTGGACCTCCTCGGCTTCGGTTCGTGCCACCACCGCGCCGTCTGAGGACCCCGAGGAGTAGGCGGAGACAATCGTCGCCAAGTCGGGCAGGCCCGTGCGGCCGAAAAAGTCCCGGAGCGAAGGTCACCGGTTCCTCCGGATGATCTGCGGCGCCAGAGTGTCGCGCCTCCCATGGAAGTGGGTCGGCCAGGAAAAAGTAGCCAAGTGCGGTATAGGGAGTGGGGTCCCCGTCGGGATCTCCAGGCGCCCCCGTGCGTGACCCACTATAGCAGGGGCATTTGCCCGTCCGAGTGCGACCCTCGTTGAAAGGGTCGAACTGACCGATGTCCAGTCCCTCACAACTCTGGGAGATGGCAGAGTAGGGGTCACGTCGCTGCTAGCGATGTTCCATCAGTCTAATGGACCCGGCCGAGGGGACAATGAAGTCCGGGCGCCATGTTGGGTCGCGCTCCGCAGTTCCACAAACTCCGATTTTCGCCGGGTCACCGCTCGTTCAGACTCCGCAAAGGGCCCCGGCAGGTCTCTGTCGGGCCGATCAGCAAAATGCTGGGGTCGGGGTGCCCCGCAGCCTCCGATTTACAGGATAATCAC
Organism: Lissotriton vulgaris; assembly: GCF_964263255.1. Classification (NCBI taxonomy): domain Eukaryota; kingdom Metazoa; phylum Chordata; class Amphibia; order Caudata; family Salamandridae; genus Lissotriton; species Lissotriton vulgaris. Next base: position 867,135,617 of record NC_141697.1, read on the forward strand.
GGGCACAGTCCCGGAGCCGAGCTCTCAGGCGACCATCGCCATCGGCGCCCAAGCCACGCCCCCATCACTTCTTCGAAGCGTTGTTGTGGGTCTGCATTCTTTCACAGGCAGTACCATCTCAGGACAGTCCATACTTCTGAATGGGGGCGTAGACCTCTTTGCACAGGTGGGGCCGTAGGGCAAAATGGTTTAAAAAGCTATGTCAGCAATGTCCCCTCTTAGTACCTCTCGGTGGATGTGGCTCGCCAGGGTCTTGAAAAACTCCCACACACACCAGTAATTTTGATGGGAAATATTGCTAAAAGATAACCGTATTAGTTTAAATAGGTTCCATCCTTCTTGTTATTCTCTGTAAGGGAGTAGGAGCAGTAGAGCACGAATCTGGCAGGAGTATGACTGTCGGTGGAGAGGAGGAGAAAAAGAAAACATTTTCCATGAAGTCGTCCTTGTGTGGCATGAATCCATCTGTCAGACTCATTATGAATATTCTGTCGCATGAGGGGAGTGAAGGTGCTGACTTCTCCATGTTTAACATGGACCTGCACATATGTTTGTGTAATCCCAGTTTTTCCAATCCAAATCGGTCCTATTCTGCCCGTTTGTGTTGCACAGTGTAATATTCAGTACATTAAACTGTGATCTTTGGGATTCATGCAACATCACGTTTGCAAGCGGGCATTATAACCACCAACGTTTCTTTGAAGATAGGAAGTTCTTCCCTATGTACATGCCAAGCTATGTGAGGAACATCGCTTCTCGATGTTATATCATATCCAGTGCAAAATTAACTACCTATGGACTGTGAAAAGAGTTATAACACTCTCAGTGGGCCTGGATTCTCAGTGCCTCCGTCCCCTCAGTTGGAATGCAATTTGCAGAGCTTATTTCCAAAACTTAAATCAGGATGTCAAATCCACTCGACTCTGTTCTCCACTAATTGTACTGAAAAAACTTTATTCCCACAAGGAGATAGGGCACCATGACCTTCAGGAGCGGTCAAAACTCCCCATTTGATAACGGGCTGCGTCTTGAGCCATCCTCCCTTTTCCCCTTTAAGAAAGTCTGTAGTTCCACCCTCTCCAGTGTTCGGTCTTAGGGCCTGAATCACAAAGAGCCTCAGGGGGAGGATCTACATTCGGGGATTCTCCGCACTCAGGGCTGAATTTCCTATGGCAAAAAGACTCTTAGGGCCAGATTTACCAGTTCCTCACGCAGCACAGTGCAGCAGCCTCATATGCGGCTCTGCACGGAGTGAGAAGGAGGAAGCAGCAGACTTCTATATTTACAGAAATATGGCACTGTCCTCCTCTCCCTAACGCTGGTGCAGAAATGCGGCTGTGTGCCACATACACACCTTTACACCATAGTAAAAGGGTGTCTCTGTGAGTCAAGCATACGTTTTTGTACTGGAAAGATGCCCTTTCAGTACAAAATACTATGCTTAGACTAATGTCAGACCTTTTACTACTTTTATTGTGTGCTGAACAGGGCAGCACACATGCAAAGTCGGAAAAGAAAGGAGAAATACCAGCATTTCTCTTTCAAAGTGCCTATCTGAAATGCAAGATATTTTCGTACGCTAAACCTAGTCTATTTTTTTTTTAGTAAATAAGGCTTAGCATGAGAAACCTTGGGTGGTTGCATGGGAACGTCCATGCACCACCCCTGGTGCGCCCATTGGTTCTAAGTAATGAGAAGCAGCGCTGTGCTATAAAGAAAACAACTTAAGCATGTGGTCAGCTTGTCATAGAGCAGTATGATACTGACTGCTTGGGCACTTACAATGTTGAATAGAACGCTGCTGTGCAGTTATTTCTGATTCTGTTTACTTATCATTTGGTATTTGAGTGTCTTGTTCTGGGCCCTACAAAAGGCAGTTGCATGTGACATTAACACATTATGGAAAGGCAGTGATACCTATTCCAACATGGTGAAGTCATGATGTCTATCACCAGCAAAAAGCGGGTGGTAACTACACTACATAAAACAATGGAAAATATGTGGTAAATATGTTTTACCAGGAGCTTTGTTGCATTTATTGGACAAAAAGTGTAAATCACTGGGAACACTGCACTTACTTACCAGGGGTATAAAAAAGGTCATAGCATGATGCTTTTAAATGAAGATGTCCTGTGGAAAGCGGCAGGTGTGACAACTGTCCTAGTTTTTGAGAAAATTATGTATTGCATTACTGAGCATCCATTTGAAAACATATTATGCTATGCTTAGCATTTACATTGGTATCATAATATGGAGCTATTATGACACTTGTTTGTGCGGGTGATTGCGGGGTGGTGGTTTGGGAGGACACAGTCGGTGAGGGGTAAGCTGGAAGAAGCCTTTGATAGTTCTGCAGTTGTACAGGAAGATGAGGTGGGGTCAGGTGCAGCTGCTGCTTGCTACACCCAAAGGACAGCACAATGTTCCCATTCTGGGGGCATATTTACAAGCCCCTATTGCCACAGGAACGTCACTTTTAACGAAGTTCCTGTGACAATAGGGTCCTCGTCTTATTTACTTAACGCTACCTTGTAAATAAGGCACCCTTTCAAACTATACTTAGTGTGAAAGGGTTGAGCAATGGGTGTTGTGGTGGGCGTTCCACCACAACACCCATTGACTTTGACACTGCCCCCTATTTACAAGGGTTGCGTAAATAGAAAGCAGTGCCAAAATTAAGACTAGGGAAAACCTGGTCTTAACATGGCTAAACGAGGAGGAATTCTTTAGTTTTCCTCATTTTTCATTTTTACTGTTTCTATGTGTACTGCAAAACACCATGAATGATTGTCTATTATTATTATTATTATTATTAAAAACTCTTGTAGAGCGCGTAGTCACCCGAAGGTATCCCAGCGCTAAGAACCCTACCCTAAACCTGACAAGGGGGCCAGAAGGAGGGGGAGTGAGGGATGGGGCGGGGATACAGTGGTTCGGATGGGAAGGGATCATTGGGGAAAAAGAAAAGTTTTCAACCGCTTTCTGAAGCGGAGGTAGTGTGGTTCAATTCTCAGGTCGCGGGGAGTGCATTCCAGAGGCTTGCGGTATGGACTGTGAACCGCCTTCCACCTGTGCGTGCCTTCCTGATTCTAGGGGCGCTGATGAAATTCTCCGTGTCCGATCTGAGGGATCTGCAGGATTTATAGGGTTTGATAAATTTTCTAAGAATGGGAGGGCCTTGATTTTGTAATAATTTGTGAGCTAGGCACAAGGCCTTAAATTTAACTCTCTCCCTTATAGGAAGCCAGTGGAGGAGTTTCAATGCTGGTTTGGCCGAGTCTCTGGCAGGGGTCTTAGTGAGAATCCGGGCGGCTATGTTTTGGATTCTCTGAAGTTTGTTCAGTGTTGCTTCCGGGGCGCCCAGATATATCACGTTGCTGAAATCAAGCCTAGAAATTATCAGGCCTTGTAGAAGCAGTTTTTGGGAGTTGGGTGGCAGAAGGGGCAGGATCTTTCTCAGTGATTTCAGCAGGCCAAAGCATGTCCCGGCTACTTTTTTTGCTTGTGTGGAAAATGACAAGGTAGTATCTAGCCACACACCCAAGCTTTTTACTTCTTGTTTTGGTTCTGGAATGGGACCCAAACAGTCAGGCCAGATATTTGGGGGGAGAATGATTCCTTTCTGACCAAGAAGAAGGACATCTGTCTTTGCTCCGTTTAGTTTCAAGGCTGAGCTGTTCATCCAGTTTTGAACCTGCGTAAGGCAGTTAAGTAGATCTGCTGGTTTTCGATTGGGATGGGATAGTGATACCACTAATTGTGTGTCGTCAGCATAGCTGACGACGCTCACTCCGAACGGGGTGATAACCTCCTCCAATGGGGACATGTAGATGTTAAATAATGTGGGGCTCAGGGAGGAGCCCTGAGGCACACCACATTGGAGGGGAGTTTCGGAGGAGCAGGTGTTGTTTTCCCAAATCTGAAAAGTACGCTGGTCCAAGAAGGATGAGAGCCAGGATAGGGCAGAACCTACCACACCGACTCTTTCGAGCCGTTTAATGAGGAGTTGGTGATTGACGGTATCGAAGGCCGCACTCAGGTCGAGGAGGATCACTGCCACTGATCCTCCCTCGTCTAAGAGTGTCCTGGCCTCCTCTACCGCCGCCAGGAGGGCGATGTCAGTGCCCTGCCCTGGCCGGAAACCTGTCTGAGAGTTTTTTAATTTGTTATTGTCTTCCAGGAACTGAGACAGTTTTTTATTAACCAATTTTTCGGCAATCTTGCTTATCCCAGGAAGAAGGGAGATTGGCCTAAAATTGGCCAGGTTTTCGGGATCAAGGGAAGGCTTCTTCAATAGGGCCTTCACAACTGCAGCCTTCCAGTTCAGGGGAACAATTCCCTATTGGAGTGAGGCATTGATCAGGTGGGTAAGAGGGGGAACAATGATGGGGGTCACCTCTTTCAGGGTCCGAAGCGGGACGGGGTCTCTAGGAGATCCACTTTTAATGGAATTTAGAGTATTTTCCACATCTTCGGTGGTTACTTGACCCCAGGAGGGGAGACAACTGAGTGTCTGGGTGTTCGTAAGATCGCTATCTTCGCATAGACTGGCGGGGGGGATTGAAGCAAGGATTTTTTGGATCTTTTCTTGAAAGAAATTAGCCAACTGTTGGCATTTTTCCTGATCCACAGTAGGGTCTGGGGGGCTTGTCGGTTCAGGAGCTGGGGGTTTCAGTAGCTCTTTTAGAATAGCATAAGATTCCTTGCTCGAGCATACTGCTTTTTCTATTCTTTGCTGAAAGAATATGGTTTTTTCCTTGCGGATGGATGATTTATAAGTTGCAAGGGAGGTGGAATACGCTCCTTTGTTTGTAATAGATTTATCTTTCCGCCAGATGCGTTCGGCCCTCTTGCACTCCTGGCGCAGAGCTTTGAGTTCTGCGGTATACCATGGAGCACAGGGCGCTCTTTTGGTGTGTTTAAGAGTGACCTTTTTAGGGATTAATTTGTCAAGTGAGGAAGTAATCCAGGTGTTAAACTGTTCATTAGCCATATTGGGCTCGGAGGAAAGCTCAGGAATGGAGTGTGAAAGAGTGGTGGCCCATTCTGTAGCTACAAGTTTGTGCCACCGTCTATCAGTGACTTGAGATTTCCTAGTTTGAGGGGTCTTAATGGGGACATCCCAGGAGATCGGGACTAGGAAATGGTCGGTCCATGGTAGAGTCAGGGGTGGGCCTGTGGTGATATTAGTGACATTGGTGAGGACTGGGTCCAGCAGGTGTCCTTTATCGTGGGTAGGCTCATTATTAATCAAACGAATATTAAAAGACGACAGGTCTTGAAGGAGCTTGACCGCTGTTCGATCGGTGGGGTCCATGAAATGCAGATTTAGATCGCCCACTATAAGAAAGTTAGAAGCAGAAGAGGCTAGTTGTGCAACCGCTTCAGTGATGGCGTTAAGAAATTTCCCAGGGGTACCTGGGGGGCGATATATCAGGAGTCCCGACAGGGTGTGGGCCGGGGAGGTTTGAATAGAGAATTTGCATCCCTCGCAGTCATCAATGTGAGCCTCAGAGGTTCTACAGATGAATTGTTGTCTATGGATTAGGGCCAATCCCCCACCTCTCCCTCTGGGTCTATGAAAAGTTTGACACAGATAGCCCGGGGGGAGGGCAGTGACGATGTCCGCATCAGAGTAGTCAGATAACCACGTTTCAGTAAGAAACAGTGTATCCAACTCCTGATTTAGTATTAGTAAGTTGATTTCGTCTGCGTGCTTAGGGAGGGAGCGGCAGTTAAGAAGTCCCATCTTAAGCCTAGGTTTAGCTGGGCTATGGGTAATTGGGTTACATCGAGCACAATGAAAGAAAGGTTTACCTTCCGTGTGCGTATGGTAGCAGGGCAGAGATTTCGCTGGTTGCAAAGTTTGAAGCATTTCCCTTGAAAAAACCCGACGTTCATGAGAAGCATCCGGCATAATCCCTGGGCCTGGGTCCGGTCGGGCCCGGACGGGCCCAGACGGGCTTGCCTTTGGCGCGCCTTCGGCGCGCTGACGGCGCGCCCGCTGTGCCCGTCCGCTGCGCGTCCGTGGAGCACACATGTTTTTATGCAGAGGGTGAGAGGGATAGGCGTGGCCTCCGAGGGGGCGTGTCTTCGTGGCTCGCCGGTAATGGCGTCGGGAAATGCAAGTCTTTCCCTCGCGTCAGCTGGTAATCAGCAGCGCGTGCAGACTAGGACTGAGCTGTGTCCTGTCAGAAACGGCGAAGTGCAGTGGCTGTGCAGGGGAAGTGCTAGCGAGGGTAGGTGAAAACAGTTAAAATCACAAAAAGAAATACAAATTTTAAATGAAACTCGTTGCTCCCGGCTTTCCGCCTCAGGAGTTCTTTCTATCTGTCAGCGCTCGGGTTTTGGCGCGCTAAATAGGCGGAGGGGGCGTGGCCTAATTGTCGAGGGGGCGTGGCCTGACCAGGCTTCCCCACAGTGATGATGTCACCAGGAATGGCGGCCCGCGACAGCGTTTAGATCGGCTGTGCAGGGGAAGTGCTAGTGAGGGTAGGTGAGAACAGTTAAAATCACAAAAAGAAATACAAATTTTAAATGAAACTCGTTGCTCCCGGCTTTCCGCCTCAGGAGTTCTTTCTATCTGTCAGCGCTCGGGTTTTGGCGCGCTAAATAGGCGGAGGGGGCGTGGCCTAATTGTCGAGGGGGCGTGGCCTGACCAGGCTTCCCCACAGTGATGATGTCACCAGGAATGGCGGCCCGCGACAGCGTTTAGATCGGCTGTGCAGGGGAAGTGCTAGCGAGGGTAGGTGAAAACAGTTAAAATCACAAAAAGAAATACAAATTTTAAATGAAACTCGTTGCTCCCGGCTTTCCGCCTCAGGAGTTCTTTCTATCTGTCAGCGCTCGGGTTTTGGCGCGCTAAATAGGCGGAGGGGGCGTGGCCTAATTGTCGAGGGGGCGTGGCCTGACCAGGCTTCCCCACAGTGATGATGTCACCAGGAATGGCGGCCCGCGACAGCGTTTAGATCGGCTGTGCAGGGGAAGTGCTAGCGAGGGTAGGTGAAAACAGTTAAAATCACAAAAAGAAATACAAATTTTAAATGAAACTCGTTGCTCCCGGCTTTCCGCCTCAGGAGTTCTTTCTATCTGCAGGAAGGTGTCCCTTCCTTCACATAAACTGTCATTAAAAAACTGACAATCTGCAACGTCCATGTGTGCAAGTTTCAAATAGGCATTATTTATTGTTTATGTGCAGGAGGGACACCTTCCTGCACATAGACAATTATTCCCTCAATGCAGGGGCCCTTGCACTATGTTACAAGGTTACCTGCATCGGTGCTATGCATTTTATTTTGCGCCATCAATAGGGAAAACGCAGGGGTGTGCTATATCTTTGTAAATACAGCTCATCCCTGCTTTTTCAGAATGGCAGAGCATGGCGTTAGCATTTTGTGCTTAACGCCACGCTCCCTCGTTCTCATGTAAATATGCCCCCTGGTATTCTGGGCCTAGTAATTCCAGGTCCCGCTAAACAGAGCCAGCTGCAGTGCCAGGAGCGATATCCCCCCCCCCCCCCATCATAATGAAGGCCTTCGGAATAGCCATGTGTAGTGGCTATTCCCCCTCTCTTGCTCTTTAGTACATTTGACATAGTGCTCTCTTGCTACCAGACTCTCAGGGGCCATGAAGGTATTGGCAGGAACAGAAAGCAAACAGGGCTCTAGAGGCACTGTCCCTCCCAGCAATCCCAGAAGCCTCCGGAGGCTTCTGGGATTGCTGGGAGGGACAGTGGATTCAACACTGGATTGCTAACAGGGGGTTCAGTGTGCGACTTCATATTTGTAACTACTGGCATCTTGGTGAATCGGTGGCCATGAAAAACTCCTAGGGGGTTCCTATCTCTAACTGTGTAAGTGCTGCCATTATTAGAAAATGGCTTCCTCCATGACACCAAATAGCCCTCTTTCCTAATTACAAACTAAATCCTACCCAGGGAAAAGCGTTTAAAACTTTTTTGCTGTTGTTGAAAGGTATTATGTTCTAGCGTCAAATCAGTTTCCATGCCAGTTGCCCACACTCTCAAAAGAATCCTAATACTCAAAAGTATGTGGCTATGAAACAAAATATCAGCAGAGTCTGTACATCAATGCAAATCAGTTTAAGTGGACTTGTCAGCTGCTTTTTAATACAGCAACATATGCAACATAATACATGGGAAAGATACCTTGGCACACAAGTTTTTTGAAAGCTCTCAATAAAAGCTTTGAACAGATCATGCTATTACTTACTAGTAATTATTTAATGTATATATATATATATATATATATATATATATATATATATATATATATATATATATATATATATATTTCATAAGTTCAGATGTTCCATCCTCTGTCCCTTTATCTATGACGGATATCCATATCCATACTAATATAATAAAGAGAGAGCTCAAACCTTTGAGGTGGGTAATCTCAGGAACCACAGCACTAATCACAACACCCAATACAGCGTTGGAAAGGGCAGTTGCAGCAGAAGGACACAGGCTATGCAGACGCCCACCATATACATTTAAAAGGTAAAAGAACCGTGCCAGCAAAGTAGTCCCTTGTGGGCATGTCTGCGTTGTGCTGTGTGGCGTGTGGTATGTTCCGCCCTTCATGCCATGTCTCATATTGTGTGCTAATCCCACCCTGCTCCCTTTAAATACCCCTGCACCCCATAATCATAACCCAACTCCTTAAAATACCCCAACACCCTTAAACACTAACCCATCTTAACCCTATAAAGATACCATGTACTCCAAAACCCAAACCTATTCCTAAACCCTAAAAATACCCCTGTACCCCAAAACCCAAACCTAACCTTGAACCCTATAAATACCCCTGTACCTCAAAACCCAAACCTACCCCTGAACCCTAAAAATACCCCTGTACCCCAAAACACAAACCTAGCCCTAAACCCTAAAAATACCCCTGTACCCCAAAGCCCAAACCTAGTCCTGAACCCTAAAAATAACACTGTACCCCAAAACCCAAACCTACCCCTGAACCCTAAAATACCCCTGTACCCCAAAACACAAACCTAGCCCTGAACCCTAAAAAAATACCACTATACCCCCAAACCCAAACCTACCCCTGAACCCTAAAATACCCCTGTACCCCAAAACCCAAACCTAGCTTGAACCCTTAAAATACCCCTGTACCCCAAAACCCAAACCTATCCCTGAACCCTAAAAATACCCTGTACCCCAAAACCCAAACCTAGCCCTGAACCCTAAAAATAACGCTGTACCCCAAAACTCAAACCTACCCCTGAACCCTAAACGTTCCCCTGTACCCCAAAACCCATACCTATCCCATAACCCTAAAACTACCCCTGTACCCCATAACCCAAAACTATATCTGAACCCTTAAAATACCCAAACACCCCAAAATATATACCTCAGTACCCCAAAACATATACCTCTATAGCCATACCTACCTTATCCAAACATAAACAAACATGCTTTTACCATTCATGCATTTACCACGAATTTCGTTGTAAATGTATGCGTGGTAAAAGCTTATAAAATGTAATGCCATGCGTTATAATGGCATTGCGGAGTCATGGTACTTTTGTAATAAAAGTATGCGGTGTGATGGTATGCGGAAAGAAAGTTGCGGAATAATGGGTGTTTACCCTCCCCCGGTAAGTTAATTTGTGGCACGGCGGCCCACATCTCCAGTAACATACTCATAGTTTTTTACCACCCATTTGAAAAATGCACGGGTCTCTCTCATTGATGGCCAGCACCGACATACACTTTTAGATACACCTCCCACCACAAGTTCTAGAATTGCGAACTTTAGAGCTGGGGAGCTACGTTCGAATCTCGGCATCAGCAACATCCTGTGATTCCAGGCAAATCGCTTTGTCTCTCCGTGCCTACCACAAATGAATGTGTTTTTCTGTAATGTAAATTGTGCTTATGCCATGTTGTCGAGTTCACGCTTTATAATATTGCAAGGAAAAATAAAGTAGGGAAACTCGAGTTCACACACTACTGAACGCTCACTCTTAAGTGCATCAGCAGTGCACTGTGAATCGGAGAGTTTCACAGGCCTGTCACAGATAAGAAATGCTATCAAAACAAAATCCTACAAAACAATATACTACTGGCTGGCAGCAATTCATACCCAGACAACGTCGGGACGGGCTGCTAGTAAAGAATATTAGACTCTGATTTGAGGGCGAGGCTGACTCGCTGAACATGGTGGCAGCAGACTAGAAAGGTTACTTCACAGCCTGTTTAATCCTCCTTTAATTCCACAGAGTGGAGCCATCATAAACTCTTGCCGGCCCTAACGGAGCCCCAGAGAGGGCCAAAGGGCCTTTACTGGAGGACCTCTGGTGGGCACCGGAGCCCACAGCTTGGGTGCGCATCACAAGGCCACATTTTTTCTTTAGACCCGGCAGCCGTGCAAAACTGCACCCTTGTTGCTGAACTATGGAACCCCGTGCACTTAAGCTGGGGCCTTGCTCTTGCCCCCAGGTCCTTGCACACTGTGGCGCGGAACAACCAGGCATGTGCCCCTGGTCTCTCCACCTACATGAGCCAATGAGCCTTGACCAAAGTAAGCGGTTGGATGCAGCCCAGTGCAGCACCCTGTGCCGTATTTAGTTAGTTCTGCTAACTATAACTCATGCACCTGCAATCCCCTGCTCGATTGGTTGCCCATACATCAGCGAATCAACTTCAAGATTTGCTGCATCATACATAAAAGTCTCTATGGATCAGGCCCCCAATACCTGAGTCAGAAATTCCAAATCCATAAACCGGAACGTCTCTTGCGATCAAGCAACCAATCCTTACTAAAAATTCCCTCCATTAAGATGGCCAGACTGGGCGGCCGAGCACTTTCATACATAGGACCCTCCATCTGGAATAAACTCCCTATCGGTATGAGACAAAATGCCAATCTTCTATCATTCCAGAAAGCACTCAAGACATATCTCTTCTGTGAGACATAGCTCCCCATTCACACCTTTTAAAGGCACCTAATCTGGCACCAACAGCGTATCTGGTAACATCAGCGAATCAAGCGCGGAGATAGCCCTTTGGGGGTCGAGTCCAGCGCTATATAAGCAAATAAAATAAAATAAATAAAATAAATGATGTCACATATTACATCATTCATGACATGGTCAGTGACATCACTGATGACATCACTGATGACATCATCCAGTGTATGTGGTTTGGTTCGATATTTAAATATGTATTATATATATAGCAATCAGCATTGAAGAATGAGTGGATATGTAAATATCTGGATGGAGGATTTAGTTGCAGTGTGATTGACTGTTTACTTAACTAATTTATAATGCCTCACTAAATACATTGGATAGTGACTAAACTGTGTGAATATTTGTATCACTTTGACAGTTGTTGTGTAAACTGCTGCATCAGTTGGTTACTAGCTACTTGAAAGTCTATATTAATTATTGATTAGTTAACTGAGTATTTGTATGGGAGAGAGAATGTGTATGTGGTTCGGTGGGGGCTGTGTGACTTTCCAAAGATGTGTGAATAGTTGATTCAGTAGGTATATGAGGTTAAGACTGCATGTTATAACAGTTGTTTGGGTGAGTGAATGTCTTTATGGGTGTGGTGTTGAGCAAATATATCTCTCATTTGTACATGTCCAACAAAGTAGAAAAATAAAAGGCAGTGTATGTGATAGTTGTTGTATATAAATAAGTATACATAAGACTCAGTGATTGTACGAGTGTCTGTATGGATAACTGTATACTTGCAATAGTGACTTTATAACACATTAAGTATGAGTTACTATCTATATGAATAAATGAAGTGGTGTTTGTATAAGTGTGTAACTGACTAAATGTAGGTATGATCGATTGTTTGCATAAGTGAGTAGGATGACTGCACAAGTTAATAGGAAGTGTGCTGGTGTGTAATATCGATATAGGTGTATAAGTATATTTGATAGTGTTCTATTGATCATTGACAGCATGTATGAAAGAATCTATAGGAAAGTGAATAGATGTGTGTGTAGATCTAGGAATCACTGAGTGGGTTTTTAGAAACTTGCATTGGTGTGTCAATGGATTCAAATATGGTACTCTGTATTTTACAGTGATGAAAGGTTATACTACTGTATAATGAGGTGTATGTGATTGTCACATGGATGATGTCATCAGTGATGTCATTTGAGATGTCATCAGTGATGTCACTGACCATGTCATGAATGATGTAATATGTGACATCATCAGCAGTGGATTGCGGGCGCGCGAGTTATAGTTAGCATAACTAACTGTAACGGAGGAATTTCAATGGTTTTGTATGAGTGAAATGTCTAGCTAAATATACCAGCCCTGAAACCTATGTTTTTTTCAGTGAATTTCTAAGGTTTTTTAAATGCTAATTCCTAACTATAACATGTCTGAAACCTATGGTTTTTTCAGTGAATTTCAAAAGTTTATTAAATGATAATTTTTAAATGTAATAATAGTTATATGTATTTTTTATACAGATTTTCTACAGTTTTTTAACTGTTTATTTTTACATATTTTGTTTTTTAAATTACATTATATACTTTTAATATAAATGGAAATAAAAATATTTTTTTAAAATATTGAAACTGAAATATATATTTTTTTGTTTAATATTTTTTTTTAATATATTTATATTATTTTCTTTATTTTTTTTTCTTTCAAATTTTTGGGGGAGTCGCGCACCCAAAGCAGACCTTTCTCAATCGCTATGAGGAACCTAGCCGCCATTTTAGAAAAGTTGTGAAGGATCCGCGTAGGGTGTGCGACGGGTGTGTATTTTCGGAGATGTGCGCGATCACTATGCGACCGGAATGTGACTCCAGCTCCCCCGCATTCGCGACACATGCGCATTACTGCTCGCGCGCTTCCCGTGACGTCACATGCATGTTCGACGCGGTGGGTGCGCGACTCCTGCAAAAAAAATGTATGTCTAAAATGTTATATATATATATATATATATATATATATATGTCTTAAATATACATATTAGGGCAAGACATTATCTAAGCTATTCATAAAAATAATATATTTTTACTTGTAATAAATTTATATTACTTTTAAATGCAATTCTGCGAAGTTGCGTTGGGTGCGTGCTGCCTGTGCGCAGGGTGCGTGGACCCCATGTGCCCATAAAAATAGATTTGATTGGTTCTTAACATTTCCCATTCTAACTATTGAACGACCCCACCCACTCCCAACATTCTGCTTTGAGCTTCTTTGGAGAGTGATCTCTGTGCTTGGAAGAACTTATTCCCATTACTCTTTTGGGGGTGTTTTTGAGAAAAAAAAACATCATGGCTTCAGGACAACAGCCACAGGAACAGGAGGAACATTCCTCAGAGGAAGAATTTTTACCGGAAGCTCCACGGCCACAAAGAAAAACTTCTTATGGGACAACCCAGTATCCCTAAGAACCTGGGCAATACATTAATAGTTTCAACAGTGGTTCTGTCGGGTATGAAAACAATTGCTTTAAATTTTGTATATATCTCCAACTGTAATCAAAGCATAACTTTATTACTTATGATGCTACCTCGATTAGGTCATTAAAGTGCAAATCCAAACACAGGAAAGGGTCAGTATGATTTTTAATTATTGAGATACTTTTTCATTCATGATTTTGTTTGTTCTTTTCAACTGACACCTTGATATATGCATAAAAATTACAAAATACGGTGCAACAATTCAAATCAGTGAACAAAGTGATATAGCGTGAAAAAATTGTGACACAGTGACATGACAATTAGTGATCTATTTACATGTGAATGAAGGGATATTAGACAAAATCTCACAAAGGACCAGTTAACCGTGCCCAACACACCACAGCTAATTAACATAGCGTGTTGGATTGGAGTACCATTAAAACAGGAATCGGCTTTTCTAAACTTTTTCTTCCCCTCTAATATCCCTTCATTCACATGTAAATAGATCACTAATTGTCATGTCACTGTGTCACAATTTTATCACGCTATATCACTTTGTTCACTGATTTGAATTGTTGCGCCGTATTTTGTAATTTTTATGCATATATCAAGGTGTCAGTTGAAAAGAACAAACAAAATCATGAATGAAAAAGTAACTCAATAATTAAAAATCATACTGACCCTTTCCTGTGTTTGTATTTGCACTTTAATGACCTACTCGAAGTAGCATAATAAGTAATAAAGTTATGCTTTGATTACAGTTGGAGATATATACAAAATTTAAAGCAATTGTTTTCATACCCGACAGAACCACTGTTGAAACTATCCACGGCCACAAAGGCCAGTATAGGTGGTTTGGAAGTTTTTCACCTTTCCAGAGAGGCAGAAGAAAGTGAATGCCACCAAAGTAACCTGCAAGATCTGTGAACGAGTCTTGTCCCGAGGTAGTGCTGAGAAAACATACTCTTGCGGTACTGCCTCAATGTATAAGCACCTGAGGACTCTGCATCCGGTGAATCTAGCTCGGGAGGAGTGCAGGAGAGCACAACAGAACCCTCCACCTGCAGTGCCTGGTACCTCTGGCATTTCTACATCACCAGCACTACCGGACATACGTCCTGAATTTGCTCTACTTAAGCAGCGCTGCGTAAAGTGCAACAAACTAATATCCTATGGAGCAGTGTGTGCGGCGCAACAAAACCATTGTTGCTAGACTTTTGTTTGTTTTTTTTGTTGGGAATGGCTGTTAATTCCTGAACTTTCCTGTTTTTCCATTCTTTTCTCACTTTTTTTTGAAAATACCAAAAAAATAACAAAATCGTTCATAAAAATAAAAAAAAAAAATAAAAGAAGAAAAAAAAGTTCTTCTCAGAACTAACTTCTCTCGTTAAAGAAAGAACTATATTTGTATGTTAATGTGTGAAAGTTTGTTTTGACTATATATGTATAGCTTAATTGACTGAAAGAATGCATGAGTACTTGGGTACCGACTGAATGATTAGAGTACTGCAAGGAGAGTGCCTGGGTGAATTTATGTGTGTTTGGGTTTTGGTGCAGTGAATGGATTAGTACATGGTACTGAATGGGTCACTAGAGGAGTGCAAGGGGAGTTATAGGGTGTTTGCTGGAAGTGTATGGATACTGACTGGGGAATTGAAGGTGTGAAAGACAAGTGTGCAGGTGGTTACAGGACTGCATGCATTGTGGATAGGCGTTTGAAGCAGTCCATGTACTAAGGCCTGGCTCAGAGCATGAGTACTTGGGTACTGACTGAATGATTAGAGTACTGCAAGGAGAGTGCCTGGGTGAATTTATAAGTGTTTGGGTTTTGGCACAGTTAATGGATTAGTACATGGTGCTGAATGGGTCACTAGAGGAGTTCAAGGGGAGTGACAGGGTGTTTGCTGGAAGTGTATGGATACTGACTGGGGAATGGAAGGTGTGAAAGACAAGTGTGTAGGTGGTTACAGGACTGCATGTATAGTGGATAGGCGTTTGAAGCAGTCCTTGTGCTAAGGCCTGGCTCAGTGCATGAGCACTTGGGTACTGACTGAATGATTAGAGTACTGCAAGGAGAGTGCCTGGGTGACTTTACAAGTGGTTGGGTTTTTGCGCAGTGAATGGATTAGTACATGGTACTAAAGGGGTCACTAGAGGAGTCCAACATGAGTGACAGGGTGTTTGCTGGAAGTGTATGGATACTGACTGGGGAATTGAAGGTTTAAAGACAAGTGTGTAGGTGGTTAGAGGACTGCATTATAGTTGATAGGCGTTTGAAGCAGTCCATGTGCTAAGGCCTGGCTCAGTGCATGAGTACTTGGGTACTGACTGAAGGATTAAAGTACTGCAAGGAAAGTGCCTGGGTGGATTTATAAGTCTTTTGGTGTTGGCGCAGTGAATGGATTAGTACATGGTGCTGAATGGGTCACTAGAGGATTGCAAGGTGGAGTGACAGGGTGTTTGCTTGAAGTGTATGGATACTGACTGGGGAATTGAAGGTGTGAAAGACAAGTGTGTAGGTGGTTAGAGGACTGCATGCATAGTGAATAGGCTTGTGAAGCAGTCCATGTGCTAAGGCCTGGCTCACTGGATGAGTACTTGGATACTGACTGAATGATTATAGTACTGCAAGGAGAGTGCCTGGGTGAATTTATAGGTGGTTGGGTTTAGGCTTAGTGAATGGATTAGTACATTGTGCCGAATTGGTCACTAGAGGAGTGCAAGGGGAGTGACAGGGTGTTTGCTGGAAGTGTATGGATCCTGACTATGGAATTGAAGTTGTGAAAGACAAGTGTGTAGTGGGTTAGAGGACTGCATGCATAGTGGATGGGGGTTTGAAGCAGTCCATGTGCTAAGGTCAGACTCACTGCATGAGTACTTGGCCACTGACTGAATGATTAGAGCACTGCAAGGAGAGTGCCTGGGTGAATTTATAAGTGGTTGGGTTTTGGCGCAGTGAATGGATTAGTACATGGTGCTGAATGGGTCACTGGAGGAGTGCAAGGGGAGTGACAGGGTGTTTGCTGGAGTGTATGTATACTGACTGGGGAATTGAATTTGGGGAAGACAAATGTGTACGCAGTTAGAGGACTGCACTCATAGTGGATAGGGGTTTGAAGCAGTCCATGTGCTAAGTCCTGGCTCACTGCATGAGTACTTGGGTACTGACTGAATGATTAGAGTGCCTCACTGAGAGTGCCTGGGTGAATTTTTTAATGGTTGGGTTTTAGCGCAGTGAATGGATTAGTACATATGTAGGAGAGTAGGATCTGCTTCCTATGGTTACCCCCTAATTTTTGCTGTGTTTCACTGTTTTTTCGATTTTAGTCTGGCTTTTGGCCCTGCTAATCAGCACCACAGCCTAGCTGTTCTCTCTCTAAGTTGATACCATGTACTTTAGGTACATACAAGATGGGTTACTGGATTACCCTTGTGAGTCCCTATATATAGTACCTTAGGTACCAAGGGCATAGGTACCCCAGAGGCCTACCAGGGGCTGACACATGTATTATGCCACCCCTGGGTAGCCTTCCAAAATGGCAACACAGGCATGCACTTGCAGCCTGGGTAAACTGGTATAAGCACCCCTTACTTAGATATAGTATAGCTATATCTACCTATGAATAGACACATAGTAACTTATAAGTCACTCCTATGGCAGGTCTTGACAATCCTAAGGGCAGAGTGCTTGGTTTTGTGTGAGAAGGTGCCCTAGCATGAGCTGAGCCCCTCTGCAGCTTTCGGAACCATCTCTATTCAGCTGTTCTATGATACAGCCATACCATATACTCTTAAGTGCATTATAATCCTCGCTGTTAATGCTAACTTTGGTTTGACTTTATCAAAACATGTTGTGTAAGGTGTCAAACACTTTGGAATACTGCCCCCGCCAGTTCTGGTTAAGGTTTAAAAGAGCCTCAGCATCACAAAATGGATGCTGCTGCCACAGACACAAGCCTGCCCTCCTGCTGCTGGGCGAAACAATGGCAGGGGAGGCCTGGGCAATAGGTTTACTGTCCAGGGAAGTGCTAGCACCTCCCCAGACAGGCTTTAGTGTATTGGGGCAGGGTGGGTTGCATTCAGTGAATGCTTTTCAGACACTGCCTGGGGCACACAAGGTGTTCCATGCATTTCCCAGTTCAAACCGGTTGCTGAGGCACTCAGCCCCAGCTCTGTCATGAAACTGGACGAAGGGGAAGGGGTGTAAGCACCCCCAACCCAGGTCCTCCCTTAGGTGGGACCCTAGAGTTAGTCCAACCCCTAAACTTGGTATAAGTATAGGAACCCAGTCCCTAGGACTTTAGATTACCCTGGACGAAACTCTGATACATAAATCTTGGACCTTTGACATTTCATATAGACTGGAAGACGGAAGAATCTCCCTTGTGATCAAGGAGTGACCACCCTGTTCAAACAGGCACCAAGAAGCATCTTTGCCGGTCTGCATTTTTGAAGCTCCCACCAGATACCGAAGAATCTGTGACACAGGACATGGACTTCCAGACATCTCTGATGCTGATCCGAGCTCACAGCAAAGCTGAGACTCGTAGCGGACACGAGAAATGTGGGACCTGAACTCCTGGACATCCTGCATTTTTGCAACTACACCTACTTCCCGAGGTATCCCGAAGTTGTGTATTGTGGAATTTGAAGCCCCTTCCCCGAGCACCTTTTGCACTGAAGCTCAGAGGCCTACACTCCACGAGTGACCCGTGGGCCCGCTTTGTGCCTTTCAGATTGAGGCTCCTTCGCGGTTCCTAGTCCATTGGCTAGTGAGCCCCCACGAAAGACAATCTTTGATTTCTTGAGCTCTCCTGTTGCTCCAGACATGCTCTCACTCCTCTCCAAAAGAGGAGTCCCCCAGACTTTGCTGGTCTGAACCGAAGCCAATCTTGTCATCTTGCATGGATTGCCGTTGCCAAGGCTTGTTGGTTGCAATCTGGATTCTGATACTGCAGCACTCGAGATCCTTTGTGGAACAGCTCTAATCCAGCTCCTGGTTGTTGTCAACACCTCCTGGTCCTCGTGGCTGAAGAGTAAAGGTTAACCTCTTCCACCTGAAAACACCCGACATTGGTTGGCATCTTCCCATCGCCATCCTGGTTACTGACAAGTGACCCAGACTCTGTCCCCTCTGCTTTCAGGTTCTTCAGATCTTTGATCCACCCTTGGATCCACCCAGACACCTTTCCTCTGGTCGCCTGTAGCATTTCTTCGCAGCTCTCCATAGGAATCGACAATGAAACCCAACGCCAAAAGACACCTATGCACCCGGCTTCCCTGGGTGAGGTAACACGAGTACTTTGGTGCTCCCGTGGGTCTTGACTCTCAAAGTGTCTAAGTCTAAAAGGGTACCATCATAGTTGACCCTGTAAGAGTCCTTAATCTTGTTCGTTCTCCATAGAAAGTCAATGGTGATCCGCGGCTGTGTTTAGACACTGCACGCGCCCCCCTTGGGCCTCCTGCGTCCTAACCTTGGGTGGTTCCTGGTTGCCTCAGCAGGTCTACAGGCCCTAGGCCTGCTTTCTATCTCTCACGTGGTTCTTATACCACTATTTTAGTATATGGTGTGTGGGGCCCCTAGGGCATACCGTATACTGTGCAACTTATCATATCTAATTAAGTTCCTTGTATTGTACTTTTACCTCTGACCTCATAAATAGACCAGAGAGGTTATGTTTAAATTAAATACATATATATTTGATATCTACCTTGTGTGGTGCGCTTTCATTTGGTCATTCAAGAGATTGTTACTGGTAAAACAACTTGCTTAACTCGCCTCTAAGTCTTAGCCTGAAGGCTGCTCCCCACAGCTACCACTGGGATAGCTTTCTATAAGGTTGAATTTACAACCTACCATCAATAAGGGTTGTTTGGACTGGTGCAAGGTGCCCACGAGAATAGTGGACATCATATTCCAGCCCAACTTCTCACAACATGGTGCTGAATGGGTCAGTAGAGGAGTGCAAGGGGAGTAGGTTTTTCAGCAGTTATGTTACAGCAAAGACATAAAGTAACCACATGTTTCTGTCACAATGGTTCCACAAGTGCACACATATTCACAGTGTGATTCTAGACAAGCAAAACTATTCCTTGGACTTTAGCAGGAGAGACTCACTAGTCTGGAAGGGGTTAGGTGACTGCATAAATTTTACACATTTCACTTCAGCACTGTTTGTATGAATGAATAAGCAATGACTGGGTATAATACTACTGTAACTTGACAACAGGATAGGTTTGTAAGCAGTTGTGTGTCAGCAAAGACTTGAAGTAACCACATGCTTCTGTCACAATGGTTGCACAAGTGCACACAGACTCACAGTGTGATTCTAGACAAGCAAGACTTTTCCCTGTACTTTAGCATGAGAAACTCACTAGTCTGGAAAAGGTGAGGTGACTGCATACATTCTACACATTTCACTTCAGCACTGTTTGTATGAATGCCTGATGCATTCTGCGAATGCATAAGCGATGACTAGGTTCTAATACTACTGAAACTTGACAACAGGAAAGGTTTTTAAGCAGTTATGTGTCAGCAAAGACATGAAGTAACCACATGCTTCTGTCACAATGGTTGCACAAGTGCACACAGACTCACAGTGTCATTCTAGAAAAGCAAGACTATTCCCTGTACTTTAGCATGAGAAACTCACTAGTCTGGAAAGGGTAAGGTGACTGCATACATTCTACACATTTCACTACTGCACTCTAGTGTAAATATGTCCCTCGTAAAACTCTTGCTGCCATTGTTGGATTCTACTTTGTCTTGCCAGAATTATTCCGAAGGGACTGCAACGGGACTCTTGCCGCCACGCTGCTCCTCCAACTAAGCAGTGCCGGGGACTACATTTCCCAGCACCCCTCTGTGGCGCCCAACAACTGCGCCTTAGCTATGTGCCAGAAGGAGCTTTAAAATCGCTCGAAGGCTCCCTCAGTGCTGGTCCCTTGTAAAACTCTTGTTGCCAATGTCGGAGTCTACTTTGCCTCGCCAGAATCAGTCCGAAGGGACTGCAACGGGACTCTTGCCGCCACGCTGCTCCCCCAACTAAGCAGTGCAAAGGACTACATTTTCCAGGACCCCCCTGTGGCAACCAACAAGCGCTTCATAGCAAAGCGCCAGGAGGCGCTTTAAAATCGCTCAAGGGCTCCCACAGCACGGGATGCGCACGGCGTGCCCGGTCAAAGCCCGGGCCAGGGGCGGGCCCGTCGACGTTCATCAGTGGCCGAATGAGGCCGGGCTGGGCCACCCCTAACATTGACATCTGAACTTTATGTAAGCTTGTCTACTGGTTTTTGGGCGGAAGGGGGGAGTTTTTTCCTGTTTAAGGGATTTTGCTTGTTTTAGCTGAATCTACTTTTTATTTTCAATTATTTCGTTTTTAAACCCCCAGGGTATGAGCAAGTCCACGTGCAAAGGGGGGAGGAGGGCGGGAGTGGTTGGGACCCTAGATGCCTTCCTTACTCGGGCTGAATCCATGTTAATACATGAGATACAGCTAACTGAACTGAGGCTTTCCTTGGATCCATCATGTCCCCCTAATGGGCAAGTTCCTGTGATAGAGCTAACTGCTACACCAACTCTGTGTTCCCAACCATCCTCAGTGATGGTAGGCAGTCCACATCCAGGCTCCTCCAATCTATGCTTAGTGGATAGTTTATCCTCCTCCCCTTCAGCTGCCCCTACTATTATGCTTACCAGGCAGCAAAAGTCAACATTAGCCCCCCGAGATATTGCACAAGCAAAGAAAAGAAAAGCATGCAGTGACCCCAAAGCCTGCCCTCAGGCATCAAAGCAGGCTCAGAATAACAGTGTTGCATCAGGTAGGGGAGGAATCCCAGCCCCACTCGCTGAGTTTGACACTATCAAGGCGGGTGTGTCTAGCGTAGATCCAATTCTACTGGGGCCTCGACACTTGGACCCTTTAGAGGAGCGAGATCATTTTTAAAATCGATGGAAGCCAAGCTACTAGCTCTGATTGATCCCTCTCTATCTAAATTAGTCGCAATAGATCAGAGACTAACTAAAATTGAGCAATATATAATTAAAGCTCCATTCCCCCACACTGAGAGCAGCCAGTCTGAAGCTATAGGTGCCAGTCAGGTGGAAAACATATCTGGGCCACTTCGACATGTCACAACTTGCCCCCCCCCCCATTCCCTAGTAATCCCCCAATCCTCCTACATCACTTTTTCCACCAAACAACGGTCCATTGACATGTAAGGAAGGGTCAAAGGGCCCAGTGGGAAGAATACAGGGCCATGGAGGGGACATGTCGACAAATGTTTTTCTTCACCTCCCACCAGAAGGAACACCCTACACTATAGTACTGACCAACGTCCCAAGACTCCGATCCCAAGAAGAGGAACATTGGTCCTCGCTTAAGAATAAGGCCCTTCACTACCTGAATTCTAGGACTGGGCTTGGGAACCATCTCTTTCCTGAGTTTAAGATGGTTATAAGGGTTGTGTGGATTGGTCATTCCGCAAAAGATCTGGTTGGGGACTGTGTAGTCTTAAGTTTCCTGTCTCTGAGTATGGTCCGGTGTATCCTTGAATGAGCAGCCTCCTTCAAGGTGCGCCAAGAGGCTATTAACGTTCTCCCGCTGGGTCATTTTTATCAATTGAGTACAAACTTCAGAGGGGTAATGCAGAGGATACTAGCGTATCCTCTAGGCCCTCACTATTGTGTGGTCCCAACCTCTAACAGATATTTTATTTTATTTTAAGAGTTTTATATAGTGCAGGCTAGACCCAGAGCTATCAGAGCGCTTTACGTGAGGTTCCACAAAATTACAAGATTACATCAGTTCCAATTTACATCAGTTGCTAGACAAACAATTGCAAGAGCATAGAAAACAAGATAAGTGGAGTGTAGAGGGGAAGGTGGTAAGGGCAAAGGGTTGGGAGGAGATACGGCAGAAAGAGGATGGAAAGTCTGTCCAAAGTCCAGCTGGGTAGGTGACGGTCGAGGGGGAAGTCCCCAAGCCCATCTCCTCTATAGCTATCAGGTAGCTCCACCGGGTTTTGGCCAAATAGCTAGGTCTCAATGGGAAACATTTAAGGAACATGGAGGGCAAAATAAATGGAGCATAGAGGGGAGGGGACAGGGAAGGTAAGAAAGGGAGGATAGGGGAAGAGAAAACAAGGAGAGATGAAATGAAATCTGTCTAAAGGCCGACTGGGTAGGTGACGACCAAGGAGGGAGTGCACGGCCCATCTACCCTATAGCTAAACCAGGTAGCTCCATCGGGCATTGGACAAAATAGTTCAATCTCAATACATTGAGAGAGGAGAGACATAAATAGAGGGAGGTTGTGGGAAGAGACGACAGGAGAGATGAAAGGAAGTCTGGCTAAAGACCGACTGGGTAGGTGACGTCCAAGGAGGGAATCCCGACCTGTCTCCTCTTTAGCTAAACTAGGGAGCTCCATCGGGCATCAGACAAAATAGCTAGATCTCAAATGACGAGGGAAAATTCACAGGTAAATAGGGAGGGGACTAGGGCTAGGACAGGTGAGGGCAGAGGTCAGTAGCAGGAGGATAATAATTGACTGGCTCCCAATTTTGACTCCCGTACGGCTGCGGATCTCGTCCGTAAGGATTCAGGAGACCAAGTGTTTAATTCCAAACTCTGGAGCCAAGGGGGTTATTTGTCAGCAACAATTATTGTTTCAGGGGGTTTAATAAATCGGGAGGGCAGACCTGGGGTAGATAATAACTTCAATGAGATAACTCCTATTGAAGTGAGCCTACTGGCGGGGGTACCTGATTCCTGCAGAGCCTTTGGTGAGAATCGGTCATACACATGTATTATTCCCAGCACCAGGTTTTCAAATTTTGCTTCGATTTTTTGGAATATTGCCGGCCTAAAGAATAAAATATTATCATCAGACTGGCAGCATTTTATTGACACCAATGGAATGTTGGTATTTCAAGAAACATGGTCAGTGGTTCCCGAGTATAGACAAGGCTACCTACAATATTTCAAACCTGCCATTGCTGGTCAAAGGGACAGACCGATGGGGGGGTTAACTATCTTGGTGAGACAGAATGATAGGTATAAAGTCCGGCAGTTGGATACCGACAGCAACAATATTTTATTAATTAAAATTAAAATTTTAGATGCTGAGGACCTCTTGATTGTTAATGTTTATGCCAGATGAATGCCTGGTGGGAAAGCCTCTGGCACTGTTGCTCTTCTTGATTCCTATCTCGACCAGTATAAAAGAGGGGGAATATAGTAGTAGCTGGTGACTTTAATTGCTCATTTGAACCATTAGACACTAACAATGTAGCCCTTGGTCTTGAGGAGGACCTTTAAAGGGACATTCCATAACTAACTCTAACCCCCATTAAAAAATGGACGGAAGCTGCTT
This sequence comes from Lissotriton vulgaris, assembly GCF_964263255.1. Lineage (NCBI taxonomy): Eukaryota > Metazoa > Chordata > Amphibia > Caudata > Salamandridae > Lissotriton > Lissotriton vulgaris. The sequence continues at coordinate 867,159,414 of NC_141697.1, forward strand.
TACAGCTAAAAGTGTTATGTCTGGAGTATGGGTTAAGTGCTGCAAATGGGAGGGCGAAATCTGATAAGCAGAGCTCTCCTACTTACAGTAATGGGTTGCGCAGTAGTCACATAGACTACATATTCCTTAACAAGGAACACTGGTCCTCCCTAAAAGACATGGTCATTGTGGAAAGGGTCGAAAGTGACCATAATCCCCTGGTACTGTCACTTTACCTGGATGGAAGTTATGTTGTAGAAGGCCATTCCGCCGGTATAGAAGTGCAGCTCGGTTATGATACCAGGAGAGTAAAATGGGCGAATTGTTTAAAGAAAGAGGATCAATTAGAGGTTATGAGTCAGCTGGTCGCCAAGGCAACAATTGACCTCCAAAACTGTTACACAGCTGGAAATTGAGTTTAAAGCTATTTCCATCCATATTGAATTTTTTAATAAGCTCAAGGGCTTTTTTACAACTAGTGCACAAAAACCAAAGAACTATGCCAAACCTACGGTCGAAACATGGTAAAGGAAATCATATAGGGAAGCCTACAAAGCTTTGGCAGGGGCAATAAGATCTAAGAACAGGGATAGAATAAAAAATGTGAGGGTGGAGTACAAGCTGGTGCAACACAAGGCTAAAAAGGAATGGGACGAGCAGTATTGGAATGAGCTGTACCACGCTAGTAAAGAGAGAAACATGGTGGCATTTTGGCATTTCGTTAAGTGGGGCAAGGGAAAGCCCAGTCAACCACCTACCAATTATGTAGCTCCCGAACATTGGGTTTCACATTTCATGTCGCAGTTTGCAATTAGTGTTCGAGAACTCGAATTATGCCAAGGTCCTACCCTTATCCCTGTAGGAAATCTCCCCTTTCACTTCACAGAGCAGGAGTTTGAGAAAAGCACTTAGCATGGTCCAGAGAGGTAGAGCGCCTGGGCTGGGCTGTGTACCTGCTGACCTGTTCTTGCATCAAAAGGCTGTGTGGATACCTTACATCCTGGCCCTAGCTAATGCTATTGCAAGTGGCTCTCCCATACCTGATTCATGGAGGGGGGCTGAGATCATCCTGATTTTTAAAAAGGAGGATCGTTCAGACCCTGGTAATTACAGGCCCATCAGTTTAATCGACTGTATCCAGAAGGTGACTGCTAGGCTCGTGCTGAGTAGGATTCAAGGGTGGATTGTTGAGTTCAATAACCTTTCCCCTTTACAGGCTGGGTTCCGCTCACACACGAGCACTATTGACCAGGTTTTTAGATTTATCTAAATATACTGGCGTGTAGTGATCCTTAAAGGCGGTACAATATATGCTGCTTTCGTAGATCTCAAGTTGGCATTTGACCTTGTTCCATGTGCCAAGATGTGGAGTGTTTTTGCGGAACAGGCATGCCCTGGGATCTGCTGGCCTTTTTAATTAAACTTCATGATATGAATTTTGCACAAGTTAGATGGAGTCAGCAAGGGAGAGTGACAGATAGATTCCAGATTGCCAGAGGGGTTTGTCAGGGGTGTGTACTGGCATAAATTCTCTTCTCCTTGTACATCAATAGGGTGATGCAGTACTTCACAAACCACCCAACTGATGCCCCTATACTCAACGGCAGGAAGATCCCTCTGCTATTGTTTGCAGATGACACCATGTTAATCTCTAAAACGCAACAAGGTCTACAGACGGCTATTGCGAGATTTGAGGTGTTCCGCCGGGACCATGGTCTTATAATTAATGTGGACAAGACAAAGGGCATGGTGCTACACAAACAAAAGATCGGAAGAGGGAGGGTAGCCATGAACGATGTCACACTAGAGCAGACTCAAGTTTTCACTTACTTACTTGGGTATTACCCTAGGGTATAAACTAAACTGGAAGCCGCATATAGACCAGTTGGTCCTTAAACATGCCCAATTATCTGGTGGTTTAATAATGGAACAGAGCCTTTCTCACATAAAGCCGATTGCCCCTGTGCTAAAGATTTACAATTAAAAAATTACTGCTTCGGTCCTGTATGGGGCCGGATTATGGGGCTTTAGTAACTTAGCGGCACTGACAGAGCACTTTTCCCTGCTCTCTCTTTCAAAATCCGAACCAAGTGTGCTATGGCAGGGCAGGAGCTGCGAGACTCCCGTCCTGCCATAGCAAACAGCAGTGTGCCGGGGGTGGGCACCCCGGGACACTGCAGGAGCCAGCCCTGGGGGGTGGCAGTCCCCAGGGCCCTCAAGGGCTCCAGGAGGGAGGCTGCAGGCCCCCCCTCCACAATGTACAAAGCCCTGGGGGGTGGTGGTCCCCGGGGCTTGGGAGTCTGTCACAGCCCCACCCCCAATATTATTATTTAGTGTCCCCGGGGAGGTGGTGGTCCCCGGGGAGTGTAGCTGGGTTTGAAGACCCCAGCACAGTTTTATTTTTATTTTTTACAAATGGAAGTCCCGGGGGGTGGCGGTTCCCGGGGCTGTAGGGGGCCATGAGCCCCCCGCTGCAAATGTTTTTAAAAAGCCCCAGGGGGTTGCAGTCCCTGGGGCTTGAGGGGCCTTTGAGCCCCCCACCCATTGATTTTCAAAGCCCCGGGGGTGGCGGTCCCCGGGGCTGGGGGGTCTGTGAGCCCCCCACACATACATTCAAAAAGCCCTGGGGGTGGTGGTCCCTGGGGCTTTGGGGGGTCTTTGAGCCCCCTACCCATTATTTTAGAAGCCCCGGGGTCGCGGTCCCCGGGGCTGAGGGGGCTGTGAGCCCCCCGCACATATATTTTAAAATCCCAGGGGGTGGCGGTCCCCGGGGCATATATATATATATATATATATATATATATATATATATATAGCCTGGGTTTGACATACTGCCCTAGGAGGGATTTCAATTATGTGAATACAAGGCTGGATGTGTTTAAAAGCACAAGGAAACTGAAACTTAAAAAGTACTTTATGGTGAATAAATATGACAAAGGACTAACGGTGCCACCAAGTGATACTACCACAAAATATATTCAAGTTTCACAATCTACGGAGACCTTAATGGAGGAACTAGAAGATTTGTGGCAATCTAACTCACCAAAGGAAAGCGGTATAACACAAACGCAGCCAGCAAAAATTGCCTCACTAGACCTCATACCAGTCACCCAAAAGAGAAAATCCCTAACAAATGTTAAAGCTAAATCCACCTACAATCCAGTCATGCTAAAAGACTCAATAGATCTCTTTCATGATCAAGTTACCAGTCAGTTGAAGGATCTGAATATAAAAATTCACAGGGGCAGACACAAGTACAACAAGGAAACAGCTGATTACAGAGCTCTAATTACAAAATTACAGAAAAATCCCAATGTAATAATTCGAGCATTGGATAAAGGAGGATATATTGTATTGATGCACAGAGACATGTACATAAAGGAAGCCCATTTACAATTGAATGACAGGACTTTCTGCACCAGATTCACTGGGGTGGAACGTAAGTCTATGGACACGAACTGTTACAAGAAACTGTCAAAATGGAAGACGAAGGGCTTAATCACCAGTCAAGAACATAAATTCCTCAGGAATGATTATCCAGTTTTGCCAACCATGTACTTTCGGCCCAAGCTCCATAAAAATGCAACAAATCCCCCGGGACGTCCAATCATCTCGGCTAGGAACAGCTGCCTGGAGCACATGTCGCAATATGTTGACTTTTTTCTGCAGAGTGAAGTTAAAGGGCTACCATCCTATGTTAGTGACACAAGGGATTTCCTTAACAAAATTAAGAACATTGAGTGGCACAATGACTATTTACTAATTGCCCGGACGTGTGTTCACTTTATACCAGCATTATACATTCAGATGGTCTCAATGCTTTGGATTTCTACTTGAAGAGATCCCGCCCTGACATGCCAGAACATAGACCGATGCTGGTAGATATGGTGAACATGTGTCTGAACAACAATGTTTTTATGTTCAACAATTTAATGTACAGGCAACTACAGGGTGTCGCCATGGGGGCCAGTTTCTCCCCCAGCTATGCGTGCTTGCATATGGGATGGTGGGAGGAGCTGGTCCTCATGGTTGAACACTCAGAAGTAATGCGATCACGAGTAGTAATATGGTTACGTTTTATAGATGACCTATTTGTGATTTGGAGGGGTGATATGACATTTGCAGAAGTCTTTGTGTCAGATCTCAATAGGAACAATTTAAATCTCCAATTCACAGCTACTCTCAGTAAATCATCCATTACAATCCTGGACACTGAGGTCTTCATCGAACAGGGCAGATTAGAAACCAGATTGCACTGCAAAGACACAGCGGGAAATTCTACCCTGCATGCCAAGAGCTCACACATTAAACACTTGGTCAACAGTATCCCTTATGGGGAGATGTTGCGCTTGAAAAGAATACACAGCAGGGAGACTGACTTGCAGGATGCCCAAAGGGACAGCAAACTGAGATTCCTAGAAAGGGGTTACTCTCACAAGATCATTGATGCTGCCATTCACAAAGTGGAACAAAAAGACAGATCTGAATTATTGACTGAGAACTCACAGGTACTACTTGATAGTGGGGTCATTGCCACTAAGCCACCTGAATGTAGATTCTTTGTGCAATATAACGCCCAACACAAACAGATACGAACCATTATTAACAAGAACTGGCCACTCATCTTAAGTGACCCAGTGATAGGGAGGGATCTCCTCAAAAGGCCTTCCATTACATATAGCAGGGGGCAGTCCATGAAGGATGAACTGGTCAAAACCAGCCCGAGGTCTTGGAATCATCAGTTTGGTACTAAACACATGCAGGATTCTACAACTGCAAGGTATGCAAAGCCTGCCAACAAGCAGTAAATAAAACTTGCTACCTCTCGCCATTTGACCGCAGGGAACACAAGATCAATAAATTGTTAACATGTAAAACGGAATATGCTGTCTATGTCCTGGTTTGCCCTTGCGATTTGCTCTTCGTAGGAAGCACTAAGCTTCCTGTACATAAGAGAATTTTGCAGCATCTAAGAGCAATAAGCAACCAGGACAACACTTACCCTGTCGCGAGACATTTTAAAGCCAAACATAATTCCAAGAGCAGTGGACTGAAGTACTATGTAATAGACTGTACACAGGCAAGCAGACGGGGTGGCAATAGAGAGGACAAGTTGCGCCGCCTTGAAACACAGTATATACTTGAGCTCAACACCAAGCACCCCTCAGGTCTTAACATCACGGAGGACCTTTACACTTGCTTGTAAATCCAAACACTGAGTCCTTATTGTTAATTTGCACAGGTTTTCATAGGATTAGTAAATTATTTAACATGTTATATGTGTTTTAGGTTGTTATTTATATAAATCATGAAATAATCGTCTTATATTTCACCATCTTTTAACAATCATATTTATGCGATGGTTTTTAGATACATTGATTATGAATTCATTTTAGCCATTAATTAACCATTTTAAAGGTTTTTATTGATTGGCGTATTTATGAATCCTATGACTGTGTATATTTATTGACTACCATTGATTGTTAGTTATATATGGATGATACATAACAACATATCTGAAATACATGCGTTATTTGCACATTTGCCTATTAAATAACAAGAAGGGTGGCAGAGCCATTAAATTTATGTCAGGGGGTAATAAGCTATTTGACCGGTATTAAATTATATTTCACATATATATATAATTTTCTCCCCCACGAATGACATCAATTTAACTAAAAATAATTGGCAATAACCCCTCACCTACGTGGTGACTCAGCTTGCGCATCACACTTTTTTCTCCTGCCACAGTGCTTATGTGTAACATTTGGACATTTACCACATATGGGGCTCAATATCGTATCCATCTTATGCACTTGTTGGCAAGCTCAGTCAATGCAGGTTTACTTGCCTGCATTGTAAACACATTATGAGTCAATATGAACATTAAAAATCTTGCTGCACTTTCAAAAGCAACTATTTCAAAATTTTGGATTTTAAAACACCGTTTTATTAATTGCACCATAACTAATTTTGAGGATACGGTTTTCATACTCACACGCTGACTGAAATACTTGTTTTCCCTTTTTAAGCGCCAAAACATTTAATACAAGCCACAAAAAGGCAAACAGTAATTGATGAAATGTCTTCTGTAGTTTTGGGCGCTGAAAACTTTTCTATGTCTATGTCATTTGTAGGCTTATTGAATCACGTGTTGTTTGTATTTAAATCAATGCCTGGTGACTATCTGTGTCATGTGAACAAGCGCTCTGGGAAGCACGAAACGTGTTGTGATGACTGGGAGCACAGCAAAAAAATAAATCAACTTTTGCACTTATTTTGGGTCCGTGTCCGTACTTACAGCCTGGAAGAAGTCTGTGCCTTGCCGGATTATCCATGGAATATATATATATATATATTTTTTTTTATTGAAGAGCTAATATCTAAGGAGAAAGACTCCAAAGAAAAAGAAGAACTGAGAGATACCATGACTAAAAGGATTAAGAACTATGAACTGACTATTCGAAAACGCAAACAATCCAAATTCCTTAGAGACGAGCAAGACTACCTTACAGGGAGAATCTTAACATTCGCCAAGAAATTTGATGCCACAAGGAAACGCATGGCACAGACGAATGTGAAACCAACTGAGGATGAAACTGAGGAGTCTGAAGTCTCAGAGGGTGAACAATTGGAAAGTAACACAGAGAGAAATGTGTCGACTGAAGATCCTTTTTTCGACGAGTTCGAAGTTATCAAAGAGACCCGTCTCCGCCCCCAACTGAGAAACCACCCACCGGCACCTCAACAAAAACAAAGAGGAGGACGCGGAGGGGCAAAAGGAGCAAGAGGTGGGGGCCAACAAGCGGCAGCATCCCCAAGAGTCACCAGGAGCTGGCTGAATCGCAGGAAGCAATGGACGAACAAGACAACAACGTCATAAACCTCTCAAAAAGAGTACTAACGGATGACGAGACCACCATCCTAAAGAAGGGTCTAAGCTTCTGCCCAGCCAGCGAATATGATCCCGTAAAAACACAGATTGACCTTTTTAAATACACGAGGAAACTGAAATTTAAGAAAATCTTTCTCCAAAAATCAGAGAATTAAAAGACAATAAGCAATCTTACAGTTTTCACTGAAAATTTAGATGAAACTCTAACATGCGAAGAACTAGCGGATGTTATGCTAACGCCAACCCAAGAACTAATGTCGAATAACATCACTGGGGTAACCCAATCACAAAGCAACATCGAACAAAAACGTGATCCAAGTCATTGGAAAAACAAATCAAAAAAACTACCTATCTCCAGTTTTGACGCAATAGATCTCTTCAATGAAGCGGTCCTGGAAGATTTAGACAAAATTGCATCTGGTACAAAAAACAAGATAAATCAGAAGTCATCAAATATAACAAAGAAAGAGTGGCAAGCCATCAGATCATTAAAGGAGGACACTACGATTGAAATCAAACCTTCTGACAAAGGAGGGAACATTGTCATCTTTAATCGGGAACATTATCTAGCGGAGGCTCACAGACAGCTTAAAGACAGAGAATGTTACACTCCAATACAAAGAACGGAGTATAACAGGAGCATTTTGGCTTTTCATAATATGTTGGACAATTGGCAAAAAGAGGGCATGCTAACAATGGATGAATACCTCTTTTTGAAATATGAAGCACCAGTACTACCAACGTTTTACCACCTACCAAAGGTGCACAAACATCCAACTAAACATCCGGGGCGCCCTATAGTGTCCTCCATAGGCAGCCTACTCGAGAACACTTCTAGATTTGTCGACTCTTACCTGCCCCATTTGTCAAAGATCTTCCATCATATCTAAAGGACACTCAAGACTTTCTTAACATCATGGACAATGTAACGTGGGACTCAGAAATGCTATTAATCACTCTAGATGTGGTAAATTTGTACACTTGCATAAACCACGAGCAAGGTCTATATGCGATAAAATGGTTCTTGGACCAAAAACCACAACATTTCAAAAGTCATAATGCCATGATTTTGTCCATGATTAGATTTTGTTTGTTCAACAAAATTTTTTTATTTGATGGGACTTTGTATAATCAAAAAAGGGGCACTTCAATGGGTTCGTGCTTCTCCCCCAGCTACGCGAATTTATTCGTGGGCTGGTGGGAGAGGCATGAGGCATGGAGTGATTCCAACCAAAAATGGACCGAAAAAATACTTATGTGGACTAGGTACATTGACGACCTGTTTATAATCTGGCAAGGAGATCGTCAATCAGCAGAAGAGTATGTCACCATACTAAACAATAACACGCTCAATCTAAAATTCACCAGCACTATAAGCACCAGCAGTATTAACTACTTGGACCTAGAAATTTTTGTGTACAATAACACCCTTCACACACGCCTGTATAGAAAACCTACAGCAGGCAACGCGGTCCTGCATGCTAAGTCCTATCACCCAAAAAGTCTTGTTAAAAATGTACCCTACGGCAATTTTTTATGCCTTAAGAGAAATTGTTCTCTTGAACAAGACTACAAGCATGCAGCTATGGAAGCAAACATTATATTTGAGCGCAGGGGGTATAATGTCAACACCCTTAAACAGGCCAGTGCCAAAGCCTCAAAAACAAACAGGAGGGATCTCCTGGTTTCGAAACCTAAAATAGAGGCCCCTGATGAAGTCCGTATGATTACAGAATTCAGCACTAAATCAGGTGAAATAGTCAACATCTTTCAAAAACACTGGCACATACTCACTGCAGATAAAGTCCTGAAAAAAGATCTGCCAAAGAAACCTCTGATAACCTACAAAAGATGTCCCTCTTTGGCAGACCATCTGGTCCACAGCCATTTTAAATCTCTGGCTAAACCCATCAAAATATCACAGTCAGTAGGGTTCTTTCCTTGTCTTAAATGTAAGGCATGTAAATTCAGCCACAAAACAACAGAATACCCAAATCGCACAGGCGATAACAAACCCAATGTTAAAATCAAGCTGTTGCTTAATTGTAACTCGGAGTATACGGTGTATTGTCTCACCTGTCCATGTAAGCTGCGATACATCGGCAGCACCATCAAACCTGTGAAACTTAGAATTCTCGAACATATGCGGGCTATTACCAACAACGATAAATCATATCCAGTAGCCCGCCACTTTGCACAAGAACATCAGAGCAAGTGGGAGAAACTGAGGGGCATATTATCAAGGGGGTTTATCTCCGCTTTTTTGGCTTTAAAAGCCAAGAAAGCGGAGATAAAATTATCTCCCTATTACCAAGCTGTCGCTAACACCAGTTAGTGACAGCTAATAGTAGATAGCGACCATCTAGGGCCCCGCTTTGCCTGTCAGTGATATTTATCACTAATGACATGCAAAGTGGGCGTGCCAAGATGTTAGCGACTGGAAACAGTCCCTAACATCGCTATCTCCTATTACCAACTTTTGGAGATATTCGCGCTAAGCGCGAATATCTCCAAAAGCTAACACCTGCCCTGAGCAGTTCTTAGCCCTGTTATCCAATGGGAGGTGTATAACATGGCTAAGAGCATTTGCTCGATAATGCATGAATATCGCTGACTTTTCAGCGATATTCATGCATTGGGGCCGTTTTTTATCGCATTTGCGATAAACCTTGCTAATAGCAAGGTTTATCTGTGATAAAAATCGCCGATGTGCGGTGATAATTTTTGTCTCTAAACAAGTTAGAGACAAAAATGATCGGTAGTTGTTGGTAATATGCCCCTAAGTTTCTATTGTATAGATCAGGCCCCCAAACAAGAACGAGGAGGGGACAGAGACAAGGCTTTACGGATTTTAGAATCTAAACACATTATTGGCCTTAAAACCATTACTCCTTGGGGGTTAAACAATAATGAAGAACTTTGGGTTCATTTGTAAATAGCTGAATCATTGGGTAATTACAGTAGACCAGAAAACTGAACAAAAGAACATCTCTACTTCCCCAATTACCATTCATGCCTATCATGTCTTTTCTGTCTTGCGCTACGTAAAGATTGCCCATTCAGGGCTAAATAATGAACTTAAAATGAGCTTATGTAAATACCTCATTTTTGCTTATTATTTTTTCAAACTGTGAATATGTAAATGATGAAAAATATGAAATGTGTAATAATGTTACTTGTTTTTAATGAGCACTAAGCACTTTCACGTTATCACCTTTGTGGAGTCGTTGCACTATTGGTATTTGCACGTTACAAGATGGCGCCCAAAATATTGTGGACGAAATGTCCCTCTTCTATATCAACTAAATGTGTAATCAACCAATGGCTTTAAAATGGTGATTCTAATTTGACACTAACGTTACACTGAGGAAGCCTGCCAAGGCGAAACGCGTCTGTAAGGGGTGAGAGGGGTTCTGGTGATTAAATTCTTGAAAGCGGATACCAGTGTGCCAGCCTTTTCTTTTTCTGGAGACCTCATGGATGCAGAAAACGTGTAGCAATATATATATATATATATATATATATATATATATATATATATATATATATATATATATATATATATAGTCCCAACCGTGATCAAGACATGTTCCATGCAGAAACATGTCGGGTTGTTAGGCATAAAATATAATCCAGTCTAGAGAAGTGGCCATGCTTCTTGCTATGAAAAGTATAGCCCCTTCTTGAACCCTTTAAGTATCTTCATATATCTACTAAGCATATATCATGCAGCATGTTAAGGGCTTGTCTCGTCCTAGGGGCTTGGGCATGGTACTTCCTAGTGGATCGATCTAAAAAAGGGTCCAGGAGGGTATCAAAATCTCCCCCTATTATTAATGGAATTGTGACCTCCACTAAATTCACTCAATATTTAGCACCTGCGACCATTGTGCCAAAATTGGTTGCCTAGTATTTTCTATAATTCGCATAAATAAAGAGCAATGGAGTGAGAATGGTAAATTAATGAAACAATATAGAGTCAATAGAAGGTCTATCATTTTAATCAAACACATGACTGATAAGGGCAAGGTTGTGAAGGAAACAAATTGTGTTTATAATGTCTGTATTGCTCTGCTTAGGTTACCATCCCACACCTCAGACATCATTCCTTCGAGCGAATTCATGTAGCAGGACAAGGGTCAAGAGTCACATTACTGCCAGAGGCACTCTTCTTCCAGTAGCATGTTCCTGCCATAGCACACATTGTCACAAAAGTGGCACAGTCTGCTCAGGTGCAGTTTGATGTCTACGCAGCACAGTCCTCTGAGGCTCAATTCCACAATAATCTAGTGGCACAGACAGCCTGGGATCCATTTCATGATTTTAGAGAGGCACAGATCGCTTGGGCACAGCTTTACTACACCACTGCAGGGCAATCCTGTCAAGCCCAGCTTCACAATGTTGCAGTGGTTCCATCCTCTTGGGCACAACGTGATGATTGTGCTGTGGCTCCCAACTGGAAACACTTGTAAAGAAAAACTGTTCTCACATACCTGGGGCATGCAAATCACTCTACCCTGTCTATCTAGGTGGATGGGCTGTCGCACTGTGGTTTTACTTGCATCTGGCTCATCTTATACAATCCCACCGCTATATGGTTGGCAGTCTCCTACCTCTCTCAGAAGGCAGGGTGGTTCCCAGGCACTTCAGCACAGTGGGACAGCTTCTTCTTTGAAGAACAGCCACCAGGTAACATCTCCTCACCTCTCAGAAGCTAGCGGTCAGGAAAACATCAGCTCTGGTTAGACTTCAGTCTTCTTAGTACTCTATAGAGCTTCACTTCCTTGGTGAAACTGAAATTGGAATTGGAATCCCAAGTTGATCAGCAGCTCACACTTTTATGCAGCCAAGGCAGACAAAGGTTGCAGATTTTCTCTCAGCACTTTCCCAACTGGTCTGGAGTGGTTATTATTTCTTGTGTCCTCTCCAGGCACATATTTGTGCAAAGTGATACTACTCACAGCAAACAGTAGAGTTGTCTAAAGCCTGGAGAATCCACTACCGATCCACAAAGAGGTGTATGCTTTCTGCACCTGGCTGTCATCAGCTACTTTGAACTGTGTACAGGAAAGGGTCAAATGGCTGCCCTCGCCCAAAACATCACTCAATTCCTGAACAACAGGTGCTGCTGTTAAAATTTTCACTTCCGACAATACAAAATGGTAGTGCTCAGAAATACTAATCTGTAACCCTTCTAGGTCAAAGAACCTAAGTGAATTTCCAAATAGAGTCCAGTTTCTTCTTTCCCTACTTCAGTGTCTGGGTTTCCTCCCTCCACCTTCAGGAATATCAGCATTACATTTCTTATGCTTCATTATTACAATAAAAAATGTCTCCTGGGGGGGCGTGTCCAAAATGGCGGCGTGATCGGACGCAGGTCTCCGAGGCTCCCTGCCCGATCCCGCCTAAAAGCACTCATATGCATTGCCTGATCTCCCTAAAGCACAGGTAAACATAAAGAGCGATAACGGAACACAGCCGCGACCCCGGTAACTGGTCGCCCGGTCTGCGTGCCTTGTGGAAGACTCTAGGCGCCAAGGATACCTGATCGCGGCCCTGTAATGCCGGCCGCTCTGGAGCAGTGATCGGCCCAAACACCCACTGCCCCGACCTCCCTAGTGGCGGGAATGGTCGGTCGACTGCGGAGCCTGACGGGTTGAGCCTCCGCCGCTGACACCGGAGCTGTGGCCCAGATTGACGCACATTCCTGTCTCCGCGACCCGGCCGGTGGTGAGGTGCGGACTGGCCGGGAGTCGCGAAAATTGAGGCCCCAGCTTTGGGCCCCTTCCACCCCAGCGTTCACGGCCTTCGGCGCGGCCCTGCCGGCGCACCCCTGCAGCGCAGGAGCGGACCCCACTGGCTACGGACCGTGCGGCGACACCCTCCCACAGCGGACCGGACCTGAGAGGTTGTCCCGGACCGACCTGGCACGACCCTGAGGCCGACGGAGAAGACGGCGCTGCGGTGACCCTGTGGTCTTTCCGGGATCAGGGAACAATCGGAGGGGGTGCTGAGCGGAGCCGGAGAGCCGGAAGACAGCGAGCGGAGAGCCGCCATCAAGCCAGCAAAACACAGAAGGTGAGGAGAGTGGAGGTGGGCACCACAGCAAGGGCTCGGGGGCACAATCGAGCTCCTGGTGAGGTGGCTGACCGGGAGGGGGCCTGCGGGCAGGGCTGCACTTGCGCCTGAGAAGCGGGACTGCGCACATTCCGGTTGGAACTATTGGAGTCTGAACTCACTTGCCTTTGCTGAACTCCGCTGGCCAGGGATTCGGCGGGGGAGAATTGCGGCTGCTTAGAGTAGGGGGCCGTTCTCACTACAGCTGACCCTGCTACCACACCGCTGACCATTAGGCGGTACCCGCCCTGTAGACATTGACCTCGGTAAAGTCAAAAGAATCGAGGTGAGACCTGACGGCTGCGCAGCGGCGGTCCGCCCTTGTCCGCTGCTGTGACCCTCACCCCGAAGGTGAGCCGACACCGTGATGGCACGATTCACCCTTAACTTTAACACACCAGACTTCAGCACTTACCTCCGGCCCCTTGGCTCATCACCCATCAGGGGGGATAGTCACGACATGGCGGGACAGAGAGGAAAGAAGGGGCCCCAGACACTCCCTGAACTGTTGGCCAAGACTCAGCCCAAGCCTGGTAAAGACCCACCCTCCCCGGTGGCCACGAAAACCTCGCTAGCGCTGGTAGATGACCAGATACCCATCACCAGATCGTTCCTGGAGACGTTGTTTAATTCCCTCAGGGACGACTTCAAGTCCTTAAAGCAGAAAGTAGCGGGTGAGGTCTGAGAGCTTCGGAGAGACGTGGAGGGCCTTGGGGAATGGGTGGTTGCCATTGAAGAGGCGGACAAACCAGAAGCAACAAAATCGTACAGCTCCAACAGGAAGTCCTGCGACTCACAGACCAGCAGCTGGACCTTCAGGCCCACGCAGAAGACCTTGAAAACCGTTCTCGTCGTAACAACATACGGGTCCGGGGGGTCCCTCAGAAAGCAGAGGGGACTGATGTCACGGGGTACTTGCAAGCCCTGTTCAGGACTATTTTGGGGGAGCCAGCAGACTTTGACATCCGTATCGACAGAGCGCATAGGGTTGGGCTACCTCGGCGCGCCTCTGCTCCGCCACTGGACATCTTGGCCTTCCTCCCTGATTTCCCACTAAAGGAACAGATTCTCTAAGAGGCCCGGCGAGCACAGCCCCTTCAATTTCAGGGTAACCCCATAGCCTTATATCAAGACCTGTCGACCATTACCCTGCAAAAGCGAAAGGAATTTAAGAGGGCGACTGACTTCCTACGGCAACAAGAAATCCCCTATTCCTGGGGCCACCTGTTCAGACTAATATTTAAATGGAATGGAAAGTTACACCAATTGCGATCCCTTAAAGACACTTGCATCCTCCTGGGCTGAAGTGGCCGCCACTGTATATGACCCGTGTAAGAAACATTACCACAGCCCTGTGTGGACCAACAGGACTGGGACTATACCTTCTCTTGGTTTGGGGATGGCGCGGTGGGAGTTGAAACAATGGAGTGTGAACTTGAACTAAGAGTTTGACAGTTGGGGTGTTTTGGGGGGGCTGGGGTGGGATGGTGGGTGGGTGGGAACCAGTGTGCCGAAAGGGGATTGTTACCAGTGGAATTGCTATGTCTTGTAATCATCCTTCATTGCTTTGCCTAGCCCTCTGCACGCTTTCGAATGTGCACATACTCGCATGAAACATTTCACATACACTTTCTATGCAGTCCGAGATATCAGAGACTCGTCTCATACTTATTAGTTTGTCCCCCATTTGTCAGTCATGGGCACACTCCTCTACTCTGCGCTGCCCAGCTCACTCCTTTTATCATGGCTGACCCCACTTTGAAAGTACCGACTCTTAATGTGAAAGGGCTGAATAATCCAATCAAGAGGAGAGCATTAATTTCCTATTTAGAGAACTCCGGGGCCGACATCTGTTTATTACAGGAAACCCACCTTTTGCCCAAGGACTGGCACAGAATGTGTTCGCATGCCTTCCCCCAACAATTCTTCTCCTCCCTTCCAACAAAAAAGGTGGGGGTGGCCATCTTAGTATCCAAACAATTCCAGGGAAAGGTGAGGGATAAAGCAGGAGAGGTCAGGGGTCGCCTTTTGGCCTACACCTTCCAGATAGGAGATAAGTGTCTTACGAAAGGATCCATCTATGCCTCGAACATGGGACAAGAAACGTTTCTGAAAAACACAATCTCAGAGTCCCTTCAGTCATCCAACATGCTCCTACTCATCGGGGGGACCTCAACTTAGTCATGGACACAAACAAGGACAGATCAGGGCATCGTTATGGGGATGCGGGTGCTATCACAACAGCGGGTGCAGAGTGGTTGCGAGAGAGAGGCCTAGTGGATCTCTGGAGGGCCACATACCCTATCGTAACACAGTTCACCTTCTACTCCCAAGGCCCCTGTACCTACGCCAGGCTAGATCACTTCTTAGGATCATCCGAACTGCTCCCTACTGCTCCCTACCTTCGACGAGGTCAGCATAGTACCTTTGGCACTCTCAGATCATGATGCAGTGGAGCTAATGCTTGTCATCCCTGCATCCTCCCTTCCTCGGTGCTCATGGCGCCTCCGCAAAACCCTACTACAACGTCCGGAAGTCAGCAAACGGCTCCACAAATGCATCATCGACTATTTGGCTATTAACGATACGCCGGAGATATTGCTGTCGGCCCTATGGGGGCCCTGAAATCAGTAGTCGGCGGGGAACTCATAGCAGTTGCCGCTGTGGAGGCTAAAGACCAGAGAGCGAAAAGAAATGATCTCACCGCTCAGGTTGCTGAACTCGAGAGGGTACATGAGCCGCACCGGCGCTCCGTGGGTCTGGAGACAATTGAAAACCGCCAGGGCTCAACTGTCTAGCTTAGACACTGACAGAGCAGAATTTGCTGCACTCGCCTTCGACACACATACTATGTCGGGGGTAACAGAACTGGCCGCCTGCTAGCCAGCGCCTTAAAAGCTAAAACCCAACGCAAGAAAATCTCTGGCCTTACGGACGATTCTGGGAACACCCTCGTTGAGGAGGCCCAGATCGCGGAAGCATTTCGAACATATTATGCCTCACTATACAGTGCGGAAGCAGCACCTCTCGGGGACGCTGACACCTATTTGAACATGGCGGCTATAACTGAACTATCCCAGGCTGGCGCGGACGCTTTAGATGCCCCCATCCGTTTGGAGGAAGTGACGGCGGCTATCTCCCACCTCCGCCCGCTTAAACCTCCGGGGCCTGACGGCTTCTCGGCTGGTTTTTATAAAACTTTTGACCACCTGCTAGCTCCTGTCCTTACCCGGCTCTTTAATTCCTTTGAGGGCCCGGGCTCCATCCCCCCTGATATGTTAGCTGCTGAAGTGATCGTGCTGCCTAAGCCGGGCAAGAAACTCACACATTGCTCGGCGTTCCGACCAATCTCATTACTGAATCTAGATTTAAAACTTTTTACCGGGGTCCTGGCAGCGCGCTTGGGCCCGCTACTACCTGGGATTTCTGAGCCTGACCAATCGGACTTTGTGCCCAATCGCCAATGCAGTGATAACACCAAAAGGATGCTCCACTTGATAGATAACGCAAACTTCCAGAACTCAAATGCTGCACTGGTGGCTATTGACGCTTAGAAAGCGTTCGATCGTGTCGATTGGACATACCTTCAACGTGTCCTGATGCTTGTTGGATTGGGCAATCGTTTCCGATCCTGGGTCGCCTGCTGTTACCATCGCCCCCAGGCTCGGGTCCGTCTGGGCGGTCTTCGCTCGGACCCATTCGATATCCAGCGGGGCACGAGACAGGGTTGCCCTCTGTCCCCCCTTTTGTTTGCCCTCTATATAGAACCCTTGGCACAGAAGATCCGAGATAACCCTGACATCAGAGGTATCACTTTCTCCCGGGAACCACACACAATCAGCCTCTACGCAGACGACATCATAGTCGCTCTTGACCATCCAGACCGTTCGGTGCCCGCCTTTTTGAGGGAGATAGACTCCTTCGGGACCATCTCGGGCTTCCGAATCAACAGAGGGAAATCCCTGATATTACCCTTGGGCGAGAACGCCCACCCCAATAAGCCTGTTTCTACGTATGGGAGTGATCTTCAGCTAGCCATGCAGCTTCCATGTTTGGGGATCACCCTCACTTCCTCGACGGAGTCGACGGTGGCTCTCAACTATAAGTCCCTTACCACTCAGATTTGTGCGGATTTGACACGTTGGTCTAAACAACGCCTGTCCCTGTTGGGGAGAGTTGCTGCAGTGAAGATGTCGATCCTACCACATATTTTGTACATCTTCCAGACCCTCCCAGTGGCGCCCCCGACGGGCACCATCTCAGAACTGCAAGCAGCACTCCATCATTTCATCTGGGAGGGGAAACGAGCGCGCTTACATAAACAGATGGTACACAGGAGCATGGATGAGGGGGGCCTTGGAGTTCCTAATCTAATGCAATACTTCCAAGCTGCTCAACTCCGATATTTAGTGGAATGGTACAGGCCTGAATCAGAAAAGAGATGGCTCTTTCAGGACAGAGCTATGGCCCAGACGCCCCTCTGGAGCATTCCTTTCCTACCCCGAAAACACCGCCCGACCTATATCACTAATTCACCTATCACTCGCACCGTCATGAGGGTCTGGGATGCGGTAGCTGTCAGGAGAGGCCTTACTACCTTTCCCTCACCATTCACTCCCATCCTAGACAATCCAGACTTCCCGCCGGGCAACGACCCCCGTGCCTTCTTGCAATGGCGTGGCACTGCATGTAAATGCGCTGGAGACCTCTTTGACACACTGGGCTTTCTCACCCTCTCAGACATCAAAAAAGGCTACGAGATCACAGACCCTCACCTTTATCAATATTTCCAACTCCGACACTGGCTCACCGATCCAGCCATCACTGCCCTGGTGGGTCGTCCACTAACCACTTTTGAGAAATGACTGCTAACAAAAGAGACCAATCGGCATCTTATATCAGACATATATAAAATGCTTACACTCCCACCTGCTCTAGGCAAAACAGCGGTCAGAAACGCTGGGAAGCTGAGTTGGGTAGAACGCTGACACCTACAGAATGGAACCACATATATTACAGGGCCTCACACACCACACGCAACCCAATGGGTAGAGAAGAAGCTATGAAATTAGCAATATATTGGCACCTTACACCGGTCCGGCTCCATAGAGGAAACCCGACCCACAGCGACTTATGTTGGAGAGGATGCGGGGAACGTGGCACACTAACTCATATTCTTTGGGATTGCTGCGAGGTCCGGGGTTACTGGGACATGGTCCTGAATGACATAGACTCCACCTTCGACACCGAAATCCCGAGATTTCCTGCCTACACTATCCTAGGCCTGCCCAATGCACTCACTTTTCCCTTAAATCTATTTGAGGTCGACAAATGGGCATTGCCATGCAAGCAGCTACACAACACATCTTATCACTCTGGGGATCGACCAACAAGCCCACGCACGTGGGATGGCTACGCAAAATCTGGTTCACCCTGGGGATGGAACGCATACAGGCCACCCTCACACACACTACTGATACATTCCAAAAAGTTTGGCATCCGTTGATATCCCTTTTGTCCAAGGAGTTTAATGAAATAACTTGCCCCAAATACCTTCGACTACTGCGCCTTACCAAAACTGCAACTGAAACTCAAGAGTCTCATGACTGATCGCAATATTCCCTATCTGACTATTAATGGAAGTGTTTCCCACACACGGCACACTGGTGGGGAGGGTGGGAAAGGGGAAGGGATGGGAGGGTGGAGTGTTTTCTGGGCTTTGTTCTTCCAGTTTTGTTCTTCTACATTGCCTATCATTCGTATTTTTGGTATCGAAATGCTACTGTGGTATGTCCACCTCATTTTTTTTGCAAGTCACAGAGAAGACGTGCCTGTCTGTCTCGCTCACTTGGTTTACCTTATACAATTACATTGTAATATGATGTCTATCTCTGCTTTCAAAATCAATAAAATACATTTGAAATTAAAAAAATGTCTTTTATCGAGCAATTATTGGAAGCAAGGCCAGAACTTGGACAATCAGCTGCTTGAAACAATAAACTTAGATAGGAACATATTCTAGTAGAGGTGTGAAAATGTTATGACCTTGGATTGGTTGAGGAAATGTTTGTCATTGAATTAGGAAGGTCGGTTTTTGCTGCATACAGAATGGTGGGCTTCAGAAATTTAAGAAAAAGCTCTCCACTTAAGTCTGGGAAAAACCTCACCTCTATCTTGCCCCATGACAGGCCAGAGACTCCCAAGGGACAAAATCTTTTGTCATTTTTATAGCAAAGTCTTTAAGCATAGGATTAGCACAGTGCCATCCACGCCGAGCAGTAAAATGACATAAGGTTTCCACCACTCCAGGCACATTATTACAGCTTTGGATTGGTACAATACCATCCAAGCCAACATAGAATGAATAAAAGCAACCCTTGACTCACATTTTGCTGTTATTACAGTTCTTCAGAGAGGTTTCCCTTTGTCCAGACACAAGGACGTACAAAGTATAAGTGGAAACAATACCCTTTCAGACTTAGAGTGCCACATGATTTGTGCAAAAAAGGCAGCAAGGAACTTTGTGTAGTTCCCAAGTTTAGCTTTTGTCATTTTTAAGTTATGAGAAAGATGGCACTATATCACAATATTTAATTTCTAATAGTTATGTCTCCTAATAATTTTAAATTGATATTGTACCTACTCACCTTGAAAACTGCTTTCCAATTTGTAAAATGTCAATAGGATGAGGGCGGGAAAAGGACGTCACCTCCCTCCTAGTGAATTGTAATGGTACTGTGATAGTGGTTTGTAACCACAACTGTCACCATAATACATTGGTTTGAAACCAACTCGGTAAATGACGGTATCCCAATCACAAAATGAATTTTGAAGCCATGAGGCAGTTTACACTTATGCAAGTGTGTGTTTGGTATTGAAGAAGTAGGCACTACATGCTCTCCCTGAATGTCACTCACTTAAAGACTACTTCTTTTTCCCAAAACTAATAAAAATTCAAATTGTAATGAGACAGGACATTGTGTAACTCTCAGCATGTGAATATTCTGCAACACAAGGTAGTATATCTGTTGAAGTGCAAAATACAGTTGAAATGCAAAGCAGTTGATGAGCAAAATCTTCCAATTGCTTTGCAACACAAGCATGCTACATCGGCCCCATAACTTTTCACAAGGAAATCAAATTCTAGGTATTTTTATTGAATCTACCTACACATTGTAATAAGTGGCACAAATATGCACTTACAGCCTGTAAGAAATTGGAGATTTAGTTGAGTTGGGTAACTACCCATGTAATCACAATCCTTGCCAGGATGAACTAATGAAGTCAATAAATTAACCTGAGCTCAACCCCAAGGTAGCTATGGAACAAAACTGACACGCGCAATTTAAAGCCAATGTTTAAAGTATTTATGTAGTACCAAAACAGTAATATAATCAAAAAACAACACAAGAAAGCAATATAAAAATAGAGAGTACATTTTACCAAGTTAAATGACACCTAAACTGAAAAAATCCAATAAGGCACACCTTAGACAACTGGTTGCAGTAGAACAGGACTTAGATATAATTTGGAGCCAACCACACTGGAGTGTGGATCAGACACAGAAAGAAGGTTCAACCAGTTTGGAAATTTACCTTGGGACATAGGACTAACCCTGGGCAAAGCACTACGCTACGCTCGTGTAGTTTGCGAAGTTTGTGCTACTTCGCAAATTGCACGTAGCACAGTGCAAGCACGCGTAGCGTAGTGCATGGGTCATTTTTTGCTTTCTCGCGGTACTCAACATCAAGTTGGCGACTGCGAGCAAGCAAAATGACATCGCGGTGAGACTTTTTCCTCATTCGCGATCAGCAACATCAAGTTGCCGATTGCAAGCATGGAGAATAAACCTCCCAGCGAGATTCTCAATGCGGGGAGGTCAGATTTCTCATTGCGAGTGGTCGCATATGCCACGAATGCTCACGATGAGAAACTACCAGTTCTCGTTGAGAAAGCTGCCGCTCGAGTAAAAATCTACTCGAGCGGCAGAAAACGACAGCTCGCACTGTGCAAGATGCCGTTTTCAATGATTGCACAGTGCGGACAAAAGCATCCGGCACTGTGCAATCATTGCGAACAGCGACTACGCAGTTTGCATAGTGCTACCCGTAGCTCGTGTAGTGCAAAGTGCAACCTCGCGTAGCTACATGTAGCGCTACTTCGCAAATTACGCCCAGGCTTACATAGGAACTGATTTAGCTCTTGGCAGATGGGATACTCTGTCACAAATTCTATTGATTTCCCTTCCAACCTAATATAAGTGCCATGGGATATAATGCACTTTTAATATGGCAAACAGGATATCCATCATGTTTGTGATGGAATATCCCAGCCACCAAAATCTAAATAAGGCATTTAGGGCTAGATGCAGGCAATTTGGATTTACTGATTCATAAATGCCGAATTTTACTGATTCGGTATTTATGAATCGGTAAATCCAATGTAGGTAATAATTCGGTAAAAAATACCAAATCGGTAGGATTCGGTATTTACCGATTCGATATTTGCTATTGATTCCTATGGGCCTGGAGGCCCATAGGAATAAATGTCAATTACCGAATCGGTAATTACCGATTCGGTAAATACCGAAAAATTCAACGGTGGCAGGGTGGCACTTTGACACCCTGTTGCACCCCTGATTAGTGCTTGCGTGCCAAGTGGCACACATACATGCCCTAAGGGCATGTATGTGTGCCACATGGCACAGGTGTAAATGCACATATTTGCATTTACATAGTGTTAGACCTGGCACCTTGGCGTGAGCTTCCCTTCCACTTTTTGCTGGTGTGCCTCCGATGTTTTGCTGGTTTTCCGATACTCAGGGCGCTGCACCACGGCTGACCCGTGCCGCAGTGCAAGTGCTCCCTACTGTAAATTGTACATGTGATTGATGTCCATGATTGGCCCTGACCCTGTCAGTCACTCTGTAAGCCTTATGCTTCACACATAGGAATTCGTTTTTTACCACCAACTAATAGTTGGTGGTAAATAACGAATCCTTAAAGCCCTGTAGCATTGTTTACAGTGCTACCTACATTACAAAATACAGATTCTGTAATTTTACTGAATGGGTAAATTTACTGAATCAGTAAAATTTCCAATTCGGTAAAAGTACCGAATCTGTATTTTTTCTTTCCCTACATCTCAGTATTTAAATACCGGTCGGTAACAGCCGAAAATCGGTATTTTCGGCCGTTACCGACCGGTATTTGGATACCTACATCTGGCCCTTAGTCTCATAATTGCAGTCCAAAAACCTCAGTGAGCCAATGCAGCAGGATGGAGCTGAGGAGGGCTCAGTCACACTAGGTTGAATAGCCATTAGATGCGGTCTCGGTGAAGCCGTTGGTTTTAAGTGGGTAAGTTCGGAGAGTGAGAAATTTTATTTTAAGCCCAAGGAAGATCCCTTGCCAGGCATATACTTTTGGTGCTTTCACCCTTTCCAGATTTCTTCATTTCCGTTTAGTTACTTTTTTTTAAATGTAGTCTTCCACTGAATCAAGGCTGCAGGCGGTAGTCTCAGGTTTTTATACACAGAAGAGCTCAGGATCCACTAGCTATAGTTTTTCCAAATCTTTTCTATTCTGGTCAAAACAAAATTAATTAATTGCGATACTGAATTCGAACATTATTTAGTTGACGTAGTTCACGTCCAAATTCGCAAGTTCATTAAAAATTCGTTCAGGCATGTCGAATGTTGAAAATTCTTTATTGACAATATGCCAAATATTCACACCAATGTAGCCAACACATTTCGTCCCTTTTCTCAGACTTCTTTAGGGCTACAAAAAACACAGATAACATATATACCTTTTAAAATTATAATTACACAGCAAATTTAAAATACAGAGCCTATTGCTCTGGCACACTGATGCACTACAAAGTGCACTTGTATACAAAATTTGCATAAGTGTGCAAAACATGACCCAGATATGTCTTTCAACAGTAATCTTTCCACAAAATGTACTAAATGCAAACTATGTAGAATGATTGTACACAAGAATCAAAGAAAAATAAATGTTTCTGTTGCGTTTTTACTTGATGGTTTCCTCATTACATTACGAAATTATACGTAATACTATTCACTGCATAAACGCAATTGTTTTTCTGCTAATAAGTATGAGTGCCAAGCTTCTGACATACGTTAAGCATATTAAGTTAAAAAAACAATGTTATTACTGATGTTTCTGATAGCCATCCTAATATGACTCATTGCCATAACAATTTCTGATCACATTTTGGTATTTCAATTCGAATACTCATTGGTTAAACATTTCTTCACATAAAAGTGGAAAGCAGGGAAGAAGACAAAACATAGCAATCACATTTATATAGTTGACTGTTAGTCATCTACTGAAATAAAATGTTTAGTCACTGTTTCTTTACAGAGAGAGGGAGTTGTGTCCATTATTCTTAGGACTGTTGCTTATTAAAGCTATTTTTGGTAAAAATGGGTTTTAAGTGTTAGCAGGAGAAGGCCAGCAAGACACACCCAAGGGCTCCATTACCATTACCAGAAACAGCACTTGAGGGCCAGGACTCACTTTAGTAGAGGCCAACAACAGGTTCCAGGGCAGGGTTAGGTGGAACTGGTCAGCTGGCCAGTTATGAATCCTCTTGTAGCTCATTGTGTCCCTATAGTATGAACAGGAGATGACGCTTGTAGCTCACTTTTTTGTTCAGAGTACAACAGCGAGCCAATCCAGTCCTTCTGGTTCTTTTTTCAGATCTCAGCAGCAGTTTCAGTCCTGTTCTACTTTTCTTCGTCCGAAGGAAGGTACTGGAATTGCCATATGTATGCCTAGCATCACCTTGTGGGTGACACCTCGCTCTTCCCGAACCAATAGGGTAAAGTTACCAGGAGTTACCCATACCACTTTTGCAACATTTTTTGTGTACCCTGTTGCTAACAATCCCATAGTGCTCCTTCTCTCCTTGTACAGAGCTTGCATGCAAGAGCAACCCCTACTCAGGGAAGGCATGGCTTGGCAGTTCGGGCTGGACTGTTCCCATGAGGCACAGGGTCAGACTGATTTGCATATAGTCATGTCTGAACTGGGGTGGCAGAATGGGATAAAGAACGGTGATGGATTAAACTCAGATCTTTTGACTGGGTGTGAGTGTTTGATTGGTTCAGATGCTCTGTCCATTACCACCCCCTTTTGTACCACTTTTGGTCGCCATAAGTGTGGCAGGGTATGCTCAGACGTGAGTCTCTTGCTCTCTTTGCCACTGGATTCAAGCAAGCTGGGCTGAAGACGGCTGGAATGCCAAAAACCGGTCCTCGGAAACTTGTTTCCGGTCCAGGGAAGGCATGGCTTGGCAGTTCGGGCTTTACTGTTCCCATGAGGCACAGGGTCCGACTGATTTGCATATAGCCATGTCTGAACTGGGGTGGCAGAGTGGGCTAAAGAATGGTGATGGATTAAACCCAGATCTTTTGACTGGCTGTGAGTGTTTGATTGATTCAGATGCTCCGTCCATTACCACCCCCTTTTGTACCACTTTTGGCCGCCATAAGTGTGGCAGGGTATGCTCAGACGCGAGTCCCTTGCTCACTTTGCCACTGGATTCAAGCAAGCCGGGCTGAAGACGGCTGGAATGCCAGAAACCGGTCCTCGGAAGCTTGTTTCCGGTCAAGGGAAGGCATGGCTTGGAAGTTCGGGCTGGACTGTTCCCATGAGGCACAGGGTCTGACTGATTTGCATGTAGCCATGTCTGAACTGGGGTGGCAGAGAGGGCTAAAGAACGGTGATGGATTAAACCCAGATCTTTTGACTTGGTGTGAGTGTTTGATTGATTCAGATGCTCCGTCCATTACCACCCCCTTTTGTACCACTTTTGGCCGCCATAAGTGTGGCAGGGTATGCTCAGACGCGAGTCCCGTGCTCACTTTGCCACTGGATTCAAGCAAGCCGGGCTGAAGACGGCTGGAATGCCAGAAACCGGTCCTCGGAAGCTTGTTTCCGGTCCAGGGAAGGCATGGCTTGGAAGTTCTGGCTGGACTGTTCCCATGAGGCACAGGGTCTGACTGATTTGCATGTAGCCATGTCTGAACTGGGGTGGCAGAGTGGGCTAAAGAACAGTGATGGATTAAACCCAGATCGTTTGAGTGGGTGTGAGTGTTTGATTGGTTCAGATGCTCCGTCCATTACCACCCCCTTTTGTACCGCTTTTGGCCGCCATAAGTGTGGCAGGGTATGCTCAGAAGTGAGTCCCTTGCTCACTTTGCCACTGGATTCAAGCAAGCTGGGCTGAAGACGGCTGAAATGCCAGAAACCGGTCCTCGGAAGCTTGTTTCCGGTCCAGGGAAGGCATGGCTTGGCAGTTCGGGCTGGACTGTTCCCATGAGGCACAGGGTCAGACTGATTTGCATATAGCCATGTCTGAACTGGGTTGGCAGAGTGGGCTAAAGAACGGTGATGGATTAAACCCAGATCTTTTGACTGGGTGTGAGTGTTTGATTGGTTCAGATGCTCCGTCCATTACCACCCCTTTTCTCCAGCATCGCAGCAAAGACCTAGAATGAGCTCCTGATCGACATTAGATGCACCTTCAGAACGGCCTCACAAACTGAACTGAACTGCTGATCCCCAGAGTACCTTGGGACCCCCAAGGGTGAGTAGTGCACTTACAATTACCCTGATTGATTGATTGATTGATTGGTTGTCCCAGGTAAAGCTTTTTCTGTGCATGATAAAGTGTGCTATAATATGCCTCAAAGGGGAGACACATATACACATTATTTAATTTACATATGTATTTAAACAACAAACTAGATTGGTTTGTCACTGTCTTGCCAGTGTAATAGTACTTTACACTTAGTAGGACTTACCCTCAAAAGTAGGAAATTCCTGCCTCACCTCTACCTGGCTGACTGCTCTGGGAGGAGGCCCGCACTATGGGGAGAAAAATAATAATAATAATAATGGTGTCTAATAAGTACACCATACAAAAACTTCCAAAACTAAACACTACAGAGAAGACAAAGCCAAAGGGTGGCTCCTAGGTGCACTTGGTACTGTCCCATAATATATACTGAATTGTAAGTGATTAAACTCAGAGTTAGAAGCTATGGGAACCTTTGTACGCTAAAAAAGCCTTTACTAAGTTTACCATCCTATCAAGAGCCCTTAAAAAGGAGGTATAACAAAGATTAGGGAGCGATTGGCGTTTCAGCAGTCTTACCTGTCTGTCGGTACCTCGTTGCTCAGTAGAGCTAGCCCCGGGAGGTACCGATCGGCAGCAAGACTCAGTGTTTGAATAGCGCATTAATGATAGAAGGCAGGTGTGTACATAGGGTCCCGCCGTCTAAAAAGCCGTCTTCCGCTTTGCCTGAATGGAAAAATGCGCATGCGTCAGGGACGAGTGGTAAGGTCCCGCGCATGCGCTTAGAATGGAGACCGACTCTGGTACTTGATACCGTCTGCGCATGTGACCGTGAGCGCTGCAGAGAGACTCATGCATGTGCAGTTTGATACAACACGGGAGCGCCGTAGTATGGTGATTTTAACGCCTTAGCCCAGTCTGGGGATTTGCAAGGCATGCATCGAAAAGAAAAACATGACAGAGAGACCCGGAATAGTAACCAGTTCTGGAAAGACCTTATTCAACGGGAACAGTGGCCCTCATACCTCTTGTATTTGCAAATACATAGAGCCTTATGTAAAGTCCTCTAATGTGTTTAATGATCGTTTAAAAATATATAC
Source organism: Lissotriton vulgaris (assembly GCF_964263255.1). NCBI lineage: Eukaryota > Metazoa > Chordata > Amphibia > Caudata > Salamandridae > Lissotriton > Lissotriton vulgaris. The sequence goes on from NC_141697.1 coordinate 867,186,114, forward strand.
AAGAGTGATTTGTGACAAGTCAATGAGATGTGGATCAAATGTTTATCTCACATAAGACAAGATAGGTGAGTCATAAACCTATATGATTTATGAGGTGTCTGAAGTGATGTTGACTCCAGAGCATGGTAGACCATATACTATAGAGAGTGATCTCTACAGTTTCAGGATCTAAGTGTAAACACGCAAATATGGATGATAAGATATGGAGGATAAGGTGTCTACAAATATCTCTCACTCTCAGAAATTCACCCCAGTGATGTAGTATAAAGATAGCTCGAACCAGCAGCCAGTCTTGTCCTTATATAGACACCCAAGGTATATCATCATTAAGACACAGGGTGTCTGTTTTCAATTTGTACACCCACTGTTGGTCTCTACGAAATAGGAATTTTGTGGGGTCCGTCAAATGTGGGGGTATCCAGGGCTTTTCCAAAACCACCCAATGTAAGTCAGTATCCTGATGTCCTTTATCAATAAAATGGTTGGTCAATTTAGTCGACCGTTTGCCGCATCTAATAGTGCTCTTGTGCTCTTGGATGCGGATCTTAATCCGCCTAGTGGTCATACCCACATAGCGGAGTAAGCAGGGACACCAAACCAGGTAGATCAAACGATCACTATTACAATTCGTGTGTTTTAATATTTTTCAGGGTCTTGATGTACCTATGTCAACTTGGAGAAGTGTGGCTCACTGGTTAGAGCAGGCAGACCCTGAAGCAGAGGTCAGACCCGGGACCAGGGTTCAATTCCCGACGCGGCAGGGTCTTGAGCTCAAATGTCCACGGACTCGATAATTCTCGCTTCGGTGCCTGACCTAATCATGGGTTCACACTCTGCAACTCTGGGCATTAAGCTTGCTTAATCTCCACAACGGCCCCCCGCGGCGGGATGCCTGGCTTTCACCTTGGGGATGCCCGTTAGGGGCTATCTCACAGGGAAAAGCCAGGACGGGTTCCCAAGGCAAGTGCCGAGATGCCTCCGGGTAGTCGAGCGCTATATAAGAACATACAAAAAAAAAAAAAAAACTTCAAGAGTTCTTTCCGTCTGTGGACACACTGAACATGTACCACAAGGGAAATGTCCAACTACCGGTGGTAGATTCCACAGTGTGGTCTGTGGCTGATTGGGCTTGATACTGTGCGGACGCGTATGAACCAATTTGTCACGAAGATTGGGGCTGCGTTTATATGCAAACAGAGGACGTGGAAGTGTGTTGTTAGCAAGATTTAATATACCCCAATGTTTGTTAATGCTCTTCTTTACTGAGTTGGAGAAGCTAGAGAAGGTATTAACAAACGTGATTCTATCATTAGTTTTCTTGGAAGTGCTTTTCTCTAACAATGCCTCTCTGTTATTGTTAGCTGCTCTTTTCTTTGAGTTTCGAATCAGATATGCGGGGTATTTCTTTTCTCTTAGATTAAGTGTCAGTGCCTGGCATGCTTCTCATATTCAGCCAATTCGGTACAGTTACGTCTGATACGTAAAAACTGCCCGAATGGCAATTTTTCACGAAGGGATCGTGGATGGTAGCTTTGAAAAGGTAAAAGAGAGTTGCATGAGGTGGTTTTCCTATATAACTCTGTAACTAGGACACCATTACTTGGTTTGATCAACAGATCTAGAAATGGGAGACTTGATCTAGAGCATTCCAATGTGAATCTTAGGAAGTCACCCTGCTGATTAAGCCATTCAAGAAATAATTTGAGAGTGTCTTCATTGCCTCGCCAAATAACAAAAATGTCGTCTATGTACCGTTTCCAGGTACATAGATGATTGATGAATGGATTGTTTGGTGTTAGTACGATCTCTTGTTCAACTTTGTGAACATACAAGTTGGCCAGACTGGGGGCACAAACACTCCCCATACAAGTACCAGATATCTGTAGGTACAACTGGTCTTCAAACTTAAAAAAGTTTTCTTTGAGCACTTTCCTGGCACAGAACATCACAAAGTCTATTGGTGTTATGCTATCCCAAACCAGATTTTGCAACATCGATTTAATAGTAGTTAAAGTCTGTTCTTGTGGGATGCACGTGTACAGAGATTCCATGTCAAAAGACACCCTCTATAAGAACCAGCCCACAATCCGCGATGTGGGAGCGCGCGGGAGTGCGCCGGGAGAAGCCCGGGACAAGGGCGGGACCGTCTGTGGCCGTCAGGGGCTGAAGGAGGCTGGGCTGGGCCCACTCTCTGACATTGCGTCTTTCGCTTTATTGTCATAATTTGTTCCTGTGTTTGGAAATTTCTGTTTTTTTGGCTTACATTGTACTATCTTCCTTAAAGTATACTGTTTGCTAAGTATGCCTTCCCCTCCAAATACCAATGCCCAAAGCTCCCCCCCAGCCTGAGGCGGGGCCGGCAATTTTGGGTCCTTTAGATAAATACTTTAGTCGGGCAACCCAAGATATTGATAAAGGGATCGCTTTGGCGGAGAAACGCGCCGCGCGTAAGCTATCTATTGAACTCCTTAAAATTTCTTTGGAGAAACGTCCACCTCTGGGTTTCCCGGCACTGGTTCCTCCTTTATCATCCCTAACCCTGCCAGCTGTATTAGAAACGCCTTATGCTTTTTCCCAGTCATCAGGCCTATCGGCTGACTCCTCTGTGGGAGATGATAGGACCATTTTGGTCCCTACCTCGCCTACTATACCAACTGATTTATCCACTGGTGAGGTAAACACTGCCTAATCGAGTGCGTCACCTCCTGTGGTTATTAATAAACCGTGTACCAAAAGGAAAAGAAGTGCTGCCCCGAAGAAATGCTATCTTCCCAAACATCCCCAAAAAATAAGGAAAATTGGAATAGGCTTGTGTCCCGCTTGCGAGCCTATCGGGGCTGGCTCCGACAGGGCCAAGATTGCTAAGGACGCAGTTGCTCCGGCTAGTCCTGTATCTAATCTTAGTGACCCTCCAGCAATGGGATTGGCCGAGACCTTACCTTCCGCTCCACCCCTGCTCCTCGAGTTGGAGAGGTTGATGAGGTCTCTCCTGACTCCCATCGAGGAACGAGTCAAAAGACTAGCTGATCGATTAGACCATTTCGAGCAGGCTACTCTAGATAACTTATTTTCCACTAAATCCTTATTTAAGTCCCATTTTAGGATGGGGGATAGTAACAATCTTCCAAACCCAAGTGGGCAGGTTAACAGTGTGTCTTCTGCAGAGCCTCCTCCCACCTGTAGTTACTATTACAAATAGGCCCCCACCAACGGGACAAATCCCCAAGACAAATTTACATTTATCGGACCAACCAAGTAGAAATACTCCTAAACACAAAAAGCAACCCGATACTGTAGTTAAGGGTACTAAAGATAGCTCCAAAACTGGCAATCCTGTATTGAATAGTTCCCAACCTCCCCCAAGCAATCCAACATCCCGTCCTGTTGTTCTTGCCCCTAGTCTGCCTGATACACTCCCTATGAGGGCACCCCGTAGGATACCTCCTATGAATCTCCCCCCAGATTCTTACCCTTTCCTAGCTATCCTTACCAAAGTACCGCCTTTGCAGGCTGGGCAAAGAGAATCTTTACAGATGCTAAAAAACAAGCCAGTGCACTGGTTAAAGACAAACAGACCATTGCCCAGGGAAGTGGACGGGTTGATTATTGGAGTAAGAAGAACAAACTGGATAGGCTGTACTCCTAAGCGCCTGGAGGGGGACTGTATAGTTGTCAATTTCCAAGATCCCAGGGTGGTACGCTCGATTACGAGGCAAAACTGGGGCATAAGCAGTGGGGGAATTGGTGTTGTTGATCTCACATTTTTCTATCCAAGACCAACAGTTATCCAATTTGCCACGGTCACTGAAGTAGGTTGTTATAATAATCTCCCCTCCCCAGGATTTGTTCCTTTCGCTGTACCCTTACAACGGGGAAACTATTGTAATGTACCAACGTATAATCGTTTTGAAGTGATGACAGATCCGGGGTGGGTCTATTGACCAAATTTTGATTATTCCATGAACAACTGGGAAAATATGAATCTCTGGGATACACGTGGGGATTCAGTATTAACCCCTTTGACTGAAAATGTGGAATTAAATGAAATAAGAACTAGTTGGGAAACTGTGAATGTGGAGGCAACATGTGGGGAGTTTACTTCAATTTCTGGGGAATTTGATAACAAGGATCTAATTACACTTAGCACTGTTGGAACCCAGGAGGTTGAGCACAATAATGAAGGTAAAAACCGAGATAAGAAGGGTAACGAAGGAATCCCAACAAGCCACTCTGGTATGTCCTCTGTAGGAGCAGTACCTATGGATGACTCCTGTTTAGGGAAGTTGGTTTCATGGAACATTGCGGAGTTGAGTAGCAAGCTAGCAACGCAAAACTGGATAGACTTCATTAACGATTTTGATGTATGTCTATTCCAGGAGACATGGGCTTGCGACCCTATATTTCTTCCTGGTTATCTAAATGTTTCAATCCCGGCTAGCAGAGGTGGCAGGGGTCGACCGATGGGAGGCCTTACAATTTGGATACAGCAACGTTTACAAGTAACAATCAAAGTGGTGGATCTGGGTTGCAAGGACATCCAAATGCTAAGAATAGCATCAGAAAATGGGGGAGGGATAGATATTTATAACATCTATGCCAGGGGTAGTACCATAGGGAATTCACCCATTTTAGAGGCTTTGTCCACTTTTCTGGAAATACAGTCCTTGGGAAATAAAGTTGTAGTAGCTGGCGACCTAAATAGGACTTTCGAGCCGTTGGACAGCTCGGATGATCCCTTGGGGCAAGAGGAGGATATGCAATGGGGCGTTCCAATATTAAATCTTGCTCCGGTTAAGCGGTGGACAAAAGATATATTACAACTAAATGCCATTTGTCTGGCACAAGGATTAAGAGCCTTAAATGGAAGAACGAAGAGTGATAGGGAAGGTGCCTGCACATTTGACAATGGTCGTAACCAAAGTCGGATAGATTATGTCCTTTGTAGCCTTAATCTGTGGCAGTTGGTACTCGACATGAAAATTGAGGGCAGACTGGAGAGTGACCACAATCCTCTCTGTGTGACCCACAATTGGTGGTTGGCCACCTCAGGGAATCCCCAATTGAGTGATGGACCAATGCCTATTATGGCCAACGAAATGCGCAGACTTAACTGGCCGAGTGTATTGGCTAATGCAGAATCTATGGCCTTTATAAATTCTGAGGTGGCTATTGCAATCACCGCTATGGAGGCTGCAAACCCTGTAATTCCAGGGTCTAGGGAAATAACTGACATACATGACAAGCTCTTTTGCCTTCTAAAACCGCACTTCCTGAGGCCCCGCAAGACAAATAGGAAACAACCACCTAAACCAGCCAGGTGGTTTAACCATCAGTGCAGGGAAGCCAGGCTAAGCTTGGGAAGAGCAATTAGAAATAGGGACAGGGCTGCGATTATTGGGGCTAGGAAGCACTACAAGGCTAGTATATCCCTAGCAAAATAAAATGGGATGAAAAGCATTGGGTAGAACTAAAGGAGGCTTCCGGGACTAAGGACTCCAGGTTATTCTGGAATATTGTTAATTGGGGTAGAGGTGGAACTCCAGATAAACCTGACAACAATGTCGCTGAGGGTGCATGGGTGGATTATTTCAAACCCCAATATGCTGAGACTATTGAGTTTAAGGATGTGGAAGCAATTGCAGCTGTATTCCCTATTGGGAATGTATTTACCCCTAAAGAAATCGAGGTCGTAATATGCACTGCCCCCGGGGGAAGGGCCCCGGGTTTAGATGAGATACCCTCTGATGTTTTTATAAACGACAAGGCGAGGTGGGCCAGGTACGTATTCCTTCTGGGAAATGCTATCGCTAAGGGAACGGCTGTCCCTGAATTATGGAAGGGAGCAACCATCATACCCATATACAAAAAAGAGGATCGGTCCCTCCCGGCCAATTAAAGGCCGATAAGCTTGATTGCCACTGTCCAAAAAGTGATAGGGAGAATGGTGGTTAATCAACTAATGGATTTGGTTGATGAGAACAATGCCCTGTCCCCTTATCAGGCTGGTTTTCAGCGGGCTACAAGTACAGTCGCTCTTACAACAATGGCCTGCTCCTGAACAGCTCAACGGCTAAACAAAGGGGAAGAATTTGCTCTTGTGGTAGAGAGAATATCTAACTTCTATCCACAGTATTACACAACGTTGTAATTTTCAATCTGGCAATGATGCCAAGATGCGTGTATGTATATCAGTGTCACCACCACGCTACATATATATCCTCCCTTCCATACGTGAAAAAAGGGGAGGGGAAGTTGACAGTGCCTCACGGAAGCAACACCAGGGAGAGGATTGTATCAGACTGGTACTCGCCTGATTCCTCACTTCTCATCATCGGCTACTGTCAACCTTAAAGAAAATGGGAGAAAACAAACATAAAGAAAGTGCATATAGGACCAACAACCGTGAGGTGTTGTGAGTGCTGAAGACCCAGTGTGATATTTCCGTGCCCAATTAGGTGAAAAAACCAAATACCACTATAAAAAGAGTAAGACTAACTGGCAACTCATGACTTTATTCTGTGCTGTTAGCTCACTCTGATTAAAAGTCAACCGACATGTTTCATCACTTTATTTTTCAGTGATTTCTTCAGGATTATGTTGGTGGGTCAGCGTTTAGCATGCACCTTTCAAAGTCTTCCCTTATTGTACCAGGTGGCCTGCTGTGATGAGCCTACCCGGCCACACGAGGGGTGAGCCGAGACCACACCAGCACACCTACGCGATACCGACCATTGGCGGTTCAAAGCGTCCCAGTACACAGACAGGGAACGATACTCGTGACGCAGTCTTCCACGGGGGCCGGGTAGGCTCATCACAGCAGGCCACCTGGTACAATAAGGGAAGACTATGGGCAGTATGGGTTTGGAGGTTGCAATGAAAACACCTTTCGGGACAATCAAGTGCTTGGGGTTTGTAGGGTGTGTCTCCGCATGGTTCCCACTCTAAAGCTTCTTCAGTGCCCCGGCCCCAAAGTGTGTCATAGCAAGAACATGACAGGTCTGAACCCCGGTACCTCCCACCGACACGTTCCCAAGCTATGCTTAATGCCTGTGGTTTCAATGATAGTGTCTGCGGTGCTTTGTATTATTGCAGGACCCTGGGCAATTCTGAATCTGTATCTCCATTAGCTGTACCCTCCAACTCTCTCTCTCTCTCTCTCTCTCTCTCTCTCTCTCTCTCTCTCTCTGTCAGGAGGGGCAGTGTCTTATTTTTGACTTAGTGACTCAACTTTCTCCAATACCATGCTCTGTCCCTGGTTGCATGCTCTTTCATGTGTTTACTTCTCTGCCTTTGGAGCCTGCCCCATCTGGGGCACACCACACTCCTACCATTTGGGTTTCTATTTCTGTCCATAGCCATCCCCCTCGACTGGAGTCACTGCCATGCCTCTTGCGCTATGTTGTAAAACAGGGTTTTGTCCTCAACCACCACCCTGAGTTTGACACAAACATAAGAATTGTTGAGGCGCCCGACCTCATACATCAGGTCTGGAAAGGTATTGATCATGCTGATGCCCATGTGCCAGGAGCCTTACTTCAGGAAAGCTGTAAAATGAATGATCTGTCTTGAAAAGAGAAGACCTATCGAAGGTGGCTCTGTCGGGTGTGTGCACATCCATCAATTGTATTTGCCAGTAAAATCGAAATCAAATAATCATAAGCAAACCATAGTAGAGTTCTTTGCAGTGGTGCTCAGATGGTGACAGCACCTAGCCACCTTGGGTGCAATTTGACATACTGCTACGCAGTCCAGACTATTACTAAACATACAATGGCATCAAAGCACACACATTGTAGTATCTTTAGATCCTTGATAAGAAAGTCCAATTTAGTAATAAATCTTACTAGATTCTTCTCTTTTCATTCATAGATGATTCTGGATATGTATTTTTCCAACAAGAAGCAGCCATCACGTGTTTTCTCCATCTGGAATTTTTCAAGGCTAAATTTGTCTTTGATCACTACAAGTCCAAAGTCAGTCTTCAACCTCAAAATGTAATTTCCCAATGCATCCGCATGGGTGATCAGTGGTATCCATAAAAAGTGCCTTCCCCGACCTGTAGTTACACGGGCATCTATGTCCCCAGGGGTTAGCCGTCTCTCCGTATAACAAAGTGAAAGGCAAACCATCTTGTTACCAAATGAGGGCCCTTTGTACTTGACATCTGGGGAGCACTCAAGCCTGTGTGGAGGCTTATCGAGGTCCTGAGAGATATATCAATTCGGGAACAAGACGTTTTGCCTTTCACTTTGTTATATAGAGGGATGGCTGCATCTATGAATTAAAAGAGACAAATCTAACAATGTATGCAATTGAATTGGACTTTCTTATCAAGGATTGAAAAGAGACGACTGTGTGTGTGCTTCAGTGATATTGTTTGTTTGAAAATTGAAAATACCTGCCCAGCGGGCACCAGCAGAGGAGAACTGCCTAACACCCTGTGCGCCCTTTCTATATAGAAGAAGGCTAGAGTTCAGCCTTCAGAGTCCAGGAGCTTTCGTTCGACTAACAACTTCGTGTTTGGGATATCATTGGATTCTGGGATTCCAACAATACTGATATTATTCCACTTTAATTGGCCCTCTGAATCCTGCGCTCAAAGACTCAGGGCCATATCTACATAGGTAAACTTAGACCTGAAGTCAAGGTTTAGATCTGAAGCCCAAGTTTAAACCTAAAGTCTAACTTTAGACTGGAAGTTTAAGTTTAGGCTTAAAGACTGTTGTTAGACCTAACATCTAAGTTTAGGCCTGAAATCTGATTTGAATATGGAGTGCCTACACATTGAAGGGAGGGGAGAGGTATGGGGAGGTTGAGGAGAAAACTGGTGTTGCTATAACTATTTGAGCTTGTGTTCCCTTTCTTTTTATGTTTAATTATTTATTCACCAAAACTGTGCTGGGCCTGATGGTAATGGGGTTTATAGGACCTTCTTAAAATGCTGCAGACTAATATACAAGGCTGAGGTTATAATCAAGGTGCTAGAGAAGGCCCATTTACAGAAAGCAACAGTGCTGGAGAAAGCTCACTTACAGAAAACAACAGAAAGAAAGATGAGAGGAAGGCAGCCTCTACTCAGATAATGTTAAACTACTTGCAAAAAACAGTGTTGTTGTTGTTGTTGATCATCTGGTAATTTTCCAACATTTAGCCCAAATCCCTGCCAAATTCCACATTTTTCCATCTCAAAGGTTGACCCTTCTTGTGGCCAATTTAGTTATGGTCACTCTGAAGGCTTTTCCACTGTCGGAACAAGTCTAGGACATTCTGAGTATGATTCTGATGTTTCAAACGAAAGTCATTGTACCAGCCTTGATCTTCTGACTTCATGCACCCTTCTGGTGTCTCATGTGCATTGGCATATACAGAGCTGTTAATGCAATCTATAGTTCCAGTGGGCCCAGCATTGGGGGTGTCTTGTCAATGATAAATGCCAAACTGAGCTGTAGTGGCCCGTTCTCCTCACTTCTTAAAAAGGTCACAATGGTGATGGAAGGATCACCTCTCAAATGGATATTCACCTGGATAAGTTTTTGATCAGTTGGAGCTAAAAAAAACTTTTGGAAGCTGACCCTCAATGCTTTTCTGGATTCTACTAAGGGCAGATCAATGCAAGTACTGAATGACAACACGATCACCATATGGTACTGTATTAAGCAGAGCAGCATGCAGGCCTGCAACCTCTCTCTGGAAATTCTGAGACTGGGGAAATGGATGGCATGTCACAACATCTCCATAATGGTCAATCGCTTAGTAGGATAAGTCGAAATCTGGGCAGACAATTTTGGCCTCATGTAAGCTTTCACCTCTGCCTCCGATCCTGCATGTCCTGAAGTAAGTGAGGTGAGACTAAGCACAGCTGGTGCCAGTGGCCCAATATTGGACTTGGAGAGTTTGGTACTTTGAACTAATGACTCTAAGCATCTGCCCTCCACTCTTAGTCAGGAGGACTTGCTGCCTCATCAGCCTGGCCGCTTGCCCAACCTGAACCTTCCCAATTTACCCCTTCATGTTTGGAAATTGAGAGGAACTAATTGAGAGGTGTTTTACCTTCTAGCAGAAGTAGTGGATGTCATTCTGGCTGGCGACAAACCTTTAACCAAGTTTATATACTCAGGTCATTGGGCTAAATGTGTTGCTGGGTGTGCTGAGAAACAAACTGATCCACTTCAGGTGAAACTGTCTTATGTTCTTCTTTACATAGTATTTTTGGCCCAAATAAGCTCAACTGTGGATACAGTTAAAGGTTACTTATCAGCCTTTTGGCATTTCTCCAATTGCCTGATAAGTCCTCATTGTTCAAATCAGCAGTTGTAATACATTTTTTAAAGAGCTTTCCCACATGTTTCTTCTGACTCTTGTTGTAATACTGCAGTGGGACTTTGGTCTGAAAATTCTTGATGGGTTTTTCTTCAAGCTGTTTACTTTTAAAGACTATGTCCTCGCTACAATAATTTCTGCATGTTGCATTAGCGCATTACAGGCATTGCCATTCCATTATCTCCATGCCACCTTTTTTCCTGCCATGCTGGTATGTAGGACATTCTTTTGTCCAAAAGTAGTGTAACCATTTTAAGTGGGACAGTCCATCAAAATCTGCACATTCTGCACTCTACTACATCCCTGTTAGCAGTAAAGTTGAATCCACAAAAGACTCTTGTCTCCAACTTTGAGAGGACTGTTGGAGTCATAATTGTGAAGATGGGAAAGTAGAGGTGATCCAAAACCAGACTCTGCTGACATCGATTTTCTTTCCATCAAATGCCTCACCCCAAAAAAGGTCCTCCCAAGGCCTTCTGCTGCATTCATCTGGGTAAAAGCAGCAACTACATCTCTGGCTCAAGGTGTTCCTATTTTGGACACCTGCAATGCAGCCACATGGACATTCAGACATATCTTCACCAGGCACTACTGAATCAACTCTGAAGTCTGCAGAGAGTATCACTTTTCCTGCCTGGTCCTGCAGGACTAATGTGAAGTATACTCCTCAGACCCATTTTGTTGGATAAGACATCACTTTGATATAAATTTTCAAGGTGAGGAATCCATCAGAACAGTTACTTACCTTTGCTGTACTTCTTATGGGGGACACTCAAGCTCTCGTTCTAAGTGGTATGGACACTTGGTCAATGGTTCAATGCTCAGCTGTAATAATTTTTAATGCTTAAAGGGAAGACTGATATTGGTCCCTCATGGAATAATGCTGTGGTGGTTCATTATGCAAATTCCTCATACAAGGACTATGCTACCCTCTTCAAACTTCTAAATGTGGATAATGAAAAGGCTAATCATATAGTATATGTAAGAAATGCAGGTTATGGAAATCCCCATGTGTTTCTGGCTCTGAGGCCACTGCTAATGGTGATGGCATGTACTCATGTCACCAGTATGAAGAATATTAGATACAGGAACAAGGTATGTGGGGTTCGCACAAAGAAGAAAAATAAAGTAAACATTCATAAAGAGAGAAAGTGTTCTTGTCACTCCATCACTCACCAATATACTAACATGTTTTGGATGTGGTGGTGCGCAGAGAGGGCGTCTTCTCTTATATATGTTCACATCTCTCATCTCCAAGAGCCAGTGAAGCAGTATTCTTGCTGGCATGAGTTAATGGAAATCTTTTCCTTGCTGGAGCAAGGCTTCACATAATATATAGTTAGTTGGACAGCAGCCTGCTGTCAGTTAAAGCAAGTGCATGCCTATAGCTCAAAAAGCTAAATGAGTCATTGTGAAGGCAGAAGTTCTTTCTCAAAGAGAATGCTTCAAAGAGTCGGCCTAGCCCTGTTGTCAATGGTAAATTCGGGTGGGAACTCAGATGTATTTCTTCCACACAAGTCCTTGGACAAAGGAGCAAGAGGGAGGAAGTGGGATAGGCTTAACCACCCTTCATCTAAGGTTCACGGTTTGTACCAAAAGATGGTTCTAGTCTCTAGGGGTAATCCTCACAGGCACACTGAAGGTGATTATGACCTATCTTCCAGTCTGAGTTGTTTTGATTTACGCTAACATTTTCTACATGGCATACAGCTAACATTTATGAAGCTTCCACTTTGTATAAAAAAAATCTAAGAGATGCCCCATTTATCAGGGTACTGGACTTATTTTACAGGGGAAATCCAGTAGCTATTACACCTTAGTGCAGTGATTGCACCACAAAACTACAGCAAAACTACCATCAGCCCAGTCTGGGTGTGTTTTCTGGCAAGCGGCATATCCTTTCTATGTCCTTTGTATTCTCTTGCATCTCTTCTGGCTTTGTTTCCCTCTTTATTTTGGTTGCATGATATTAAAACTCATGCATTTACAACACATGCCTTCACCATGCATCATTTATCAAGCAATGGCTTTACAACCCAAACCATTACCACATATGTCTTTACCACAAATATGCTCTTACCAAGCTTGCCTTTATAACAAAAGGTAAGTATATTTAAGGTATGCAAAACCTATACATAAATACAATGAAAAAAACCTAAGGTTTAAGATAAGTTATAGCTAGGAAAACCTAATTTATTATTTCTAATCCCGGTGTAGGAAAAAGGGTTATTTTCAGAACTAACTAAATATCTCAAAAGATAAAGCTCAGGTACCAATGTTAACCATATTTTTTCAGGTATCAGAAGTACAACATTTTAATAATTATAGAGAGAAATTCTAAGTGTAAGATACGTTAATTATGTGCCTTATAGTGGCTTCATAATAGATAGAAAGTTAATAAAAGACTACCACAGTAATATCTGATTGTATTTAGAGTGGAGTACAGTGTTGAAGAGTGGAGTGTCATAGAGGGGAGTGTCATAGAGTGGAATGTACTGGAGTTCAGTGTCATTGAGCAGAGTTTTATTGAGCAGAGTGTCATAGAGTTGCGTGGAGTGGATAAAATGGTATAGACTGGAGTGGCATAGAGTGGAGTAGAGTGGAGTACGATGTCCTAGAGTGGAGTGGGGAAAGTGGAGTACAGTGGAGTATCATGGAGTAGAGTGTTGTAAAGTATTGAAGAGTGCAGTAGAGTAGAGTGGCATATGAGGGAGTAGAGTGTAGTGGTGTAGAATAAAGTAGAGTGTCAAAGAGTGCGTAGAACGGAGTGGCATTAAGTATTATAGAGTGGGTTGGCATAGAGTGACATAGAGTACAATGACGTGGAGTGGAATAGTGGAGTAGAGTGGACAGTGTGTGGTAGAGTGGCAGAAAGTGGAGTGGAGTGTTGTAGAGTGGAATACATTGGAGGTGATTGGTGTACAGTGGAGCGGCTTAGAGTGTCTTAAAGTAGAGGAGCCTAGAGTGGCATAAAGTGAAGTGGTATATTGTAGAATGTAGTGGGATATCATAGAGTAGAGTGGTGTGTTGTACAGTGAAGTGGAGTGTAACAGAGTGGGTTATGGTCTAGTGTGTCAGATTAGAGGGGTATAGGGTGGAGTATCATGTCATAGAGTATAGGTGTGTATTGTAGAGTGCAATGGTGCATTGTGGAGTGTTGTAGAGCAGAGTTTAGTGTCATAATGAAGAGTGGTGTGGCATTGAGTTGAGTGATGTGTCAGAGAGCAGAGTGTAGTGGTGTGTCATATAGTTTCACATCATAGAGTGTCTTAAAGTTAAGGGGCATAGTGTGGAGTGGCATACCGAGGCGCAACTTGTTGTACAGTGGAGTGGCGGGGAGTGTTGTAGAGTAGAGTAGAGTAGAGTTTTGTGGATTGTAATACAGTGGAGTGGCATATAGAGGCGTGCCACTGAGTGTCGTGTCTTAGAGTGTCATGGTATTGAATGTTGTGCAATAAAGTAAAGTAGCATAGAGATGAGTGGCATGGAGAGCAATCTTATAGAGTAGAGTGGACTTGTGCATCATAGAATGGTAATTCATAAAGTATCCTTGAATGGAAGGATATAGGGTGGAGTGTTGAGTGACATGACGTGGCACAGAGTGGAGTGGCATGGAGTGCTTTAAAGTGGAGTAGTGTCTTAGAGAGGACTGGCATGCCATAAAGTGGAGTGGAGTGGCATGTCATAAAGTGGAATGGCGTGCTGTAGAGTAGAGTGATGAATAGTGGAGGAGCATAGAGTGGAGTAGAGTGATGAATAGTGGAGGAGCATAGAGTGGAGTAGAGTTTTGTAGAGTAAAGTGGTGCTGAGTGGAGTGGGGGCGAGTGGAGCAGTGTGTCATAGAGTAGAGTGGAGTGACGCGTCATATAGTGCAAGCTGTATAGTGTCTTAGAGTAGAGGGCTGTAGAGTGGAGTGGCGTACAGTGGACTGGAATGTCGTAGAGTGGTGTGACATGTCGTAGAATAGAGCAGCATGTCGAAGAGTGGAGTGGCGTGTCATACAGTAGAGTGTAATATTGTATAGTGTTGTTGGCATATATTTTGTTTTTAGATTTCAGTGGGAAACACAGTACTTTCTAGATAATTTCACAAAAGTACCACAGCATATCGGAATTTGAAGAAATATATATATATACATCCAAACATAAAACTCTGCAAATTACAAGCCACTTCCACGGCGGGCAGCGCGGCAGGGACGCCACTCCCAAATACACCAACACACTCCAGTAACGTGAATCAAATAACTCACTGGTGCCGCGGCCTCAAATCAAAAACTGTGCCCGTTGCTAAAATAAATGCAGTTTTTGATTTGAGGCCGCGGCACCAGTGAGTTATTTGATTCATGTTACTGCAGTGTGTTGGTATATATATACATATATATATATATATATATATATATATATATATATATATATATATATATATATATATATATATATATATATATATATATATATATATATATATATATATATATATATATATATATATATATATATATATATATATTACCTACTGGCAGTCGCCAGTAGGTATATATAGTTAGGATTTTTTCCCTATGGGATTTCTGAAAATTCTATGTCTAATAACTTTGGCGTTTGTGGACGGAATTGGCTGAAATTTTCAGGAAAATGGCACATTTTGTTTCTGAGCAGCCCCTGAAAATTTGGGGGGTGTTTGGCAAGGGGGGGCCGAGAAAAAAGGGGGGTCCCAAAACGCGTTTTTCCCATGTTAATTTCCATAGGGCGGTTGGCCTCACTTTTAGCCCGAACGGCTGAATGGATTTGCACGAAACTTGGCAAAATTGTAGGGACTGTTAGCCCGATGTGCCTTTGCTAGGTCTCAATATATGTGCTCCAGTGGATTTTGAGAAATTAACGTTCAAAATAAGATATATATCTGTAACAGCGCCCCGGGTAGCGCTCCGGTTCGCGTACTTTTCGCGTAACGGAACTTTGCGATGCGAAGCTGATTGGCTTTCCGGTGTCTGTCAACATTCTAAACAGTCCGGAGCGGCCGCCATCTTGTCTCTCGGTAGGATCGAGAGACAAGAGGAGGCCAAATCAAAGGGGGAAATTACCATAAGGGGGCATAGTAGATCCTCCTTGACCCCCTAGGTTTTATGTGGAGGTTTTAAAAGGGCCCAGCAGGGCAAAAAAAAATAAAAAAAATTTTTTTGCGTGGTGAGCGCCTAGTACGCGAACCGGAAAGCGTTCTGGGCAGCGTACTATAAGGATAAAAGAATGATAGACTTTTCAAATACTGTACGTTAATTGTTTGTTGTTTTTGTTGATTTTTTTTTTTCTTTATTTTTTAAGCATTTTTTTTATTTTGATTGTGTTTCATATTTATTAAACTTTCTAACATTTCATTGTCAGAAATTTCATAATTGTCATTGAATATATTTTGTAGTCTATGAGGGTGTAAAATGTCCTCATTTTTAAGCAGGTTATCCACTGCTTCCACACATTGTAGTCGTTCCTGGTCCCTACTTTCATCCATAAATTCATTTTGATTATCATCAATGTTTCCTTGGCTGCTCTCTTGCAGTACAATTTTAAATTGAACTTGCTGCTCGCCTTCCATTTTGCCTGAAATTTGGATTACAAAAATATATATTAGTAGAGATAGGGCACTGTTGGGATTAATTTGAGATAGGCAGTTTTTATCAGTGAATTTATCTTTTGGCAGTGTATAGTATCAGAGTGGAAGTAGGACTATAAAAAAGTGTATGTGATTTAACCAAGAGAAGCCTAACTCCATCCATAACTATAACAGAGAAGTCCATCTAAATCTATAACTACTACAGAGGGATAGTATATTGGGGCCATATGTATCAAGCTATTTAGAATGCTTTGGCGACATATTTCTGCTGATAAAAGCTGCAAAACTTTTATTGCCTATGTTGATGATATGGATCTATGTTATTTACATTTCTTTGCTGTTTCAATTAATCTTTTTCTGTTATTTTTTCTTTTCTGTTTTCTGTTTTTTCTCTCTGTTATTCCACATGTTTTAATCTTATTTTGAACATTCACTCACATTCTCGAAGAAACTCTTCTTTGTTATTGTTCTACTCTCTTTTTTTTCTTTCACTTCCTTATCCATTTTGTTTTTCGCAATTATACCCTTTTCCATCTTTTCTTTGGTAAATAGATCTATTAAACAGTATCTCTGGTTTACTCCCTATAGCTGTCTTTCTTTTAACATTACTCTCTGTTTACTTCCCTTATACTTACTCTTCTTTTTTTTTTTTTAAATGTTTTGGTTCGCTCCTAGTTCGCGAACCGGTCAGCGAACAGGGAAGCGAACCAAAAGAAATAGAGCTTGCAGAATGCTAAACATTCTAGCAATTTTATTTGAAAGGGGAGGTAGTTCTGAAAAGAATTTTTCTTTTAATGGGTTTTTTTTTTTTCTGAACATTTTTTGTTTTTTTTGTATTTTTTGTGAACAGTTTTATGATTTTTTTTGTTTTTGATGGAGGGGAAACAACAAAAAACAGGCATTGAAAAGGGCTCAACAGGAGCAAAAAAAAAATTACTGTCTGGGGCGGTTAGGGCAATTATGATTTTCATAAGCAACGTTTATTAAAGTTATGCTCATGTTACCACATGAAAGCAATGCACCACAATACAAACAGGTTAATTTCATATGTTTAAAGTTCTGCTGAATGTTTGGCACGGTTTCCCGTTCCTCTGCTCCTGTCAATGATATTTGCGAAGTTGACCTGGCCACAGGAGTTGTTCTTGGATTATCCTGCAGGTCACGCAACTCTGCACGGCTGTAGTTCAATGGATGCCACCTGCTCATATGCCGATGCATAGTATAGTACCCCATGCTATATTTTTTTTCAGTGCCTCTTGATAACTTGTCTTTACAAATGAGGCAGGTGACATATTTAGCATTTACTTTCTTCTGCCCTCGAGGGAGTGAAAAAAACTGCCAAATGATACTGGTTTTCCGATGGGAAACACAGGGCAACTCTTGTATGAATTGTGGTTCTTCTGTCTCCTCTTCCTCTAGTTCATCCTCTTCCTCCTCTGTGTTGGTGATGAACTGGGGTGGTGGTCCTCTCTTCCCATGAGGAGGTGAAGGTGGTGGTGGGGGTGCACCAGCTGAAGCAACTAATGAAGCCATTGCTCAAATATCAAAAAGGGTCTTTCTCTCACCAAGATGAAAGTCAGAGTGAGGAAAGAAGGAGGGGTTTTCATCATTTGGGAAAAGTATAAGTTCTAAACCAATGAAAAGTGTTAATTTTAGATCACATGACCTAGTATTACATCATTAGGAAACCAAAAGTGAAATGAACCAATGAAAAGTGTTATTACCGAGTCACATGACCTGCTGTGTTTACGTTTCGCGCTTTGCTCCGCTTTCCGGTCCGCTTCCGGGTCCGCTAACTTGGCGCGTCAAATGACGTATTACGCGACAACGCAAAACGTCATTCTAACGTAACAGTTACGCTAAAGGAACGTTTACCGGTTCGCGGACCGAGCCGCGGCTTTAAATTGAGCTAACGGGAAGCTGACCGGTTCGCGGACTGGGAGCGAAACATACATTTTTTTTAAAAAAAATTGTATAAAAAACATGTAAAATATATTTTAAGATTAAAAGAAGAATACATTTTACAGCTACAGATATTAGCTTTTAAAAAACCATTGAAATTCACTGAAAAAACCATAGGTTATAGACCATATATAGTTAGGAATTTGCATTTACAAAACCTTGAAAATTCACTGAAAAAACCATAGGTTATAGACCATATATAGTTAGGGATTCGCATTTACAAAACCTTATTTTACTCACACAAAACCATTGAAATTCCATATATAGTTAGTTGCACTAACTATATATCGCGCACCCGCAATCCACTGCTGATGATGTCACATATTACATCATTCATGACATGGTCAGTGACATCACTGATGACATCTCATTTGACATTACTGATCACATCACTGATGATATCATTCATGTGATAATACGATGAACCTCTTCAGACTCTAATATAACCTTAGATACAATCAGTGTAAACAGACACTCACAGACTGTCACTCATCCATGGAGTTACTCACACACCTAGTCAGTCATGCAAAGAATCAATCACACCTCCATTTCCTCAACTATACAGTTATACAAACTTTACTTATTCAAACATATACTAACACATATTTACTCTCTTATACAATCCCTGATACCAGTTCACAATGATCCATACAGCCACTCACACATTCACTGGCTCTTATGCACAGTTATTTATATATGTCAACTCTCACATGTACTGTGTTTTACATATGTACTTACTTTGACATGTAGCACTGAGATATCCATTCACTCACCAATACACTCATGCACACAGTCAACCGCCCATATAGCTGTTTCCACATGCACTTTTGAAACCATACATCTAGTGAATCAACTGCTCACACATCTATGCACAGAGTCATACACCTCCCAGCCACCCACACACACACTCAGTCTCCCATACAAATACTTGGGCAACCAATCAATAACCCATATAGTTACTCATATAGCTACTTATCAACACATGCAACAGTTTACAGAACAACAGACATAATGATGCACAAATTAAGACAGTTTAGTCACTAACCCATGCACTCAGTGAGACACATTTAATCACTCACTCATACAGTCAGTCATGCACCTACTAAATCCTTCATCCAGACACTTATACATCCACTCATTCTTCAATATGTAAGACATATTTTAACTTTACAGAAACATACAGTCACTGGGTGTTGTCATCAGTGATGTCATCAGTGATGTCATTTGAGATGTCATCAGTGATGTCATCAGTGATGTCACTGACCATGTCATGAATGATGTAATATGTGACATCATCAGCAGTGGATTGCGGGTGCGCGATATATAGTTAGTGCAACTAACTATATATGGAATTTCAATGGTTTTGTGTGAGTAAAATAAGGTTTTGTAAATGCGAATCCCTAACTGTATATGGTCTATAACCTATGGTTTTTTCAGTGAATATATATATATATATATATATATATATATATATATATATATATATAATGTAAATGCTAATCCCTAACTATATATGGTCTATAACCTATGGTTTTTTCAGTGAATATATATATATATATATATATATATATATATATATATATATATATATATATATATATATATATATATATATATATATATAAATATATATATATATTCACTGAAAAAACCATAGGTTATAGACCATATATAGTTAGGGATTAGCATTTACAAAACCTTAATTTACTCGCACAAAACCATTGAAATTCGCATATATAGTTAGTTGCACTAACTATATATCGCGCACCCGCAATCCACTGCTGATGATGTCACATATTACATCATTCATGACATGGTCAGTGACATCACTGATGACATCACTGATGACATCTCAAATGACATCACTGATGACATCTCAAATGACATCACTGATGACATCACTGATGACATCTCATTTGACATTACTGATCACATCACTGATGATATCATTCATGTGATAATACAATGAACCTCTTCAGACTCTAATATAACCTTAGATACAATCAGTGTAAACAGACACTCACAGACTGTCACTTTTCCATGGAGTTACTCACACACCTAGTCAGTCATGCAAAGAATCAATCACACCTCCATTTTCTCAACTATACAGTTATACACACCTTACTTATTCAAACATATACTAACACATATTTACTCTCTTATACAATCCCTGATACATGTTCACAATGATCCATACAGCCACTCACAGATTCACTGGCTCTTATGCACAGTTATTTATATATGTCAACTCTCACATGTACTGTGTTTTACATATGTACTTACTTTGACATGTAGCACTGAGAAATCCATTCACTCACCAATACACTCATGCAGACAGTCAACCACCCATACAGCTGTTTCCACATGCACTTTGAACCCATGCATATAGTGAATCAACTACTCACACATCTATGCACAGAGTCACACACCTCCCAGCCACCCACACTCACACTCAGTCTCCCATACAAATACTTGGGCAACCAATCAATAACCCATATAGTTACTCATATAGCTACTGATCAACACATGCAGCAGTTTACAGAACAACAGACATAATGATGCACAAATTAAGACAGTTTAGTCACAACCCATGCACTCAGTGAGACACATTAAATCACTCACTCATACAGTCAGTCATGCACCTACTAAATCCTTCATCCAGACACTTATACATCCACTCATTCTTCAATATGTAAGACATATTTTAACTTTACAGAAACATACAGTCACTGGGTGTTGTCATCAGTGATGTCATCAGTGATGTCATTTGAGATGTCATCAGTGATGTCATCAGTGATGTCACTGACCATGTCATGAATTATGTAATATGTGACATCATCAGCAGTGGATTGCGGGTGCGCGATATATAGTTAGTGCAACTAACTATATATGCGAATTTCAATGGTTTTGTGCGAGTAAATTAAGGTTTTGTAAATGCTAATCCCTAACTATATATGGTCTATAACCTATGGTTTTTTCAGTGAATTTTCAAGGTTTTGTAAATGCTAATTCCTAACTATATATGGTCTATAACCTATGGTTTTTTCAGTGAATTTCAATGGTTTTTTAATAGCAAATATCAAAAGCTCTAAAATGTCAAGTACGTGGTAGGTAAAAACATTTTCGTATTTATGTACGCTGATGTGCTTTGAACGCTGCCCCCCCCTCCTCTTTTCTTTTAGGAGTATTCTCTCTTTGCAGATAGTGAAGGAGTAAACAAAAGGAATCAAGCAAAATCAGTAGGCCACTAATGGGATGTCTTTTTGACCTCGCTAAAATAGAAACATTAGGAACAACCCCTCATGAGAAATACGAAACTAGTGAGAGGAACTGAGCTCGACACCATGATGGCTGCAAGACAGCTCGGCTCCGCCGCCCACCCTGCCCAAAACAACGACAAACCCTATGCAAATATTATAAATATATACAACACACCAGCAAAGTAACAGGGTAAAACATTTTATTAAATAACTATTTACATGGCAGCCTGCTGCAACATCCATCACTGTTCCTGTCGAGGTAGCATAGCTGGCGGCCTAGGGGTGGAGGACCGTTGTGCAAATTGCCCGGGGACGACACCATGCGCCTAGGCTCGTCCCCAGTACATCCAGAGGTGATATCCGACAAGTTGTGTGGGGGGATGCCTTGCTGATGCCGCCACCCCCACCACCACCTTCTTATTGCCTGATCCGGCTAGCTCAATCGATCGAGCATGAGACTCATGCACTCTGATCTCCTTGGCCTCAGTCAAGCATCAATATTAAGATTTTCATAGGTGAGTGTAGGTTCATGGTTTTCCATCCACAGACTAAAAGCCTGGAGTGGCAGTGAAAGAACAATACCTAGGTAAGAAGGAAGGCAGAGGTTGTGGGAAGGACTCTGGATATGGTATGTTGCTTGGTCCCTGAGATGCTTCGATGTCACTGCCTTGCACAAATGGCATAAGTCCTGGATGTTGAGTGCCATAGTTGAGGGTTCGGAGCAGCACTTGTAACACTGTCTGAAGCTTATTTGCACCTGCTGCAGCTTCACTATTCTCAAAGTAAGTGGGGGCTGTTTGTGGACCTGACTGCATTGGAAAACAATGTGATGCGGTGCCTCCCTGAACCGCTTGACGGAGGCCCCCGAGATAATTGCGCCTGCTCCACACCTTGTCCCACAATCCGTTTGATCTAAAGACACGTCCTGCGGTTCCCTGGTCCGACCATCACATATACCTGCGCCAGGAGACGGCGTGGGGTGCAGTAGAAGGGAGAGGCGGCGCGAACGAGCCTCCCCCACCTCCGCAGGTGGAGGTTTCTCAGCTACACCCCAGCGCTTCACTCGACCAGCTGACTTGCGCCCGCTCTTCCGACACAGTGCCTCGCTCGGCCAGCTAAATTGCGCCTACTCTTGCTATTACAACGTCTCACCCGCCATCCAACGGAATTGCACCCAATCTTGCGGTACAGCGACAGGCGGCTGCTACGGAGCTCACGAAATGGCGGTCGGCTCCACAGACTTGGACCTGTTCTGCAAAGATGGCTCTGGGCAACCGTGGAACTCGGACGCTTGACTGCTAGGGCATGGGCCCCATTCCCAAAATGGTTCCCTTCAGCCTTGAAGATTCTACAACAGTCACCGAAACCCCTGACTCCCGTAGACTTCCGGTGGGGAGCGACTGCCATGATTACTCTCTGAATGGCCACAACACATCCACGAGATGGTGGTGCTCTCATGCTGATGCCAGCTTCAGTCTGAAACATCCAGAAACACTGTAGACTACCAATTCGATCAGTTCCGGTGGAGCCCCAACGTGACCCGGTAGAGAAGAACTTGCCCTCCCCTCTTTGACTGATGGTTCTTGTTGCCTGTCCCTTCTCTTGTCATTTAACAGAACTTTTTGGACTGCTGCAAGGGGTTGTGTTCCGACCGCTGGTTGGTGGAGACATTTTGACTATATTCTGGACCTGCGTTGTCGCGTAATGCGTCATATGACGCGCCGCGTTAGCGCACCCGGAAGTGCTCCGGTGCGCGAGACGCAGCTTCCCGGAAACGATCCAGAGCGCGGCGCGCAGCGCCTAACGTAAGCATAACAGATCATGTGACTTGTTAATAAAACTTTTCATTGGTTCATTTTACTTTTGTTATTCTAATGATGAAAGGCTTGGTCATATGACCTAAAAATAACACTTTTCATTGCTTTCGAACATTTTTTTTGCCCAAATGATGAAAGCCCCACCTTTTTTTTCTCACTCTGACTTGTAAAGCGAAGGACCCAGATGCATTTACAGTTTATCACTAACAATGTTCCAGGCTAATGTATTTTCCCGGGAAATTTACAACTGTCCTGCAAGTAAAATATTCCCTTTTCGAGAAAAAGGGCGTTTCTTCGTCCCATGAGGGAGCCGTTGACCAAAAGAGGCTCGGCCTGCTGTCTTAGTCGCTGATAGGCATGAATATCGGATTCTTATTGATCACTTTATGTTGCAGGAGTGGAAAACACAACAGCCCTTGACCATTTATCTTTACTGCTTTCCTGCGTATTATACCTTTTAACCGTCATGTAATCAGGCTGCTTTATTTCACTTGCCTTTTACTGATTCGAAAACAGTAGCTATTATTCAAAACTTTACCAAAAAAGGTACTACTACCATGTTTTGTTTTAAAAACCTTTATTGTGAAAATGTCAGTATACAAATACGGGCCTAAAACCACGTGGGCCGGCCACGGAGCAAACTGGAATCGTATATGATGAGGGGACATTTACACTGTAGAAGAACGTAACGGGCGGGCCATTAGGTTGCAAGAACTAAGGTGTCTAACAGTTGCGGAATCGGTGGACGTACATTTTATAATTAAAGTACGACAGGGCCAGTTACAATAAAATTATCTACATATACATTTGCGGGCAAGTACCATGGGTGACGTTAATTCGATCTTTCAATAGTACAGTAATCAATAACACATCAGAACTTAATATCAATAGGGATGTCCAAATGTTCAATCAGTACTCGTCCCCGCCCGCCATGTGCTTCAAAACTGCATACGTATCTCGTGATATCAAGGTTGGGCAACCAGTACACAACAAGGAGTTACGAGTCCCATTTATACCGGCGCCATTTTGGGCGAGGCCGGGCAGGTCCAGGATATTGTCAAAATGTCTCCACCAACAAGCGGTCGGACCAGAACCCCTTTCGGCAGTCCAAAAAGGTTCAGTTAAATGACAACAGAAGAGATAGGCAACAAGAACAATTAGTCAAAAGAGGGGACGCTTTCGTGAATGGGGCCCATGCCCTAGCAGGCAAGTGTCCGAGTTCCAAGGTGTCCCAGGGCCATTTTAGTGGACCAGGCCCAAATCCAAAGAGCCGGCCGCCATTTTGAAAGTCTTGTTGCAGCCGCCTTTCGCTGCACCGCAAGAGTAAGCACAATTCAGCTAGATGGTGGGCGAGACGCTGTAGCTGCAAGAGCGGCGCAACTCAGCTGGATGGGGGGTGAGGCGCTGTGCCGCAAGAGCGGGCGCAATGCAGCTGGAAGGCGAGTGAAATGCTAAGGGGCGCCCCACTGCATATGAGGTGCCTCCACCTGGGGAGGCAAGAGAGGCCCGTTTGCGCCTCCTCCCCCCCCGGGCACCCCACGCCGTCTTTCGGCGCAGCTTTGTAGGATGGCCCCACCAGTGAAACTTGCTGGACACCACCTCGGTGCCATCCGTATCTCGGCGCGTTCGAGTCACTGTACCGCAAGAGTAACCGAAACTCAGCTGGATGGCGGGTGAGTCGCTGTACCGCAAGAGCGGGTGGAACTCAGCTGGATGGCGGGTGAGTCGCTGTACCGCAAGAGCGGGTGGAACTCAGCTGGATGGCGGGTGAGTCGCTGTACCGCAAGAGTAGGAGAAACTCAGCTGGATGGCGGGTGAGTCGCTGTACCGCAAGAGCGGGCGGAACTCAGCTGGATGGCGGGCGAGTCACTGTACCGCAAGAGTGGGAGAAACTCAACTGGATGGCGGGTGAGACGCTGTACCGCAAGAGTTGGAGAAACTCAGCTGGATGGCGGGTGAATCGCTGTACCCCAAGAGCGGGCGGAACTCAGCTTCTGCCTATTCGCACATCGGTCCACTACTGACGCCGCCTCACAGGCCAACAGATTTTGTAGTCTTTTTATAGCCCAAAGCCGCATAACAGGTCACGTGACTTGTTTATAAAACTTTTCATTGGTTCATTTTACTTTTGGTTTCCTAATGATGAAATGCTTGATCATATGACCTAAAAATAACACTTTTCATTGGATTGAAACATTTTTTTTCCCAAACGATGAAAGTCCCACCTTTTTTTTTTTCACTTGGCAATCCAAAAAGGTTCCGTTAGATGACAACAGAGGGGACAGGACACAAAAACCATCACTCAAAAAAGGGGAGGGCAAGTTCTTCCCTACCGGGTCACGTTGGGGCTCCACCGGAACTCATCGAATTGATAGTCTACAGAGTTTCTGGATGTTTCAGACAGAAGCTGGCGTCAGCATGAGAGCACCACCATCTCGTAGCTCCGTCGTGGCCATTCCGCAAGCAATCATGGCAGCCGCTCCCCACCGGAAGCCTGCGGGAGTCAGGGGCCCGATGACTTTTGTAGAATCTTCAAGGCTGAGGGGACGCTTTCGAGAATGGGGCCCAAGCCCTAGCAGGCAAATGTCCGAGTTCAAATGTGTCCCAGGGCCATTTTAGTGGACCAGGCCCAAATCCGAAGAGCCGGCCGCCATTTTAAGAGTCCTGTAGCAGCCAGCAAGAGTGGGCGCAATTCTACTGGATGGTGGACGAGACGCTGTAGCCGCAAGAGCGGGCGGTAAACAGCTGAATGGCGGATGAGGCACAGTGCAGCAAAAGCGGGCAGAAAACTGCTGATTGGTGACTGAAACGGTAAAAGGGCGCCCCACTACAGCAGACGAGCCTCCACCTGGGGAGGCCCGTTCACGCCGCCTCCCCCCCCCCTCGGGGCGCCCAACGCCGTTTTTCGGTGCAGCATTGTAGGATGCCAAGACCAGTGCGGCAAGTAGAGGACATCACCTGGGTGCCGTCCAGATCTCGGCGCGTTGTGCTGCCTTCGGACTAATCGTACAACAGACCGCTACTGACGAGGCACAGTGCAGCAAAAGCGGGCGGAAAACCGCTGAATGGCAAGTGAAACGCTAAAGGGGCGCCCCACTACAGCAGACGAGCCTCCACCTGGGGAGGCCCGTTCATGCCGCCTCCCCACCCGGGGCGCCCCACGCGGTTTTTCAGTGCAGCATTGTAGGATGCCAAGACTAGTGCGGCAAGTAAAGGACATCACCTGGGTGCCGTCCAGATCTCGGCGCGTTGTGCTGCCTTCGGACTATTCGCACAACAGACCGCTACTGACCATTGTTGCTTTTGTTTAAAAAAATTTTTTTAACGTGTTTACTGTTTTTGATGCGTTGTATATATTTATAAGTTATTAAAGTGTTATAATCCTACTACTTTGTTGGAGTGCTATATATTTTTAATGTGACACATAATTGTGAAGACTTTGATGTACAAAAAGGCATCCCTGGAATCTTCCGGTGCAGGCTCGGTACCACACACCCTCACAGTGAGAATCCCCTCCCCAATCACAATACAGGATCGTTATCAGATAGTAGGAACGAGTGTGGTGTGACGGATCTCATAAGGTGGGGGCCTTGATCTACTGTAACTCCTTTGAAGAGGTGTGATTCTTTACAGTTGAGGCCATAAACTACATCCGCAGGGCTAGGTGATAGCCTGGGACCGGCCTGGACTATCAGACACAAAGGAAGAGGAGTGTCAGAGGGTGCGGTAGTGAATAGGGTGAAAGGGAGGTGTCGGGCGGGCACAGGGTGTGATTCTCAGGGAAGAGCAGCGCAGATGGGGGAGGTTTATGGCCCATGCATAAGACAGAGAGCGGGGGTGACCAGTGCGTGGGGGAGATGCTTGCGAGGGTGGGGAGCCATGCTGAGGATCGGCGGCGTGCAGAGAGTGGGTCTGGTCAAGGCATCTAAAATGGCTGCCGTGCACGACAAAAGTGTGGCATTGGAAAAAAAGCAAGATGGCACAGACAATGTTTATCAATACGGATTAATTTATAACAATTATTTTTAACAATATATTTACTCGCAGTGTCAAAATGGCGGTCAACACTTCCTGATTTCCTTCGAATCGAACGTTAACAGACGTCACGATCGGCGGCGTGCAGAGAGTGGGTCTGGCCAAGGCATCTAAAATGGCTGCCGTGTACGACAAAAGTGTGGCATTGGAAAAAAAAGCAAGATTGCGCAGACAATGTTTATCAATACGGATTAATTTATAAAAATTATTTTTAACAATATATTTACTTGCAGTGTCAAAATGGCGGTCAACACTTCCTGATTTCCTTCGAATCGAACGTTAACAGACGTCACGCAGCAAAAAAAAAAAAAAAAACGCTCACGCACAGCCGCTGGAAGACAAGTATCAACATATATGAGCATCCTCAGCCACCCTCAGAAAACATAGGGGGTCAGGATACGTCTCCCGTACCCCCTTATACCCATTTCTCACATTGTTTTTCCTCCATCTTGCAATTTAATTAAAACGAAACACAAAATGGTGAATTCCCATTTCGCGTCCCGATTCGCTACCCAGTTCGCGAACCGGAAAGCGCTTCTACCGCAAAAAACTCAATTTTTTTTTATTTGCCCACGGGACCTTTTAATAACCCCAACATCATTCCTAGGGGGTCAAGAAGGGTCTACCTTGCCCCCTTTCATTAAATTCCCCCTTCGTTTTTCTCCTCTTCTTGTCTCTCGATCCTAGCGAGAGACAAGATGGCGGCCGCTCCGGACTGTTTAGAATGTTGACAGACACCGGAGAGCCAATCAGCTTTGCTTCGCAAAGCTCCGTTACACGAAAAGTTCGCCAACCGGAGCGCTACCCGGGACGCTGTCACAGATATATCTGTTTTTTTAAATGTTAATTTCTCAAAATCCACTGGAGCACATATATTGAGACCCAGCAAAGGCACATCGGGCTAACAGTCCCAACAATTTTGCCAAGTTTCGTGCAAATCCATTCAGCCGTTCGAGCTAAAAGTGAGGCCAAACGCCCTATGGAAAACTCAATGTTAAAAACGCGTTTTGGGACCCCCCTTTTTTCTCGGCCCCCCCTTGACGAAACCCCCCCCAAATTTTCAGGGGCTGCTCAGAATCAAAATGTGCCATTTTCCTGAAAATTTCAGCCGATTCCGTCCACAAACGCCAAAGTTATTAGACATAGAATTTTCAAAAGTCCCACAGAGAAAAAATCCTAACTATATATACCTACTGGCGACTGCCAGTAGGTAATATATATATATATATATATATATATATATATATATATATATATATATATATATATATATATATATATATATATATATATATATATATATATATATATATATATATATATATATTTATGTTCAAAGTTGCTTGAAAGGCACACAAGACGCACTCAGGAATATGCAGCAAAAACGGATTCATTATCCAGACAACACGCTACGCGTTTCGACAAATGTTTATCTTAATCACACATGAAAACCCCCTGCTGGTCACAATGTATTATACATTTCCGATATGTCATTTCATAAGCACAAAGGAAGGACATATTAATCGTTCAACTGACAGTGCTGAGTAAAACAAGCCGCCATCTCAGAAAGGTGCAAATTAACCAATTACACCCCATACTAGGTCAGTCCCTAACATGCAGGGCAATAATGCAGGAAACATAATGCAACAAAATGCAACAAAATTCGGAGGACTAGTGCCCATACGACTAACCGATTATTGGGTCATAATAGTAGTCAAAACAAAAACAGCTTTCACAAAGCCTATTTCAGCGGCTGAAACACGGATCATTGGCTGGTCTAGTGCCATGCCTTGACATCCATAAGACAAGTCTTTCCAATCAGAAGTAAAGGAATGTATAAATATCAGTCAGCAGGGAGAGTGCAAAGAAATCATAGAGTGAAAATACTACTTTCATGCTTGTGGTAGTGTCATTCATCCAATTTTCTCATGGTCAGGGACCGTGACTATAAAGGTGACAGGATAGAACACAGGAATTCTTCATAACATCCTGTAAAATACACATAGGACATACAGTTAAAATCAATTAAAATCTATGTAAACCTGTAAAGGAAAACATAAGTCAAATTATTTTAACTTCTTCATTCTACACAGTATCTTCAGAAAATGTGCATGCCGATTCTAGACAGAGGTTAGTCGTATGGGCACTAGTCCTCCGAATTTTGTTGCATTTTGTTGCATTATGTTTGCTGCATTATTGCCCTGCATGTTAGGTACTGACCAAGTATGGGGTGTAATTGGTTAATTTGCACCTTTCTGAGATGGCGGCTTGTTTTACTCAGCACTCTCAGTAGAACGATTAATATGTCCTTCCTTTGTGTTTATGAAATGACATATCGGAAATGTATAATACATTGTGACCAGCAGGGGGTTTTCACGTGTGATCAAGACAAACATTTGTCGAAACGCGTAGCGTGTTGTCTGGATAATAAATCTGTTTTTGCTGCATATTCCTGAGTGCATCTGGTGTGCCTTTCAAGCAACTTTGAACATAAATTGACTTTTCGGCTTGCGTGGTTCGCCGAACTTTGGACGCCACCTGACTCGGGAGTAAGGATCCCGGAAGAACCCCTTGTGATTGTATACATTTCCTACGAGGGATCCAGTGCCGGCCTCCGAGCGTTACCTGGATACGGAAGAGGGAGTTTTACTTCAGAGATTACACACCCCGACTCTCACGGTGAGCCTTTTCTCTTTTGCCTCTACGGTGGAACGGGATGGGAGGGCACAGGAGTTTGTCGCTCTTGCTCCTTTGAAGCTGTCGTCGCATGGGGACGGAAGTGTTCCTGTGAGAGCGGGAGGGCGTGAGGACGGTTTGGGACTTCCCGAGAGTGAACGAGTACGTTCGCTATTGTCCGTATTTCCCACTGCCTCTGTGTATATCGTTTCTGAATTTCTCGTGTGGCATCAGGACTGTTCATTGTAGTGGGGGAGTTTGCAGCATCGTATAACGAAGGAATCATTGTACAAGACGGTAATTCACAGCTGCTTGTCCAGTCAAACCCAGAGTGCGGAAATATACTTCATTTTACACAGTGCATACAAGTGATGTACTGAGACCATCCTGTTTTCCAAATGGATTACGATGGAGAAAGGAGACGCGAAGCAGCGACGCTGTTCGCTAGGGCTCCAGGAAAAGCCTATACTAAGCCTACTAACAATGAAACTGTGGACAATAAATCCTTAACCATGCAGCTGAGGAAATATGAGAAACTTCGTAAGCATGAAAGCTCACGATGGTGGGAGGCCACCTCCTTGCAGGACTATGTGGACAAAGAAATGGTGCCACGCGGGCTTAGAATTTATACAACCCCGACCCATGAATCCCCTAACCCACAAATGTTACAGGATTGGGCATTGAACTCTGCAACGAGTAGCAAAAACATGCTTCTGAGACTCATAAAGTACGCATGGGAGGAACGAGACGATATCTTAAAACAACTAAAAGAACTAGATGAAGAGTTTGCTAGTAACTCTGACCAAGAGACTATTGAAAAATTCAAAGAGGAATTGAAAACTCGTCTTAAAAAATATGAAGACGATATCAAATATCGGAAACAACGCAAGCTACATCGAGACTGTGGTGACTACGAAAGCGGGCGTATTCTGACATATAGCCCCAAATATGACTATTTATATAATCAAACTGGTCTTACCAAACAGAATATAGTCACTAGCACAACAGTAGCTGAAGCAGGCACGTCGAGTGTACGCACTGAATCTGATAGCGATGCATCTGGACGGAGCGTGAGTACAACATCTGAAATGGAATTAATCACCAAACAGGCAAATGTTTTAGACGAGTTCAGGGTATTGAGGACATGACACAAGAAAGTCCAGGACCCAACCTCGACATTCCAGAAGAGACCAGCACGAGGGCACCCAAGGGGCAGAGGAAAAGGAAGGGGAGGTCCTTCAGACGACGACTCAAGCTCCAGCAGAGGAGACGAAAAGAAACAACAAAAACCAGTGGGAAACAAAAAAAGTGGTTACAACAAAAGAAAATAACCATGGATCCACAAATGGTAAATAAGACTATAATTAACCTCTCTGCTAGAACCCTCACTTACTCTGAGAAGCAAACTCTTTGTTTAGGTCTCACTTTTTGTCCTACGGAATTGTTCAATTATCCTGACACAAGAGTAGACATTTTTAAATTCACCAGGAAATTGAAACTTATGAAATGGCATTATCTCAAACAAAATCAGGGAATTGTATACGCGGCAGGTGGGGGTGACCCCATGGATACCATTCTTGAGGAAGCATCTACTGATATCTTGGATCTAACTATTTGGGGAAGCCAAGATGATACCTACAACTGTAGTATGGAGGCAAATAGAACGGATAAATTGGCAGGTTCTTCCTTTATACCCAAATCTGTCTTTTGTCCCATTATGCCCCATGATTCAATCGATACATTCCAGGAAGTGGTTACCAGAGAACTTAAGAATCTTAAACACACTCCAGGAGGAAACAGAAAGGGTGATTTCAATCTCACCAAAACACAGAGGGAATTTATTCTCTCGCTGGCAAAGGATAACAGTATTGTACTATGACCTGCTGATAAAGGGGGCAACATTGTCTTATGGGGTAGGGACATGTATGTAAAGGAAGCATTGAGACAACTTAACAATAGTGATTTCTATGTGAAAAGATCTATGACCCAGTATAATGAATGTATACTGGAAACTTGGGAATCACTTACTGAATGGCGAAATAGTGGCTTACTAATGTGGCAAGAATTTTGTTTCTTGAAAAAAGATTATCCCAAGCTACCCATATTTTATTTGCTTCCAAAGATCCATAAAAATGCCTCTATCCCCCCCGGTAGACCTATTATTTCCTGCCTGGGTAGTATAAATGAGAACCTCTCGCAGTATATTGCCCATTTCCTTAGAGAGTATGTTTTTAGGCTTCCTGCGTATATCAAAGATACTACTGATTTTTTAAACAAGATTGGTAATTTGCAGTGGGTAGAGGGGTCTCTTCTCGTCACTATGGACGCCAATGCGCTGTATACGATCATTGATCATATACAGGGCATGGAAGCCAGCTTGTATTTTCTTAGACAGAGGGACAATTGCTTTCTTGACCATACCCACATGCTCATCGATATGATGAAAATTTGTCTCAGGAACAATATCTTCATGTTCGATGGAGCAATTTACAGGCAAGTACGTGGCATGGCCATGGGTTCAGCATTTGCGCCTAGTTTCGCGAATCTGTTCCTATTGAAGTGGGAGGAAGAAATTAGATCTGACAACGACCTCAAGAAATACTTCGAAAAAGTCACTACCTGGATACGATATATCGACGATCTCTTCGTCGTATGGCAAGGCACGCGTGATGAAGCAATCACGTTTATAGAGAAATTGAATCTGAACTCTTATAACATACATCTCACCTACAATATTCATGAGAAACATGTGGAATTTCTTGATACAGAAATAGAAGTTATCAATGGGAGCCTCACGTCCAAATTACATAGAAAGGACACCGCAGGGAACACCCTCCTCCATGCCCTTAGCGCACACCCGGACCCTCTTAAATGGAGCATTCCGTATGGTGAGCTTCTTAGGGCAAAGAGAAATTGTAGTGATGAGGTATCTTTCCTAGCTGAAAAAGACTGCATGCTAGAAAGATTCAGAGAAAGAGGGTACCCTGAAGGTGTACTCGATAAAGCTGTTCAAAAAGTCTCTGGTGTTGACAGATCGAAAACTCTTAATCCTATATGCCCAGGTACCGACACCGATACTGAGAACAACGTGAGAGTTATAACAACCTTCAATCAGAAATCTGACAAAGTACGGAAAATGTTTGCCAATAATTGCAAAATCCTGCGTAGTGATAACATTGTAGGTCCCCTCCTCACTGATAGACCCCAAATCACCTACAGACGAGGCAGAAATCTAAGGGATATGCTCATTAAAGGTGATATAAGTGAAAACAAAAGGCACGCTCAAGGTCTTAAAGGGTTTTACCCTTGCGGGCATTGCAAAGCATGCGCCAATAGCATCATGGTCAAGCATATCGATATACCAGGGAGAAAGGAAGTCAAACCCATTCAGCAATTCCTCACTTGTACAACTACGTACGTTGTCTATATACTTGAGTGCCCGTGTAACAAAAAGTATGTGGGGAGTACTACAAGTACTGCCAAAAAGAGAGTTATGGAACATCTTAGGTTCATCACCCACATTGACAGTCATTATCCCATAGCCAGGCACTTTTGGGAATTCCACAACTCGGACAATTCGTTGCTTAGATTTTTTGTGGTGGAGCAGGTCAATATTGGGAGAAGAGGAGGTAACCGTGAGCTAGCGTTGAGGAAGAAGGAATCACGCTGGATCATGGACCTCGAGACCAAGTTTCCCGGAGGACATAACTGGGATGAGGAGCTTGCTACACATTTACATGAGGGATAGATTCCCTTCTCCCCTCCCTCTGTCTAGAATCGGCATGCACATTTTCTGAAGATACTGTGAAGAATGAAGAAGTTAAAATAATTTGACTTACGTTTTCCTTTACAGGTTTACATAGATTTTAATTGATTTTAACTGTATGTCCTATGTGTATTTTACAGGATGTTATGAAGAAGTTCTGTGTTCTATCCTGTCACCTTTATAGTCACGGTCCCTGACCATAAGAAAATTGGATGAATGACACTACCACAAGCATGAAAGTAGTATTTTCACTCTATGATTTCTTTGCACTCTCCCTGCTGACTGATATGTATACATTCCTTTACTTCTGATTGGAAAGACTTGTCTTATGGATGTCAAGGCATGGCACTAGACCAGCCAATAATTCGTGTTTCAGCCGCCAAAATAGGCTTTGTGAAAGCTGTTTTTGTTTCGACTACTATTATGACCCAATAATCGGTTAGTCGTATGGGCACTAGTCCTCCGAATTTTGTTGCATTTTGTTGCATTATGTTTGCTGCATTGTTGCCCTGCATGTTAGGTACTGACCTAGTATGGGGTGTAATTGGTTAATTTGCACCTTTCTGAGATGGCGGCTTGTTTTACTCAGCACTGTCAGTAGAACGATTAACATGCCCTTCCTTTGTGTTTATGAAATGACACATTGGAAATGTATAATACATTGTGACCAGCAGGGGGTTTTCACGTGTGATCAAGACAAACATTTGTCGAAACGCGTAGCATGTTGTCTGGATAATAAATTCGTTTTTTCTGCATATTCCTGAGTGCGTCTTGTGTGCCTTTCAAGCAACTTTTAACATAAATTGACTTTTCGGCTTGCGTGGTTCGCCGAACTTTGGACGCCACCTGACTCGGGAGTAAGGATCCCGGAAGAACCCCTTGTGATTGTATATATATATATATATATATATATATATATATATATATATTCGCTTCACAACTCACCAAGAATATTGATGAAAAACGGGACACCCAGAGCTGCAGTGTACAAAAGGTTTATTCGGCAGATGAACAAAGTTCCACGACGCGTTTCGCCATTACGGCTTGGTCACGCTCGTCTCGTGGTTTGCGATACCTTCATTTAAACAACACCCATAAGTGCATGTAATAACATCACAAGTGAAGGTGGCGGCCATCTTGTAGTGTGAAACTGACCATGGTTGTAAGACTTTCATGATTGTCTTTGCCCTGCATATTGGTTATATACATGTGTTATTATTTTGTAACATATACAATACATAGTAAAGAAATGTAGCGCCATATCAGCACGAAATCCATAGTTATGAACATTATTCGTTATACTCTTCGTATTACATTTCGTGCTATCATAATTACACGTGTATATTTTTAAATCAATGAGACCCATATCAGAGATTCATAAGGCAAAGTTCAAATTAATTCTTAACGCAAAAGTGCGGTCTCGTGATAGGTCAATCTCTCATGGTGTCACAGTTAGTTCTACCAATCACATCCATTGTGGCCGACTCGTTGTTATGACATTTCTGAACAATATGAACTTAGCGTCTGATGGATATAAATACAGATTGGAACTATATCCTCAATTCTGTCATTACCTTCGTGCCCACTGGGGCCCAATTGCGAGGACATTAGTGGAACAATTTTGCCCACTGGGGCGTGATTTTGGGGAAGCGTAGAAACGCTACAATGGTTGATAACAACGTTGGGTCGTCATAACAACGAGTCGGCCACAATGGATGTGATTGGTAGAACTAACTGTGACACCATGAGAGATTGACCTATCACGAGACCGCACTTTTGCGTTAAGAATTAATTTGAACTTTGCCTTATGAATCTCTGATATGGGTCTCATTGATTTAAAAATATACACGTGTAATTATGATAGCACGAAATGTAATACGAAGAGTATAACGAATAATGTTCATAACTATGGATTTCGTGCTGATATGGCGCTACATTTCTTTACTATGTATTGTATATGTTACAAAATAATAACACATGTATATAACCAATATGCAGGGCAAAGACAATCATGAAAGTCTTACAACCATGGTCAGTTTCACACTACAAGATGGCCGCCACCTTCACTTGTGATGTTATTACATGCACTTATGGGTGTTGTTTAAATGAAGGTATCGCAAACCACGAGACGAGCGTGACCAAGCCGTAATGGCGAAACGCGTCGTGGAACTTTGTTCATCTGCCGAATAAACCTTTTGTACACTGCAGCTCTGGGTGTCCCGTTTTTCATCAATATTCTTGGTGAGTTGTGAAGCGAATTGAACAGCCAGCTGGTGGCTGCAACGGGACCGCCCGCGCCAGCTCTTCTCCCAATACCAGCGGTGGTGGGGTGAATATGAATTATAAGGAGTGAGCTGATCCACTGGATATCTGACACGCCGACCTGGGAACTCAACCCCCAGATAGATCTGACAACAACGTAATCGGGCGAACAGTATGCTATACTGACATCGGCGAAGGTCAACAATTGCGCACGCTTGAAGTTTTCGAGGAGTTTCCAAGCCGGGAAAAGGGCCGACGAGCCCCATCGGGAGCGGTGAGGCACGGACGGCGTCGGATTACCGACGAAACCCTCATTAAAGGCAATATACAAAACTTTTTGCGCATTGCTATATCCAGAGGCAGGGAGCGCACTGCAATCTCACTGAGGAATCAAAAGTTTGCAATAGTGCGCACAGAGCTGCAAAAGAATCGACCAACAACATGGCGGGTGAGTTAGATGCTCGTCGAAAGATAACTGCGGACAAACTTTTTCTGACGGATCCCAATACCACGGTCCATGGAACCACTGCAGCAATAAATGTGGGACCAGAGCTGAACCTGCAAACCAAATTAATGGCGCTGGAGAGACTATATAAAAAAGAATTGGGCAAGTGGTGGGAAGCAGAGTCACTGCAAAGATATATCGAGGTTAAAAGGGTACCCAGGGGGCTGCGTATCTTCACGGTCCCTACATATGAGGATCCTGACGAGGACATGCTGCAGGAATGGACAGACAACTCAGCAGCATGTTCCATTACGATGATGCGAATCCTAGTTAAATATGCTATGAAAGACAGAGTGAAAATATTGGCGGAGATAGAAAAGTTAACAGAAGAAGTGAGCCAATTAATGTCAAAGGATGCACTGGAGGAGTTCCTCAAAAAACTGACCATCAAGATGGAGAAACTGGAGGAAGAGATTACAGCAAAAAAACAGAGGAAATTCATTAGAGATTACAAAGACTACCAAGCTGGCCGCACTCTGACTTTTCAAAAAAAGTATGATCATTTGTTCGATAAAAAAACTGGAGCTGCTATAACAACAGCATTGAATACCAATGCCAATCATGAGGTAACAGAAAGTGATGTCTCAGACGGAAATATTTCGGATGCTTCTACGGTAGAAACCAACCAAGATGCACTTGAGGGACCGTCAAAAAACCCCAATTTTTTATTGCAGTTTCAAATGATCAGCAAGACAAGAAACGAAACATACCAGACTGGAAGTCCTGTAAGAGGTCGAGGTCGAGGGCAGAGAGGCGGAACCGCCGCAACAAACAAGCAAAAAAGAGGCGGCGCCAGCGGCAACAAAGCTCCCATGGGAATGACAACAAGGAGCACAAAAATTCAGAAATGAATATGACGGTGGTCAACCTTTCGCAAAGAATTATCACCAAGGAAGAAGAAAAAACCCTTGCCTTGGGATTATCATTTTGCCCTTCTAAAAATATGAACTTTGCTGACACTAAGATTGATCTATTTCTCTTTGCACGGAAATTAAAACTAAAAAAGTGGTATGCGACGAAACCCAAGACTAAGGAAATTGTAAGTACCTCTACTAACACTTTTAACCTTGACACAAATGATGCGGAATTGGTAAATATATTAGACTCTGACCCTGCTAACATTTCTGATACGGATCTGGAACTATTGGGGACTGATACAGGATTAAATCCAGGATCTACTTTTAAACCCAAATCTGTTTTCTTACCTAATGTACAATGTGATGCAATTGATGTTTTTGAGAGGGGAGTTGTAAGAGATCTAACCAAAATGAGATACCAAAAAATCACTCAAAGCAAGAAAAACCTGTCTGCTGATCAAATTGTAGCCCTTGACCAACTGAAACAAGATAATACTATTGTAATCAGGGAAAGTGACAAGGGTGGAAATGTGGTGATAATGGATAAGATCAAATATTTACAGGAGGGTTATCGACAATTGAATGACGATAAATGTTACTGTATCAGCAGTAGAGATGCATTACAGGGCTCTAACATTAGATACAGAGAAATGCTCTGTGATTGGAAAGACAAAGGGCTAGTGGAGCAAGAAGAATACCAGTATTTATACTGTGCACACCCGAGAATACCGATACTATATTTGCTCCCAAAACTCCATAAGGACCCTGAAAACCCCCCGGGCCGTCCAATAGTGTCCTCAATAGGATCACTATTGGAACACACGTCCAAATATATTGATTACTTTTTAAGACCATATGTAATTTCTCTCCCCTCGTATACCAAGGACACCACCCATTTTCTTACAATCATAAATGGCATTCACTGGGAAGAAGATTTTGTACTAGCTACACTAGATGTTAGCAGCCTATACACAAGCATAGTACACCATCAGGGCTTACAAGCTGTGAAACACTTTCTAAAAACCAGATCTATATCTTTCTCACAACATTCAACAATGCTGTTGGAGATGATTGAATTTTGTCTCACTAATAATTTTTTTTATTTTGATGAAGTCTTGTATCGACAGTCACAGGGCACAGCCATGGGGACCTGCTTCGCCCCCAGCTATGCGAATCTTTTCATGGGCTGGTGGGAGGAGCAGGTCGTCCGAGAAATGGCAGAATTCGATCAGGTGGCCCTGTGGCTGAGATACATAGACGACATCTTTTTTATTTGGTGTGGAGACATAAATTCATTACAGTCCTTCATTGACAAACTGAATCACAACCAACTAAATCTAACCCTGACTGGCAACTTCAGTAAAACAGAAGTAGAATTTCTAGATGTAATTGTGGGAGTTGAAAATAATTTACTCAACACCAAGTTATATCGGAAAAAAACAGCGGGCAACAGCATTTTAAATGCTAACAGCTGCCATCCCCGTAGCTTAATAAACAGCATACCCTATGGGGAATTACTGCGAGCTAAACGCAATTGCAGTAACGAGTTGGCCTATCAGAATGAAGAAAAGGTAATGTGTGAGAGATTTCTGAACAGGGGGTACAGTCTCAAAGTAATCAATAACGCTAAAGATCGCGTGGCTCTGAAAAACAGAGAAGAACTGTTAATTCCTCGTACCACCGATGAAACAATTGACACAATAAGATTCATTACTACTTACTCTGAACAAGCCCATACTATACGTAAGAGTCTTCAGAAACACTGGCATGTCCTCCAGACGGACATGCATCTGACAAAATATCTTTCTGATAATCCCCAAATAACATTCCGGAAGAGTAAATCATTAAGAGATGAACTCAGCCACAATTATGTGACATCCAAAAATGACCCTAACAGATATGAGGGGGGCTTTAGATGTTGCAGAAAATGTAAGGCCTGCAAATTCAGCAAAGATTGTAAAACTCTTACGGTCCCAAACAGCAAAAGAGTGTTCACAATCCGGAAACGATTATCATGTAACACACCATACAGCATATACATTCTGATTTGTCCCTGCAACAAATGGTATGTTGGCAGTACCAAACACACTGCTAAGAAAAGGGTATTGGAACACCTCAGAGCCATACACAACAACAATAGACTCTACCCTGTTGCTAGACATTTCTCAGAGATGCACATGCAAAATGAACAATTGCTGCAACTGGTTGTCATTGACAGTGTGGACTTGGGAGTAAGGGGTGGGAATCAAGAACTGTCCCTTAGGAAACTCGAGTCTAAATACATTGTGGATTTCGAATGTTTAACACCTAAAGGTCTAAATGTGACGGAAGAACTGGCAATCCACTTATATGACTAAGAATGTGTTTGGAACTGTTATCCGCGGTTATCTGGATTTTAATTGTAACATAATCTATTTTATTCACAGGAATCTATGCATCACGTGGTGGCGGCACAAAATGGAATTGATATTATTAATTTGCACTGAGATTCTTCCTAAGTGGCATTTCTGAACAATATGAACTTAGCGTCTGATGGATATAAATACAGATTGGAACTATATCCTCAATTCTGTCATTACCTTCGTGCCCACTGGGGCCCAATTGCGAGGACATTAGTGGAACAATTTTGCCCACTGGGGCGTGATTTTGGGGAAGCGTAGAAACGCTACAATGGTTGATAACAACGTTGGGTCGTCATAACAACGAGTCGGCCACAATGGATGTGATTGGTAGAACTAACTGTGACACCATGAGAGATTGACCTATCACGAGACCGCACTTTTGCGTTAAGAATTAATTTGAACTTTGCCTTATGAATCTCTGATATGGGTCTCATTGATTTAAAAATATACACGTGTAATTATGATAGCACGAAATGTAATACGAAGAGTATAACGAATAATGTTCATAACTATGGATTTCGTGCTGATATGGCGCTACATTTCTTTACTATGTATTGTATATGTTACAAAATAATAACACATGTATATAACCAATATGCAGGGCAAAGACAATCATGAAAGTCTTACAACCATGGTCAGTTTCACACTACAAGATGGCCGCCACCTTCACTTGTGATGTTATTACATGCACTTATGGGTGTTGTTTAAATGAAGGTATCGCAAACCACGAGACG
Source organism: Lissotriton vulgaris (assembly GCF_964263255.1). Lineage (NCBI taxonomy): Eukaryota > Metazoa > Chordata > Amphibia > Caudata > Salamandridae > Lissotriton > Lissotriton vulgaris. Next base: position 867,226,314 of record NC_141697.1, read on the forward strand.
AGCGTGACCAAGCCGTAATGGCGAAACGCGTCGTGGAACTTTGTTCATCTGCCGAATAAACCTTTTGTACACTGCAGCTCTGGGTGTCCCGTTTTTCATCAATATTCTTGGTGAGTTGTGAAGCGAATTGAACAGCCAGCTGGTGGCTGCAACGGGACCGCCCGCGCCAGCTCTTCTCCCAATACCAGCGGTGGTGGGGTGAATATATATATATATATATATATATATATATATATATATATATATATATATATATATATATATATATATATATATATATATATATATATATATATATATATATATGTATGTATGTATATATATATATATATATATATATATATATATATATATATATATATATATATTCACAGAAAAATCCATAGGTTTTAGGCCATATATAGTTAGGGATTTGCATTTACAAAACCTTATTTTACTCGCATAAAACCATTGAAATTCGCATATATAGTTAGATGCGCTAACTATATATCGTGCACCCGCAATCCACTGCTGATGATGTCACATATTACATCATTCATGACATGGTTAGTGACATCACTGATGACATCACTGATGACAACTCAAATGACATCACTGATGGTTTTGTAAATGCAAATCCCTAACTATATATGGCCTAAAGCCTATGGTTTTTTCAGTGAATTTCAATGGTTTTTTAATACCAAATATCAAATGCTGTCAATTGTCAAGTACATGATAGGTAAAAACATTTTCGTGTTTATGCACGCTGATGTGCTTTGAACGCTGCCCCCCCCTCCCCCCCCCCTCTTTTCTCTTAGCAGTACTCTCTCTTTGCAGATAGTGAAGGGTAGTTAACGCAGGCCTTTGCCCCCGTTGTAATCCGTCGTGCCTGCTTCTCTCTCTATTTGATTGATTGCTATCCAAGCATTTACTGTTTTAGAATTGGTTCTCTTTGGTTTATTCTGTATTTACAAACAAGCACAGAGTCGCAATACTCTGTTTAGTCTTTGCAGATAGTGAAAAATAGTTTTAAAAAACGAAAGGAATCGAACAAAATCAGTAGGCCACTAATGGGATCTGTTTTTGACCTCGCTAAAATAGAAACATTAAGAACAACCCCTCATGAGAAATACGAAACTAGTAAGATGAACTTAGCTCCACACCACGATGGCTGCAAGACAGCTCGACTCCGCCGCCCACCCCACCCCACCCAAAATAACGACAAACCCTATGCAAATATTATAAATATATACAACACACCAGCAAAGTAACAGGGTAAAACGTTTTATTAAATAACTATATACAGCCTGCTGCAACATCGATCCAAATGCCTTTTGGTGACTCTTCCATTGTGAACATTGTCCCACAATCCGTTTGACCTGAAACGATTACACAAATAAAACATTTGTGAGTTTTAAATTTCCGGAGAAGTATAATTCACCAATAGTTTTCTCTGTAGATCTTTTTCCATTAACAATCCCAGTTCCATCACCCGCCCAGGATATCACTACTGTTAGTTGTCATTGTTGCTTCTGTTTTAATAAAAAATGTTTTAAGGTGTTTACTGTTTTTGTTGCGATGTATATATTTATAAGTTATTAAAAGTGTTATAATCCTACTATTTTTTTATCGATTATTGCTGTTTGAGATATTCCCTGTCTACAAACAGAGAAGAATAGAAATATTCTGTCTCCCTTTGCAGATAGTGAAGGATAGGTAATGCGGACTTTTGTCCCCCGTTGTAATCCGTCATGCCTGATTGATTGATTGGCTGGAAATTTATTGTTCAAGGAATAGTTCTTTCGAGGTACTCTCTGTTTGCAAATAACGTGGAATAGAAATATTCTGTCTAGTCTTTGCAAGTAGTGAAGGGTGGGTAATGCGGACCTTTGTCCCCCGTTGTAATCTGTCACTCCCCACTGATTGAGAAACTACTTCCACCCGGACCATTTATTAGAGGTACATCATCTGACTCAACCGGAGAGAACCCCTAATAAAGAAGACATATGTAAAATACGAAGTAATCCCCGTATCCTGTTAAACAGAAACTTTAGCATGAAACACACTTGAAAAGGAAAGGAAAGAAATCGAACAAAATCAGTAGGCCTCTGATGAGTTTTTGACTTCGCTAGAAATAAGAAACATGAAAATGGTGAAAGAAGCCAAGCTTGATGTTACGGCAGCCACAAGGTAGCTAGGCTCCGCCACCCCCCCACTGCTCCAAGCATGTCTGTCCCACCGCCCGCCACGCCCAATAACGGTAACATGAAACAAATACAAATCAGCAGATACCTACCCCCATTCCGGAAACTCCCGAAGTGCAACAGGTTCGCGGCTACGCCCATCCGGAAGACGAGGCCTTCGGCACGTGTAGGGCGGGTCCTGCTGGCAACCGTCGGCCGGGGAGGTCATCCCGTAAGGTGGGCCAGGAGAGGAGCCGAGGCCGACGGGATTCTTCTTCTTTCTTAGATAATGACTGCGACAACGGGGGGGATGTCTTGCATATGCCACCGACCCCCCCCCCCCTAGTATCTCCTGGTCTGGCCCCGGCTTGATATGAGCTCCCCGTTCGGGCCTGAAGCGGCGCCCTGCAGGCCACGGGGGGGATGTCTTGCCTCTGCCTCCGACCCCCCCCCTCTTATCGCCTGGTCCGGACATCACGGATATCAACGCCAGGGGTGCGCTGGGAGGGAGAGGCGGCACGAACGAGCCTCTCCCACCCCCCCCCCCCAGGTGGGGCCCCTCAGCTGCACCCCCAACGCTCCACTCACCCAACAAAAGGGTTAGTCCACTCTTGCGATACAGCGACGCTCCACTCGCCCAACAAAAGGGTTCGTCCACTCTTGCGATGCAGCGACGCTCCACTCACCCAACAAAAGGGTTCCTCCACTCTTGCGATGCAGCGACGCTGCACTCACCCGACAAAAGGTCTCGTCCACTATTGCGAGGCAATGATGCTCCGCTCACCCAGCGGGGGTCTCGTCCACTGTTGCAGTGCAACGGCGCTTCTGAGTTCAACTAGAAAATGAGTCCTGCATCCAGAAACGTTCTCCTCAACTTTGAAGATTCTATAAGAGCCACGGGGGCCCCCGACCCCCGATGGGGAATGACTGCCATGATCACCCACGGAACGACCACGACGTAGCCGCGGGACGTCGGCGCGCTCATGCCGGTGCCGGCCTCAGTCTTGAAATCACCAAAATCCTGCAAGACTACCAACTTGATCAGTTCTGGTGGGACACCAGTATGACCCGGTAGGAGAGATTTTTGCCTCCCACCCCTCTTTGACTGATGGTTCATGTCGCCAGTCCCCTCTACTACCCTTCAACAAAACTTTTAGACTGCCGAAAGAGGTCCCGGTCCAACCACGAGTTGGTGGAGACATTTTGACTATACTTGGACCTTCCTGACCTCACCCAAAATGGCGCCGGTACAAATGAAACTATTGTGCCCCGATTGCTCAGCCTTGATATCATGAGATATGTATGCAGTTTTTAGCACATGAATTGATATGGGATAAGACTGATTATATGTTCGGACAATGAATTGATCCGGGATGGGTATTGATTATACGTTCGAACAATAAATTGACATGGGACTTGTACTGATTACACATTCGGACAATGAATTGATATTAAGTTCTAATGCATCATTGATTACTGTATTTATTGAAGGTTAGAATTGTCGACACTTTTGGTACTTGCTCACAATGAATTATCGATATGATTTTGTCGCACTTGTCGCACTTTTTACTGATTATATGTTCGGACAATGAATTGATCCGGGATGGGTATTGATTATACGTTCGAACAATGAATTGACATGGGACAGGTACTGATTACACGTTCGGAAAATGAATTGATATTAAGTTCTAATGCATCATTGATTACTGTATTTATTGAAGTAATACTGATCTCTCCGCATGAAATTAATTTTCCACATGCTACACAAGTAAATCTCATCTGCCCAAAGTTCTTTTGCAGATCTGGGACCGTTTCCCTTGCCTCTGACTCACTTATTGCTAAGTCATTGGTGGATGTTTTTGCCGGTCGGGGGTTATCCCCCAAATCTCGAAGTTGTGCTTTAGAATAATTAAAAGGGTGCCACCTCTCCATGTGCCGATGCATGGTATGATTACCATAGCAATATTTTTTTTCGGTCCCTCTCGAGAGTTTTTTTTTTGCAGATGAGGCAGGTAACGAACCTGGCATTAACTTTCTTTTCATGAGAAGGAAAAGAAAAAAAATTGCCAGATAAAATTCACTTTCACATGGGACGTTCTTGGCATTTCTTTTAGTTTTTTAATGTGCATGGTCAGAAAACGATTACACAAATGAAACATGATGGTTATAGTTCTGGTTAATTTCCATTCAGAATGTCCTACACAGCACCACTCTAGGTAAATATGCTGCCTTGGGACTATTCGCACAACAGACCGCTACTGACCATTGTTGCTTCTGTTTTATTAAAAAATGTTTTAAGGTGTTTACTGTTTTTGTTGCGATGTATATATTTATAAGTTATTAAAGTGTTATTTTCCTTCTACTTTTTTGTGAGTGCTATATATTTTTAATGTGACACATAATTGTGAAGACTTTGATGTACAAAAAGGCATCCCTGGAATCTTCCGCTTCAGGCTCGGTCCCACACACCCTCACAGTGAGAATCCCCTCTCCGATCACAATACAGGATGGTTATCAGATTGCAGGAACGCGTGTAGTGTGACGGATCTCATCGGGTGGGGGCCTTGATCTACTGTAACTTCTTTGAAGAGGGGTGATTCTTTACAGTTGAGGCCATAAACTACATCTGCAGGGCTAGGTGATAGCCTGGGACGGGCCTGGACAATCGGACACAGAGGAAGAGGAGTGTCAGAGGGTGCAGTAGTGAATAGGGTGAAAGGCAGGTGTCGGGCGGGCACAGGGTGTGATTCTCAGAGAAGAACAGCGCAGATGGGAGGAGGTTTCTAGCCCATATATGAGAAAGAGAGCGGGAGTGACCAGTGCGTGGGGGAGATGCTTGCGAGGGTACAGACAGTGGGTCTGGTCAAGGCATCTAAAATGGCTGCTGTGCTCGACAAAAGTGTGGCATTGCAAAAAAGGCAAGATGGCGCAGACAATGTTTATCAATAATGATTTATTTATAACAAATAAAATATTTACTCGCAGTGACAAAATGGCGGTCAACACTTCCTGATTTCCATCGAATCGAACGTTAACAGACGTCACGCAGCAACAAAAAAAAACGCTCACGCACAGCCGCTGGAAGACATGTATCAACATATATGAGCCTCCTCAGCCACCCTCAGAAAACAAAAGGGGTCAGGATAAGTCTCCCGTACCCCCTTATACCTAGTAATTTAATGAAATCGAAACCCAAAATGGCGAATTCATGTTTCGCTACCAGTTTGCGACCCGGTTCGTGAACCGAGAAGCGCTTCTACCGCGAAAAATCAAATTTTTATTATTTGCCCCACGGGACCCTTTAATAACCCCAACATCATTCCTAGGGGGTCAAGAGGGGTCTACCTAGCCCCCTTTCATTTAATTCCCCCTTCGTTTTTCTCCTCCTCTTGTCTCTCGATCCTACCGACAGACAAGATGGCGGCCGCACCGGACTGTTTAGAATGTTGACAGACACCGGAGAGCCAATCAGCTTCGCTACGCAAAGCTCCGTTACGCGAAAAGTATGCGATCTGGAGCGCTATCTGGGATGCTGTCACAGATATATCTGTTTTTTAAACGTTCATTTCTCAAAATCCACTGGAGCACATATATTGAGACCCAGCAAAGGCACATCGGGCTAACAGTCCCTATAATTTTGCCAAGTTTCGTGCAAATCCATTCAGCCGTTAGTTTGCGACCCGGTTCGCGAACCGAGAAGCGCTTCTACCGTGAAAAATCAAATTTTTTTTATTTTCCCCACGGGACCCTTTAATAACCCCAACATCATTCCTAGGGGGTCAAGAGGGGTCTACCTTGCCCCCTTTCATTAAATTCCCCCTTCGTTTTTTACCTCTTCTTGTCTCTCGATCCTACCGAGAGACAAGATGGCGTGACGCGAAAAGTACGCGATCTGGAGCGCTATCTGGGACGCTGTTACAGATATATAAATTTTTTAAAACGTTAATTTCTCAAAATCCACTGGAGCACATATATTGAGACCCAGCAAAGGCACATCGGGCTAACAGTCCCTACAATTTTGCCAAGTTTCGTACAAATCCATTCAGCCGTTCGAGCTAAAAGTGAGGCCAAACGCCCTATGGAAATTAACATGGGAAAAACGCGTTTTGGGACCCCCATTTTTTCTCAGCCCCCCTTGACGAAACCCCCCCCAAATTTTCAAGGGCTGCTCAGAAACAAAATGTGCCATTTTCCTGAAAATTTCAGCCGATTCCGTCCACAAACGCCAAAGTTATTAGACATAGAATTTTCAAAAGTCCCATAGGAAAAAAACCTTAACTATATATACCTACTGGCTATCGCCAGTAGGTAATATATATATATATATATATATTCCTCCAGGTGCCCCAGTACTACAGAGACGCTACTCCACAGGCGATAGTTTTCACAAACTTTATTAGGATGAGCCACAAAGACAGCCCCACCTGGTGTGTGTCCCTACGCGTTTCGGTGCGCCTGCACCTTAATCATGGGAAGGGGAGATGGCAAGCCCGGACTGGAGCATCAAAATCCTTGTCCCTTATGGCATCACGCTCTCCAATGAGCTGAATGCCGGGTATTGAAGTCCTGATTAACCCTCTCAGTAGGGTCCGTGATTCATGCCACATGTTTACTCCCGTTTTTCTTTCATTGTTTTAAGCCCTCCAGTGGGCTGCAGGGCTGTATTCCTGGCTCCGTTTTAAATCGTCCGTGCTGGCAGGCTGATGAAATTCCAACCTCGCAGTCCTGTAAAAGTTCACAAGCGGTGCATCTCTCGCGGCTTGGAGCCTGCCGCGTGTATTCATTCCTCCAGGTGCCCCAGTACTACAGAGACGCTACTCCACAGGCGATAGTTTTCACAAACTTTATTAGGATGAGCCACAAAGACAGCCCCACCTGGTGTGTGTCCCTACGCGTTTCGGTGCGCCTGCACCTTAATCATGGGAAGGGGAGATGGCAAGCCCGGACTGGAGCATCAAAATCCTTGTCCCTTATGGCATCACGCTCTCCAATGAGCTGAATGCCGGGTATTGAAGTCCTGATTAACCCTCTCAGTAGGGTCCGTGATTCATGCCACATGTTTACTCCCGTTTTTCTTTCATTGTTTTAAGCCCTCCAGTGGGCTGCAGGGCTGTATTCCTGGCTCCGTTTTAAATCGTCCGTGCTGGCAGGCTGATGAAATTCCAACCTCGCAGTCCTGTAAAAGTTCACAAGCGGTGCATCTCTCGCGGCTTGGAGCCTGCCGCGTGTATTCATTCCTCCAGGTGCCCCAGTACTACAGAGACGCTACTCCACAGGCGATAGTTTTCACAAACTTTATTAGGATGAGCCACAAAGACACACACCAGGTGGGGCTGTCTTTGTGGCTCATCCTAATAAAGTTTGTGAAAACTATCGCCTGTGGAGTAGCGTCTCTGTAGTACTGGGGCACCTGGAGGAATATATATATATATATATATATATATATATATATGACCGCAATCACATCAAATTTGCAAAGATTTAACCCCGTGATCAAGGCCAAAGGTTGGCCGAAACTAGTTGGGACATTTAAAAGCTGTGCTTCGCTCCATTGAAGCTTCCTGTTTGTTGAAGTGGGCCTCTTGTGTGGTGTGTTCGTGCAGGAATTGCCAGGTGTCTCCGTACCTGGTGTTAAGAGGCCGCCTGAAGAGTTGGGGGCCCCCCTTTCGGAGCCTTTCTTTTCTGGATATTTCAAGAGGGGGCATGACTCACACGCTGCCTGCAGTCCTACGCAGGAAATGCCAATTCGGTGAAATTGCAGGCAGCGCTGGAAGGGATTTAGCCGAGGATGATTCCTCTGCTAATCGTTCAGCAGACAGAAGCGTGAAATGCGAGCAAGATGCTTATTCCAGCACTACGCTTGAGAAGGAACCCTGCCCAAAGTACCACTAAGATTTTATTTCACTATCAAGACTGCACTAGGGGCATGAACAGCGCAAATGCTGACAGAGAATATAAGAAACTTTTCCATGATTTACCCCAGAAAAAGAAGTGCATTCTGGAACTTGTATACCAAGGTCGGACAGGTGACCGCAATCACATCAAATTTGGAGGCACAGACGCCATTGGTGCAAAGATTTAACCCCGTGATCAAGGCCAAAGGTTGGCCGAAACTAGTTGGGACATTTAAAAGCTGTGCTTCGCTCCATTAAAGCTTCCTGTTTGCTGAAGTGGGCCTCTTGTGTGGTGTGTTCGTGCAGGAATTGCCAGGTGTCTCCGTACCTGGTGTTAAGAGGCCGCCCTGAAGAGTTGGGGGCCCCCCTTTCGGAGCCTTTCTTTTCTGGATATATATATATATATATATATATATATATATATATATATATATATATATATATATATATATATATATATATATATATATATATATATATATATATATATATATATATTCACTGAAAAAACCATAGGTTTCAGGCCTTATATAGTTAGGAATTAGCATTTAAAAAAACCTTTAAGATTCACTAAAAAAACTATACGTTTTAGGGGTGTTAGAGTTAGCTGGACATTTCACTCATACTAAACCATTGAAATTGCTCCTATATAGTTAGTTGTAATAACTATATTTCGCGCACCCGCAATCCACTGCTGATGATGTCACATATTACATCATTCATGACATGGTTAGTGACATCACTGATGACATCTCAAATTACATCACTGATGACCTCACTGATGACATCATCCAGTGAATGTGGTTTGCTTCGTTATTTAAATATGCATTATATATATAGCATTTTGCATTGAAGAATGAGTGGATATATAAAAATAAATTTTGGGATGGAGGATTTAGTAGCAGTATAATTGACTGTTTACTTGACCAATTTATAGTGTCTCACTAAATATAGTAGATAGTGACTAAACTGTTTGAATATCTGTATCACTTTGTCAGTTGTTGTGTAAACTGGTTCTCCAGTTGGTTACTAGCTATGTGAAAGTCTATATTAGTTATTGATTAGTTAACTGAGTATTTGTATGGGAGATTGAATGTGTGTGTGGTTCGATGGGGGGTGTGTGACTGCCCAAAGATGTGTGAAAAGTTGATTCACTAGATATATGAAGTTAAAACTACATGTTCTAACATTTGTTTGGGTGAGTGAATATCTTTATGGGTGTGGTGATGAGCAAATATATTTCTCAATGGTACATGTCCAACAAACTAGAAAAATAAAAGGCAGTGTATGTGTCAGTTGTTGTATATAAATAAGTATACATGAGACTCAATCATTGTGTGAGTGACTGTATGGATAACTTTATACTTGTAATAATGATTTTATAATTCATTAAGTAGGACTTACTATCTAAATGAATAGATGAAGTTGTGTTTGTATAAGTGTGTAGCTAAGTAAATATGTAAGTATGATCCATTGTTTGCATAAGTGAGTAGGATGACTTCATATGTGAATAGGATGTGTGCTGGTGTGTAATGTCGATTTAGGTGTATAAGTATTTTTGATAGTGTTCTATTGTTCATTGACAGCATGTATGAGTGAATCTACAGGAAAGTGATTAGATGTGTGTATACATCTATGAATCACTGAGTGGGTTTTTAGATACTTGTATTGCTGTAACAATGGATTCAAATATGATACTCTGTATTTTATAAAGAGTGATGAAATAATTTACTAGTGTACGAAAAGGTGTATGTGATTGTCACATGGATGATGTCATCAGTGATGTCATCAGTGATGTCATTTGAGATGTCATCAGTGATTTCACTGACCATGTCATGAATGATGTAATATGTGACATCATCAGCAGTGGATTGCGGGTGCGCGAAATATAGTTAGTACAACTAACTATATAGGAGCAGTTTCAATGGTTTTGCATGAGTGAAATGTCCAGCTAACTCTAACACCCCTAAAACTTATAGTTTTTTGAGTGAATTTTAAAGGTTTTTTAAATGCTAATTCCTAACTATATAAGGCCTGAAACCTATGACTTTTTCAGTGAATTTCAAAGGTTTTTCAAATGCTAATTCCTAATTATATAAGGCCTGAAACCTATGTTTTTTTCAGTGAATTTCAAAGTTTTTTTAATGCTAATTCCTAACTATATAAGACCTGAAAGCCCACCAGGAACCTCCAGTATGCGTCAGGGGACTGCATTGCAGAGAGGTGTAATGAAGCCATGCCCCTTTTTACACCTCTCTGCAACGCAGCCCCCGTGCATGTTTGAAGAGGGGGAACTAATTCCCCTTGCATACTGGGGGTCCCTGGGTCATATCTGCCCAAACGCCGATATTCCGAACGATTGAAAATGACTTTTCTTGAGAAATATTTCGATTTGGATTATCATGTCCTATACTTTGGAATTTTTGCAAGTCTGACTTTGAGGATGCTATAAATTACTCAAGTCTGCCCGAATTGTGTGGGTAAAATTGATACCTAGTCACTTTGAATAAGATTGTACTTACAGCTCGTCTAACATTTGGAAGAAATATCTAGTTATATGACAACAGGATACCGACATAACTTGAAGGAAATAAGAACGCCCTGAAGAAGTTCTGTTGTACAGAACGAAACGCGTCGGGTGGCTGTGGTACATAAACTTAAGGAAAATAAAAGCATTTGAATATACACCAAGATTCAGCGCTTCAATAAGGACTCTAAGTGATATGATTTGATTGGACTTATTGTGTAAGTGGTGCTGTGCCAAACTTTGGAATATTCTCCACTACTCTCTACTACTTACTCTTTACTACTCCACTACTCTCTTATACTCACTCTCTACTACTCATTCTCTACTACTCTACTACTCTCTGCTACTCTCTCTCTACTACTCACTCCCTACTACTCACTATCTACTACTCTCTACTACTCTCTACTCTCTACTACTCACTCTCTACTACTCTCTCTCTACTACTCACTCTTTACTACTCTCTCTCTACTACTCTCTAATACTCACTCTCTACTTCTCACTCTCTACTACTCTCTACTACTCTCTCTCTACTACTCTCTACTACTCACTCTCTGCTACTCACTCTACTATTCACTCTCTACTACTCTCTACTACTCACTCTCTACTACTCTCTCTCTACTACTCTCTACTACTCACTCTCTACTACTCTCTACTATTCTCTCTCTGCTACTCACTCTCTACTACTCTCAACTACTCACTCGCTACTACTCACTCTCTACTACTCTCTACTACTCACTGTCTACTACTCTCTACTACTCACTCACTACTACTCACTCTCTACTACTCTCTACTACTCACTCTACTATTCACTCTACTACTCTCTATTACTCACTCTCTGCTACTCTCTCTACTGCTCTCTACTAATCTCTACTACTCACTCTCAACTCTCTATTACTCACTCTCTACTCTCTACCTCTATACCTCTCTCTACTAGTCTCTACCTCTCTACCTCTACCTCTCTACCTCTACCTCTCTACCTCTACCTCTCTACCTCTCTCTACACGCACACATATACACATATATATATACATATATATGCATATGCATTTATATATATATGTATGTGTATAAATATATACATACATATATAAACATATATAATCTGCATATCTATATAAATACAAATATAAATGCATGCATACATATACATATATGCATACATATGCATGTTAATTACATGAAAGTTTTAAAAACACTAACAAAAGCAAAGCTAAAAACCCACCTCATTACAAACAGAATGGCTTTAACTTAAATGAGGGTGAGATCTATTGCATTTTCAATGCTTGTTTACTTTGGTTCCATCAAGAAGGCATTCAGATGTGTCACACATAAATTCTGAATGGTAGCACTCTAGTTGCTCATTAGATGACTGTAGTAAAGATACTGCTCACCAGGGAAGTCTGCTGCTGGTATTCAAATTGCATGTTTCAGTCTGCATGTCAGAATTTTTTTAATGAAATAGAAGAGGATTTGAGAAGTCACTCAAAATATGCCCTAATTTTTCTTTCTGAAGCACTAATCATACTTTCTATGGCAAAATTAACCCCCTCATTTTGTTCCTTTTTAAATTAAATGTTTTCAGACTTACCACTTCATTCCAATCAAGATGGCTTCTGGTGTGCCATACTTTTGTCATAAGTAAGACTGTTAGCGCTCTAGTTATTCTTTAGAACACTCTGGGACATTCTGTCATTGGGCTATACTTGGGCTACATCTGGGTGATATTTGGGCTACTTTTGGGCGCTTTTGTCTCTGGTGGCCATCTTGGGAGACTGCTTGTCAGAATGTTTCAATGAAATTGAAGAGGTTTTGAGAAGTCACTCAAAATGTGCCCTAATTTTTCTTTCTGCAGCACTAATCATACTTTCTATGGCAACATATACCCCCTAATTGTGTTCCTTTTTAAATTAAATGTTTTAGGAGTTACCACTTTCTTCCAATCAAGATGGCTTCAGGTGTGCCATACTTTTTTTCATAAGTAAGACTGTTAGTGCTCTAGTTGTTCTTTAGAACACTCTGGGACATTCTGTCATTGGGACATACTTGGGCTACATCTGGGTAGTATTTGGGCTACATTTGGGCTCTTTTGTCTCTGGTGGCCATCTTGGGAGACTGCATGTCAGAATGTTTTAATGAAACAGAAGAGGATTTGATAAGTCACTCAAAATGTGCCCTAATTTTTCTTTCTGAAGCACTAATCATACTTTCTATGGCAAAATGAACCCCTCATTTTGTTCCTTTTTAAATTAAATGTTTTCAGACTTACCACTTCATTCCAATCAAGATGGCTTCTGGTGTGCCATACTTTTGTCATAAGTAAGACTGTTAGCGCTCTAGTTGTTCTTTAGAACACTCTGGGACATTCTTTCATTGGGTTATACTTGGGCTACATCTGGGTGATATTTGGGCTACATTTGGGCTCTTTTGTCTCTGGTGGCCATCTTGGGAGACTGCATGTCAGAATTCTTTAATGAAATAGAAGAGGATTTGAGAAGTCACTCAAAATGTGCCCTATTTTTTCTTTCTGCAGCACTAATCATACTTTCTACAATAAATTAAATGTTTTAAGAGTTACCACTTCATTCCAATCAAGATGGCTTCAGGTGTGCCATACCTTTGTAATACGTAGGACTGTTAGCACTCTAGTTGTTCTTTAGAATACTCTAGGAGGCTGCAGTAGAACACAAAGGAATCAACTGACAGTCTCTGTCCTTGTTGTATGTACATGTTTTACTGAGAATGTCAGACTTCATTCTCACATGACTGAGAAAGATAATGTGAATTTACAGAAAATATGCTTTCAGTTTAGCTTATAGATCCCCTTCCAAACCACTGTGGGAAAAGCATGAGATAATAGTTTTCTTCCAAACATGATTCATGATATCCCAGCAGAAGGCTTTTTCAGATGGTAAAATCACCTTAGAACACACCACAATTCCTAAAATGAGTATGGTACCATCAAGAAATTATTTATAATGTAACTAAAGTCCTAAAACCCTCTATTAACTACAATGCTTTTTAATGATGTGCTATCATGTATATTGGTCCCAAGGTGGCTGCCAACACTTCTTGGATGAAGTGCAGATCTCAACATGAGATGTGAGGTTAGGCTCCGCCCAGATATATATGTGTTTTTGAAGTTAATTTTCATAAAAACCACTGGAGCAATTTTCACCAAATATAGCAAAGGCACTTCTGCGTACCAGTCCCTACAATTTTGCCAAGTTTGGTGTAATTCCGTTCAGCGGTTCGAGCTGTAGACTTGTCAGAACATCCTATGGAAATTAACATGGGGAAAACACGTTTTGGGACCCCCCTTTTTTCTCAGCCCCCACTTCACGAATCCCCCCGAAACTTTCAGGGAAGGAGCGCAGCAGAAATGGCCAAAATTTGGGAAAAAGTACACGCAAATTCCTCAACCGGCGCCAAAGTTATTCCCAATAGAATGTTGCGGATTTCCTATGGTAGCTAGGTCCTAACTATATATGCCTTCTGGCTATCACCAGTAGGTAAGATATCCGCAATACCTCGCAGATCAGCTTCAGCGCGAAATCACAAGCGTGGGCCCAGTTTGTGATAGCATTATTTTATTTCCCTTTTCAAAAAGTCAAGAAGCGTTTCGGCCGTCACAGAGGCCTTGATCACATGACTACACAGTCTGACAAGCGACATTTTTATATATTTATATATATATATATAAGAAATAATTGGGGAAGGTAAGAATCAACAACCAATTGATGCCCAAAGGGATAGAGAACGTTTTTTTGATAAAGTACTTCACAGGTATTATGTTCTCAAACATCCTAAGAATCAAACAAGATGAGTTAAGGGTGGAAAATGACCGAAAAATGTATATAACTGTAAATAGTAGATTTGAATATCGATCATAATTTGGAATTCTATGCATACATTTAGGAAACCCCTTTACTTTCATTCTTACTCTTATTTGCATTTTGGTTGAAAAATGGAGAAACTAATTACAATATTGAAATTGGAGTTTACCTCCCCTTTATTAAGTATAAAACGATGACTTCACTGAAATGAACTAAAATGGTTATTAGTGCACTATATATAGAAAACAATCAGAATAAGTTGATAATTGTGAGATTGTAAATACTTTATTTTTGATTATGGTAAATGGTTTTACAAACGTACTTCACGATAATTGTAAATACTCACAAAATGGCTACGAGTATGTACTAGTCGAGAATTGACTGTGCAGGGTTGAAGGTCTAGATGACCATGGAAATGGTAGAGGGTACTTATACACAGCACTGTATTTAAATAAGGTCTAGACCAAGGGACTCTATGGTCCAGTTGAAGGCAGGAGCCGAAACGCGTAGACCGTCCTTTAGATGCACTTTTCTTTGCACATGGTGTGTAAATAAAACAGTGGAGAAAGCTATCTGTTGTTGTGCCGTGTCTTTATCTACGGAACTCGTAGGAGAAGAAGCTGATGCAATATATATATATATATATTCACTGAAAAAAACATAGGTTTCAGCCACGTTATAGTTAGGAATTAGCATTTAAATAACCTTGCAAATTCACTAAAAAATCCATAGGTTTCACACAAGTTATAGTTAGGAATTAGCATTTTAAAAACCTTTGAAATTCACTGAAAAAAACCATAGGTTTCACACCAGTTATAGTTAGCTGGTCATTTTACTCATACAAAACCCTTGAAATTCCCCTGTTACAGTTATTTCAGCTAACTATAACTCGCGCGCCTGCAATGCACTGCTGATGACGTTACATATTACATCACTCATGAAATGGTAATTCCTAACTATAACGTGGCTGAAACCTACGGTTTTTTAAGTGAATTTCAAAGTTTTTTTTAAATGGTAATGCCTAACTATAACGTGGCTGAAACCTATGTTTTTTTCAGTGAATTTCAATGGTTTTGTAAATGATAATTTTTAAATGTATTAATTGTTATTACTGATTTACTACATTATTTTACATTATTTATTTTTAGATATTTTATTTTTTAAATTACATTACATATTTTTAATGTAAATTGAAAAAAAATGTTTTTACGCCTCTCTGCAACGCAGCCCCCTGGCGCGTTTGCAGAGGGGGAACTAATTCCCCTTGTATACTGGGGGTCCCTGGGGGCCAACTAGCCCACCTGGAACCTCCAGTATGCGCCTGGGGGCTACATTGCAGAGAGGTGTAATGAGGCCACACCCTTTTTTAAACCTCTCTGCAACTCAGCCCCCGGGCGCCTTTGCAGAGGGGGAACTAATTCCCCTTGCATACTAGGGGTCCCTGGGGGGTAACTAGCCCACCTGGAATCTCCAGTGTGCACCAGGGGACTGCATTGCAGAGAGGTGTAATGAGGCCACACCCTTTTTTACAACTCTCTGCAACTCAGCCCCCGGGCGTGTTTGCAGAGGGGGAACTAATTCCCCTTGCATACTGGGGGTCCCTGGGGGCCAACTAGCCCACCTGGAACCTCCAGTACGCGCCAGTGGGCTACATTGCAGAGAGGTGTAATGAGGCCACACCCTTTTTTACACGTCTCTGCAACGCAGCCCCCGGGCGTGTTTGCAGAGGGGTAACTAATTCCCCTTGCATACTGGGGGTCCCTGGGGGCCAACTAGCCCACCTGGAACCTCCAGTATGCGCCAGGGGGCTGCATTGCTTTGCCCCAGAGGGCGGCGGTCCGCGGGGCAGTGTGGGGGGATTGAGCACCCCCTACACTTCTTTATCACTATGCCCCCGCGATTTGGTCCCCTGGGGGGAAATTTTTTAACAAACATGCCGGGTTAAAAAAAAATTGGGCCTTGGGGGTCCTTGGCAGGCCTAGGGGGTCAGGCTGTTTCTACCCTGCCCCCTTTTTGTGTTCTACACGTTTGTTTTTCTGCTTTCTTGTGCCTCGGTCTCCTGAGCACAAGTTGGCTACCAACACTTCCTGGTTTGGAGTGTTGACAGCCAATGAGCATGCAGCTTTCTCAGAGAGTACGCGCACCGTATGCATACCGTACGCGTACGTACGCGGACCCGTGCGCGCACCGTACGCACCCCGCGATTTAAAAAAAAAAATGTTTTGCCTTGGGGGTCTTTGTGGGACCCCCTGAGCAGGCCTAGGGGGTCAGGGTGCTTCTACCCTGCCCCCTTTTTGAGTTCTAGAGGTTTGCTTTTCTGCTTTCTTGTGCCTCAGTCTACCGAGGCACAAGATGGCTGCCAACAATTTCTGTTTTAGAGTGATGACAGACATTGGCAGCCAATCAGCATGCAGCTCGCGCACGCAAAGGTTCGTACATGTACGGTACACGTACGGTGCGCGCACAGTATGCGGACCCGTGCGCGTACGGTGCGCGCTTATAGTTATATATATTTTTTCTTTTGATTTTCTCAAGGAACTACTGGAGGGATTTACACCAGTTAAGCAAAAGGGTAATCTGTGAACTGAAGTCTAACCTCTCTGCCAAATTTGGTGTAATTCCGTTCAGCCGTTCGGGCTGTAGCCGTGTCTAATCGTCCTATGAAAAATAACATGGGGAAAACACGTTTTGGGACCCCCATTTTTTCTCAGCCCCCACTTGACAAATCCCCCCAAAACTTTCAGGGAAGAAGCGGAGCGGAGCGGGCCATCTTCTTTGAGAAATTCGCGAAGATTCATCAACCGGCGCCAAAGTTATTCCCTATAGAATGTTGTGGATTTCCTATGGAAACTAGGTCCTAACTATAACTACCTACTGGCGACCGCCAGTAGGTAATATATATATATATATATATATATATATATATATATATATATATATATATATATATATATATATATATATATATATATATATATATATATATATATATATATATATATCAATTACGCAACTTCCAAGTGCCTTGGTGCACTTTAACAGGAACACGAACACGATAATGAGCTAAACTCAGATTTTAATTTCTTCATTTATTCAAATATACATGGAATGGTGCATGCCTCAAGACACGTTTCGTACACGAGGCTGTGTCCTTGCTCACTTGTCAAACAAGGAGGCTAAACAGTGCATTATAAAACCGCCAGTGGCACCAAAAAACACAGCAACAGCATGGTAATAGAAAGCGGACATGGACTTTCAAAATGCAATAACTGTTATCAGACATCGCCATCTTGTCATGTCTATCTGCCATATAGCATGTATTTGCACTGCTTGTTAATACATTGAAACTTACAATTTAAAACCCTGAACAATGTTAGGAATTAACCCCCTTCATATTAGTTATATCATATGCCCAAGATGAAATTTCATATTCAATTCGAAAACATAATCAAAATCAAAAAAGGAACCTTGATAAATATGTTCAAAATATTGGATTAAAACCCCAAGTTTGTTATGGGTAAAAATACAGTTGGCTGAAATTCATATATTTACACATATTTATATACTAATTCATATCCTATGTATAAAAAGGGCCAATCTTAATTGATGAAAACTGGAGGGTATATATGAATCAAATCATTCTCTAGCAGCAGTGCAACAAATCTCAAAGACGCGCTGTGTCCGACATTAGTGAAAAGTGCAAAATGTGTTCTATTAATATATTCATGCCTACGGAGTAATCATTAAAATTCTTTTCCCACATGTTTCCAAATTATACCAACATATCTTGCCAACATTTTATCTGTACAAATACTAAAATTGAAACGTCAGGGCTAATAGTGATATGCTGTTAACTTGTGCTTCCCTAATTTATTGTATAATGTAACATTTGAAAGTCAAATCATATAATTACCCATTGTGCTGTTCATGTGGCGTTACCCAGTGGATCACCCTAATGTGATATAAAGTGCTTTACAAAAAATATAAATTCTGGTTCTTAGTGCTAGTAAAGCCTACATAGAAAAATAATACAGCCATCAGCCGATCGCTATTGGATCTATGGTGCCTATGCCGAAACAGGTGGAAGGCACCCCCGAAGGGATAAGAGGACGTAGGAAACTGTAGACTATTAATTGTAACTGGTGCTTACTTATGGGGACTGAACTACTAAATTGCGTAGATCACTAACTGGTGATGACGTAGTCCATTTAAATATCAGAGACATGAAGTGACACAACATAATGGGTACTCAGAAACAATTAGGCAAATCTTCCTCAGTGTTCAAGCCTGCTGGTGCTTTGCTATTCAAATTAACTATGTATTTTGACTCAAGCTGTCTAAGACTCTTCTCCCTATTACCTCCCTTTTTGTTTGGTGGTACAGCATCAATGACGAAATATTGCAAATGACTCAGATCGTTGTTATGGGCGTTCTTAAAATGCCGAGCCACCGGATATGCCGGATCTGAGTTCACTATGGCTCTTAGGTGTTGCAATATTCGCATGTGTGCTTGCAGTTTGGTACTGCCCACATAGGACAAATCGCAACTGCACCTTAGTACATAGACAGCGAATTCTGTGCGGCAGATGTAGTGTGCTCTGAGATGTACCGGGGTTTCGGAGAAGGGAGTCAGATACGATGTAGTGTTGACCCCAAATTTGAACGCTCTGCAAGAGCTGCATGTGAAAAAGCCTTTGCGTGAGGTTAACCAGCTGCTTGTATGTCTTGTTTCTGGACTACTTGTCACCATATCATTACGCATGGAATACGCTCTTCTGAATGTAATGGTGGGGCTCTTAGGTATCACTTCCTTAAGAACTTGGTCTGTCAGAATATTAGGCCATTCTCTTCTTACTATTTTGGTTATTGCTTTCGCCTGTCTACTATAGCTAGTAATCAGTCTAATCTGATCGGTGTTATTCTGTCTCTCCGCGGTGGTAGTGGAGATCCTATCAGGGTCTAACAGGGAGGAGCGATCTAATATATTTACTTTGGCTATTGCTGCGTCTAAGCAATCAGAATTGTAGCCCCCTCGCCTTAAGCCTGTTCTTGGCCTCCTGTTGATGGTGCTGCCTTGCTTCAACAGTGCTTCACGCCCTGTGTATCCTTAAAAATTCCCCATAGGAGATACTGGCTATAGTATGTTGGGGATGAAAACTGCCGGCGTGGAGTATCGTGTTCCCTGAGGTACTCTTGCTATGAAGGCTGGTTTTATACCTTCCCGTATCTGGACTTGGACATTAAGGAAATTCGTTGTGTTAGCATTTATGCTAGCAGTGAACTGAAGATTTAATTTGTTCACATTGATGTTACTTACAAACTCCATAGCCTGTTGTGCATCCCCGCTAAATGATGAAAACATCATCCATGTACCTCCAGTATTGCACAATATGGTTGTTCCAAGCAATTGCGTGTTGTGCTTTGAGGACATGTTCCTCCCACCAGCCAACGTGCAGCCCCGCGTAGCTGGGGGAAAACATACCCCCATTGCCACACCCCTAAGTTGCTTAAAGACAGAGTTGTCAAACATAAATATGTTATTGTGTAAACACCTGTCTATCATTTTCATAAGCATCTGGTTGTGTCTGTGCATTTCAATTGGTCTTTTGTTTAGATAAAAATTAACAGCTCGCATGCCATCATTATGAGCAATACTGGTATAAAGACTAGATATGTCCATAGTTAAGAACAACATATTGTCAGACCATCACAATTACTCAGAAGTTGTAAAAATTTGGTAGTGTCTTTTAAGTACGCTGGTAAAGCAGTCACTAATTCTTGAAGAAAGAAATCTATATATTTGGAGGTGTTCTCAAATGTACTTCTAATAGAAGAAACAATAGGCCTACCAGGTACAGGCGTTTCATTCTTAGAGTGAAACGCCTATTTTTTAATTGTTTCATAAGGTCGGAATATTGCTTCATGTGCACGTTTGGTCGCTTGAATGATTTCTTGGTGGTTACCTGTAGTTTCTTAAGTTCATCTGTAATGCGATCAGAATAGATGTCTATAGCATCTCGTGGCATGCTGGGAATAAACGTTGACCCCGATTTGAAAGGGCTTTTCAGGGTGCGTGTGCTGTTAATTTCCTCACTTTCAGCTACTTCTTGAGTGCTGCTTGTACCTGGATTGTCATGTTTTAAATCATGCAGTGTTCGCATAAGTCCAACTCCGCTGGCTTGTAACCCGCACTGTTCTGTTTGATTTTTGCTTGCGTTTTCTGTCCTGTTATGCAACTGGTTTTTAATTGCATAATACTTTCGTAACTTGATTTTCCTGATGAACTTGAAAACGTCTATGTGGGTATTGCAGTAGTTAAAATTGCTTTCAGGGCAAAATGATAGCCCTAGGGACATTAGTTGTTTTTCCGCTTCATTTAAAACTATATCTGTTAGATTTACTATGGTGTTAACATGTTTCAGTTTTTCTTTTTCCAAAAGCGGTTTTTCTGTGCTTTCCCTCTTCCTGATTGCGCATTTGTGCCTCTGTCGTCTCCTTGTATTCCTCCTTTGTTCATTGCGGCGCTTTGAATCCTCAGGCGTAATGTCGATTTCCTCTGTTATCTGATATATTCCATTTCTTCGGCCAGAGTTAATTGCCCCAGATCCCCTTGCTTTGCACCTGAGGCACTGTCGTCGGATTCAGTTTCGCTCGGGGCTAAGCTCGCACCAGAGGCCGATATATATATATATATATATCAATTCAAGATTCTTAGACCTAGCTAGACCTAGCTCTACAGACCTTGCTAAATTTAATTTAATTTAAAGACAAATGTGTTTTGGCAGTTATGACTTTTTCCAACGACATTGGAAAAAGGCATAACTGCTGAAACGCGTTTGTCTTTAAAGAAATGAATTACTAGAAAACAACCCCACAAGTGAGCAAGTCTCTCTCTCCCCTTCGGGAAATCCTGTCTCATATTTGTGAGACCACCCTCATGCCGCCATGTGAGGTGCGGCAGTCCTGAGTGTTTCCAGCCAAGTGTTATTTATGTATATTTTTGTCACAGAAACTATATATATGTATTAACTTAAAAAACTACATGTCACATACATAGTGTACAAAGTTATGCACAGTGAGATCTTTTTATTTATTATTGATTATCTCAATTTTGATGGTCTATTAATTGACCGAAAGTTAATGAAATACTGATTAAGTCTGGGTGGTGAACTAGAGTTTGTAGAGTTTTCTGCACTCTGCGTTATGGGTAGCCGGCGGAGTTCGGAAAAACTCTGCTTCACGTAGTGAAGCAGAGTTTTTTTCCTCACTCGCATTGGTCAACGTCAAGTTGGCGAGCGTGAGTGAGGAAAATCCACCTCCCAGTGAGATTTTTCCTCGTTCACGATCGTCAACATTAAGTTGGTGAGCGCAAGCGTGGAAAATCAAGCTTTCGTTGAGATTACTCAATGCGGGCAGTCAGATTTCTCATTGCGAGTGGTCGCATATGCTTGTGATGGCTAGTGTTGAGAAACAGTCCGTTCGCACTGAGAAAGCTGCTACTCGAGTAAAAATGTACTCAAGAGGCTGAAAGAAAGCAGCACCCCCTTGCGCTGTGCATGGTGCTGTTCGCAATGATTGCACAGTGCTGACGAGGACCTGGTACTTAAAATCACTGCAAAAGACAATTATCTAATGCACTTCACTGCTCACGGAGCTCCGCATAGTGCAATATGAGTTTTGTAAGAGGAACTCTGCAAACTCCGCCCAGGCTTAATACTGATTTGATTTTTGCTTTCATCGTGCTTTCATGTTGAAAAATTATCAGTCTTTTCACTATCTTGATTTACATTACTTCCTGTGTGACGCCGTTTTAAAGTGTACTGGGTGGCCCTGTGGTCATGTGATCAAGACTTTGTGTTGGTCGAAAGTCATTTGTTTTCTGCTGGAGTAAAAAGATTTGGAATGATGCTAAATTTGGAGTGGCTCATCTTTTAACTGAGAATCGGGTGAGAAATTGTATATTTTTAACATGAAAGCACATTAAAAGTAAAAATAAAATCAGTATTTCATTAACTTTCTGTAAATCAATAACAAAAGGAAAAGATCTTACTGTGCATCCCAATAAATACTATACATGTATGTGACATGTGGGTTTTTTGTAAGATCGCACAATGTCTGCTGAAATTTGCCAGGTTACTACATGGTCCATGCTTCCTTGATATGTTAAGTAAAAGAAAAATGGTGGTTGGTGGGTTAAGAGTCCAATATAATCTTGTTGGCTATACAACATTTCATAAATCATCACTGATGGGGTAACAGTCTTTGTGTTAGTGCAAAATTCAAATACAGACTTGTTTCACCTGAAAATGTTTGAGGTAAAGTACCCAAATGCATACTCAGGCAGTTGGTCCCAATAAATCATAATTTCTTAGTACATAATCAAAGGGGATATTGTAGTCGGATGAGATTAGCTTACCCATACACACACAAATGTATCCTATGCCTACACAAAGCTATCAGTAGCCCTAACACTCTTTACTCATCTCACCCAAAGCAGAAAGCTTCCATGGCTAAGCAGTACACCTCTCTTGTCCAGATTAACTGTCTATGCATGGATAATCTTAGGTCTTTGGCACACTCCGCCGCAATGCCCTGTATGGGAATATATATACATATTACTGTAAGCATGAAAAACACTGATGCAAAAGGTTAAACATGCAAAAACTGTCATTATTATTCTAAAAATATCAAACTTTGATGTTCATGTTATGTCCTACATAATTCCACAACATTACATTCAGATTTCGTTTCACCCCAATAAAAACAATCTATAAATTACAAACAAAACACTAATACTGTATTCATTGTGGGAAGCTCATCTTTGCAACTTCTTTCAAGATGCAAATGTAATTCCTTATTGGTGTTTATTCCTAGCGGGCTGATATAACTGGCATGTAGGATGCACGTAGGATTGAGTTACGTGCTGTTTTTTTTTAACAATTCTGTGTTTAAAGCCCCATCAACAATAGTGAAACTTATATCTAGGAAATCAATGGCACTCTGACTGTACTGCATAGTGAACTTTAAATTCACATTGTTTCCATTCAGGGCTAGTTCAAAGGTGTTAAATTTGGTATGATTACCATCCCAAACAAAGAAAACATCATCTATATATCTAAGCCAGACACTGATTTTCTCTGTCCATTGCGCCAGGTCGCTGTTCCAGAGCACCTGCTCCTCCCACCAGCCCATCGCCAAATTGGTCTAACTGGGGGTGAATCAGGTGCCCATTGCAGGTCCCTTGATCTGTTTAAACAATTCATTCTCAAACATAAAAAAGTTCTCAGACAAGTAAATCTTTCATCCTCAGAATCATATGTGTGTGTTCCAAAACATTAATGCTTCTGGTCCCGAAGAAAATATTTGCAGGCAATCAGATCATCAATGCCAGGACTTTCCACAAGACCCTAAGACTCAGGGCTAAAACAGTTAGTGCAACCCTTTTTCAAGGATCCCCTTTCACCTACAAAAGGGGTTAAATCAAATAACTGGAGAATAAAGTGGAGGAAGAGGAACTCCAACACAGCTGCCAAAATGCACATTGGAAACCCCGGTCTAGTGTTTTTAGGGTTTCTCTCCAGAAGCTCAGATTGAATATAGAGTGGAATGTTCGTGATGCAAGAATTTCACTCTGTGCACTTCACTGAGGCAATTTACCTTATAGGAAGTATTTATTTAAGCTCCGGCATGTTAGTTAGTTAGCTTAGTGAGGGTAGAAACATTGGGTGTGGGCATCATTTAGTTTACTTCGTGTCCTGAGATTATTTATGTTATGCTGCTGTAGACTAGTGTGCTTTTAGGGAGTCTCCTCGTTTGGGTGTGGGCGGTTACTAGTTTCCCATCTATTCACTGTAGTGTGCCTTGAAGTAACTGGGCAGTGTCTGAGTTGAGATTAGTTTCTTACCTCAGCAGCTGGCAAACTCTAATAGCTCTCCCTCCTCAGAGAAATCTCCTGTTGAAAAGTAAATAAAAATTGGTTGGTAATCTTGAGTTAAGTTTATGTTTCTAAAAGGCTCCTGCCTACATTTAAAAATTGTTTTACATTGGTTTCCTTGCCAGTTCACTGAAGTGTTTAGTTTAATAAATTCCCGATGTAGCTTGTACTGAGATTAGTGTCTTCGCTTCACAGCTGTTAAAAAGAAAATGAGAGCAGTTATTCCTGAACAGAGATTAATGTCTCTGCTATGCAGTAGTAAATGTGAGAAGGTGTTCCAGTGCATCCTGAGCTCTTTGTGAAACCAAAAAAGAGCAGTGTTTCCAGTCGTCTTCAAAACTCCTTACTGCTGCATCGTTTCTATAGCTTCTTACTACAAGCTAAGTGTATCTTTCGCATTTTAAGTATAAAAATACAGTACAAATTGTTTGAGTCCATTTAAAGAACAAAATCCCAGTATGAAGTAACTTACCTTGTTCTAGATAGAATTCGCTCCTTGTGTTTGTTCTTTAACTTAATTCCTGAAATGAAAGAGAAAAAAAAGATTTATCTACTAAGCTTACACAGATCTAAGAAATACATATACTACCACAGAAGAGGGGACTTTCCTGATCCTCTCTGGGTAGGTAACCATACACATATGCTAAACTAGAGTTAAGTTACTAATAGCTCAACAAAATGCTTAATATATATATGTGTTATGTTCCCTTTTAGTCTACTGACCGCAACAACTAATTAGTGCATACAGACAGCATAGCCAGGCAGAAGAGTGAGAGCAATACCCAGAAGGAAGAAGGTTAGGGTGGACCAGGCAGTCTCTTCTTATCCCCATCCCCTTTCCTCCTTGGTGGCCTCCTGCCAACTCACATTATTGATTGGCGGAGTGGATTGAGAGTGGCGTTGGGAACTATCATCATTTTGCTCCTTTGAAGGTTTTTGGGCTCCTGATAATCAGTATGTCTGATATTCATGTACAGGCTCTTTACATCCAAACAAACCATCCAACACTCTCTCCCCTAATGGAGGTTCTGTACTTTTGTATTAAATCCTTAGTATCCCTGACATAGGAGTTTTGGCGGATTACAAAAGGAAACAGTAAATGGTCAACATAAGTTGAAGTGTTCTCAAGGAGATGTCCCAGAGGATACACCAGACACCTGTGCACTTTGTGAAGCAAATATTGGAGTCATGGGTGTGTAATTCTAGAGGAATTGTAGTTCATCCCAATTTAAAAGTTGGCTGTTGTACCAACCCTGCAAGAGGTATAAATACATAGATTGTAATTCTTCTAGATATGTCTTAACTTTAGTCTAGCATGCAGTGTTGCCTAGTTGCCTGTGGGGATCTCTGGCATACTCCTCTCTGTCCATCAGGACTACTTTCCCGCTCATCAGAAGGTTTTATTACTAGGCTTTGATCTTTCTGTAATGCCATTACTGCTTCCCATTGCTCTTTACTCGTATTGTGTCTATTAGAGACCTTATTGCTAAGTTTAAGTATGTAATTGGCGTCAATTTAACAGAAAATGTGTACGTAGTCTCAGTGCTTGTGGGATATATTTGGATTGCAGTCTAAACCTGTTCTCACTTGTGGCCCCTGTGTCAATACCATAAGAAGAGGGTATGTCTGTTACCAATAGTGGATCAACAGGGTCACAGTGCTCCATAGTTCTTCTTTCTACCCCAGATTCACTTATAGCATACAGGATATGCAGTGTTTCTCTGTCCCCAATTAGTACATTCGATTATTTGCGCATTTGATAGATTGCTGTCTGTACAGTCCTTTTTTATTTCTTCAAGTCATTTACCTTGGATAATTTCAGCTTTCAAGCTTCCTTACATATGTCGACTCATATTTTTGCATGATCTAATGGCATCCCTGGCAGAAGGAAAGCTCCAACCATAAGACTTACTCCTCTGTTTCCGTAAGTTCCTTCTTGAAAAAGGTTATTTACTGTTAGCTGAGATGTCAGTTCAGCCATTATAGTTTCCTCTGTCCTTTGCTCAGTGTTCCTATGCCATTGTTTTGACTTTTCCTGCGTTTGCTTTGTTTCTGGTTTTGGACCTTGCACTTCTGCCCATGCCTCTTTACTTGCCTGTGAAGGACTATTCATTGTTTTGTTTATATATAAAAGAGTAACTCAGCACACATACCCAGAGTTGGTCCCTGTGTCCCCCAAGGCCATAAAAGGGTTCTGGAAGGGATCCACATGGCCCCCTCTCCTTTATTGAAATAATGTGATCTCCAGGTCCTCTTAGAGACAAGGTGTGGGAAGAGCTGCTTTGTGTGCCCACCAGGTGGGCAAACATTACCCTATCTCTGCCCGCCCACTCATATTGGGAAAAGACAATGTCCCAGGACTTGGAGACAATGTTCTTGACTCCGCCCAAGGGATGGGGTCCCCTCGGCCATGGATTGACTCTGGGAGGGTCGTCACATTGTCCCGTCCCTATCTAGAGACTTGCAGCCCCAAAGGATGGGGTCCCTGAAGGCCTGTAGAGGTGGGTGGTGAGGCGCAGTCCCCTTTATTAAAATTATCTCTATTAAATGGACCCCAACCCAAGGTCTTTTTTACGCTTGGGTGAGGGTCTGCATACCCCCTACACCTAATTTGTTTGATGGCCCTCAGGATGGGGTCCCCAGAACCTTTTTAGTCTCAGGGAAGCGGGCCATGCCCTCCTCTCCTTTAGCAAGATATCAGTCATGGGTGGATGGAATCCCCGGGTCCGCTTAGATGCTTACAGTAGGGGTACCACCTGCACTCCTTCCTCTAAATAAAACATATACGCCACCCTTCTGGGCTTTTGCCCGCCCTGGGGGGTATGTTTTGAAATGCTGATTTGTGCATCTACTGTAAGTTTGTGGCAACATTTAAAAGAAAATATTTTGGCCCCAGGAGGAATCCCTCTGGGACCCAACCCCCAGGCCTAGAGGGTCAGAGTATCCCTATCTTGCCCCCTTGTGTCTTTTTTCAAATGTTTTTGGTGTGACTCAACTAAGTATGGGTGAAAAATTAGTTCCGCTCGCAAATTTGCGGATTTTCCGTGATTTCGCGATCCGCGAATCGTGCGAAATCGTGGCAAAATCCGCGAATTCACGAGCGGGGCGAATTTTGCTCAGGAAGCACTTACAGGGTTACAGCAGGTGCCCAAGTTGAAGCTAATTTCTTTGTAACCATTTACAAAATGGTTACAAAGAAATTAACTTCAACTTGGGCACCTGCTGTAAACCTGTAAGTGCTTCCTGAGCGGTGCCTCCTTCACTACTTGCAACT
The DNA here is from genome assembly GCF_964263255.1 of Lissotriton vulgaris. NCBI lineage: Eukaryota > Metazoa > Chordata > Amphibia > Caudata > Salamandridae > Lissotriton > Lissotriton vulgaris. Next base: position 867,253,938 of record NC_141697.1, read on the forward strand.
ATTCTCTGACCCTGCTCTGACCCTCGTAGCAGGGCCAGAGAATATTTACAAGTAGACAACGAGGCTCCTGCAGGAAGCACTTACAAATATAGATAAAGCAGGTGCCTGAGTTGAAGGTCAAATTCAGTAACGCCTTAATCAGCCCAAAAGAAATGTGCGTTTTGTCGAGGCTGGGCAGGTGTGTGTTCTCCCCATATCTACAGTCGAAAATGAGCTATGATGCTTGATGGAGGCCTTTGCATCCTTGACTTTCACAAGCTCTATCCCTGTGTAGTTCCTGTGACCACGAGTTTCTTTCTCCCCATCTGCTGCTCTGATCGGTGCCTGTCCTTTTATACACGCAAGAGGCATGTGAACTCGCATAGAAGCCCCCCACCCCCCGGTTGCCCCCCCACACACTAGTGGTGTGCACCGTCTTCCGGCCCTTTAGCCACTATGATGGACAGCTCACTCGAGGGACCCCGGCGCCCTTCAGCACGATGGCAAAGTTAATCAGCCCATAAAAAATTTGCGCTTTGTCGAGGCTAGGCAGGTGTGTGTTTTCCCCATATCTACAGTAGAAAATCAGCTATGATGCTTGATGGAGGCCTTTGCATCCTTGACTTTCACGAGCTCTATCCCTGTGCAGTTCCTGTTACCACAAGCTTCTTTCTCCTCATCTGCTGCTCTGATCGGTGCCTGTCCTTTTATACACAGAAGAGGCATGTGAACTCGCATAGAAGCCCGCTCGTTTGCCCCCCCACACTCACACTAGTGGTGTGCACCATCTTCCCGCCCTTTAGCCACTATGATGGACAGCTCACTCGAGGGACCCCGGCACCCTTCAGCGTGATGGCAAAGTTAATCAGCCCAAAAAAAATGTGCGCTTTGTCGAGGCTGGGCAGGTGTGTGTTCTCCCCATATCTACCGTCGAAAATTTGCTATGATGCTTGATGGAGGCCTTTGCATCCTTGACTTTCACGAGCTCTATCCCCGTGCAGTTCCTGTGACCACGAGCTTCTTTCTCCCCGGATCTGCTGCTCTGATCGGTGCCTGTCCTTTTATACACACAAGAGGCATGTGAACTCGCATAGAAGCCCCCCCGTTTGCCCCCACCCCCCTACACTAGCAGTGTGCACCATCTTCCCGCCATTTAGCCACTATGATGGACAGCTCACTCGAGGGACCCCGGCTCCCTTCAGCGCGATGGCAAAGTTAATCAGCCCCAAATAAATGTGCGCTTTGTCGAGGCTGGGCAGGTGTGTGTTCTCCCCATATCTACCGTCGAAAATTAGCTATGATGCTTGATGGAGGCCTTTGCATCCTTGACTTTCACGAGCTCTATCCCCGTGCAGTTCCTGTGACCACAAGCTTCTTTCTCCTCATCTGCTGCTCTGATCGGTGCTTGTCCTTTTATACACAGAAGAGGCATGTGAACTCGCATAGAAGCCCGCCCGTTTGCCCCCCCCACACACACTAGTGGTGTGCACCGTCTTCCCGCCCTTTAGCCACTATGATGGACAGCTCACTCGAGGGACCCCGGCGCCCTTCAGCGTGATGGCAAAGTTAATCAGCCCAAAAAAATTGTGCGCTTTGTCGAGGCTGGGCAGGTGTGTGTTCTCCCAATATCTACTGTCGAAAATTAGCTATGATGCTTGATGGAGGCCTTTGCATCCTTGTCTTTCATGAGCTCTATCCCCGTGCAGTTCCTGTTGCCACGAGCTTCTTTCTCCCCGGATCTGCTGCTCTGATCGGTGCCTGTCCTTTTATACACACAAGAGGCATGTGAACTCGCTTAGAAGCCCCCCCGTTTGCCCCCACCCCACCTACACTAGCGGTGTGCACCGTCTTCCCGCCATTTAGCCACTACGATGGAGAGCTCACTCGAGGGCCCCCGGCGCCCTTCAGCGTGATGCCAAAGTTAATCAGCCCCAAATAAATGTGTGCTTTGTCGAGGCTGGGCAGGTGTGTGTTCTCCCCATATCTACAGTTGAAAAATAGCTATGATGCTTGATGGAGGCCTTTGCATCCTTGACTTTCACGAGCTCTATCCCCGTGCAGTTCCTGTGACCACAAGCTTCTTTCTCCTCATATGCTGCTCAGATCGGTGCCTGTCCTTTTATACACAGAAGAAGCATGTTAACTCGCATAGAAGCCCGTACGTTTGCCCCCCCACACACTAGCGGTGGTGCAAAATCGCAAAAGAATCCACGATTTTGCAGGGAAATCCGCGAATTCGCAGATTTTTTTGCGATCTCGCGTGAATTTGCGAACTGCTGATTCGAAAAATTTGCCCATACTTAGACTCAACACTGAGTCCCAAGTCCTATGCGGATCCTTAGCCGCACAATATATACAATTGTTTTAGCATGAATTGCTCAAAACCTACCCAACACATTTAGAAAAAATCACAATAAGCCCTCTTTCTGGACAAAAAATCTAGCTTTGTGCCAAATGTGATATAAATCTATTGAAGGGTTTGGACTGTAGCCATGCCTACAGTTCCTCTGGAAAAATGAATGGGGAAAACAACGATGTGGCGGCTCCATCTTATGACTCAGGACTCAGCAGTTTGGGTTTGCTCCCCGAACTTTAAAAGCCCCAAGCACCCGATCCCTGGGGCATAGGTGTAAATGAAGGGTACGCAGAGCATCCCTTCTTTTCGAGCCTCATTAGGCTCTGGTGACCCCATCCCTCGTGCCAAAATGGAAACCAAATGAGAGACGGGCTGCATAGTACTTCTTCCCAAGACATAAAAAGGCCCTGGTGACACCATAAAAGAAATTAAAATGAATGGGGGCTACAGCTTGGGGTTGGCTACCTCCGGGGTGTTGGTCACAGGGCCTGGCTACAGGCCAGGCACTATGTACTGCATGCGGTTGGCTATATGTATGGTAAAAGAAATTAATTTATATTTAAAAACCATAGAAATCCACTGGAAAAAACAAAGGCTAAGGTAACTTTATAGTTTGGTGATAATTTCACGATAACATAGCCTTTTAAATGTACAAAATCACTGAAATTCACACTTTATACTAATCTCAAGTAACTACAACTTGTGCCCTAAAATAACTATAATCTGTGCCCTCGCCCTCGCCATGCAAGATACTACATGGTGAATTTATAAGTGCTTGGGTATTGGCACAGTGATTGGATAAGTATACGGTGCTGACAGGGTGATTATAAGAGTGCTCACGGAGTAGATAGCTAGTGACTGAAACACTAGAACACTGCAAGGAGAGGTCCTGAGTGAATTTATAGGTGCTTGGGTATTGCAGAGTTCATGGATTAGTACTTAGTAGTGGCTGAGTGACTGGAGGAGTGCATGGGAAGTGACAGGGGATTGCTGGACTGCATGGGTACTACCAGGGAAATTGAAGGAGCAAATGAGAAGTGTGTAGGTGGTTAGAGGACTGCATGGGATTGTAGTAGTGCATGTGTTAGTGCCTGGATCATTGCATGACTACATGGGTAGTGACCGGATGATAAGAGTACTGCGAGGAGAGAGCATGGTGAATATATAAGTGCTTGGGTTTTGGTGCAGTGATTAGCTAAGGACATAGGACTGGCTGGGTGATTGGAGGACTGCATTGGTAGTACCAGAGAAATTACTGGACTGCATAGGTAGTCCTCAGGGGATTGCAGCAGTGCATGTGTTAGTGACTGGATCATTGCATGAATACATGGGTAGTGACTGTGTGATAAGAGTGCTGCAAGGACAGTGCATGGTGATTTTATAACTGCTTGTGTTTTGGCAGAGTGATTGGATAAGTACATAGTGCTGGCTGGGTGATTGGAAGAGTGCATGGGTAGTGACTAACCCATTTCTGGAGTGCATGGGTATTACCTGGGTAATTGGAGGAGTCAATCAGTTGTGTGTGTGTGGTTAGAGATCTTCATCGGATGTGCTCCGGGGATTGTAGCAGTGCATGTGTTAGTGCCTGTGCCATTGCATCAGTGTATGGGTAGTGACTGGATGATTACAGTACTGTAAGGAGAGTACACAGTGAATTTATAAGTGCTTGGGTTTTGGCGGACTGATTGAAAAAGTAAATTTTGCTGACTGGGTGATTGGAGGAGTGCATAGGTAGTGACAGGCAGATTACTGGACTGCAGAGGTAGTCGTCATGGGATTGTAGCATCACATCTGTTAGTGTCTGGGTCATTGCATAAACACATGGTTAGTGACTGGATGATTAGAGTGATGCACAGATACTACATGGTGAATTTATAAGTGCTTGGGTAGTGGCACAGTGATTGGTTAAGAATAGGGTGCTGACAGGGTGATTAGAAGAGTGCTCACAAAGTGAAAAGGGGAATGCTGGAGTGCATAAGTACTGTTCTGGGGATTGTAGCAGTGAGTGTATTAGTGCCTATGCCATTGCATGAAGAGTGCACATGGAGTAACAGGGGGATTGCTGGACTGCATGGGTAGTACTTTTGGGATTGTAGTACTGCATGAGTTAGTGCCTGGGCAATTGCATGAGTACTTGGGTAGTAACTGGATGATTAGAGTGCTGCAACGAGAGTGCATGGTGAATTTGTAAGTACACATATACTCTTGGAATGTCCCAGGCAATAATACATTCACTGCTACAATCGCCAGAGCAGTAACTATGCACTCCAGCATTCCCCCTGTCACTCAGTGAGCACTCTTCCAATCACCTTGTCAGCACCGAGTACTTATCCAATCACTGCTCCAATACCCTAGCACTTATAAATTCACCATGTACTCTCTATGCAGTTCTCTAATCATCCAGTCACTAACCATGTACTTATGGAATGACCCAGGCACTAACAGATATAGCACTACAACCCCCTGAGGACTACCTATGATAATTAGAGTGCTGAATGGAGAGTGCATGGTGAATTTATAAGTGCTTGAGTTTTGGCGGAGTGATTGATAATTACACACATGTCACATAAGGCCCGCCCTCTCCCGTCACAACTATGAAACCCTGTCCCTGGCCGGGTTTTAAGATGGAGGACTAATCGTCTTGAATTCTGAGGGTCCCTGGGGGCCAACTAGCCCACCAGGTACCTCCAGTAAGCGCCACAGACCAGCATTGAGATAATGATAACCCTGCGCCACGTGCCTTTGCCACTGCTATTTTTCATTTAGTAAAGCATGCCTCTTTAAATGCTTTAGCAAATCATCATCCTCCTAGTCCCAGTGCCCTGTTTGGTGCAGTGGAATACTAGGTCGAGATTTTGGCCAGTGTTTACCTTGCTGCTTTTGTGTAATATTTACACTACATTAAACAAAAGTGTGCCCTTTGCAAAATCCAGAAGTAGCTTGCTAGCACCTGCCCTCCCACCGTGTGAGTCAGCAGACTGCAAGTACTGCGTGTCCTCATCCCTGCCAACTCGCCCTGTACTCCTGTCTGCCCAGCTGTCTGCAGGCCACGACCCTATCTCTGCCAAGGCTTTATTAGAAATGAAACCATGTTGATTTCCTGCATACTTTGGGCAACCAAACTGTGGAAAACAGGGGACCTGCTCTCTTTTCATGGAAGCCCGTATGACACGGTTCAGGATGCAAGATATAGTGCACTGTATGGTGTGCATGGCAGGTGTCACAATGTTGGCCACAATTTGGTGTGCGTCATGCCGTAGAATATAGGCTGTGTTACACCTTTATCGGCATGGTACTGTAGGCTACCGGTGGACATCAGATGCACCCTTTCCCTGAACACCTTCAGGAAGACTCTCTAGACCTAGCTGCTCTTCGGCTAAACATATCTGCCAACCCCCCATTGCCTTGAGACCATCACAGGTGAGTAGTGTGCTTACAATTCCCTGATTTAATGATTGATTGATGATTGATTATGCTTTGTGTGTTACAAATTTCAGGGTGCTCAGCATGCAGCACAGCCCAGATCAAGGGAAGTCATAGAGCAGAATTTATTCTCTCTGGTATGACATCGGAGAATGTAATTTGGGGTGGATTGGAATAGTCCCTGATTTGCCCAGTGCCCACAGGTGTTTGATTTCTTAAATGTCTTCCGAGAAAAAGCATTGAAAACAGCTTTCTTGCTGCCCGGCTCTCTCGGACTGCATAACGTGAAATAAAAGACTTTTAACCTGGCCCTGTTATACTGATGCACCTATGAAACTCTGACCTGCCAAACACACAGAGATCAGATTGCAGCCATGCTGTTTGCTTTGCAATGACTGCTGTGAGCCTGTTGTCCTTGAATGAAAAGCCAGTTTTTTTTAAATGCGCTTTATAAAGATGTCATTGTGCTTGGCAGCAAATTTATATCAGGAACATTTACAAAATAAATATGTTACTCCGAGCAAGAGCGTAGAGAGTAGCAAGAAGATGATTGCTTTAAAGAATAATTTTGCAATTTATTTTTAGCTCAATTTTACCCTCTACTGGCAACATGTGGTGTAGAAGTGTAGAATAGCTCTTAAACCATGTAGTCAATATTTTATGATCAAGGATTGCATCAATTCACCCGCCAGGACAGGGAACTCCGCAGAATTTCAGGGAGTTTTTCGGTAATTGCAGAATTCCGCAGGCTTGAACTCCGCGAGCTCCACCAAGGCCTCAATCTAACTTGGAAAGTCACTCTTTGTTTTGCCCAATGCTGTCAATTTATGGTTACATTTGTATCACCTCCCATTATATTTTGCACCCTAATGACATCAATTTGGTGCTCCATAATATAAAGAGGGAATGAGACCAAAGACTTTTCTCAAATAGCTGAGGCACAAGGAAGTTTGCATAACATGTCCATCATTTCTCACTGCCCATTCTTTAATTTCTATCAAAAAGTTGACAGATGTATCTTATTATCAAGACTTCATTTAGACAAGGTTGGCATTACCACTCACTTCATTGGATGTGCAGTTCTAAAGCACATTTAAGCCTGTTACTCTGTATACAAGACAGCTTATGCTTCCTAACCTGTGATTTAACCTAGGTAGATTTACTCTGTGCTGATGAAAAGAACCAGCAAAATAGGTAACCAACGTTTTATGTTATTTAGAGTGGATAAGTAATCATTAAAAGCAGCCTTCTGTTCCAAAATGTTCTTCACACAAAAGCCTCCAATACTTTTGATGTTTAGAGACCAAAAGTGAATTCAGTTGTTAAGAGCTATGAGCTATTCTTCAGTTACCATTGGACCTGTTCCATCAAGTAGCAAAACCCTTGGTAAAGATTCCAGGGGTCCACACAAATGAGTTTGGGATCTCTCGAAAAATCAGTGCTTTGTTGGTTACAATTGAAGCTCTTCACCGCATCCTAAGAAAAGAGCTAACCAATTACTCCCACTTATTTTTAAAAGAACAAGAATGTACTTCAATATTTATTTTAAAAGTTTCAACTTACTGCCAAAGAACCATACAATGTAATTGGGATTCACTGTCATCATCAGCAAATATGATATGGCTTGTATTCCCCATTACACAATGTGCTACTCCAATCTTTATACATTGGACACCATAATAATGGACTATACACTAAGGCATTGAAAAACAAACATGAGAACATACAGGGACATACGTACAAGGAACAGGCACAGTGCAGTGCTGCTGCAAGTTTGGCAGCACTGGGCTGCGTCATTTCAAAAGTGCAGGGATGTGCCATAAGGCGCACCCCTGTGTTTTTCCTTGTGTTAAAAAATAGCTGCCTAGCTCCAACACTGAAACCCTGGTGCCATAGTGGGAGGGTATCTGCATTGAAGGGATCATAGTGTATGTACAGGAAGGTTTCCCTTCCTGCACATAAACAATCAATAATGGCAATTTGTTACTTCTACGTGTGCTGTATTCGGCAGCACTCATAAAAGTAGAAAATTGCTATTCAGCAATATGAGGCAAAGTGACACTTCGGCGGCGCAGGCCTCTTGGAAGTGAGACCATGAATTTATAACAAAGATTAGCATTGGCTGGGGGCGGGGGTGTAGATTCAGGAGGAGTGCATGGGGTGGAACATCCCCCCTAACAATTGCTCTGTCAGTTAGGAGGCAGAATTATTGGTTCCTGTACCGGTGAATCATGTGTTTATTTTATCAAGATTACTGAACCTGGGAGCAGGGAGTATGTGGGAGCACAGGCAGGGCACTGAGCTCAAAGCACACATCCAAATAAAATTGACACATTCGTGCCAGAGCAATGGGCCTCTCACTGCCTGTCACTTACTCCACTGTGCTTCTGGTGCGAGGGACCCCTCAGTGACCTTGCTATAACTCATCCCTTGAGGGAGGGAGACTCATGTTTACTGCAGGCCGGAAACTCAGATGTAGGAGTTACATTTATGTATGTTTTGTCCTGCCAACAATTGCTTTGAAGCAGCTGTCAGTTGTCAGCAGCATTGTGAGAAGGTCAGACAATAACAATAGAATTCTTACATGATTTTGGGCACGTACCAGGGACTTAACACAGGCCCCCGCAGCCCACGCGGTGGGGGGGGGAGCCCCTAGCTCCAAGGGGCCCCCTCGACACTGCACTCTGGCCGGAGAGCTCCTGATTGAGCCCGGAGGGGGCACCCGTAAGTACCGTGCAGGGAGGCTCGCTGACTTTTTGTTACCAATTGGAAGTCTAAAACATATGCATCTTGTTTTGTGAGACCAACAGCTTGGCGCCGAACAAACTTTTAGGGCAATGAGCACCTAGCGCTGAGTTCAGGGGTGCCTAGTTGGGGGACACAGTGCTAGAAAAGAACTTGGTTTGAAAGCGTCTGCTGCACCAGAATTCATTGTGTGTTTCAGCAGGGTTCAGGCAACAGTAAAAATGTCAAAATACCGCTGGTGATTAAAAGTTATGTTCCTACTGGAGAGATATCCGAATTTTGTCTAGTGGCAGCTTTGACTGTAGCTCACAGGGTTAATGTGCCTTCTGCAAAGAACATGTACCATGCAGATCACAGAACTGTATTTATGTGGATATCTCAGTGGGTTTCTGTTTTTTTCACAGAGATCCTTTTGTTACTTACTATTCATAAATACCAATCCCAAGTAATATACCAAAGTGACCTATGAACTGTCATTAACCCCTTCACTGCAGCGGCTATTCCGCCGCAGTGCTAAGGGGGCGGGGGGGCCGCGCGGCGGGCGCATGCTGGTGACGGAACCGCTCCGTCACCAGCCGCGTTTGCGCTGTGCTCATGACGGAGCGGTTCCGTCACGGCCCCGCCCGCTCAATGGAACGCTCAGCGCAGGCACGGAATCCGGGCCGCGCAGGCGTTCCGAGCGGGCCGTGACGGAACCACTCCGTCATGAGCACAGCGCGACCGCGGCTGATGATGGAGTGGTTCCGTCACCAGCAGGGGAGGGGTTAAAGAGCTGGATATAAAAAACTCCATGGTATAGATTAGAATGTTACGTTTTGTCCCCAGTCTTTCATTATCCTAGTGTTGATTTGTACAGTAATACAATCTCATTAGAATAGCCAAGCCAAACAGTGTTTTAAATCCTAAATTTGTGTTTCTTAAAACCAATCACTCTTAAAATATACTGCCTACTGGTATGGATAACGTGCTTCCTCAACCTTGTAATCCTCATTGTTTTATGTAATATTTCCTACAGACTTATTTACACACGTATGATTCATTGTCTCGGCATAGTTTATGTGTGATGTAAAGTGCTCTCACACCCTACACTGGTATGAACAGTGTACTAAAACAGGAGCTATTTTGGATAATCTTAAAGGTGACTTGGTCATTAACAGGCAGCCAGTGTAATGATTTTAATACTCTCAGTGCTGACAGTGTTCGAGATAATGAATGCAACAATTGCAGACTATAATTTCACAATGTTAATCTACATTAAATAGTATTGGCAGGATTGTGGAAATACTTCTTTGCACATTGAGAGCTTGAAGCTAGTAATCTGCATTTGGCACATTCGGGGTAGTGGCATGAAAGCAGAATTGATGTCTTAATGCAAAATTATGAGCCCTCCTGCAGAATGGGCACAATGGGGACCCCCTACACTGCAGAAGCATGCACGATAAAGCAGAGTGGCTTTCCTGAACGTTTAATTATTTCATATTCCATGCAATTGCACACATTCTGCAAGGCATATAGGGCCTTATGTATCAACATACCTTTTTGCGATTCCTTAATAGCGATTTTTAAGGAATCGCTATTTGAAAATTGCAAAATGGTATGTATGAAGAAATTCGCTATTTTTAAGCGATTCCTTAAAATTCCTTAATTGCGATTAGCAAATTGCTAATCGCAATTAAGGAATAATTTCCCATTCATTTCTATGGGCCAGGAGGCCCATAGGAATGAATGGGAAATTATTTTCAATTTGCGATTCGCAATTTGCTAATCGCAAATTGAGAATAATTTCAAGGGTGCAGGGGTGTCTCAAGAACACCCTGCTGCACCCCTGAAAATGACATGTGTGCCCATATGGCGCACATACATGCCCTAAGGGCATGTATGAGCGTCACATGGCACCATTGGATTTTGCAATTCCTTAAGGGCATTTTGGAATTTTTTTTTCCTTGATACATTGCATTTTGTGATTCCTTAAATGCAATCGCAAAGTAAGGAATGGCAAATTTTGCGATTCCTTATTTTGCACCCAAATTGTTAGATACAAACCATTTTGCGAAAATGGGTTCGCAAACGCCGAAATTCGCAGAATTTCGGCGTTTGCGAACCCATTTGGCCTTGATACATATGGCCCTAAGTGGCATGGCTTAGAGGGTCAGGGAGCCCCCTCTAAAACGAAAAAACCCAGGGGCCCCCAGAACTGCGCGGGCTGCCCCTGAGCAGAATTGGGTCTTTGGCATCTAGCAAGCTTGAAGGTGTAACTGGGTCTTTGGCATGCATGGGGGTGAAGTGAAGTTGGACATTGGCAGATTAGGACAGTTGGTCATAACATGAGTTGGAGCATGTATCTCTGAATGCTCCCATCTGCCTTTTGGTTTGGATTTGCATATTGTTCTGCAACTTTGTTTTAAACGCAATCTGTATTCACGCTACGTGGTTGACATTTATTTGGCTTCGGCTTCAAATGAAATTCTTTCTCTTATGATTCTTTCACAGATCCTTCTCTTTTCTACCAGAAAATTCCAAGTGTATATTTCTTTTGCGTGCTCTTCAGTTGGATATCATTCCATTAAAAAAAAAAAAAAGAATACACTCCGTTGTTAACTCTCACTGTAGTTTTTGCTTTCTAAACTGAAAAGTATGTATGCGCTCCTAGCCTGTTTTTAGCCGGTATAAAGTGACTACCCTAAAACCACACAATTTGCAGTAAAACGTTTGTAAATATGGAGGGGGTCTCTTAGTTTCAAAAACTGAAAACAAGACCCTAGGTTTCATGAGATACGTAAAAACAGCGATGCGTCACTTTTCACTGCGCCCTCCTTGCGAGACGAATGATGCGTCATATTTACAGTATGACGCATCATGGCGCAAGGAGTTACAGATAAGTCAGTATTTCTGACGTATCTGTATGGCGCAAAAGTGACGCATTGCTGGAGTGTGTCACAAAAGTGACGCAACTCCAGCAATGTGTCCTTTCACATGGGGCAAGCCCCATGTGATAGGGTCTGCGTCAGTCTTACCCCTGCTGTGAGGCAGGCGTAAGTAATTGACGCATTTGTATCCTAGAAGTGGGGCAGTGAAATCTTATAGATTTCACTGCGTCACTTCTATGACCCTGTCTTGCGTCAGAACGCCCCCCCTGCCTACATTATACCTGGCGTAGGTATAATGTAGCGTAGGGGTTTACAAAGTGACGCATCTACCTAGATGCGTCACTTTGTAAATATGGTGCAGCAAGGCACAGTTTTTACGCTGCTGGTGCGTCACAAAAAGTGACGCACCGGCGGCGTAAAAGTGACGCACGGCCTCATAAATGAGGCCCTGTATTTTTATCCACTTGTTATAATATGTCATATGTGTATCCTTCTATCAAAATGTTCTGGTAAGAGTACGCTGATACCCTCGGGTCTAGCCAGCACTGTATAAACTTCCAGATAAATAAATAAAACAAATTAAATGCATTTGTTAGAGGGGCTGTGGCGAGATGAAGGGCAATGTTGGATTGATGTAAAGAAGAAATCTGTGGAGAAGGAGGCCTTTGGGGAAGGGGGCACCGAAAAGGATTGTCGCACCAGGTGCCACCAATGCTAAAGCCGGCCCTGGTATCGGAATAAGTTGCATAACAAGAAACAATTAAAAAAAAGAGAATCATCCTTCTGTGAAGCAGTGACCTGGTTGTAGGATGAAACTTAAAACTCTAAAATACATTTTTCAGGTAAAAGCTGTTTGTTTTCAATTATGAGTGTTCTATCACTCCTAAAACTTTCGTTATTGTATACTGCAATTGCAAATACATAGTAGACACTTTGGGGCATATTTACAATAACATGTCAGAGCTAGAAGCTGTGCCAAATTTGGCAGAGCAGCACTCCAACATTTTCAAAACACAGGGATGCGCTGTTTTTACAACAATACTGTACGCCCCTGTGTTTTAACTAGCACCGTTGCTAAAATTAACTGCCTAGCATAGTGCAAGGGTGCCTGCGTTGCAGGGAATGATTGTTAATGTGCAGAAAGGCATCCCTTCCTGCACATAAACAATAATGGTGATTTGTTACTTCTATGAGTGTTAGATTCTGCAGCACACATGGAAGTAGCAAATCATCATTGTTCAATGTTTGTTTATGTGCAAGAAGGGATACCGTCCTGCACATAAACGATAATTAATGGTGTTTTGCTCATTCTATGTGAGCTGAAAAAATCAGCACACATAGAAAAAACAAAAGAAAAATAAAAGTATTTCTCCAAGTAGCACCATTCTAATGCCTGCTTGCAGCTATGTAAATCTGGGGCAGCGTCAAAAAGCAATGGGTGTTGCGTCGGAAAGCCCACCCCACAGGGACACCCATTGGAAGCCTCTTTCAAGCAGACAACTGAAAGAAATGGAACCGTATTTACAAAGCAGTGTTAAGCCACAAAAAGTGGCTTAACGCCACTTTGTACAGATGGAGAAGGTCATACCGCCACCAGAACATAACTAAAAGTGATGTTCTGGTGTGCTATGGCCTTGTAAATACACACCTTTGACTTCTATGCTAACGTGTGTTGTGGCTTAGACTATAATATTGCTACCAAAAATGTCCTGGCTTTACTAAATAACTTAAAACTAATGCCCCTAAACTTGTCTGTTATTCTCATTCAGTGACCTCAGCCCATCTCCACACTTTTTATTTGGGTCTACCATGATGCCAGTTGGAAATCCCAGACTGACACCCCCTAATGTTTTGGACTAAGCTACACCCCTGGCTGCAGGGCTAACTCAGATCATTTATGTTTGTGGGATTTTGCTAATCTGTTTTACTTTCTAGGCACAATAAAGTTGCTTGAGTACAGTGTTGTACGATTTATAGACTCTAAGTATTTCATATATTTCCTTTCAATATTGGTCAAAATTCCTGCCTAGGTGTTTATTGGTAGCATTTTAAAGGGTTCTGTGCATGAAAGGGAGACATCAAAATATCCAATATATTGAAAAGAAGAGACAGGCTTATGGTGTCAAGGATGAAAATGTGAACTGTAGTGACAGTATTTCACAACATTAAGATCAACAATATCAACCAGCTGGGGGCTTGGCTAGCCACGGAGCAAAATGGCTGCACCTTAGTCAGCTCCGCCAAGTTGACCCCACGTTCCCTCAGATAAATCAGTGTACTATCCGTCACAACGCTGTAATCCACGCATAAGAAGACCGGGGGCCTGCACTCACCGGTGAGCCCGGGGAAAAGATCCTGGCCAGTACAAAAGATCGGACTGGGACACAGCGCTGGGTGCGAGCCCAGAGCTGCGGGCTAAATTGAGGAGATGCAGCCGTGAAGCTGCGAGCTGTGCATCTGCGCTGCGGTGAATAGAGAGGTAGGGCCCGGGGGCCTGGAACAGACAAGAGGGCAACGCTGCGCCCATTGTACTTGAGATAGGATTGGCACTGGAGTGCCCACATACTGAAGAGCGGGCTCCGCAAGTGGACCGCAATCGGGAAGAGAGACGCGGTGGGCCCGGGTGTGTCTGGCCCACCAGGGACACACGAGCATTCAATTTTATGCATTAAAGACTGCCCTTGGCAAAACTGAATGGGAGGTCCCTACTCTCTCCCAATCTTGACAGATTTGCAACAGGTCATAGTTTAAGCTGCAAAAGGCCATCCTGGGGCCTGCACAGAGGAGGCAGCATCTATCGGTCATCACTGAACCCCTCACGGCTCAGTGGCCTCCCCCAGTGATTGGACTGAGGGAATTGCCACCTGAGGAGGCACGCCAAGTGCATGATAGATGCGCACGAACTGACACGGCTCAGAAGGGGGGTTGAAGTCAGCAGCCTAGGGGCTGGCACACCCTGAGACTAAAGGAGTCTGAGGTACCCACCTAGGGAGGACCTGAATAAACGTGCCATCATCACACCACAGTAGGTATGGAGCAGACAACTCAGCACTGGGAGTATTGGGAGACAGGGGCCCAAGCCTGAGAATCATATTGAGTCGGAGGGGGGGACTTTTCAAGGAGGCCACAGCAGGAATCCCCATAGGTCACCAGACATGTGGATTGGTCTGGGCAGGTAGTGGAGAGTACTACCGGAGGCCTGCCATCCCCTTTTCTGAACATAGACAGAAGGTGCTATCGCGGCAGGAGGCAGAACAATGACGGGATGAAAGGGACCCCGCAGTAGCCAGCAGATAAAATTGGATAGATACAATATGCCCAGGGAGTCGATGGGTGGCCAGGTGGTGGAAGAGGACCCTGCCCTCTCTTCATCAGCATCCACAACTGCGATAGAGCCTACTCTATCTGATATCATAATGGCGCTGCAGGATGTGTGGTCGGACCTGGCCAGGAAAATTGACCCTGTGACCTCTGAAGTAATGCTCATCAGAGAAGACCTGAGTAACATGAGTGTCAGAGTGAAGGAGGTAGAGGATGTCACAACTGCATTAATGACGGGCACAAAAATTATTCAAGGGAATGTACAGGACTTCACTGCCACAACCAATGCCCTGGAAGTGAGGCCGGAGGATCAGGACGGATGCTTCCGCCGCAATTATGTCCAAATTATTGGTGTCCCAAACAGGGCGGAGGGACCAGCGGTGGTCCTGTTTGTTGAGGATCTCATATTAAAGACACTCAAACCCAAGGGGTTGTCCAAATACTTCTCAGTGGAGCGAGCCCACAGAGTCCCAGGTGACCCGCCAAGACCCATCATTGCCAGGATTTTCAACTACCGGGACAGAGATGCAATCCTGCAGGAGGCTTGCGGGGCACCACCAATAAAAATAGATAATGCAACTATCACTCTATTCCCGGATTTTACAATGAAGGTGCAGCAGGCGCAACAAACTTTTCTTGATGTTAATAAAGCGCTGAGAGCCAAAGAGATCAAGTACTCCATGTTGTTTCCGTCAACCATTTAAGTAATGGCAGAGAGTAAAGTTTGGAGTTTGCCCCCCACAGAGGAGGCCTGGGAGTGGCTTGATGGATGGCGAACTGCAGGGCGACGTGTGCATCAAGGCAGTAGAGGAACGGCGAGCCAGGTATCGCAGGCTGAACCGGATTAGCGGTTCCCGCCGCCCGGAGACTCCCAGGCAAGCTTAGATGAACAATGATTCGGGAGGACTGAGATCAGCAGCTGGGAGGCACAGAGCAACTCCTGGCATATTGTGGTACTGATGAACATCGCCATCTCTGGAATCCGGTGCAGAAGATGGACTCTTGAGACACATATAAGCATGATATTTGCACTTGCCACCAATACACTTATTGTAGCCCTAAATTGTAGATACAGGACTACTTTTCAGGGTGATACAGACTGAGCCACACAGCAATATCATGAAGGATGGGGGTGGACTGGAGGGCGGGTAAATTCATGGCCTAAGCACACCCGATGCTTGTTAGTTCAGTTTGGGGTGAACAGGCGCTCTGCAAGTTGGGGGGATGGGAAGTTCCGGAACCACTATGCAGGGTAGCAGAGTGGAGGGAGTTACAAAGTAGGGGGTTAGAAATTGGTAAGGTTAATTTCCCATTTAGCAGATGTACAACCTTGAGATATGTTGAGAAAGGAAGTGAGGGGAAGGGGGAAAACAGTACCACTCCCCACACCACTAACTGGGTAGCAACAGCAGAATACTCAAGAATCCCTCTTGAGGCAACCTATATACACTAGAATCACCGATATAACCTCATTTGAACCACCCATTAGACCCCTCATAATGCGGAATACCCTTGCGATCATGACATGGAATGTCAATTGCCTGGGAAACAAAATTAAACGCGCAATGGTAATGCAATACATATGAAGGCACTCCCCAGACACAGCCCTACTCCAAAAAACACACCTGTACACATGTAAGGCGCAAAACAGATTTGGTTACAAGTTGGCAGCGCATGCTGGATTTACCACTGGCTCTAGGGGAGTGTGTATCCTTATTAGAACTGTGCTACCATTTATACCCCAGAAAACTTGGCAGGACTGTCTGGCAAGGGATCACTGAAATAATATCGAGAGACAGAATATCGACCATCAAGAATATCGTTGACAAAATATCGACTGACAAAATATCGAGTTTCTATCTACCAACAGGTAAGTACAAAAATATCGAGTTAATAATATCGTTTACAAAAATATAGTTTTAAAAATTATCGACTTTACTAAAAACAATGTTAAATTAAATTGTTATTAAAAATTAATTACTAAAATATACTTTAAAATACTTAAATTAACTTATAATAATTAAATAATTAATGAAAGTAAAAAAATAAAAAAATTTAATTCATATTTCTTAAAACATATATATATAGTAACAAAATATAATTAAATAATAGCCAATATTATTAACGTACAATAATAAAAGTGTAAAAATTACTATTCCCACTCCAAAGAGTGCAAACATAGGGAAAGCGTTGGATAGCGTAGGGGTTAAAATTACTATTCCCACTCCAAAGAGTGCAACAGTAGGGAAAGCGTTGGATAGCGTAGGGGTTAAAATTACTATTCCCACTCCAGTGAGTGCAACAGTAGGGAAAGGGTTGGATAGCGTAGGCGTTAAAATTACTATTCCCACTCCAGTGGGTGCAACAGTAGGGAAAGTGTTGGAAAGCGTAGGGGTTAAAATTACTATTCCCACTCCAAAGAGTGCAACAGTAGGGAAAGCGTTGGATAGCGTAGGGATTAAAATTACTATTCCCACTCCAGTGTGTGCAACAGTAGGGAAAGTGTTGGATAGCGTAGGGGTTAAAAATACTATTCCCACTCCAAAGAGTGCAACAGTAGGGAAAGCGTTGGATAGCGTAGGGATTAAAATTACTATTCCCACTCCAGTGGGTGCAACAGTAGGGAAAGCGTTGGATAGCGTAGGGGTTAAAATTACTATTCCCACTCCAGTGGGTGCAACAGTAGGGAAAGCCTTGGATAGCGTAGGGGTTAAAATTACTATTCCCACTCCAGTGGGTGCAACAGTAGGGAAAGCGTTGGATAGCGTAGGGGTACAAATTACTATTCCCACTCCAAAGAGTGCAACAGTAGAGAAAGCGTTGGATAGCGTAGGGGTTAAAATTACTATTCCCACTCCAGTGGGTGCAACAGTAGGGAAAGCGTTGGATAGCGTAAGGGTTAAAATTACTATCCCCACTCCAGTGGGTGCAACAGTAGGGAAAGCGTTGGATAGCGTAGGGGTTAAAATTACTATTCCCACTCCAGTGGGTGCAACAGTAGGGAAAGTGTTGGATAGCGAAGGGGTTAAAATTACTATTCCCACTCCAAAGAGTGCTACAGTAGGGAAAACGTTGGATAGCGTAGGGGTAAAAATTAACCGTGGGCGGCCAGCTACGCTCCGTCTGCGGAGTGTGCGTAGTTCCGCCTACTCCGCATTTTGCGGAGCTGGCGGAGCCAGGCGGCACTACGCACGCTCCGCAGACGGAGCGTAGCTGGCCGCCACCCGCCTCCCTCCCGCCCTCCCTAAATACTTTAAAATAAAAGAACGCAATAATTTTAAAAGCACTTACCTTGCCGCCGCTGGCCGCCGCGTTCCCCGGGGCTCGTTCTCTTCCGTCTTCCGTATTTTGCAGTAATGCGCATGCGCGGACGGCCGCGCATGCGCATTTTCAAGAGAAAATGCGCATGCGCGGCCGCCCGCGCATGCGCATTACTGCAAAATACGGAAGACGGAAGAGAACGAGCCCCGGGGAACGCGGCGGCCAGCGGCGGCAAGGTAAGTGCTTTTAAAATTATTGCGTTCTTTTATTTTAAAGTATTTAGGGAGGGCGGGAGGGAGGCGGGTTGCGGGGCTGCCGGCCAGTGGTTTTGCGGAGTGGGGCTACGCGGAGTGCGGAGGTGGGCGTAGTTTCTCGCCCACTTCGCGTAGCTCCGCGAAGCCCCACTCCGCGAACTCCGCCCAGGGTTAGTAAAAATGACTATTTCCACTCCAGTGGATGCAACAGTAGGGAAAGCGTTGGATAGCGTAGGGGTTAAACTTACTATTCCCACTCCAGAGAATACAACATTAGGGAAAGTAAATATTTCATATATTATTTAAAAATGTAAAAATGAATAGCTATTAATAAGTAAATAAAATTGTTATCTAATATAATAATTAATATTTTAAAATTACTAATTAACAATAATTATTTCAATTAATCACCTATTAATACAAATTAATTAAACATTAACAATTAATTATTTAATAATTAAAAATTATTTTACAATTTTTTCCAAATAAATAAATTGTAATTATTTTTACTATTTAATTAATAATTAATAAATTACTTCCCACCCTATTCACCTATAAACCCACAACCCGCTACAGAATTAAATTAGTAAAATTTACATAATTACCAATTAATCAATTAATAATTATTTTCCAATTACAATTAAATTAATTAACACATATACATGAATTAACAATTAATTACTAATTACTATCAATAAATAAATTTACATATTTAATTAATTATAATTAAATTACTTCCCACCCTATTCCCCTATAAACCCAAAACCCGCTACAGAATTAAATTAGTAAAATTTACATAATTACCAATTAATCAATTAATAATAATTATTTTCCAATTACAATTAAATTAATTAACATATATACATTAATTAACAATTAATTACAAATTACTATCAATACATTTTTTTACATATTTAATTAATTATAATTTAATTACTTCCCACCCTATTCCCCTATAAACCCACAACCCGCTACAGAATTAAATTACGCAATAGTTATAAAAAATAATTCATTAAATAAAATTATTTATAACATAAATACACACTTTTCACACATATTATAACATAAAAATACACTATAAACAATTATATATTATTAAAAAATCGATATTTTTAACTATCTATATTATATACTTCGATATTTTAACTATCTATATTTTTAACAGTCAATATTACTTCACTTACCTTAAAAACGATATTTTTGGTATCTATATTCTGTCCTGTCAATATTTTGTCCAGTCTATATTAAAAACTCGATATTATGTCCAATCGATATTTTGGACTCGATATTATGTCTGTGCACCTCTGGCAAGATATGTGACCATTACAGGGATGTGGGAGGGCCAGGCAGTCAATCTGTGCTCAGTATATGTGCCACCCAAACTGCACCCAAATACACTACCTGACTTAAGTGCACTACTCCTGGAGCTTCCCTACGGAGTGTTAATATTAGGTGTCGATCTCAATGCAGTAATGGATCCCTCTAGAGATAGACTGTCAAATACAAGGAAGGACTCAGGGAATGATGTTCTTAAAACATTTCTAACATCTCTGAGGCTGGTAGACTTGTGGCGAGAGAATAACCCCCTGGCCCAGCAATACACCTACTTCTTGGCCTCACACAGAGGGTACTCATGACTGGATTATATTCTAACACACTCTGGTACAGCCAACACATTTAGGGAGACAATACAAAGAGAGGTATATCGGACCACTCATCAGTTGAGGTGCAAATGATAGGATCACTTAAAACTAACGTCCTACCGCCACATTTAGACCCATGGTTGCTTAGACACAAACAGATCATGGAAAGCATACGAGAGAGGACAGAACACTACTTCCGTGAAAACCAGGGGACCGTAGACTCACCGAGCGTACTATGGGAAGCAGAGGAAAGAGCAGCAACTTCAATACAAAGTGCTAGAAAGAGAACTTGCCAATCTAGAAGTAGCGATTGGGACACCGGGGGAGGTGGATCCACACATCAGTCACTTACTCCAACTAAAGCAACAGGAGCTGCTCAATATAGCAGAAGGAAAGGCTAGGGACTATGCTGTAGCATTTCAAAGGAGACTATGTGAAATAGGGGATAAGGCCACCAAACTTATGGCATGGCTGGAAAAAAGGGACAAAGAAAGAAAGTGGGTGCTAAGGATAAATGACCCTGATGGGCAGCCTGCGAAACAGGTGATAACATAGCTGCAGCTTTTGCATGGTATGACAAGCAGTTATACCAGCCCTCCTCAACAAGAACTAAGCTAGATTGCATCAAATTCCTTAGGGACTCCAAACTCCCAGGTCTGTCATAAGAAGACAGAAATGACCTAGACGATGAGTTTACAGCAGAAGAAATAAATAGTGCAATTTTAGCCCTACAGTCGGGCAATGCGGCTGGCCCCAATGACATACCAAAAACCACAGCTGATGGACAGAATGCAGAACAATGTCATACATTCATCCCAGTACAGAGATCTGGGCCTAAATCCATCGTTTTTTTGCACTCCACACCACCCCAGTTCAGACATGGCTATATGCAAATCAGTCTGACCCTGTGCCTCATGGGAACAGTCCAGCCCGAACTGCCAAGCCATGCCTTCCCTGGACCGGAAACAAGCTTCCGAGGACCGGTTTCTGGCATTCCAGCCGTCTTCAGCCCGGCTTGCTTGAATCCAGTGGTGTGGAGAGCATGGGACTCACGTCTGAGCATACCCATCCCACTCGGGGTGACAAATGCAAAAACCACAGTTGATGGACAGAATGCAGAACAATGTCATACATTCACCCCAGTACAGAGATCTGGGCCTAAATCCATCGTTTTTCTGCACTCCACACCACCCCAGTTCAGACTTGGCTATATGCAAATCAGTCTGACCCTGTGCCTCATGGGAACAGTCCAGCCCGAACTGCCAAGCCATGCCTTCCCTGGACCGGAAACAAGCTTCCGAGGACCGGTCTCTGGCATTCCAGCCGTCTCCAGCCCGGCTTGCTTGAATCCAGTGGTGTGGAGAGCATGGGACTCACGTCTGAGCATACCCATCCCACTCCACACCACTGGATTCAAGCAAGTTCATGTATGCCAGAAACCGGTCCTCGGAAGCTTTTTTCCGGTCCAGGGAAGGCATGGCTTGGCAGTTCGGGCTGGAGAGTTCCCATGAGGCACAGGGTCAGACTGATTTGCATATGGCCATGTCTGAACTGGGATTGGTGTGGAGTGCAAAACAACGATGGATTTAGGCCCAGATCTCTGTACTGGGGTGAATGTATGACATTGTTCTGCATTCTGTCCATCACCTGTGGTTTTTGCATTTACCCAATGACATACCGGCAGAACTCTATAAAGGGATTGTGTCCCTGGTAGCCCCCTACATGCTAGATATGCTTAAGGAGTCACTAGACCAGGCAGAACTCCTGGAAGACCAAAAACTGGCCACAATGGTGGTGATCCCGAAACAAGGCAAACTACCAGCAGATTATTCCTTCAATAGGCCAATCCCCTTGCTAAATGTGGAGGTTAAGGTACTGGCCAAGCTCCTGACAACCAGACTCACCAGAGTGATAAATACCTTGGTACACCCCATTCAATCTGGCTTTATGCCACACCGAAGTACCAGACTGAACCTGTGGCGACTCTATGGAGTCCGGCAGGTGTCCAGGGACGAGCCGAACCTCTATGCTCTGCTGCTATCCCTGGACGTCTATATGGCGCTCTATAGTATAGGGTGGAATTACCTTTTTACGATGTTGGAAAGGTTTGGCTTTGGCCACAGATTCTGTGCCTGGGTCAAATTACTGTATACAAAACCATTGGCCAGAGTGAAGGTGAACAGAGTGTTTTCCCGGCGGATTGAGCTGAAAAGGGCACAAAGCAGGGATGCCCACTCTCGCTCATGCTCTTTGCATTGGCTCCAGAACCCCTAGTGAAATGGATAAGTAGGGGCCCAATTGTAAAAGGCATATGGATGGGGGGAGAGTGGGAATAAAAAATCTCACTGTATGCAGATGATATAATATTATATGCCACCCAGATCAACTGTCCACCGTACTCTTCATATATTTCGGTTGTTTGGGAGCTACTCTGGCTACCAGATTAACTGGGATAAATCCCTAGCATTCACGCTGATGGGGGAAATACCGGCAATGCCCCCTGTGTGAGTGCCATTGAGGTGAGGGATACATTTAAATACTTAGCCATTGTGATCTCATGCACAGAAGCGGACTTTCTGGAGGACAACCTCTTCCCCCAACTGCATAGACTACGGAAGGATGTCTCACACTGGTGATCGCTGCCACTCTCACTCATGGGCATAGCAGCCCTTGTTAAGATGATGGCACTGCCTCGCCTTCCACAGTACCCTGTACAAAATCCCTGATGAGTTTTTGCGTAAAATAGACACTCAAGTGAGTGAACTGATATGAGGGAGAGCATATATCCGACTACTCACCATTAGAAGACAGAATACTCCTAGACCCAATGATCACAAAGGCCACCTCCCTCATATATAAAAAAACAATATGAATAATGTACTGGAACCACTGGGGGCCTAGAGGGTGGCATGGGAAAGGGATGTCGGGCCCTAGATGACGACGACTGGGATGAGGCAATACAGAGCCCCAGGGAAGTAACCAGGAGGGCGTGAGTCTGCCTCATACAGTTTCAATTTTACACAGCTCATACACAACTAGAACTAGAATATATAAAATGGGTAAATGTGATTCTAATAAATGCATGAGAAGTTGTATGGAAGAGGGCTCATTTTGTCTAATGCTTTGGGACTGTGCAGGGCTGAGAAAGTACTGGGGCGAGGTCACAAGCGTGATGGTGGAAGTCAACAGAGTGCCAGTCCCATTAGATGCCAGATGGCACATACTTTGCATCATTGGGGAGAGCTAGTGGCCGAAATATTCCAGGCAGTGGCTACTACTGGCCACAATAATCACTAAAAGGAACATAGCCAGGGCATGAGGGGCAGTACTCCCCCACCACCCACCCCCACCCCCCCAGGGTCACAGACTGGGGAAAACTGGTGCGGAGCAGCCAAAAAGGTAGTCTATTCGAGCTGGGGATGCCCAGAGAAATGGGGCAGAATATGGAGAAAGTAGACGGAATACAGGAGGATCTGAAAAGTTACATGATACAAATAAAGTAAGGCATGCAGTTAAATGCTAGGCCGACCCTGCATAACCTGAAACATCTATTCAGATAGGGGGAGGGGAGAGGGGGAAAGGGCCATGAGAACTCAGAGGATGAGGGAAAAATAATGCTTTTTAAATGTATTTATGTTATGACTGCTACGGTTGATTGATGATGTATGTAATGCATCTGCAAGTTCAATATAAAGTTTTTAAAATAAAAATATCAACTGGCAACAAAATCTATAGCACAACATTGTCCACCACCATATTGTCAAGATAAGTTAATTTTGGCAAGTTAAGGTTTACTAATATAACTTCACATCTACTTTTGATTTAAAAGTCAAAATCACGTAGTTAACCATGAAAGCTACTAAAATATAACAATGTCTGAGTTAAAAAGAATAAAAGAAGAAAAACATATAGATAAAAACGGACAATGTTGTAGGTTGGTATTTCAACCACTATATTAGGAAAACCTTCCACCATAGTTTGCAAAAATGTATATTATAAGTAAGTCTCCCAGTTTTCAATTCTTTATTTTTATTTTTACAGATTAATACAGACAGTAAACAATGTGTTTCCAAACTTGATGTAGTTATATAAATTGGAAAACGCAAAAAATCCAGCACCTCCTCAGTGACTCTTCCTTGTTGCTGTTCATGAATTTCTGGCCAATAGTCCTGCAGACTGAGAGCATATGTAGCTAAAAAAAAAGCACATTACATTTCCTTAAATAACTGCATATCTTAACATATGTTTGTGCTATGATCAAATATTTGCACGTGACGGTATAGTTTTAATATATTTTGCTGATAAATGTGCCAAAAGTGGATAGTCATCAAAGTATCAGTGAACATTAATTGGTTAACAAAATGAGGAAATATATACGAGTAACTGCCTCATTTATTCACAAAACACAAAACAAATATGGATAAATACAGAAAAATTGGTGCAAAAATAAATAAGGATAAATACAGACAAAAATTTTCAAGAAATACATTCTGTAGAAACGGGAGTCCTTAGGAAATTCAGTGGATCTTGATAGAAACTCAAACTTTTTCCCTGGGCACGAATTCTAATTTAAATTTAAAACATTTCTAAAGCGCAGCGTGCACCGTGCGGTTTCTTGGATAGTGTAATACACGAACCGGTGTATTACACTATCCTGATAAATTGGGGGGAGAAGTACATTATTTCAGGTGATATATAAAAAAGGAAAATGGGACTTTGTTAGAATGAACCGCAATTGTTACACTAAAAACTCAATTCATGGTCGAAAGCTTGATTAGCAAAAATAGCTTTTTTCATTTTACTTGATTATTTCATTTGCCAAGATGGAATACAAGATATTTACAACCATCACCTCCAAAGTCACTAGAAAAACTGTTTGCATGTGAAAAATTTGTATATGCTGTTATTTCCTTCACATATAGCCTACATAGCAATTGCGATATTCATTTTCGCGAGCATGCTAGAACTCAGATCTTTAAGTTATATGACAACAGTGGGGTGTCTCTAAAAGGGACGTGACTTATGCAATTGAGGGCATGGTGAAAAAACAGAAACAAAATGTATATGATTTCCATTGTGCGTCACCTGAAAAGTATTTTTTTTTGTTGCTCTCTAAGCTTTCTGTTATAGCATTCAGATACATAATACAACAACTGATGTACACCTAAAACCAGCCAGGACTAGTGACTTTGTCAATTACTTTGTTGCAAATAATTAATATTGAAAATGTATAAGATTGTGAATTAAACCTTAATTAAGCATGAGAAAGGAGTAGTGGTCTTAAGAGTGTCAAAGTGATGCCTATTATGTTCACTGAATGCTATACATGTATGTATACCCTTTTTCACGCTACATCGCCTCAATCCATCTTACACCTCATCTATTTTTTCATCAGCACCCTTTTTTCATTCTCTCCTGAATTCATTTCCTCGCATCTCTTTCACTTCACCCCCCTCAAACACATAATACTCTCATTCACCTGAAAGCACTGCATTTTCCTTTACTTTCACATGGTCAATAGTTTGACTGCTGTGTACCTCCATTGAACACATTTGAACAGAATCAAAATTGCAACTGGAATAAGATAATATTGTTCTGTGTGTGAACCAGAGAGGCCAATGATTGGATGGCCTACTATGCTGAACACTTTTCTGGCCAACTGACAGACACAGTGTGACACATGTATTGCCTTCAGCTCAAGTCCAGAGCTTTCAATCAGGGCCCGCTGTAAGCACTCAGAGGCAACTCACTTCAAACAAAGCACTATGCAAGAGTAGTGGGCTACATGGAAAAACAAGCATTTGCAATGCAGTCGGTCTCGCCTTTGGGACCTTATATGAATTTAGCTATGCGGCACATTAGCCTGGGTGCTGATACATCTACTGTTCTTTAACATGGAGGGAAAGTAAGCACCAAACTGTGTGACACGCAAGGTATGGGAACACATGGAGAGAAAAAATGCCTTTCAGCATGAAATGGTATAGTCCAAAGCTCTGTTTTTAATATAAAATCAGGGCCTTCTGTGGTCATATCACTCAAAAAACAAGATTTGGAAAAAATATTATTGTCTTTGGGTGCTAGTGGAAGACAATTTCTGTGGGCTGGAATCTAGAGAATGTTAAAGTGATTCTGGTATTTTACTGACCTCTGCTGGTCGTTTTCTATCAAGAAAGCTAAATAGAGACAGTTGCTAGAAAAATTTATATAAGAAAGTACCTCAGCAGAAAGCAATTCTGGTATTTTACTGGCCTCTACTGGTCGTTGTCTATCAAGACAGTTAAATAGAGGCAGTTGAACAGAAAAGAAAAGTCCCAAAGAGGAAGCAGACAGTTCGTAGGGCTGATCCCCAGAGCCCACACAGTACATACACATATAATGCTCGACCTAAAAATACAGAAACAAATCATACTGGAAACAGCAAAAGCTTCAAATCAATTCATGAAGCTTTATTCAGTATATATAAAATGACCATGAAAGCACAAAGGAAAACAACATAAAAAGATAACAGATAAAACCATTCATAGAAAAATTTTACAAGTAGATTTAACAGACATATTTCATTAAAAACACATACTTGTCATGGAATTAATGCAGTAATTTAAAAAGGTTGCAGTATAAAAACAAATATCTGCAGATTGCAGGTTAAAAATTAAATTCATAGCCTGTTTAACTGTACGTACACCATATTTTACAAACATAGGTTTCAGAAAGGTAGTACGAAAGTTCATGTACAGTTTACAAAACAGCAGAAAGTACAAAGTGCTCTGGATAGAATGCCATCACACATACATGGCCCAATCGGGTGTTTTTTGATATCCGGATGAGCCACTAAATGATGTGCAATTCCTAACCTTAGTCTGGTGAGCACAAACTTATGTGTAGCCTTGTCACCATGGTTAAATAAAGAGGAAATCCTTCTACAAAACTATATCTATTATAAAACATGACAGTGGATAAAGATCCATAGGCTACTGCCCGCTTCCTCTCCCTAAATGCCATAAATTTACTTTTCAACTCAGCTTTAGGTTTCCTAGATGCTGCACTTGGTTCAGATAAAATATTTAAATCAAATATATCTGAAAAACAAACAACAACATATTTTACCCAGGGTATCTTTAGATGTTTATCCAGTAATAAGCAATCCTCGATTATAGACCTGCTAAGAAAATTCTCATCCCTAAGCCAAATAGAGCGCCAAATCATAAGTGACCTTAGGGATAACAGATCAATTAAATAATTGGTATCTAATTCTCGATGGATTAGTTCGGTTGGGGCGGAGGTTGGTAAAGACAGGAGCTTTTTTAGGAAAGAATTTTCCTCCAGCTGCAGATTATAGTTGCATCTGTGGCCCCATACACCCGCCCCGTACAATGCTATGGTAACACATCTTGCCTGATAAATCTTAAGCATATCCCTGGTGCTTCGGTCCCCAACCTTTGCAGCAAATCTAAAAACTCCATGGGCATTTTTTGCCATTTTATTCCGGATATTATTAAATTTGTTGGTCTATTTCCTGTCTTTGGAGAAGGTTATACCGCGGTAACAAAATTTGTCAACCTGCTGCACCTTTTCACTGTCAATAAAAAAGGCATTTAAAAATGTGCTTTTGGCCCCACAGGTCATTGTGTGAGTTTTCCCTTTGTTAATGACTAACTTTCCATCCTTTATAAAGGAGAAAAAACTGTCAATCAATCGCTGTAGTCCCACGGGGGTTCTGGAAAGCAAAACGGCGTCATCGGCATACAATAATACCGGTGCCGGGGCACCTTTGATCTGGGGGGCGTCTGCATTAACCTTTTTTAGAATAGCATCAATTCCATTAATAAATAATATAAAAAGGAGGGGGCAAAAACGCAGCCCTGCCTAATCCCTCTTTTAACTCTAAATTTTGGGGTGCATTCTCCTCTGGTTCCAAAGCGCACACATGTTTGCAATTTCTCATATAACCTGGCGAGGAAGAAGATTATGCCAACAGGTGCTCCTAACTGTAACAAAGTAGGCCATAAGATAGAATGATCTACCATGTCAAAAGCACTACTTAGGTCTGCAAAGCAGAGGTAGAGTGAGCCAGGTTTAGCTTCAGTATATTTACCGATCAATAAATCAAGATTAATACACAGATCGAGTATACCCCGGCCCTTCCTAAATCCGTACTGGCTATCAGCCAGAATGCCCTCCTGCTCGACCCATTCCTCCAATCTAACAAGCATGACTCTACTCATGATCTTAACTGTGGAGTCAAGAAGGGAAATGGGGCGATAGTTTTTAGCATCAGACCTACTTCCCTTTTTCATGACTCGGCACTATAATTGATTCTCCCCAGGTTGCAGGGGTCTCAGTACACACAGCTGCATTAAAAACAGTGGCCAAAAGAGGTCCCCACATCTCAGGTGCTGCTTTATGTACATCGATAGGCACCCCATCCGGGCCCTGGGCTTTCCCTCCCTTACTTGCACAAATGCCACATTCTACCTCTCTTACCAAAATATCCAGCTGCAAGACAGCCAACCTATTAGGATCAGTTTCTACAATTCTGTTGGAATCAAAAATATTAGAGAAATGAGCGATCCATCCATCACTCGGTACATTAGAAGTTAACTCAGGGGTTTTTTCATCTTTAAGAAAAGTAGAGTTAACCATGGCCCAAAACAAAGTACTATTCGATAACTCCGCTGCTTGATTGAGAGAGTCCCAGGCCTGCTGCTGTAACTCGCTCTTCCTCTGTCTTAGTGCGCATTTATATTCCAATCATAATTTAGTAATTAAATTAATATCCCTGGGCTTTTTTGCTAGCGCCTGTTTTAGGTCAGTTAATGAAGCGGTACAGTGATGATTGAACCAACTCGGTCCGTTTCTACGCTGTCCGCTGCTACGTTTGGTGAACCTGGCATCATGAGAATTATTAATACCATTAAAAGAGAATAAAATCTTCTTGTGATCAGCTCTATTTTCGAGGATGAAAACAATGTCCAGCAAGCTCTCCTTGACAATGGAACTGATTAATTCATGGGCCCTACCTCCTACCCATCTCGGTCTAACACCATTGGGACTGTGGGGTTCTACATATGTGATTGTGGTCCCTACTTTAACTGAACTACCAGCCCAAAAAGTAGTGACCAAGATTATACAATTGTGGTCACTTAATGAAGTAACATCAATTCTAGGGGGGGGGGGCACAGCAAGAGATAATGTTAGAAGAAACAATCACATGATCAATAACTGAACTAGTATGCCAATTTTTAAAAGTAGGAATGGATAGACCATTTACATCTTTGATATAATCCAAGATTTCCAGGTCATAACAGCCCATGAGTTTATGTAACGCTTCCCCATAACTGTTATGTCCGAAATGCAAAACATCCCATCCGGCATTATTAGTGACCCCACAGACCTTTAGTGATGACAATTCGCATAAAGTAATATTAAAATCCCCTACCCAAATAAAATCAAATGCAATATTCACTTCTAAACATACGTTTTCAATAGCGCTTGCCAGATCTGTTACTATTTTCGCCCTGCTGTTATCGAAGATGTTATTGTAATAATTAATCAATAAGATATTACGACCTTTGTCCTCGATAAGCCAAAGTATCTGCACATGGTCTCCCACAGTTATATACTTTTTTACTACAATTGGGCGAAGAATGAATATTAGTATCAGGAGACCACCTTTAGCTCTTCCCGGTCGCACGCCCTGCACCAGTAAGTTATAGGACACAAATCCGGCATAACTAACCTCTTCCCTGCACCATGTTTCCTGAAAACAGAGAATGTCGTAGGTATTAATAAGGTCTGACCAACCTAAGACATTCCCCTTAGATTTTAATCCTGCCACATTCCAGCTAACAATCGTAATCCCTTTACCCCTTGTTCCAGCGCTATCCAACAACGTACAACTATTTAGGTCCTCAACCTCATTCTGGTTTCCATTACTTGAGCCCCCACACTCCATGGTCATATTTAAATCTTCCACCGAGTTTAACACAGGAGTGATTTTTGGCTCAAGTACCACATTATTATCGTCTATATCATCCGTATGGAAACTAGGGATCACATGGGGTTGGGGCTGACCGTCCTGTTTGAGTCAGTCGTTTGCTTCCAGAGAATTTAAAGCCTGAAATCGATTTTGCATAGTAATGTCAGGAAATGGCCTCTGGATGGGTGGATAAGGTTTGCTTCTTATACTATCATATGGGGTAGTATTAAGGTGGCTGTAAAAGAAGCCAAGTGAGCGGGCGCACACATTATTGTCAGAGGTTGGTAAAGAGGCTGCTCTAAGCAGTACGGTGGAGGCATGTTGTGGATGTTTAAAATTTACAATGACACAATCACCCCTACAACTCTTCCTAGAATTCCCTATCCAATTAACCCTTCTGGTGGTTAATACTTGATCAGAAAATGCAGTTGGAAAACCACATTGTCTATGCAACCAAGAGACGTCTTGTTTTTTAAAGATTCGTGTGATTCCTGGTGGCTCATATTGGTCTCAATGGGTGGTACATTCGGTGCACAGTCAGGAGGGAGGTTAATAAAATGTCTTCTCTTTACTTCAGTCCACCCCCCCTTACTCTCAGATGGTATTACAGCCTGTTTATCTTGGGAGATTGTTGGGGGAGGGTTCTGTATAACAGTCTCACTAACACGCGACCCTCCCCACAGGGAGGGCATCTTGGCTGACACTACTACTCTCAGTAGGAGCCGTTGAGCTGCTCTCCTGATTCGTATACTTATCCAGAAGACCTCCTAACCTAGTTACTTCTGCAGACATCCGATCAAGTTTGGCCACTAGGGGTTTAATAACACCCTTTATCTTGGAATCAAGGATACTAACTAGGAGATTAAATTGCTCAGTATCCAATTTTACAGCGCCATCTTTAACCATGGTATCCTCATCCTCGGCTATATTTTTTGGGGGAGTAACTACTCTTTTTCTAATAGTACGAGTTCCCCCATGTTTAGATTGAGCTTTCCTGTACGCTCTAACCACTCTGGGAACAGGGGTCGGAGAGTGCTGTACCATGGTATCAATTGAGTCGTCTAACACAACTTGGGTGGACATTGACTGCTCAGGCATTTCCTTGTCTAATACATCCATGTTGTGAGGGTTACAGCTATCATCCTGCGCTAGTGAGGCAGGGGGAGAGAGCAGAGTAGGGGACAATGGGGGACTACTTAATCCTAGCGATAATCGCCTTTCGTTGTTAATTTTATTGACAACCTTGACTAAGTAATTATCCAAGGTCGCCAGCACTGGTGGAATTTTCGTAGCCTTTTGTTTAGACATGACTAATAGGCTAAATAGAAGCAAACAAATACGAAAATTAAGAACCCAAAGCTACCATGAATTTCACACGTTAAAAAAGTGTGCCACTTCCTAATGGCACAAAACTTTAAAAGAAGGACAAAACGATATGCACAAACAAGTTACATTACAGAGTCTCACGGTATGAAGAATAGGGGGCCTCATCAACGACCAATGTCTGTGGCCCAGCCCAGCCTCGTTCTGCCCCGGACTGCCACAGACTGCCCGCCCTTTGCCAGGGCTTTGCCCGGCGACCGCCCGCGCGCGTCCCGCAACGCGGGGAGAAGCCCTCAGTTATATGCACCTCCAGGCGCGTAGCATGCACAGGCGGCTTCCGGCGGCAAAGGCTGAAGGTGTTTGTAGTCCCCAACTGCGGCCGCGCTCCGGTGAAAGTGAGCTGCGGGGGAGCTGTTAGCACGATGTGCGGGCAAAAGGGCACAGGAGCAGGCATCAGAAATGCCCCCAGGGAACACAAGGGCGCCGCAACAGGTCTCCACCAGATACGACCCCCGCTCCACCGGGAAAACCCCTCAGTTATATGCGCCTCCAGGCGCGTAGCATGCACAGGCGGCTTCCGGCCGCAAAGGCTGATGGTGTCTGTAGTCCCCAACTGCGGCTGCGCTCTGGTGAAAGTGAGCTCCGGCGGCGGGGAGCTGCTAGCACGATATGCGGGTAAAAGAGCACAGGAGCAGGCACCAGAAATGCCCCCAGGGAACACAAGGGCGCCGCAACATGTCTCCGCCAGATACGACCCCCGCTCCACCGGGAGAAGCTCTCAGTTATATGCGCCTCCAGGCGCGTAGCATGCACAGGCGGCATCCGGCTGCAAAGGCTGATGGTGTCTGTAGTCCCCAACTGCGGCCGCGCTCCGGTGAAAGTGAGCTGCGGCGGCGGGGAGATGCTAGCATGATATGCGGGCAAAAGGGCACAGGAGCAGGCACCAGAAATGCCCCCAGGGAACACAAGGGCGCCGCAACAGGTCTCCGCCAGATAGCTTTTATGAACTGCAAAATGAAGGATAAAAGTAAGAAAAACTTGTGAGCAAGGAGAAATTATATCACTGATATGAATTACTATAACGCTTTCACATTTATTATGCCCACTCCAAAACAGCAGATTAAGAGCCTCGGCATATAGCTTGACAGCTCTCTGGGCTTTGGCCATCAGGCCACTAAGCTAGCGGCTGCCTGCTTTGGCCTGCTAAGGATGCTTAGGAAAGTTCTCCCCCTGCTTCCCTTCAAGGCCAGAAGGATCATGGTACAGGCCTTAATTCCTTCACGCCTCGACTACGGGAACGCATTGTACTTGGGCGCCCCACAGGCAACCCTACAAAAACTCCAGGTGATACAGAACAGCGCAGCCCGCCTTCTGCTCCAAATCCCCCGGAGAAAATCGGCTAAACCCGCCCTAAGGACGCTGCACTAGCTCCCCATCTGGGCCAGAATCCAGTTTAAATCCATGTGCATGGCTCATAGAGCCATGTGGAAAACTGGTCCAGCCATTTCACACTCCCTGATCACGCCCTATCAACCCTCAAGAAACCTCCGGTCCAGCTCAGCCTTTCTTGCCACCACAAGGAAAGTCCGCTGTGCCAAGTGGGGTGGTCGCTCTTTCTCCCTGAATGCCTCGTATCTATGGAACTCCCTGTCCCCCTCTCTGCACAGCGAACCAAACATACTGGCCTTCCGCAAGCTCCTCAAAACCCACCTATTCCGCAATGTGCCCTAATTTGATCTGTCATCCCCAAGCAGTCCACAAGTGCTACGAGGCCTTAGGGTAGAAACGCGCTATACAAATACAATTTCATTCATTCATTCATTCATTATTCAGAAATCACTGAGTCTCTTTGTCTCTAAAGTTCAGGACATGAATATAGAGCCTGATAGGGACCTGTTTCAATGTCTGTTTGTAATTGCTACCGGGTCTCAGACCCAGATGGACCTAGCCCACTTAAAGCCCAGTTAGTGGTATTATCTTAATTTCCATGAACATGCAACATCCTTTCCACAGCTGAAATTTAGGAAGATAACACAACCAGATGGAGTGGAGTATAAGTTACTCCAGTCTGGTGGAGTTATCTCTGCAAATTTTCAGGCAAGTGGCAGAGCCGGCAATGTTGTCGATGATAGGGTGTCTACGATATATCTGCCTTTAAATTATGCAGATAGGCTGACAGATCTGGAGATGGGGAATCCATATAATTCATAGCATTTTTTCAGTTACTGCTCTAAACTATTTCAAGACTTTAATGCATTGATCACTACTTGTCTTTACTTCAATTTCAGCTCGGTGAAAAATATGGCCCTGTCTACACTATTCATCTGGGTCCAGATCCAGTGGTGGTTCTGTGCAGTTATGATGTAGTCAAGGAAGCACTGAATGATCAAGGCGAGGAATTTGGTGCCAGAGGATCCATGCCATTACTTGAGAAGATAAACAGAGGTCATGGTAAGCAAAATAACAAAAAAGTCTCAACCTTACTATATTATGATGTAGAATACATACAAAGATGCTAGGACTGAAAGCATATCGTCTTTTACTAAATATGAATATTGCCACTCAAAAAGTCTGTAAAATATTTGCTGTCAGGTCACAAAAAGTAATTACTGATTGGGTGGATGCAGACCCAACTAGCTTCATGTCTGAAAAACACTTCCAGGAATCTTGAAAAGTTGTTTCCTGTGAAGATGAAAACCTTTCTTTGATAATGTGGTGATGTTATTAGATAGAGGATAAGCTTTTGACACAATCAGCTAGACATTCATGCTCAGAGTTTTGTGATGCAAAACAATAGTCCACCCTTTATTAAATGGCTAAAGATATTTCCCTCAAAACATTTGGCAAGTGATAAGAGGGGAGATTTGTTTAGATTTCTGGGGCTAGAGAGGAGCACCTGACAGCTGTGTCTTCTATCCCTATTCCTGTCCACTTTGCTAATAGAACCCCCTAATTAGAACACTACATAAATATTTACAAACGTACTGTGTGGTTGAGGGCAATAGAGAAAAGGAGGTAAGCTGTATGTCAATAATATACTGGCACAGCTTTTTAGTGAAAGTGCTTGAAAACCGCATAATACCTTAGATCTAGATAAATTGGTTTCACATCAACCCATTGCCTAGTCTTAATACTGAAATTCTACTTTACTTTCCACTGGCTTGAAAAACTGACAGCTTTTGAAATGGTAATAGTTGGGCTTGCAAAGTCAACAGATCTTTGTATTACGCTTCCTATATCGGCTTTGACCAAAGCGGAAATGTTACAATAATCATTCAAGGTTATATTGTCATCTCAAAAGAATTGAGAAGACCGCGAAAGAAGGTTTATAAATTTGGTCTGGGTGGAGTTGCAGTACAGAGAAACATGAGGTACTAAACTCTTGTGAAGAGGGGATATCAGACTGCCTCACTATGAATTGTGTTACTTGACGGTGTAACTACATGATGTTATTGAATAGATGGCAGAGGGTACAGCCTACAGGAAGGACTACTAGACAAGATGTATGGTCAGTCTAGACTGGGAGATGTGGGGCAACAGTTCGCTCATATGTGAAGATTATTACTCCAATGTAAAAAAAAGCATGACTATAGCTAGGACTCCACTAATTTCAGAATATAGTATGGTTATCACTAAAGTGGATAGAAAAAACTGAATAAGGATGAGTGTCTCCGTTCTAACTCAAACTTATTGATGTTTCAGATGTAAAGGAAACCTAGTATTGTATCCTGACTAACGCGACTAGAGATACATGGAATACTGTTCTAAAACCTCCTTGAGGAATTCAATAGATTATGATTGGACTGGGTGCAGATGCAAGAACAACACTACTGGACGTAAAAAAGATGTGGAAAATATGCCAAATAAATAAAGGAGATGGAGTGGAAGAGAAAGTGTTTAGATGTTAATAAAGCGCTATCTTTAAGCTTGCTCGGTTGAGTAAATTACACGAACCTGCATGGCCCCTTCAGACTGCACAAAATCAATGCACCTGCAATGGAGAAATGCGTTAAATGCATGCTTGCTAAGGCAACATTATTTTGTTGACTTTGGAATGCCCCTAAATTACTTACTTCCGGGAGTAAATAACTACAAACAATGACCCCAACTCCGTCAGTCGTTTCATGGAATTTTTTTTTACTCCAGCTAGCGGCTGCCCACCTGCTTTCCATTGAGAGATTAAAATGACCATACCTTTTCCAATCCTGATTGGTAGTACCACTGAGGGCATTGCCTTTTTCGAGGTACTTCTACACATGGTGAATAAAAATCCGTTTTGAAGCTGATTATCGCAAAAAAATTGCATTTGGTAGCAAAGCCGAATAAATCATTCACCAGACCAGAGTTTGTTTTAAAGAAAGAACAAAGCATACGGAATCAAGTGGTCCGTGACAACATCCAGCTACCATCAGTCAAACGTGATCTGCAACATCTTTGGAATTTAACACTGGTAGAAGGGCACCACGAATGTGGAATGTGTATTTGCTGAAATCAGACCATGGAAGGATCTGAGTTTACATACAGAAATGTAATATGTAAACAAAAAATATTTTCCAATCATAAAACCGAAAATGTGGTCTATGGGGTTATGGTCCCTTGTGAGGAATTTTACAGTGGGAAGACGAATCAAAACGTTCTCCAAAGAATTACACAACACAAATCCAGAATGCGAAAAAAAGTTTGTACAGCACCGCTAGTAAATCCTTTGACTGAAAACAGCATACAGAAAATGATTTATGTTGGACTGTTCTTGGAGTACTTCTTCAAAACCCACGAGGAGAGTCATCGAAAGCCATCTGATTAATTTGGAAGTCCATTTGATTCTACACTTCAACACAATAAATAAATGGGTTGAATGAAATGACAGAGCTTCAAAACCTTTGAGTACTTTCCCCTCTTCGATAACTTAAAATGAATGTGCAAAGTTTTGCACTAAATTACGAATGGGGACTACCATTCCTATAATGCATCAAAACTGAATTTTATTCACCATGTGTCAAAGTAGGTCATACAAGGCAACGCCCTCGGTGGTACTAGCAATCATGATTGGAAAAGGGTGTGCTTTTAAATTGGGGTTTTCAGTAATTTGAGGGAAGAAAATCCCTTGAAATGATGAAAGTGTGTCACGTGGAAGTAAAGAGGGGGGAATCACAAAAAAAGGTGAACTTACTTGAGACCTGGTCCTACATCTTCTCTGCTACTGCTCTCCTGCTTTCGACAGGAACAGGAAGCAGGCAGCCAGGCTCCTTCTCCTAAGCCAGTCACAACTCAGGTCCAGAACACTTGGTGTTGGATCAGTTGAGATCTTCCTAAAGGGAAAGCAGAAATTCAGAAGTGTGGGTTTTCCTCCATTATCTTAAATCTTTGAAACTGCATATCCCCAGTTCCACTGATTGGATTTTTGTGCCATCCAA
Organism: Lissotriton vulgaris; assembly: GCF_964263255.1. Taxonomy (NCBI): domain Eukaryota; kingdom Metazoa; phylum Chordata; class Amphibia; order Caudata; family Salamandridae; genus Lissotriton; species Lissotriton vulgaris. The sequence goes on from NC_141697.1 coordinate 867,290,500, forward strand.
TAATTTGATACATTTTGCTCTATTTTTCTAAATTTGACTTGGGATTTTTCCTATGTTGTGCTTTCACTTTAATACTGTTTGTGTGCTGCAGATTGTCTCTAAGTGAAGCCTGGCTGCTTTCGTGCCAAGCTACCAGAGGGTTAAGCACAGGTTACTTTAGTGGCATATTGTACTTCACCCTGACAAGGATTGTAGCTGCTGCTTGAGGAGCTCTCACGACCCTCTCAACTAGCAACTCAATTTCTCCCAGTGCCAAGAGCTAACTTACAGTGGGACCATGCAACACTATGGTTTCCTATGTGATGGTTGTCACTTTATAAAACGCACAAATACATAAATGTCCTGAGACCATTAGGCACTGTTCAGGACTCTAAATAAGCTCTAGCTTCTTAGTGGAGGATACTTACTGTGTCCTTACAGATCCCCTTTGACTATGTTCCTGTGTTTAAAATGTGACATAGAATCCCTTGCAAAGGCACTCTCTTATTGGGATCACATCTGCATACAAATTAGATAACTCTCTCCCTCTATTGTTTAGACTCTAAAATGTCATCTGTGAATTGAATAGTATTGAGAAGGTTACCTAAGCATTATAAATAACATTGTAACCTTCCTTATCTTTAACTTGGATTACCACTCACGCAGTCTTAATTTTTTCCCCACAATGGATATTTTTGTTGTTCCACTGATTCAATAACATCCATTGTTAGAAATTGAATCCCTGGTTGACCGAGTTATGCAACCAAGCCAGGCAGGAACCACCACACTAGTCAGGGTAGGTAAGATACACACTAAACCTTTACCTGTGCTCACCCTCAGGTGACTTTGCACACAGCAGTCAGGCTAAACTAAAGAGGCAATGTGCAAAGTATTGTGCAACACAAACACATGGTAACACAATGTATACACCACCACAAAAGACTCCACACAGGCTTAGAAAAATAGAGAATATTTATCTGAATAAAACAAGGCCAAAAACAAAAAAGAAAATCAGTAGAAGTTGAGATATTAATTTTCTAAGTTCATAAGAATCCCTTTCAACCCAGTCCTGTCTGCCAGGCTATCTGTGGGGGAGGTGTGGGGGGGGGGGGGGCGGGGGGGGGGTTAAATAAGTCCTTTAAGTGTGGACGGGTCCCTACTCATAAATATGTGTGTCAGCCCCTCCCATTCTTCACTGCCCAGGAAGACCTATCAGAATGAAGATGAATGCAGATGAGCCTCACCATACAGTGTTTGTGGCTGTCTAGGGGGAATGCACAACGTGTAGCTGTCACCCAACCCAGACATGTATTGGAGAAAGGCTGTTAGGCACATAGAGCAGTACGTCAAGAGAAATATCCACCTTCTAAAAGGGGCATTTTGAAAACAGTAATGTTAAATATAACTTCACCTGTAAGGATGATATATAATTACCACTGGAAACATATGAAACATTGAAAAACTACTGGTCTCTGATCAGGAATTACAGCTAAAAGGTATATTAAGAAATTTCCAATGCTAACATATGAGTAAGCCTCACAGTAGCGAAAAACAAAACAGGCTGTTTGTCACTACCAGGACATGTAAAACATAAATGGACATGGCCTTCTTTTTACTGACATAGCAGCCTACCCATATGGTTACTAAGGCCCTACCTTAGGGGTGACTTATGTATAATAAAAGGGTAGTTAAGGCTTATCAAGTAGTTTAAAAAGCCAAGTCAAAGTGGCAGTAAACTGCACACACAGCACTGCAGTGGCAGGTCTGAGATAGGATTGAAAATGCTACCTATGTGGATGGCACATCTAGTGCTGCAGACACACTAGTAGCAATTGAAGTACAGGCCCTGGGCATATGGAATGCCACTTTACAAGGGACTGACCATTACATCAAATAGGCCAATAATTTATACTCCAATGTCATCATGTTTAGGAGAGAAGCCATGCACTTTAGCACTGGTTAGCAGTCGTAAAGTGTTCAGAGTCCTATGGCAAAAAGAAATAATTAGCAAAACATGCAGGTAAAAGGCAAGAAATCCAGGGGAAGACTGCCCTAAGGATGGCAGATCTAACACTAATTTATCTTTGTATTTATATTTGTAATCAAATAGCCTCAATATTAGTCTCTTCAATGCTTTGACATTTATTGCCACTTAGTGCACGATAAATAAAAAAACAATAAAAGAGCAGAGAATTATATATTTAGCATCCCCTTTTTGCACTTCAAAATGGCCATAGCAGCACAAAAATGGATACAAACTTGCAAACTTCTCCATTCATGGCTACAGAAAACAATAACTTATTTGTAGTCATACAGTTCCTGGAATAATGCAGATAAGACCGCCCACACCTGGACACAGGTGCTCCTAAAATGAACCTAATTTAGCCTTTGATTAAGTGCAAGGTAGAGCAAAATGCGTAAATGTGAGCAGTGCAGTGGTATTGCTTTGCAAGCCAAACAATTCATGGAAATGAACTAGATGAAAACTATTTTAAGGCACTTATTATGAGTAGGCCATTAAGTACGATTGGCATTAGTAACATGAGCTACTTACCCCAGCAGAATTATAATTTCTGTGTAATTCAGCAGCTGAACTCTTCATCTGAAACACCAGGAACAAATGTATGGGAATCTGCAAGAAAACACTGATTCTCACATGTTATTCCATAAAGACATGGAATCGCTGTTAATTCACAACTGCAGAATTATCAAACCCCCAGTTTTACTATGGACTACTCATATTGAGGGCCTAAGTGTGAAGCAAACATTTAGTGTGGAACAAGGGACATAAGGCGTCTTCAAATACAAAGAAGAACATAAGAATTTTTTTCTACAAGCGACGATTCCTAAAATGCGTCTTCAGCATATTTTTAAGGGTTGACTATATCAGGAAAGGATATAGACGAAGGGGTTAGTTATGAGGTTGGTGGATGCAGAACATCTGGGGTTAACCAGAAGAAGATGTTCCACTCAGACAACCTAATGGTTCCCCCTCCCCATTCAAATGTTGGGGAACAACTAAGGGCCTTATTTAAAGTTTGGCAGACTGGAAAGCCTCTCACAACTATGGCGCATATCTGTCCACTGTATTTCAAAAGCATTGCAACCAATAGCACTCATAATAAGGCAGACGGGTTATCAGTCACGTTTTGATGGAGTACCCCATCCTCGTATTCTAAATAAGGCCTTAACTTTCAAACCAATGTGCCTCCGCTGGATCCACCATGGGAAACCCTGCATTAATAGTCCATCCACCCCAGTGTTTAAATCTATGTCCTTTTCTGATGGTGATTTCCCTGACAGTGATGGCATAATCAGAAATGTCCCTTGCACATGTGGAGAAAACTTCATGCACCAGAGGCATTTTCTTTTGTTGATTCAAAACAAATGTTCAAGAATGGGGGTTTATTTTTGATAGCATATGCAGGGCTTGTCTCCATGATATAACGTCAAAGCAAAATAGAGGGGGGACTGAGAGCCAATAAAGGTCTGGCACCTAGGCTGCAAAAGCACTAATTCAATCAAGAAGGGAGGTACTGTTCGTGCCAGAAAGAAAGGAAAGTAGACAAAACGAGGGACGAAGCACGGAGTGGGAATCCTAAAGATTAATTCTTGGTGTCACACACATCCCTGGGGATGTCATACTTCATCATCGGGTGTTGCTCCTTGTAGAGCTGGAGCTGCAATGCCCTACAGGCCACACGAAAGGTAACTTTAGAGGATATCTTTTATTGTTCTTGCCATATGATGAAAGATGCAGGTATGAGAGTGTCCTAAATGTGATAGAGTATTCAAGTGTGAGAAATATTTGGCTAAAACTGTCTAGGAGATACCAATTTTTGATGTGATGGTCCTCCTGGCAGGAACAAAAAACCTGTTCATGATTCAAGGCTACTGTATGAGTGTGTTGCATCAAAGTAGCTCTAAGCCTGTGGGTGTAGTCATGTCAGGAGTAGCCAGGTTTACATGTGTTGCGCCCTATGGTCCACAAAGGATCCATGGCGCTTCTTCAGGACTTAAAAAATTATAGTCCTACACCACACCTAAACTGTGATGTGTAGTGTAGGTATTCAATCAATACAGGTGATCAGAGGAGGTTAGGTCTCTTGCATCTCTTTGCCAGAACCACTTAGCAGCTGTGGTCTTACCTCTGTTTTGACCTATGGGGCATTTCATGACTGATCTAGAGAATTGGACAGTCATTTTCTATATCATTGCATCAGATATTTTCTTTTAGTGAGAATACCTACACTACACATCACAGTTATGGTGTGGAGTAGGACTATCATTGTTTTAGGTCCTGAAGAAACACTGTGGATTCTTTTAGAGGAATGTGTGAGGGCAAAAAGAATGAATCCTTAGAATTTACTCTCCATGCTTCGGTCACCATTTTGTCTACTTTCCTATATTGCTGACAGGAACAGTACCTCCCTTGTTTGTTTCACCATTATATGATGACCCACATAACAAGACTGTTTTGCAGAAAGTACTTCTGACACATCGACAGTAGCATTGAGGCAACAATTCTAAGCCACAGCAATGGGGAATTATCTTTTTGGTGGTTGGGCTGGTTGTACAAGACTTCCTCTCTCAAGATATCTGTCCATCTGATCCTCAAACAGTAAATGTGCCCCAAAGCACTCTTCCAATGTATCAAAAGGGTATTTGTACTCTATTTCTCTTTGCATTTTCATCAAAGCGACTCAAGCAAATGATCAAATCAAATCAAATCAGAGACATTTATTCCACGCACAAATCACTCAAAAGTCTCATGGCGCTTGTGGACAGCTCTGAAAGGCCAGGGTGTTTAGTTGTCAAACAGCCATGTCTTTAACTTCCTGTGAAAGCAGATGTTATCTGTAATCATGCATAAGTTTGAGGGCAGTTTGTTCCAGAAAGCAGGTGCAAGAAAAGAAAAGGATCTTCCTCCATTTCTAGTTGTGCGAATTCTGAGTAGTGAACTCATTCGTTACTGGATCCCAGGGTCCTGCAAGGCTGGTACCAACTTTTTTGGCCAAGTAACCTGGGCCTTTTCCGTACATATTTTTGTGTGTTAAACAAAGGATCTTGAAGCAAATTTGCTTTCTGACAGGGAGCCAGTGTAGAAGTCTCATGCTAGGGGCCGAAGGAGGACTTGGCGGGAGGTTGAGAACCAGCCTGGCCGTGGTGTTCTGCAGAATCTGAAGCCTTGTAGGAAGGTCTTTGTTGAGTGAGGACAACAGGGCATTGCCGTAGTCCATACGGTTGATGATCAATCCCTGAACCAGAGGTTTTCTGGCCTCCATCGGAATCCATTTAAAAACCTTGCGTAAACTACGCGTCACGCCAAAACAGGAACCAATTATATAGTTGATCTGATTTTTCATTGATAGTTTATTGTCCATATGGAATCCTAGGTTCCGTACCGTCTGTTTTGGGATTGGACAGGAGCCAAGGTTCAGGGGTCACCAGTCATGTGACCAGTGCTCATGAGCCTTGCCAAAAAGCACAATCTCAGACTTGCCTCCGTTTAATTGAATGTGATTTGTGCTCATCCAACTGTTAACTTGGGACATGCAGTCTGTGAATCGCAAGTTTGTCTGTGACGGGTCTGGGTCAAGAGTGATCCAGATCTGAGTATCATCTGCATATGATACAACATCAAAGTGGTAGGATTTAATCACCTTGACCAGCGGGGTCACGTAAAGATTAAAAAGAGTAGGGCTCAGAATGGAGCCCTGTGGCACTCCCATCCTAACTGGTCTACTACATAAAACGATGTTGCCCACCTGTACCGTTGTAACTTGGTCCGTTATATAGCTCTTGAGCGACTTTAGGGCCTTTCCCCTGACACCAATCTCCCAGAGTTGGTTTTCTCGAATGCTGTGGGAGATGGTGTCAAAAGCGGCAAATAGATCTAGCAGGACGAGAATTGATGACTGACCTCTGTCCAATGTTAGCCTAATGTTGTCTGTTACTTCTACCAGCGCTGTTTCTGTACTATGGACGGCTCTGAAACCCGACTGAGTGGAGTCCAGTAGTCCATGGCTCAAGGTGGATAACGAGTTGTTTGTTAACCAGTAATTTAAGTATCTTCCCAAAATGAGGAAGCAACGAGATGGGGCGATAGTTCGAGGGGAGTTTTGGATCGCAGTGGATTTCTTTAAAATTGGCCTAACTCTGGCAGCTTTCCATATTTTTGGGACCTCGGCCTACAACAGTGAACTGTTAAATAGGTCAGTGAGGCTATCTAACAGCACCAGTGCAATGATTTGAAGACATTTCAGTGGCACGGGGTCAATAGGCGAGCCTAATTTTATTTTTTGCATGGCTTTTGCCACTAACTCTGTATTAAATTGGGAAAATTCGTCCAAGATATGAAGGGGACCTGGAGACACGATGGATTGATTTTCTAAAAGGTTGTTATTTGCTTGGGGCGGAAAAGAGTTATGAATTACAATAATTTTATCATCGAGAAATTTAGAGAGAGAATCAGTCCAGTCCTACGAGTTGGGGGTTAGTGACTGAGCAGGAGGCATTGTAAATTCTTTTAGAATTTGGTAGAGTTCCTTACTGGAGTTCGCCGCCTCATCTATCCGGTTTGGGAGAAAACTTTTTTTGTTTGCCTGATATCCTCCATGTAGCTGCGGTGGATATTTTTGTATGTTTCGCAATCAGTCGGATCTTTACTTTTTCTCCATTTCCGCGCTGCTGTTTTGGAGGAGAGCTTCACTGTCTTTAGTTGCTCCGTGAACCAGGGAGCGGCCCTAGATTTAACTTTAACCCTGGTGAGGGGAGCAATATTGTCTAGCGCAACCGTTATTGCTTCTCAATGGAGGTTGCTGCCTGATTGATGTTGGCCTTATGGTTATAATGGAAGGAGCTGAAATGTGTTGCAAAGAGAGGTGAGGTGACTTTACGCCATTGCCCTTGCCATATTGGTTCATTCCTAAAGTATGTTTAGATCATATGTCCTGGAATAGCAAATTCTAATAGGTAATGATCTGTCCATAACAGTGGGGATTGAGATTCTACTGTAATGTCTGAAGAATTTGTAAACAGTAGATCAAGCGCATGACCTGCGATATGAGTGGGACCTGTTACCAATTGGGCTAATACCAGTGTGCTCATATTTGTGATCAGCTGATCTGTGTCTGGATTCTGTAATTTCTCAGCATGATGATTAAAATCTCCTATTAAGAAAAAAAGATCAGAGGTCAATACTTGTGGGCGATATTCTCAAGTAGTTTGTAGGAGAAATCATTTTTGGGGCCAGGGTCTATATGCTAAAGCTCCACTCCAAGCACCCCCAGACGGTCCCTCATAGTTCTAATTGGTCTGAGCTCATAGTTTCTAAGGCGGTAATACTCATGCCAGAGATAGTGGCTATGAGTAGACCTCCTCCTCTTTTCCCCTTTCTATCCACTCTAGTTATGTTATATTGGGGTGGAAAGGCAGTTACTACATCTGCGGAGGTATGCTCATGTAGCCAGGTTTCAGTGAAAAAGCAGATGACCGATAATTCCATATCCAAGAGGCTCCATATCTCAACAGACTGTTTGGAAATAGAGCGCACATTGAAATATATTGCTCTTAGTGGTTTAGGAATTTTGAATCATGAGATATTTCGTTTTTGCTCAATAAGGCTGGTTCATTTAAACATGGTATACCTTGTGCCCTGCTGATGATTGTGTCTTCAAGTGTGACTGAAGGTCTAGAATGGAAATTATGTAGATCTTTTAGCCCTTGACTAGAATATTTAAGAATTGCCATTTTAATCACTCACCAAATTTACACACCAGGTCAGAGAGCTGGTACAAGGTGGGAGAGGAAGGGGTCCTGGCATCTGGCAGCGGTCTTTCGCAGACGGGCGCAGAAGGGGTTGCCTTTGCTGTGCCGCCGGCGTGCCGCTGGCGCGTCCGCACCCTGCCCCGCTTTTTGTAGGGCTAGAGGATAATTGCGGGAGCTAGTGCACCAACTGTACTTCCAGTCGGCAAACTGGACGGGATGTCAATGCCTTTTTCGTCCGTACGCTCAATCGGCACAAGATGTGGCGGACCGGGGACTGCAGGCAGCTGTTAAGACAGGTAGGGGGACTGCAGGCAGCTGTTAAGACAGGTAGGCGGACTGAGATAAGCTAAAAGAACATACGGCGCAATTTAAAAATATAAAGTAAACAGCAGCGACTGTATACATAACAACAGAGAGGATAAAGTTAAAGTTTAAGTTTTATCAGCTAAGTTTTCAGTTTGTGATATCTAAAAAGACAGACGCAATGCCAGAGATAGACCCCGCGGCTTGTACTGACAAGATCTTAAACTTGTCCAGCTGTACTCACAGTATAGCCCACAGGCCTCTTGCGGCCGAGTATGCCTTTTCATGCAGCCCCCGTGGAAAACAATAGCAGTCACTCATTCAGTGCTACTTCTGCCTGTTGTGATTTTATGAGAGCGCATTCGCCTGGAAAAACATCTAAGAGGCATATGTAAACAATCAGTGTCTCACTTGCATTTCCCCGCCCTCATCTGCCTCTGTGACATGACTTGCTTGAGGCACGACAGAGGAAGAGGCTTTTAAAAAGGGCACGCATGTTGCTGGAGGTCTTTTCCAGCACAGACATTTTGCCTTACCTGCCCTCAGCATCGTCACTAGCATCATTGCCAGCTATGCAACGCCTCTACTGCAGACAGCATTGCCTCACTCAGCTCCTTTGATGCCAAGATGCCGGCAGAAGGGCACTTTGACAGAAACAGCAGCTCACACACATACTCGAGGATCTGCAGCTGGAGTTTCTTTTTAGGAAAAGTAAGTTCGTTTGCCAGGAAATGAGAGGGTATTAAATATATGTTCTTGGTCCATCTTCAATCTTTGGTTTTTCTAGGCACCCAACATTGTTTTTTTTTTGTTGGGCTTTTTTCTAAAGTTCAGCTTGTCTGGGGAACAAGGCTCATAATTCAACGTACAACTGCATTTAGTCTGACCCTGCTTTGCCGACACATAGTGGTTTTCCTTGGCAGGTTTCTCCATATTTACGCAAGCTATTATGGACATAAATAAGGCAAATGTTGATTTACCGTGTTTGAGAAATATACAGTAAGAATAAAACTTGTTGTCATGTCACCCAGAAGATATCATCAGGCTAATTAAAAAACCCACTGCTACCCCTCTTGAGCACTCTGGTAAAAAAGACAGCAAGGTGCCCGGGGGAAAGAGACGGGATAATCAACAAGCAAGTGCTCGGTCCATCCATGCCACCGGAAGTGGAAGATGCTGAGAATCAGACTAGTAGGCAGGGTTTGGCCGCTGTAACAGAAAGTAACAAATCTATCGCTGCGGGAGATAAAAATAGGGCTGAAGTTGAGAAAGAGCCCAGCGATTGTTTTTTCTCTGTTTTTGAGGGGGCGGAGTGATCAGATGACATTTTGAGCACATCACAGGGGGATAGTAGTCTGGAGTCAGACCCTGAGGATAGTGAGGAGGATCACCCCTCAACAGCTAAAAAATCTACAGGGCAAAATGGTATGAAAGGCAGAGGAAGGAAAGATATTTTGTAGGACTATTTATTGGCTACTCCACTTTCGGGGTCCTCTGCAAGAAAAGCTCCAGAGCAAATGGATGGTACTCCCCCATGCTGGATACTATACATCAGGCTATCCTGGCTCATAGAGAGGAAACCCGTCAAGAAAGCCGGAAAGCTCAGGCAGGGATGAGAAAAACGCAGGAGGTGGTGCGGAAGCTCTCTAAGGCATTTTCTAATATGGGAGAGAGTGGCGAATTTGGAAGAGAGAGTGATGGCGTCGGAAGCGGATGCGACTAATGCTGTAACTCAGGTAGAGGCCCACGACGCCCAGATCAAAGACATACAATGGAAACTAGAAGAGTCTGAAAACAGACAAAGAAGGAATAATCTCAGAGTTCTGGGGTTCAAGAAGGCCTAGAAGGGTCTGACACTAGGAGCTACATAATCAATCTTTTCAAGGCAGCTTTTCCGGAACTCGCCGAGTGGAATTGGGTGACAGAAATCCAAAGAGCGCATCGGATTCCGTTCAAACTGCGAGCACCAGTGAAGGAGGGTGATAGACCTCGGGCAATACTTGTTTTCTTTGGAAACTTCCTTCTGCGGCAGTCTATTTCTGATAAAGGTAGGCCAGATGCTAAGAGATCAAGCGGTGGTGTCTCATTTTTTGTAAGGCCCGACTTAGCCATATAAAGGTAGAAATGAGCTGGAGGTTAAGGCAGCTCTTGAAACTTTTTCAGGACAAAAAGATCCAGGCGTATTTGGTTAATCCGGCGCAACTAAAAGTTATCAACCAGGGTGCCACACGCTACTTCTCTTCAGAGATAAAAGCAAAGGAGTATCTGGACTCCCTGGGCAAATAATCTGCTGGTCATTTTGGTGGGGGTGAGGGGGTGGTTTTCTGGCCATTGGTCTTTATGAAGGGTGGGGGGGAGGTCCTGGGATAGGAAGGGGGAAGAAAGTTTTAGCTTTCCTGAAGATGGAGTGAGGTTGAGAAATTGTCTCCTTTTTCTGGGTATAAGGGTATATTGTGATTTAGTTTTGGCTGTGTCTGTAGGATCCACTGTCCACTAGCACTGCACACATCACATGCACAGACCAAGGTCTGAGCGTCCTTATGGGGGGGTAGGGTGAACTAAGCTGGGGGGGTCACAAAGGGAGGGGGGCTGGTGGGGAAGGGTGGGGTGGTTGGGATTTCACGGTGTGGGATGGGATAAAAGGGGGAAAATTGGACTGTACCTGGTGCATTGTTGTTTCTGGTTGGGTTTATGTATAGTTTGTAATCAATTGGCTTCAACTGAGCTATCGTTCAGGGGTTTTCTGTCAATGGAATGATGGGGAAACTTAAGATATGTTAGCTAAATATAGGGGGTATAAATGATTGGAACAAAAGGCAAAAATTAGGGCATTTTGTGAGTTCAAATCAGTTAGATGTGATTTGTATACAGGAGACTCACCTACCCTGGGCTAAAAAACATCTCCTAAATATTAAGGGGTTTGAGGCATTGGTGTGTTCCACAGAGACGTCCACGGTTAGAGGGTTGGCAATTTTGGCAAAAACTAGTTTGGGTGCCGTTAGACGCTCCCTGGCAGATACTTTGGGCAGGTGGGCAATTGTGGAACTTGAGGTGGGGTGTACACTGTATACAATTTATGGCTCTAACCAGGATGAACCTGAATTGTTCGATAAACTAGAGGTAGAATTACTGAACTGGCCATGTCCCCTCATAGTTTGCGGCGATTTCAATATATCTGCAGATTTTGCAGGTGGTATTAATATAACTATGCCGGCCGGAAGCCCAAGGTTTTTAGAGCCTTGTCCTCTTTAAATAGTTCACATAGTTTGTTGGATGTGTGGGGGTATAAGGAACCCCTTAATCCAGGCTTTACCTATTTCTCCTGCCCCTTTAAGAAGTACACTAAATTGGATTACTTTCTTATATTATCTTCGGAGGTGGGGAGAGCAGGAATTACCAAATTACCAAAAGTAATCTCCGATCACAGTCCATTAATTCTAGCTTTTGAAAGCGATAAGGTTACTGGGTCGCGTTATAGGTGGAGTTTTGAGCGGAGACTGATAGTGGATCCCAGATTTGTGGAACACCTAAAGAGTTGGGCCCAAAATTATGTTGATATAAATAGGTATAGTGCTTCCCGAAACTGCGTATGGGACTCTTTTAAGGTGGCATTAAGAAGGGAGACGATCAGCTTCTCTGCTAGCCGGAGGAAAGAAGCTCGAGAGGAGCATGAGAAATTGATGGCTCAGCTGGTACAGGCAGAGGAGCAACATATGAGGGATGTCACATGTGGGAAAGAGGCTAATGATAGCCGGTATACGATACTGGCTGTCAAGGCGGAAGTAAATAAGTGCGCAGCACAGAGAAGTGCTGATGATTATCAGATACACAGAAGTAGGATGTATGAGACGGGAGAGCAGGCAGGCAAGCTCCTAGCATTAAGGATTAGGCAGGGCTTTAGGAGAAATACAATAGTGAAAATTCATGAGGGCAATCAGGAGTATACGGAGCCAGAAGATATTAGAAAGGTCTTTAAGAACTTCTACCAAAATCTATATCAAGAAGAGGACAGGGAAGAGTCTGCCAGTTTAGCATTTGAAGACTTTGGCCACATTCTGGCCGAACAGGAAAGATTGGCATTAGATAAAGACCTGGCACTGAGTGAAGTGGTAGAAGCAATGCAGGATTTAGCGGCAGGCAAGGCCACAGGGCCAGATAGTATTCCACTTGAAGTATATAAATGCCTACAGGTAGTGATAGCCCCCTTTTTGCTGGATTTATTTAGTGGCATGATCTGTTCAGGCGAAATCTCAGACTCCTGGAAAGAAACAAATATTATTGTCTTTCACAAGAAGGGCAAACCTAAGGAGGATCCGGGTTCGTACCATCCAATATCCCTCATAAATACGGACACTAAAATCTACGTAAAGGTCTTGGCCAATAGGCTGGGAAGGGTCATTGGGGGTCTGGTTTCCCCATGGCAGCATGGATTTATCCCGGGTCGAGGGACAACTGACCATATAAGATGGGCCATCACGCTGTTTGATGTGCAGGCTGTCACGGGAGGCCGGATCGCCATGATCCTTCTGGACGCTGAAAAAGCCTTTGGCTGTGTCACATGGAACTATTTATGGGGGATATTGGAACGGAGGGGCTTTGGCCCCAAAATAATGAAGGCTATTAAAGCCATGTTTGCTGATCCCATTGCCAGGATTCATTTAATGGATGGTGGATCAGATGAAATATACAGTTCAGTTCAGTTCATAAACTTTATTCGGGTACCTTGGTACCCATAAAAGCACAAAGTCATGACAAATACAAACAACAGTCTGAAAATGTTGGAAGACATGACAATATAAAAATATATACAGCAATATTAGATAATCATTAAAATGTGAATCTGCCTATTAGAAGTAATTATATTGGGAAAGAATATGACTAAAACTGTTAAAAAATGTTACAATTGTGTCGAGAGGCTCAGGGGTCCAACATGGACTTTCGTGTTCTAATGGCTATTCTAAGAAAAGTGCATATGCAGAAGATCAAATCTGCAATGGCCAGAGTTACTATACACAGATAGGCCTCGTCCAAACTAATAGGCCGTCTCTTTTTAAAATAGGGGTTTAAAAGCCACTTGGAGTATTTAATATAGTACTTACAAAAAATAAAAATGTGTGATTGATTAACCACTCCTCCCATCACAAGGACATGGTGTTTGATTGAGGTTCGGACGGTAACCAAGAGGAAAGCAAAGTGCATATCTGACAGTTCCAGCTCTTAGGCGGCATAATAAGCTCCTATCACAGCGACTCATGGGTAAAGTGAGATAAATATGCAGAGGGTGACAATACTGTTCGATAGACATGTAATTACGAACAGATGATTTCACGGATTCTAAGCCAATCCTATCTTTATTATATAGGGAGTAGAGAGCATCTCTCAATTCCTTTTTGGACACTGCTTCAGCTGTACTAGAATCTAAGAAGATGTGTTCCCTATTGCTGAGCAAACTTTGTTGCACTCCACTGAGCCAGGGGATTTTCATCCATTTGTCACACTTTAAGCAGTCACTAATAATCTCTCGAGTGAGGGAAGTAGCCTGATTCTTCCATACTGAGAGCCAAAAAGGAGCTGGTCGAGCACAAATAAAATCAAATATGAAATTAAGATTAGGTTCCCTGTGACATATCTATTGTGGTGTCAAGATTGAGATATCCAGCAGTTTCCTACAGAACCTGTTTTCTTCCTGTTGGATACATAAACTATTTACTGTGCCCCAAATCTCAGCCCCATATGTAGCCACAGGGATGCACTGAAGTTTATACATTTTCTGAATTGCTAAAATAGTTTCAGTGGTCTTAGGGTGGAGAGACTTAGAATTGAATTGGTGGCCTTTGAGAACTTGTTCCTGGAATGGGCTAGATGCTCATTCCAGGAGCTGTTTGCAGCAAAGACCAACGCCAAATAGACAAATGAACGTGTGCAAGTCAGTTTTTGGCTATCCACTGTGATGGAGCCTATCTCTCGCTTCCCAGGGCCGCTGCACATTAAAAAAGATTTTTTTAAATTGACACGTAGATCTAGGCCATCCATATACTTATTAAAGTTTTGTACTAAGGTGCGCAGAGAGTTTGGAGTGCGGCCTATAAGTACTGCATCATCTGCGTATAAAAGCACAGTGACATTTCCCATTAATTTTGGGACCATCTTGGGTAGCAATTTTCAGAGAGCTGTTCAACCCATTAATATAAATAATGAAGAGAAGGGGGGCCAGGACACAACCCTGTCTTACCCACTTCCTACTTCTATTACTCCCGAAACCTCTCCTCCCAATGCAATCCTCACATAAGCCTGGAGATCTTTATAAAGATATGCCATAAAGTGTACCAATGGCTCATCCAGCCCACCTGCCAGAAGGATTGTCCACAGCTTCGTCCTGTTAACAAGGTAAAAAGCTGTGGACAGATCCATAAATGCCATATAAACCTGTGACCTCTGTGCAATGGTGTATTTCCCAATAACCAAATTGAGGTTAAGGCAGTGTTTCTACTGTTCCCACCTTGCTCCGGAATCCTAACAGGCATGGTTCTAAAATGTTGTTTTCTTCTGTCGAGGTTAGAATTTTGTTGTACAGAACTCTCCCCAATATTTTTAGGGTATTATCTATTAAAGATATCGGTCTGTAATTGCTCGGCTGGGACATGTCTCTTTTTTAAAAATCAGTACTATAATGCTCTTGGCCCATGTGGCAGGTAAGGTGGCAAGAGTCAGGCTATTAAAAACATTAAGGAGCATAGGGGCCCAGAAATCTGGATTCCATTTAATTAGGTCGATTGGCAGCCCATCTGGCCCCGGTGCTTTATTCCCTAAGCTCTGCTGAATGGCCTCTTCTACTTCTAAAATAGTTATCTCTATGGGGACCAAAATACCGGGCACGTAATGTTCTGTCCCCGATTGAAGGGTAGCGTAAATTTCCGAGAAATGGTTTACCCAGGCATCGCTGGAAATGTTGCAACTAATCGGGGGTGATAACTGGCCCATTGATCGAAGGTCCCTTACAGCGGACCAAAAGTAAGTATGGGCGGAAAATTCTTTCCGCTCATGGAATTAGCAAATTTTTGGCAATTTTGCGAATCGCACGAAATTGGCCAAAAATGCGCAATTCGCGAGTTGGCGGATTTTTTTTTCTTGTTCACGCTTCAAACCTACAATCTCGCACGTGCGGCATTGACTTACCATGATTCTGCATTCGCTGACAAGTTTTCCTCCCTGTTCGCGTGAGCTGCGAGATTTTGGTAGCTGGCCGAGCGACGCCGCGATCGCGAACACGTCATTGCGACCCGAAACAGGAAATTGTGAACGCGAACACGTCATTGCTACCTGAAACAGGAAATTACGAACACGTCATTGCGACCCGAAACAGGAAAAAGGCATAGTGAGCAGGCTGGTTAAGTGGAAACAACATGTTTGCGTCCGTTGCGACCGCATGCGCAAGTTCTCGTTCCTGAACTGGTAAAAAAATCTTGCGAACTTGAAAAAAAAGAATTTGCAAGCTTGCGGAATTTGGTGGATTTTTGCGAATCGCGATTACGAATTCGCATGGGGCGGAGTTCAACAATATTTTGATAGGGTTATGATCCCCAAGATCCGAAGCAATGACTTCTGCAACCTTTAAATGGTCTTCGAGTGAAGGGGAAATAAAAACAAAATCTATTATTGAGCAACAACCCCTTCCCCTGAATGTTGTTTGCTTATGGCCAGTTGCATTAGACCCGCCTACCAGAACCATGACGTTAACCAGATTGTGTGATCTTAAGAGCGAGGCAAGTTCGCATCCCTGCGAGCAGATGTGCCGGAGTAACCCGTCCCCCCATCATGCCCCTTACTGGTAAGTTTGACATTAAAATCACCCCCCAACAAAACCCCTGTAGGGCCCCCCATGTTAAACTGAATATCCAAATTAGAAATAAAATCAAAAAGCCCAATGAAATTCTTATTAGGAACAGAACGGAAGTAATTATTATAAAAATTCACCAAGTAAAAACAGACTCCCCTTTTAAAAAGCACTGCTTGATAATGTTGGCTGTTAGTTGGAAGGACCTTAAAACTGCCACCAGCGACCACGTTAATCCCTATAAACAGACCGCCTGACGGTCTGCCCATTTTAGGGGTTAAGGCTGCCACGCTAAAACAATGAAAACCCTTCAATATATAAAACTTCCGTGGCCCAGGTCTCCTGGAACAAGACTATGTCATGTTCCTTTATCATGCGTAGCCAATCTTGATTATCAAGCCTAGTTCATAGACCTGCCACGTTCCAGCTTAGGAAACTCAAATTGGCCTCACTGCTACCTCTGGGTGTAACTACCCTATCTACGATTTTGTGGGATGTAAGGGTTGAGCCCGGACTTGGCCCTTCATGATCTTTTGTGTTGGGTGTCAACGATAGTGGTCCAGGCTGGATGGTGCATGGAACCTGTTAGCTGTTAACACATGTGCTTCGGGGCCCCTTACTGATGTTGCTGACGGTTTGTAAAATTAGCCTAGGAGAAGTGCACTAATATAGCCTTATGGCCCGCCGTAGAGGGCTATACCGGCTATTAAAGGCCCTCTCCAACGTTAAAGGCCCCGAGCCGAAGGCGAGGGCCTTTAACAAGGGAGAGGGACTTTAATAGCGGTATAGCCCATCTACGAAGGGCTATAAGGCTATTAGAACATTCTGTCACTAGAGGACAGAATGTTCTAAAAAAAAAATAAAGCATTTTGGAAGCGTGAGGGGATTGGAATCACCTCAGGCTCCCTGAAGCCTTTGTTCACAACCAGAGCTGTGAACAAAGAAACATTGGAATGTTGGAGCTCCAGGCGTATACCAGCCATTATAAGCCCAGGGCACTCCATTGTTTTCAATGGAGCTCCCAACATTCCAATGTTCTAATATCTGTTGTGATGTTGAAGGATTGTTCTCTGATGGTTAATATACGGCGGACCATTTGTGGTCTACGAAAATTGAGAACAATACAGTCACCATCAATGTTCTTATTTATTTGGCCAACCCACCCTACTCTCCTGACCATAATAATTTCATCCATTAGGGAGGGGTCAAAGTTTTTATGTTTGCGGAGCCAGTCTACAGATTTATTTTGAAGATCTGACCACAACTCTCCCTGGCCTTTAACAAGATTTGGGACACCAGTCAAGACTAGCACGTAGGGACTAGCGGCAGGTGGCAAGTTCAAGACATCGATGTTAGGATTAGTATTTAAATTTCTGAAGCGCTCTCTGGTGTCTTTAGTAGAGTCAGCCACAGCAATACCCAGCTGGGGCTGATAGTAGTTAGCACTCCCTACGGCCAAATTCAGGTTACTTGTGGTGTCTAATCTTGATGTGACCTGCTTGACTCTCACAGTGAGGTCAGGGTTGGACACAAAACCATCTCCATGCTTCCCATGGTTGCGTCTCGCTATCGCGACCATCAGCTGCAAGTGATATAAAATTACTTGGGTTCCCCTCCCCTGCAGCAATATGATCATTATTCAGCTTTTCCCCGTTGAGCTTGTCCATAGCTAAGTTCAAATGCATCAATTTTACCCCAAAGCAAGTCAAAGTTCTTAGCAATCTCCTCCTTTATGCGTTCCAATCTTGATGCAAACCCTTCCGTTATAAGGTCCAAGGTTGCGGTGACCGTGTCTACCACATAGGGACTGTTCTCTGAGGTGTCATCTGTCTGTGTAGCAACAGAGGTTGTATTCACAGTCTCGGTAAATTCTGAACTACTAATAAGTGCCCCATTATTAATATTTTTGGGCTTCGGTTTAGGCTTGGCATTTGCAGTGTTAGCAGCATTTTTTTCCTTTTGGCTGGCTGAACAACTAATTTATGGTGTCTTGCAGATTTTCCAGCATTTCCCCGAGTGTTAGTAGAAGGCACACCTGGGTTAAAAGAGACCCGGGATGGTGAAGATGACAAGGGTGGACTCAAAGTGCTGGGGCCAGCTGTTGCTGATAGTATTCTTGGTGTGTCAGGTATATTGAAATCAGCTTGGCCCCCCAGCGACAGGCGTGACTGTAAAGCGGCAGGATCCAGAGACAGTCTTCCTTCTGTCAGCTGAATCTCATGCGTGAACAGTGACTCAGCCCTTACAATGAAGTCATCCAAATTTCCAGCTACCCCTTTCCGCTTACTCATTGTATAACAGGGATGGCTATTTGACCCTAGTGTAACAATTTAGTCCTCCAGACAGCACAATAACATCAATTGTAACAGGGTGCTTACGTTACCTCGCACCTCGATGTTCCTCCCGTATCCCGTATCCGGAAGCCAAATGGGGTGGGCCAGCCCAGCCTCCTTCAGCTTCTGACAGCCTTAGATGGGCTTGCCCTTGGCCCGGGCTTTGCCCGGGCGCAGCCCGTACGCGTCACACGCTGCGGGGGTGAGGCTGCGCTTTATAGCGCACTGGTACCGCCTCCCCCTCACCTGTGGCAGCAGTGACGCGATGGGAAAGGCGGGAATGCGGCACGTTGTACCCTGGGACTGAAAGTCCCACCAGGGTAAGTCTCAGCAGGACCCGCTGTTGGAGGCCATCAGAAGTGCTTCTCCCCGGTCCTTAGGGCTCCCGTAGTGCTATTTCAGGGCAGCAAGTAGCAGCAAGTGTTTTAAAAGTATTCTCCGGACTCGAAGAGCGCGTCCCGCACCGCAGGGGTGAGGCTGCGCTTTATAGCGTGCTGGTACCGCCTCCCCCTCACCTGTGGCTGCAGTGACACAATGGGAAAGGCGGGAATGTGGCGTGTTGTACCCTGGGACTGGAAGTCCCACCAGGGTAAGTCTCAGCAGGACCCGCTATAGGAGGCCGTCAGAAGTGCTTCTCCCCGGTCCTTAGGGCTCCTGTAGTGCTATTTCAGGGCAGCAAGTAGCAGCAAATGTTTTAAAAGTATTCCCCGCACTCGAAGAGTGCGTCCCGTGCCGCGGGGGGTGAGGCTGCGCTTTATAGCGCGCTGGTACCGCCTCCCCCTCACCTGTGGCAGCAGTGACGCGATCGGAAAGGCAGGAATGCGGCGTGTTGTACCCTGGAACTGGAAGTCCCACCAGGGTAAGTCTCAGCAAGACCCGCTGTAGGAGGCCATCAGAAGTCCTTCTCCCCAGTCCTTAGGGCTCCTGTAGTGCTGTTTCAGGGCAGCAAGTGTTTTAAAAGTATTTCCCACACTCGAAGATACATTTCTCGGGGGACCCAACAAGGGTGCCCCTGCTCACCAATTTTATTCGCCCTTTATATTGATCCTTTGGTACGAAAGATATTAGGGTGTGAGGGTATTAAGCCAGTGGTGTGTAATGAATTTGAAACCAAGCTGCTGGCATACGCCGATGGCTATAATAACTACTGATCCAGATACGGCCATGTCGGCCCTTATAGGAATAACTTCGGAATTTGGTCAGTGCTTGGGGTATTTTCTTAATGAGAACAAGACACAGATAATTTGTTCAAATAACATTATAAAGCAGGATGGAAGATACACTGATTAAGCAATTTATCTAGGGGTCAGGATTAGCCCTGTAATGGAGATCATTATTAAAGAGAATGTTGTGCCACTTGTCAACTCAATGTCAACAGAGTTCAAAAGAATAGACTCCATACATTGGTCTATAATAGGGAGAGCCAATGTGCTCAAGATGACTATGCTTCTGAAAGTATTATATATTTTTCGCTCGATGCCGCTTATGGTGGGGGATAGCGTGTTAAAATCTATTGAGTAGGTATTTATAAACTTCATATGGCAGTATGGGAAAATGAGACGATCTCTGAAATTTCTGTCTTTACCGCAAGATAGAGGTAACCTAGCTGTTCCAAATATTCGATTTTATCTTCTGGCTTGTCTCTTTAGCCAGATGGCAATATTACTAGATTGCACCACGAATATGTCTGACTGCCCGTTTGGGAATGTCTGTCCCCCATCTATTTTTGAATTGCTGCTAGGTAGGGAAGCCGTGGGGCTCTTACTGCGTAAAGCGGACAGACTTTTCTATAACAAAAAAGGTATAAAGTACTGGACAGTGTTTGGAGGGTTTGGAAAGTTATTCAGAATTCGCTGGTAATCTCGAAATATAACTATTACACACCACTCTGGAACTCAAGTCTCTTCCCTTACCTTAGTAGTGATAGGTTGTGGATATCTTGGGAGTCTCAAGGAATCAGAAGAGTAGGTGATCTCTGTGAGGGGACCAACTTGTGGAGCTTTGAAGATGTGCAGCGGAAATTTGGAATTCCGCCAAATCAAGGCTTTAAGTTTGTACACATTTTTCAAACCCTAGCAAGTATTAGGCCTCAGATTACCCCAGGAGGTAAAATTAATATGTTTGAGTATATATGGGTGGGGGCATTAAGAGCAGTATGATTTATAAAATACTAATCTCTACAATTCAAGATGATATGGATAAGGTTGAGGCCTCTTGGATGGTGAAACTAGGGGATTCAGATGTGGATTTGGATAAAGCGCTACAGCTGGCAGGGAATCTGTTTCATTCTACGAATCTTAGAGCGCAACACTACAAAACATTATATAACCTATATTTTACCCCAGCCAAGCTATTTGAGTGGGGGAAAAAGGGATGATGATAAATGCCCGAGGTGTCTTCAGGGGCCTGCAAATCTGCTGCATATGTTTTATTATTGCAGTACGTTAAGAAAGTTCTGTACTGATATTGAAAAATTTTGGGAGGGGCTGCTAGGTGTTAACATCATCCTATGCCCTGTCCTGATGATACTGGGAACAGACTACAATCTGGGTTTGAAAAAGGAGGAGGAAGCTTTTGCTTTTATAAGTGTGGCGGTTCTTCGAATATTGCGGGCTGCTGGCTGGAAGGACACCACTGCTCCCTCTTTTCAGATGTGGTTGTCTAGACTGCTGGGGATCCATAACATCGAATCCTCTCTGTTTACTCGGAAGGGCAGTAGATTGAGGGAGCTGGGGCAGAACATCTGGGCCCCCCTTAAGGGTTGGAGGGATTCCTGCTTATAAATAAGCCTTCTGTTAAGATAATATGCTTTCCCTGATGCTGATTTGTGTGCAGTATCGCTCTACGTCTCTTCTGCTCCTGAGTAAGGAGACCCCCGTTCTTTATCTATTGATGAATTGACTGATATTTATCTGTGATTTTATCATTTGTGTAATGTATTGTTGTCTAAATGAACCATTTATGTTTTGTATGAATTGTTGATTGCACTAGGTATCTAATAAAAAAACAAAAAAAGAATAAAACTTGTGGTCATGTCACCCAGAAGATATAATCAGGCTAATTTAAAAAAAAACATGTTTGCTGTAGATAAGGAGTGCTGTGCTTTGTTTTAATGATTGATAATTAAGTTGCATCTTACCGCTTCTTTTTCATTCATTTGTTTTTTTTAATGACAGGTAGTTGAGCTTGTTGTAAGGGCAGTCCTGCCAGGTACCATGCTTTGAGGGTCAGCCTAATGCATTTTAGTGCTGGTGTACGCATCACTGCACTAAAATGCATAAGTCACACATTTACAGTGCCCCTTGGACCAATGTATCGAGGAGCGCTTGAGAGACAAGTTGTATACTTAATAATTAGGGCCTTTTGGACAGCACTCTTGAAATGTTATGCTCTGCAGACTTCAGCCTCTGTAAATCTGCAGCTAAATACAGCATACCCTCCAAGAACCATGCCCCTTGGGTTTGAATAGCACATTTTAGCACTGGTGTCCACATCACTGCACTGGTTACATTTCAAGCCAATCCACATATTTGTTCAAAATGCAGCATTTTCTCAATCTTTTGAACAGTTCAAAAGAGTTAAATTTGACAATATACAAACTGACAAAACATGGCGTGATTTATGGTTAAAATATAGAACCAAGTAAGTCCTGTATAGAGGAAATAGCATACAACGGGCGAACTACGCATGGCCAAGTAGGCACCAATTCATACGAATCCCATTTTGGAGCAGCATGTGATCCATAAGTCAGATTTCTATTTTGAAGATTGGAAACTGCCCATGCAGAATAGAAAGAGGTAATATAGCCTGTGGGTGCCATGTTTACAGCAACTCTAGAATGAATACCATAAAAAATAAATAAGTAAATAAGTAGATCAAGGTATAGAGAATGCGGAGCAGCTGAAGGGAAAGATTGCACCTGAAAAAAAAACTTTAAAATTCGTAGCAATATTCTTCAGCCAAGAAACATGATGCAATTTCTTAATCATCATTTTAGCCTTAGGGCTTGATTTTGTGTACGCAATCGCTAGGACCGCTTTACTCGCGGTGGAGATCTGACCAGTGCCACGCTGCAGGTCGGCCCGCAGTATTCAGAGTGTACCGTTCAGACCGCCACAAGACCAATGGCTCCGCCAGGATCAAGGATCCCTCTGGCCCAGGGGTCTTCAACCGGCATTAATATGCTGGTGGTGCCGCTGCAGGCACCGTCAACCATATTCTGAGTTTCCTTTTCACCGCCCTTTTCATGGCAGTGAGCCTGCATGAAAAGGGTGGCAGAGAGGCAACTAAGGGGATCCTAAAAGGGGCCCCTGATGGATTTGTGCCTGGGGATGCATGCAGGGGGACACATGTTGTGCCCCCCTGCAATTGCACCCCAGTTCCTGCACAGAGTGGCATGCATGCCACACTCTGTAGGAACATGCTGCTGTAGCTGTCACAGTGGCGGGCTGCATGTTAGGCTCTTCTATAAGCCTAACAAGCCACCACCGTGAAACGGCTGCAGCATCGCCCGCCCAACCCGGATTACACTTGTTATCTGGTGGGCGGGCACACCATGATTTTTGCAGTCCTCCAGGGGAAGGCGCAGTGCCGGCACCGCTGGAGTACCGCCAAAGTCATAATAAGGCCCTTAGTCCAATTTTACGAAGAGCTGTACTCAAACACGAAAGCAAACTTTGCTGTGTATGAAGCTTTTGAGGTTCAATGACGTTTATATTTTTGCTCATTCAGGGGTTATCAGCGCCAATGGGGAGCGCTGGAAGCAGCTTCGTCGGTTCTCTCTAATGACCCTGAGGAATTTCGGGATGGGGAAGCGGAGCATTGAGGAGCGCATCCAGGAAGAGGCACAGTTCCTGGTGGAAGAGTTAAAGAAGACAAAAGGTTGGTATCAATTTCAAAGTACACATCAAAAACAAGATGAGAGGCCAGATTACAAGAACTGGCCAAGGGATGCTAATTAGCAGAGATGCTGTTAGGCATAATTTTACTTTTTGTTATGATTAGTTATTGTGCTTAATTTCTTTCTGTGATACGCTATGCTGTTTTGTAGCAGCAAAAATAATTCTTCATATTTTGAAAGTCTGGAATTTTGCTATCGCAAAACAGGAATGTCTGTAGAATGGAATGTAGAATATTCATAATGTGCTGTTTAGCATCTGATTGTGTACTGTAAGGGTTTATTATTCTGCACTAGTTTTGGTGAATGTATTTTGCTGCACCGAAAATATGTGTTTGAATGTGACAATGAAATAGAGCAATATTACAAGATGCAATTAAAAAAATGTTGAAATTAGACGTTTGAAAATATTAAGGATGAAGCTAAACTTGAGGAGCATTTACGTCGTAGTAGAATGCAGTGTATGCAATCATGACTCTTTTGAAAGCAATACGTTCGATATTCTACAATTTTGTTTGTTGTTTAGGTAGTCTCTTGTGCTTTAAAATGCTGACTCTTTCCTAGAATCGTTGCTGTCGGTTGAGGGGGGATACCTCTGTACCGGTCTCTGTTTTTGCACACCCACATCGTTCTTACGTCCGTGATTCTAGCTGGAAGTGGGTGACATTTGATGCCCTGTTCTGCTCACTGTTCCCCTCATAAACTGAGAAATGCTCACTAGTCAAATAACAAAGCAGCGCGAGAAAGAGCAGTACGAGGTCTAGTTGAAAAACAAG
This sequence comes from Lissotriton vulgaris, assembly GCF_964263255.1. Classification (NCBI taxonomy): domain Eukaryota; kingdom Metazoa; phylum Chordata; class Amphibia; order Caudata; family Salamandridae; genus Lissotriton; species Lissotriton vulgaris. Next base: position 867,314,392 of record NC_141697.1, read on the forward strand.
AGATATTATGGTAGTGGACTATGGTACACCATAGCATAATCACATTGTCTCTGGATAGAAATTAAAATCGAGGGAGAAAGGGGGAGAGAGAGAAAAGAGAGGAGGAGGTATTCCCCATCAATTAACAGTTGATGTATTTGCAGGGTGGCACAATATAAAAGATTAAGAAAAACTGGGATGGGATAATTTGCGTATATATATCTATACTACTAATATAAAGCGAGAACTGGGAACCTTTGAGGCGGGTAAACTCCAGAAGTACACCATCAATCATAACACCCAATACAGTGTTGGAAAGGGGAGGTCCAGGAGATGGACATAGGCTAAACATTTGTACAACATATACATTACGAAGGGCAAACAACATTCCGGAGAAAGTAGTTCCTTGTGGGCGTTGTTCTCAATGTGGGCGGTAACATTGGCAGAGGGGCAAGTCCCATTCACTCGGTTTCAAGCACTCAAGCACACAGAAGCACACACACAACACAGCAACCAACAGATTTTGCAACCACACAACAACACAGCAACTTCAGCACACCGTTTTACGCTTCAGGAGCATTACGAAGCGTAGTGGATAAACATTGTGACATAAACATCGTTTTTGAAATATTTACGAATTCGCCAAATTCGGAATGTGCAATGGGCTTAGCATTGTCACATAAACATCGTTTTTGAAATATGTACGAATTCGCCAAATTCGGAATGTGCAAAGGGCTTATTACTCACTGACTCCGCAGGGTTCCGAGCCAACATAAACAAAAGGGCGTGGCTTCGGGACACTCTTGGCCGCGCCTTCCACCAAACAACCTTGCACAACCATCCAATAGCGGCACCGCGCCTTCCAGCAAACAACCAATGGCGCCACACACATTACACAAATAACCAATCACTCAAGCACCGCTCCTTCCAGCAAACAACCAATGGCACCAAACACATTACACAATTAACCAATCATGCAAGCAATCACGCAAGTACCACATTCATTGTAAAGAAAATTACGAAAAACCTTCAGCCATTGGTCCAACGCGCATGTAATCTAGGAGCATTATTGCTGTTGGGGCCACTAACGGCTGAGCAATACACATTGTCACAGGCCACGAAAAAAATTGCATGCCGATTTCCACAAGCCATTGAGGCATCATGTACGCTCTACAAACACAAAATCCGTAGTCGCGCACTGTTGTTGAAAGGGGATACACAGGGGGCGGCCAGGGACATAATAAAGGGGAAATCACACATTTGCACACACATTTCCACAAGCCTCTTTCCCAATCTACAACGAGGCATCATCTACGACCTTTAAACGTGAATGCCGTACTCGCGCACTGTTGTTGGAAGGGGCTGCACAGGGGGCGGCCAGGGAAGTAATCACAGACAATTTAACAAGCCTCACATTTATATTACACAAGGAGGCATGATGGACGTTAATTGACCGTCTAACGTTCTTGCAGGGAGAAGCAAAAAAAGTGCTCACAGCAGTCCCTCTAATAGCGCTCACAATACGCAGTCAGAGCATTATTGCTGTGTGAACTAGAACATTATTGCTGTGTGGACTTACAGATTGTCAGAGGGCACAGAACGAGGCAGAATAACGTAGTTGCAAGGCCCTGCACAGGGGGCAGCCAGGGCCTCATTGACAACGCTTTACACACGTCTAACGTGAATGAATACTCGCAGCACTCACACTAATTGACGGAGCAAGCGGGGGGCGGAGCAGCCGGGGGCCCGGGCTGCCGAGCAATGTCGGGGCAGAAGGGGGTCGGGGAAGCCTGAATGCTCCCGGACAAGGTCGGGACGGGCTGCTAATAAATGTATAAAGGTGCACATCCAAATTTAGGGTTGTTTGATTTTCTCTAAATACAAGTCTATACTGATCCATAGTAGTCTGGAAAAAGAAGTGTTGAAGTTATCATTATGTAAGACCTTATCTGAACTCTTGATATAGCACACTCAGGACCATCAGATGTAGTGAGAGAAAGAGTTAGTATGTCCTTTGGGTGTACGAAAAGGCGTACAGAAATGTTTCCCAGTAATTGACAGTTTCGTGTCACAACTGTTCAAGTGTGTCGAGGAAGTCGTCGGTCGCCGGGGTCTGGTGGGAATCGCGATTCCCGCCAGACCCCGCCGACCGCCGACTTCCTCGAGCATTGACTCAAACTTGCCGAATATCGCCATTTGCGACGGCCCCATTCACCTTACCTGCGTGAACCCGGCATATCCTTCTCCCTTGGGCAACTGTTTGAACTCAAGACAGGCATGTTTTATATTTCTGTCCTGAAGATGATGCCATGTATTTAAGTTTCAGCATAGAAACATCGACACCCATGTGCCATATGTCTCCTAAAAATTTGGAATTTATTTGACAATGGCATTTTGTTTGAATCACGTCTGTCTACTGAATACTAGGAAACAGACCGCTTCGCTCGTCCTTGCCTAATTCTCTGTTTTGTCTTGTTTTGTTTGGGACACAGGTTGTGCCCCCTTGACATTTCCTCCTAAATTGCGTTATTATTTATATCTGTGTAAATAAAACTCTGTCCGGCTGGACAAAGAACATACTGACTATATAGTGTATGTGGATTCAAGAACTTATTTTCCTTGTTCTAGGGACCACTGTCTTTAGTAACAATCGTACTCCCAAGGTCCCTAGTGTATTGCCTTTGGGTTCCCTTGTTTCTCATAAAAGTCAGTCAATACCATGGCAGACCTCAGGTATTTTCTATGATCCAGTAAAAACCATGGTGCGCAATAGCTACCCAGTATGTGCCCCTTAACCAAAAGGTTTCCTCTATAAGCTAGGTAATGGTTTTATGTTACCTATGTCATCCATGTCATCCCAATGTCATCCCCTCATAGACCTGTCTATGTCAAGATGTGTTTGTGGCACTCTCGTAGTGCAACCAATGCCTCAAAATGCCTACTGCCTCTACGTAGGTTACTTGGCTAATTAGAAGGCACTCTGATGCGTCCTAATGATCCAGATGCCCCTACAGGACAGTATAGGCCATAATTTGCCCATTGCACCCCATAGGCTAGGCAAAGCCAAGATCTATCAATGCACACTGTGCAGTATGCACCATTTTATTTTCTGATGATTCAAGTGTCCCAATAAGCCAATTAATTTCATCATGTGCCAAATGTGACTGCCATAGGCAATGTTTTCCTCTCCCTCCGATGCCCCCTACAAGACAGTATAGACCATCATTTTCCCCTTGTCCCCCATTGACTATCCAATGCCAATATCTGCCTGTGCACACCTTAGACACATCAGTTCCATGATGTGCCCCACACCATGTGCAGCCAGTGTCATAACCTCAGAACTCCCCCACAGAAAGGTTAATGCCCTAATGTCCCACAAGATTTACCTAGAGGCCTGTCAATTTCACAATGTGCCTGCAATATTCTTTATAAACCAGCCAATATCATGTTTATAACATCTTTCTTTTCCTACAGATTTTGAATTTATAGCTAAGGTGTGAGAGGATATTCATGCTTGGATGGAACACCACTACTTAAAGTTTAACTTACTTAAATTTAGCGCGGGTTTCCAGGTATCCTACTAGGAATGTCATGTCTCCCTCATGCTCCTATTCCCACAGCTCATACGTCTACATAACATAGTGTTGTGCACAGGGGAATTGAGTCCCACTGTGCAACCACACACTATTACCCTCATGGACCCTATAAAGAAAGCCCTTCCCTGACACTCCCTGGATATCTGGGAGTGACTCATTCCCCTTCTGATACAAAATGGGGAGTTAGTTCAGCGTGGGGTGGAGGAACTTTTCAAATATTTCCAATGAGGGAAGGGTATGGATATCAATTAGTTAGTGCTCACAAGAATGCAAAATTGTGGGCGTTCGCTGATTACAAGCAAATCCTGCCTTGTAACATCCATTTGCCACCTTTTGCGTGGGATTTACAACTGCAGATTTCTCTGCACTTACGGTGATGAAATCTGTATGTAAATCCATTTAATCCTTCCAGGAATCATTTTGTGAATTCTTGGTGGGCTTACATGAGGTATGTTTGGCTTAAAACTGTCTGTGATGGCCGAGAATGCTTTTGTGAATTGGGCCCTATATTTATAAGTGATTATCAGGCACATGCATCAATGTTGGCTTTTGCGATTTCTAAATTGAGATTTTTAAGGACTCGCAATTAAGGAATCGCAAAAGCCTATGCATGTAGAAATTGCTTAAAAAATAGCGATTTTAAACATTTGTTAATTGAGACTCGCAAATTGCGATTCGCAATAAAGGAATACCTCCCCATTCATTCCTATGGGCCCAATTTTAAGGGTGCCAGGGTGTCAAAAGGACACCCTGTTGCACCACTGAAAGTGATCTGTGCACACATGTTGTGCACACACATGCCCTAAGGGCATGTGTGTGCGCAACATGAAAGTTTGAAAAATGCACAAAAGTGCATTTTTCAAAGTTTTTACAAATTACCATGAAGTTGAACTTCATGGTAATTTGCGCCCCCTATTAGCGAAATCGCTGATTTTTTTACTTTAATGAATTGCATTTAAGAAATATCAATTTGCGATTCCTTAAATGCTATCACAATTTAAGGAATCGCAATTTAGAGATTACTTAAATTGCAATTTTTGCATTTGGGATGATTCATCCCAAATGCAAAAATTCCGGTCGCAAAGGGGCAGATTCTGAGAATCTGCAAGTTTGCGACCGTTTTTTCTTTTGATGCATGTGGCTGAAAATCTCCAATGTATGGTGTGCACTAACACCGCCTATTAGTGAGTCATTACTATGATCTGCACCACTTATTTCCCTAAAGATCAGTTAGTGCTAAAATTAAGAAAAACGTCCCACATTAGCAGCCAATTCCATAATTCACCTCAGCCATCTCTTCAATCTCCAGGCAGTGACATGTTAAAGCTGTGAAGTCTTTCTAAAGAACAATCAATATTGCAATGCCCTCCAGCTAGTCTGCCATAGCGCATTATTAGCCAAGATATACCCGAGGCATCTTCCCATATGTAAGCCAATACCATGAGGTGCCTCTAATATCAAACTATGGGACTGATATTGCCGTGATGCAACAGAGGTATCCCCAAACTGAAACAATTAATGCTAATATGCTCTCCAGGCATCCATGAAGGTCCATCTAAGTCATTGTGTGTCCATGCATCCTCAACAAGACACCTCATTGTGATGAAATAGTCCAGCCTACCACCTCATAGGATAGTTAATATCATGATATACATCAGTGTTTCTTTACACCTGCAAAATGTCATGATATCAGGATTTCCTTGACAAGCAATCAACGCCATCATCTTCCTCAGGTGCCAGCTACACAGAAAAGAGATATCAATGATGTGCTCCTGGCATCCCTTATATGCCAGTCAGTTTCATTGAGTGCACCAGGCACTATCACATATGCTGTCATTGCTATTATGTGCCTTGGGCATCTTCCATCAGTCAAAGAATGCCTTGAAATACCCCTGATGACCGCCAAATGTCCGACTATGTCATGAGGAACCATAACAACCATTAATGTCTGTGTGGTGCTACTAGGTGGGTCAAAGCCCTATTTTGCCCCTGGCATCCCTAAATCGTGTCTCGTGGTACACATTTAGGAAAGTCATTGCCACCGTGAGCCGCAGATCATCAGTCCTCCACAAAAAACAACCATCCACAGACGCACACTTTTGCAAACACAAACATGATTTTAAAGTGATGAACAAGCTCAGGCGTATTTCAATACATGTACCCAACATTCACTTCCCCTACTTTCAAATGACTTGCTAAATGCACACAAACATGAACATGAACAGACACACATATACACGAAATACGCACACACAAACACACACAAAACAGATATATGTGGTTACACAGCTTCTTCATACTTGCAATTTCATGGCTTATTGGGTTCCTCAATTTTAGGAAAGTGCCTATAGGAATTGAATGTGCTACTGTGCTACTAGGCTGTGTATTGTTGCATGCAGTGATATCTTCAATGGGATATCTTCAGTGCAAATAATAGACTCTTCTAATGTTTGAATCAATCTATGCTTATTGTATTTGTCTCTTGATTCAGCTGCTCAGAAGCTGGACCTTTATTCGTATCTTTTGAAGCTTGTCTTTCAGCATATTGTCCACTATGTTTTACACTTAATAGCCAATACACCTTCGCTGCGAATTTAAACATTCACTATTGCGTTCAAATAATTTACCAAATGATTTTTCAAAATGCAGGTGTATTCCAAATAACTTAAATCTGTATCTGTCACAGGCTTGCCTTTTGATCCCACCTTTTTCCTGAGCCGTGCTGTCTCCAACGTCATCTGTTCCGTTGTCTTTGGAAGCCGCTTTGACTATGAAGACGAGAAGTTCCAATATTTACTGAACCTGTTGCATGATACATTTCGACTCTTCAGCTCTGTCTGGGGGCAAGTAAGTGGAGTTAGGCTGCTTTCATCTTGGCAGGAGCTTCGCTTTATACAGTATATATACATTTACACCATATACACATACGTTGTAATATCAGGGTAAAATAGGTTGAGGTGCAAAATAAACATGTATGCATTATACGTTATTATTACATACCTACTGATATGGCGGGATTTTTGATCTTTTATCTGATCACTATAGATCTAGATCCCAACTCAGGTCGACTGAACCTTTGTTACCTGTGATAGAGTAAAAGGCAACCCACTGCCAGGTTAATCGGCTCAAGATATTACGCAACTCTGAAGAACCACTTACCACGAATAAGTTTTAAAGTTTTATTATAAAGCCAAAGATAACTGGAGATACAAACATCTCAATATAAGGTTCAAAAGATATACTGGCATCAATACAAACATGAATTCTCTAAATGCTCTTAGGCGACAGAAAAATATCACCAAGACTAGTTCAAAGATCAGCAAGTTTGCAAGAATAGACACAAGTTGTAACTTGAGCGTCATTTACAAAAAGGAAAGAAATCCAGATTTGACTGTCCCTACACTAGACTAAGTGACATCCCTACTTAGCAGGATCTTAACCTAAAAAGGTGTCAGCCGTGGTGACTTCAAAAGAAGTTCACTCACTTCCCCTTAGTCTCTGTTGTAAGTCTGTACATCACAGTCGTGCCCTCTCTGCCTACCCATCCACTCTCTAAGGTTCCTCAGACCATCTGCTCTAACTCCACCCAAGGGTGCTGTCCCTAATACAAAATCACAGTTACAGTTGAAACGCCCCTCAGAGACGCCCCTCACGTACACCTCTCACGTGGTGTCGGTTCTGGCTTTTTCCATGCTGATACTCCTCTGTGCTTCTTGTTAGCATTGACCTTGCTTCTCAGGCTCTTCTCCAGGAAGACGGTACCCCCCAGGAAATTCCTGAAGCCTCCTCCAGGCCTGTGCCTGTCTCCCAGAACAGAGCTCTATTCATCACTCTCTTGATTGGAACCCCCTCGCACCTGCAAACAGACACCCATGAAGTGGGCCCCAAATTCCGGCCTCCAGCTTATCTCACAAATCGTAAAAGCTCGAGCATGGTTCACAATTTATGCTTAACACGACCTGATTTTAACTAGCACATGCAGATCAAAAGAAACGACTTTATCTCTCCAGGCCTACTAAGATTCCATGAAACAGGCCTGTGCACTCTATGAACCTTTATTTCTTAGCCTAAAACAGTATTATAACTTATTACACTCTGGTTATAGGAAACACTTCTATAAAACATATATTTTCAATCTGTGACCAATAATACTTTGAATGGTAACAACAATAATCCATCTTATGTGTGAATTGTAAAAGCACATTTTCTTTCTTAATGCACTGCCATGAGGCCTACACAGTTCTACGTTTGGCAACATTACATTCTCTTCTGCAACAGTCACATAACATGGAATTAATAACTTTCTAACATCTTCTAAACATTACTATTTTAGCTTCTCACACTGATATATGCATTCTATTTAATTAAACACTCATATATGTATGCATTCTATAAATTCGACACTCTTATATGTTCCTTTAACTAGACTTGTGCAACATGCTTGTAAATATGGTGCACTTCTACATTTTACTCAAATTGCGCTCTCTCAGTTCCCCCCTTTGATGACCTTTAGGGGTCATCACCATCCCAACACTATTCCTGAGAGTATGAATTAAATCAAACAGAACTCGTTGCAGTGCTCCCTCGCTTCATCATTTCCAGAGCCCTCAGACTCCTGTACTGGTTATCCTACATCGCAGCTAACCTCTGCTCCTGCTCTCTCATAGATCTTTGCAACCTATTTGACCTATACCATTGATGCAGCCTCACTAATCCCCACAGTGTGACTACGCAAATCACTATTAATTTCTTGATGAATTTCAGTGATATTCTGTATATACTTCTCAAGAGGTTTCGAATTGTCTGGAATGTAAGTGCAACATTCCTGGACCTTCAAAGCCTTACAGACTCTGCCCTCTTTGGCTAACAGAACGTCTAGAGCAAGTCGGTTCTGAAGAACCATTGCCCTTATCGATTGCATCTCTCCCTCCACCAGCATAAGTGATCTAGCAGTACTGGCGGACAATCTATCTACAACAGTTGCCAATCTCCTGATCTTGACATCATTCAATATTAACCCTAAAAGAGGGAACATAGCACCAAATACATCTCCAACTACCTCAACATCGCTTACATCCCTTTTCCCTCTTGCTTGAGTTCTTCCTTCTATGATTTCTAGATCCTTAGCATGATATATTTTGGGGAAGACAATTGCTAAATAACATGATCCGTACCAATTATCCGGTAGTTTCACGTATGCATTTCTTCCACAGACAAAATATACATTCGGGATCACCTGCATCCCTTTCAAGAAATCTTTTGTATAGTATTCTATTTGGAAAGCATGTTCACAACTTACTTCTCCCACAAACACATTCTCATAGTAGGTTTTACCCCTGTATATACATAGCTTCCCTTTTTGTGTTCGATCTAAAGCTATTGGACCATTACTACCCTTCCTCTTGTGTGACTTTTCCTCCTCGGTCCAATCTGTTTTCCATTGGCCTGAAGCCTTTAGAATCTTCTGCCTTCTATACCGATCATCCACTTGCCCTATAAACTTCTTCTCAACTTCTGACACTTTACAAGTCAAATTATTTGTTCGGGCATATGAAGTATCCAACGTACTCCAAGGAATGAAAAATTTCTTTAATCGATCTTCGCTTTTATAGTAGTCCCATTTATTCATATGCTTGTAGTTCGAGACCTCTGGTAAAACAGCGTCAAAATTTGAAAAATAATATTCAAAGCTATCACGTCCATAAAATATACTAAGCAACAAACTACATGTGATTCCATAAGTCAATGGAAGATGATGATACCTAATACCCTCGTCTACAGAGGCTGGCAACTGCATGCAGACATAGCAGTCCTTTGCCTCCATAGCATCAATGTATTCATGTAGCAATTTAGCGTATGCATTTGATTTAAAATTTCCTTGTGATTCATCTACGTGCAACCTACGAGCTTCTGCTGCTAGTAAAGCTTTATCTTTCTCTGTATTGTCCCCCTTTTTACCAGCAGTAGTAGGTTTCGGTGTCACTATAACCTTTGCTTCATTTGTTGTCTTCTCTTCATTTTCATGTCCCACTATATATGATACAGTAACTACTAAAACTATAAGGAAATTTACTCCTGCTAAAAGTGTGCCTACTATGCATTTTGCCCTGCGGTTCGGGTTGCCGGCCTCCATGATCTCAAGATAGTGTAGTTCTCATTTTCTACTATGACACAAAGTCTCTTCTCTTTTGCTCCTTCGACAATATTTGCTTTGATTATTCGGTCTTTTCGAACCACACCTGGAAGCTGACAATCCGTCTTGCGAAATCAGTCCTTTGACTTATAGCAACAGACAACCCTAGCCCTTCTCCATCCACTAAATGGAAGAGTCCCTAAATTTTTTCTTCTTCCACTTGGCGCTAGGTTATCTTCTCAATCTTGTTTATTTACAAAGTCTTTAGGTTTCTACAACCAAGCGTGTTCCAGCAGCTCTAATCACGAATTCTAAAATCTCTAAACGAAGAATGATCTCCTCAAGTGCTGGTATCGTTGGACCAAAAGTCGGAAATTCTATTCTGTTTAAAACCAGTTCTCTTATTCTGCTCAGGTAAGGAGGATTGGGAACAGTGAGTGTCAGCAACCCTTCAGCCTCAACTCCAGGTACCAACAACGCCACTTCCAACGTTATGATTGGGTCAGTACTGGTCACTGTCACTTCCCTCACCCTCCCGAATCTCCGTGCACAAGACATCTGCTGCCAGGTAGGTCCACTCAGGAGTGGCGTATCTTCTACAGGGCACACGCACCCTCCTTGATCTTCTTGGACCCTCCTGTTCTTGATTCTGTGCACCTTCGTCCAGATCTGAGTCTTCGGATATAGGAGCAAGGGTTCTTCCTGGAGTTGGCTATGAACTCGGCCTCTTCTTCCCTTCAGGCCACCTAGCTTCTCCACGCCTTGTTCTCCTATTTCTTGTCCTCACACTCGATTCTTGATCACTTGCGGCTTGATCAGTGTCTGAGCCGTATTCACAGCAACTTTCTCCTTCTGTGGCAACGTCAGTTTCACTGTCGTCTTGTCTTTCTTCCGCTTGATCTGACGCGCTACCAGCTTCCTCCGACACCCCCACAGCTTGACTGATCCCCTCTATTGATTCATCGTCCACAGCCGGATTTTCATCTGTGAGAGGAGCTGTTTCTTCCAGGGGTGCTGGAACTCTTCGAGTATGGGAGGCGTGTATCCAATTTGGCAGTCCTCCACATTTGACAGCAGTATTCGTCGTGAGAATTATCTGGTAGGGCCCTCTCCAGCGCACGTCTAGGCAGTTCTTCCGGACGTGTTTTTTCACCAGCACCCAATCACCAGGGCACAGGTCGTGACATAGGTCTCGGGAAGATGGAATTTCAGCAGCCTGCACCTGGAGAGACACAGAACGAATGACATCAGAAAGTCCCTTGCAATAATCCAGGATCAGATCATCTGTGATATTCAACAAAGCTGCAGTTGGGACAGATGGAAGTCTCATTGCCCTCCCCATTAGAACCTCATGTGGGGAGAAACCTGTTCTCCTGTCTGGTGTGCTACGTATGCTCATGAGTACCAATGGCAGGGCATCAGGCCAGCTTAAGGATGTCGATGAACACACTTTGGCAATTCGGGACTTTATTGTCCCATTAATCTGCTCCACAATTCCCGAAGCCTCTGGTCGATAGCTACAGTGCAACTTCTGATCAATATTTAATGCAGAGCAAAGCATCTTCACAATTTCACTGTTGAAATGCGTTCCTCTATCTGATTCCAAAGAGGCCGGCACCCCGAAGCGTGGTATTAACTCTCTAAGCAACAATTTTGCTACTGTGAGTGTGTCGCACCTGCGTGTAGGGTATGCCTCGACCCATCTGGAAAATATGCATACAACCACCAGAACATACCTGAGACGGTTGCATTTTGGCATCTCAATAAAGTCTAATTGCATTCTATTAAAAGGCCCACCAGACCTCCCAATGTGACTCAATGTAACTGGTGTCCTTTTCCCTACGTTTAATTGCTGACATGTTACACACCTCTGACACACTGCTTCTGCGGCTACTCTAAACTTGGGATTATACCAAGTCTGCCTAAATACCGGCAGCATGGCATCTCTTCCTAGATGTACTGGACCATGAATCTGACGTGCCATTGGACTCACTAATTCATTTGGTAACACTGCCCTTCCATCTGCTGAAATCCACAAATCCATTTCACTTTTACACAACCTGCAGTTTCCCATGTCTTTTTCTCAAGATCTGATGCGCTCTCTTGCATACCTTTTAGATCATCCCAAGTATCAACTGTTTCTAGCATCATGTTCAACTCTGTCTCTTCCTGTGTCCCACCCACTTCCACTTCCGTGAAGGAGTATCCTTGCTCTGCACAGTAGCGAGCAACCTCATCTGCGTACCTGTTTCCTTGGGACACAAAATCTGTATTTTTTGTATGGGCTACGCATTTGACAACGAAAATTGCTGCCGGACCTTGTAACGCTTCTAACAATAGTCGCACAAACTCCCCATTTCGAATAGGTGAACCTGAGGAGGTCATGTAACCTCTCTGAGACCACAATTGCCCATAGTCATGAACTACCCCGAAACCATATTGGCTATCGGTGTAAATAGTGACTCGAATTCTGCTACCCGCTAAACAAGCACGTGTCAATGCAATGATTTCGGCTACCTGAGCGGAGTGTACTCCTTCCAGGCAAGCGGCTTCCACAACTCCAGTAATGGTGCAAACAGCATATGCTGCTCTCAACCAATATTGTCCCTTACACATGAGCCATCAACAAAGAAAATTTCATCGGGGTCGGTCAACGGCTCATCCACAATATCTGGTCTTGGCTTTGTGCATAGTTCAGTCACATCAAGGCAATCGTGATCTTCACATTCCTCGTCTTCTATATCATTAGGGAGTGGCATCAAAGTAGCAGGATTCAAAACAGAGCACCTCTTAAGGGTCACGTTCTCCGCAGCAAGAATAACTTGCTCGTAGCGCGTGAGCCTATTATTGGTCAAGTGCTGTGTCTTGGTCCTGGTCATCAACAGTTCTACAGAATGAGGTACATACACCACTAATTGGTGTCCCATTACTATACTCTCACACCTCTCAATGCTGACACCCGTTGCGGCAACGGATTTGAGACATCCGGGCAACGCTGCGGCTACTGGGTCTAAAGTAGCCGAGAAATATGCAACTGGTCTACGGGCATTTCCATGAATTTGTGCTAGGACTAACAAAGCACAACCTTCCCTTTCGCAACAATAAAGTAAAAATGGTTTTTCGTAATCTGGCATTCCCAAAGCAGGAGCACGACACAAGTCCTCTCTCAGCTGTTGGAATGACATCAAACAATCCTTGTCCCATGGTACCGGATCACTCACCTCCATGTGCGTCAGTTTTTGTAAGGGTTTTGCTTTCAGGGAAAAGTTAGCTATCCACTGTCGGCAATAACCAACCATTCCTAGGAACATCCTGACCTCTCTTTGTGTCTTGGGCGAATTCATTTTCATGATCGCCTCTATCCTGTCTGGTGACACCTTCCGTTTTCCTTTTTCAATTCGGTGACCCAAGTACTGTACTTCTGTCAGACAGTACTGTAATTTGCTCGGAGACACCTTATGTCCATTTTCAGCTAAATGGTTCAGCAAGGTGATGGTGTCTATCTTACAAGCTTCCTCTGTTTCTGACGCAACAAGTAGGTCGTCTATGTACTGAACTAGAACCGAGTTCTGTGGCAGTACTAGACTTTCAAGATTTTTCTTCAACAGCTGGTTAAAAATCGATGGGCTTTCTGTATACCCCTGTGGGATACGACACCATGTTAAGACGCGATTTTCCAGCTTAAATGCGAAAAGAAACTGGCTCTCCTCATCTAATGGGATTGAGAAGAAGGCCTGGCAAAGGTCTATCACTGTGAACCACTCAGCTTGGAATGGTATCTGAAACAATATCACTGACGGATTCGGTACCACTGGACAACATGAAACAACTATGTTATTAATCTTTCGGAGATCCTGAACTATTCTGAATTTCCCACTAGGTTTCTGCAAACCCATAATCGGGGAGTTACATGGACTACCCATGATTTCCTTCAGTATTCCCTGCTTAATCATGGAGTCGATCTCGGGCTTTATTCCTGCAATCGTCTCCGGGGTCAATTTATATTGAAGCGTTCTTGGATATTCAACGTTTGGTTTTATCATGATTTTTACTGGTTCTACTCCTTTAATCAATCCTATCTCTTCTCCAGTGAAATCCCATACTTCAGATGACACAGTATCCCTTAAGTCCCAAGGGAGCTCTTCCACCGTCAGGGTAGGATACAGCTCTACACATACTTTCGAATTTGCAACCTTAAAGGTGGCATCATCGTCGTTAGTCTGTACCTCTACTCCCTGAGGCGTGCAATATATTGTGCAATTTAGTTTGCATAATAAGTCTCTTCCTAACAGACACACAGGGCTAGAATCGCAAATTACAAACTGATGTTCATCGCTGTATTTCCCTATTCTCACTAACACTGGTTCCGTCAACGGGTTAGTCATTCTCCTATTTGCGACTCCTACCACTTGAATAGTTTCCCCCGACATTGGCAGGTCAGGAACCACTGCTGATCTCAAAGTTGATTGAGTAGCCCCAGTATCTACCAAGAATGTCGTGGGACACCCTGCCACCTCAGCCTCAACAAACGGTCCCCTTTGATCCACTTCCAGAACTGCCCCTAGGGTACAGTCCTCCTCTCTGCTCACTCGTTGTCCAGTTAGTGGATCAACGTGGTAACACTCTTCTCCTCCTACCAAAAGAGGCATTTGTCTATAGATCTTTCCTCCTGTCGCCATCTTTGGTGGTTGAGGGAACTGGGCTCGAGGAGCCAATGTCCCCCCTTTGACCACCTTACCCTTAGGTACTGTCACCCCTTTTTCTGGAATGGTCTGAACTTTTTCCTCCTCTACTTCCAGTTCTCCGTTTTCAAGATTATAGGGACACTCGCGTTTCCAATGTCCCACCTGGTGACACTGGTGGCACTTTGTCGTCCTTTTCAGGGTAGCAAGGTCTACTCTAGGTCTCGGATTTTCCTCGTTGTCCCTATTCTGATTATTTGATCTCCTTCCCATCGTCCCTGTTCCCTGATGCTGCTGTCCGCTCTTTCCAGCCGACTGCATCTGGACCATCATCAACTTCTCCTTGAGTTTCTTCGCTTTGGAATCTATTTCATCACTGCAATACCTTGCGTACCTCAAAATCTCATCTAATGGTTTGTTTTGCCAGCAAATTAAATGTTGCTGAATCATCAAACAAATGTCAGGTCTCAATCCCAAAACAAATTTCGATACAAACTGTCCTATGTCTTTGGGATCCATTACATCTAGTCCACTGTATTGTTTGAACGTTTTCAGCAGTCGCTCATAAAATTCATGGATTGTCTCCTTGGGTTCCTGTCTAGTTCGGTCTATTTTCACCCAATCTATATCTTGCGGTGGTACCTTGTCTTTCAGCCATGTCATCACCCTTTCATATTTTTCCATTACCCTTTCTGACGGTCCATTAGTATGAGCATTTCTTTCTGGTTCTGCTGTGGGCCATTCGACACTAACTTTGCATGCTGTTCACAAGTCTCCTGGGACCACAATGTCAAATAAAGTGTTCAAATCAATCCACAGTACTTTAGAGATTTTCACAAACCTCTCTACCTGCTTGTACCACTCTACCAGATTCTCTCTTAACTTTGGAAATGAATTGGTAAACGCAGCCAAATCTCCCCTACTCCAGGGCAAATGTACATAACTCCCATTCGCTATTTCTCGCAAAGGGTATGCCTCCATCCGCAGTGGCCTTCCCTCCGGGGACATCCCAATCGCGCTTCGCCTAACAGTCCCTTTCTTGGACCACCTTTCTTCCCATTTATCCAGATCTCTCCATGCTCTTATTCCTGTGATCAGTTCCCTTATGTGTGTTTTTAATCCAGTTGTCCTCCTCTCATCTAGGTCCTGATCTGAATATTGCAACCTATGGTTACCCTGCAATGCCTTTGTTCTTGACAAGTCTACCATGTACTTGTCTGCCAGTTCAGACAATTTCTCGTGAGTTGCTCTTGCCTTTCGAGTAATATCCTTAGCTATAAACAGCAGCTCATCTTGTTCGTACATGCCAATCCTTTCTAAAGGCAACGTACCATCTATAATCTCGTCCAAGTCAGATTTTAAGCTGGTCACATCGAGCCTTTTTACTTTTATCGCAGCTTTCAATATGCTGTCTCTAGGGAACCCATTTACGTCTCTCCCATCACAGCTCCGAGTCCTACGTCTGGGCTCAGGCGTGTTATGGGGAGTCCTCCCATGCTCCCATCTCTCCAGGTCCCATGCAGTTCCATCCTCTGTTGGTGTGTAGTGAAACGCTGCTCTATCCCTCATAGTCCCATGTCTCTATTTCTGCCTGGTTTCTCTAGGTGTATGGTAAGACACTCCATTATTCCCCATGCTTTCGCAATTTCCCTGCTGTCTATTATCGCTCAACACATGGTAAGACCCTTCGCAGCTCCCCATGTTCTCGCGATCCCGCTCCTGTCCATGATCGCTTGACGCATGGTGAGACACCTCGTGGCTCCCCATGTTCCCGCGATTCCAATGCTGTCTGTTATCGCCAGGTGCATGGAGGGTGCACTTAAAGCTATCCCTGTACTGTTGCGTCCTTCTGTCTCCCTCACTGTGTATGAAACGAGACGCCCTTCCACACTCTGTACTTCTACCTTCTTGCTCCTGCCTACTTCCACTGTGGATATGACGTGTAGCTCCTCCATTCTCCTGACTCTTACCATCACCCTCCTGACCGCTTTCACTAGCCCCACAGTGAGACAATGTCCCCTCGCCTCGACTTCCCCATTCAGCTTCCGTTCCTGACCTGTTACTCTGTGTTCCTGTGGCAGCATCCCACTCCCTCAAGTCAGCCCTCAACTCCTTAAAGGATTTCGGCCGTGGTCCTCTCAGATCTATCGGTCCTCTCTGACCCCCCTGATCTGTTATGGGATCCACTGTTGAATCCAATGGGGTGCTCCATTCTCTTGGTCCTGGCAATTGCCTCCGGGCATTTGTCATGTTGTTCCTTCTTTCCATTTCTGCTCTTTCTCTGTCTAGCCGTACCTGTTCCTCCTCTCGCACTTTCTCTGGGTTATAAATCGATACTATAGGACCTATGGTAATGGGTACTTGAAGAGCATCTGGCAATTTGTAAGACTCAGCACGCTCCGTTTCTGGCACCTTCTGTACCACGAACCTTCCGACTACTCTCTGTACTGGACTAGGTTGAGGTGTTCCCTCACCTTTGGTGGGTTCCCAATCCGTTATAGGGAGTGGTCTATACTCCCCTATGCCAACCCTATCTTCCCTAGGGAGCTCGGTGCCTTCCATCTCTCTATTGTACGGAGGCGGTCTATCTATCAACAACCTATTTATTAGGCTATCCTCTGTCTCACTCTCATCATCCTCCTCTGGTGTTCTCTTGTCTCCTGTAACCTCTATCACTGGGTACAACTTATCTACTTCAATAGTCTGCACTCTCCATTTCTTGGTTTCTGCATCCCATTTGGCGTCTTGTACTGCTCTTACCGAGCGTCTCACCCTTTCTTGACGCCTGTTCTGATTCCTGTCGTGCGCCGCCCTAATCCACGCATTAAGGGCTTCAAACTGTGTTGGTCTAGGCAAAGGTCTCAATGAAGACATAACTGCTTTTAGCTGGTGCAACACTTCTAATCTAAACGTTCCGTATTTCGGAAACGTCAGTTCCTCGTTCCCTTCTGTAATCTTACTCCAAGTGCTAAGCCACAGTATAGTATGCAACCCAACATTCGTAGCCATATAATGAGCGGGTGTACCCTCTGGCGGGGCCTCTTCCCCGTAATACGATTCCCTCCTTTTTCTCTTAAAGATCGCTCTAAAACATTTAAAACACTTCATGTTCGAAATCTACAAGATTTTCCTATTTCCCTGCGTTCGTTTACTTCCTGATGATAATCCACCAATCTCAGCACGGCTCTCGCTAACCGGCCAATCCCAGCGCGGTTTCACACCAACCGGCCTATCACAGCGCGGTTCGCGTCAACCGGCCTATCACAGCGCGGCTCTATCTGACGTCACTCGTCTCCCCTTCGCAGCAGTTCCCCTCCTTTCTCAGCTCGTTTCCCGGTCATGCATGTGTCCCATTCATACTCTGGAAAATGATTACTTCCGACCAAGCGATCACTTTCCTTGACTGTACGCCCACAGTCTAACTGTAATTGCCACCTTAACTGACGAAATGTCTTTCTGTGAACGTCCAGACAATCGCCTTTACTGATAGGTTACTTACACACGGTAACTTCCGACCAGTGTCCGTTACCCATACACTCACTCTTGCATTCCCCCTATCACGGTCCTGCGGGCGATCAATGGTACCTCATGACCCCCTTTACAATGATCGACAATAACTCTGGATGTCCGATACACCCGAACCACTTAAGCTCTTCCTTGAACTTAAGATTTTTACCAGGTTGCGCGCGCTCACAACCCTGCCTCAATCACACTACAGGCATTCAACTCTGCATGACATTACAACACAAAAACAACACAAAACACCGCAATCTGACAACGCATGACCCTTATTATACTCACTCTCGACCGACTCTGCTGCTTTTCTCTCGGACCGTCAGCACCTTCTTCGGCAGGCGATTCTTCTGTTGCTCATCTCTCGATCTCTAGGGGCCTCGGGGTAATCTTAACCTAGTCTAGATCACCTTCCTCTAGAAGGTAACCATCCTACTTCTGCTACCAACTGATACGGCGGGATTTTTGATCTTTTATCTGATCACTATAGATCTAGATCCCAACTCAGGTCGACTGAACCTTTGTTACCTGTCATAGAGTAAAAGGCAACCCACTACCAGGTTAATCGGCTCAAGATATTACGCAACTCTGAAGAACCACTTACCACGAATAAGTTTTAAAGTTTTATTATAAAGCCAAAGATAACTGGAGATACAAACATCTCAATATAAGGTTCAAAAGATATACTGGCATCAATACAAACATTAATTCTCTAAATGCTCTTAGGCGACTGAAAAATATCACCAAGACTAGTTCAAAGATCAGCAAGTTTGCAAGGATAGACACAAGTTGTAACTTGAGCGTCATTTAAAAAAGGAAAGAAATCCAGATTAGACTGTCCCTACACTAGACTAAGTGACATCCCTACTTAGCAGGATCTTAACCTAAAAAGGTGTCAGCCGTGGTGACTTCAAAAGAAGTTCACTCACTTCCCCTTAGTCTCTGTTGTAAGTCTGTACATCACAGTCGTGCCCTCTCTGCCTACCCATCCACTCTCTAAGGTTCCTCAGACCATCTGCTCTAACTCCACCCAAGGGTGCTGTCCCTAATACAAAATCACAATTACAGTTGAAATGCCCCTCAGAGACGCCCCTCACGTACACCTCTCACGTGGTGTCGGTTCTGGCTTTTTCCATGCTGATACTCCTCTGTGCTTCTTGTTAGCGTTGACCCTGCTTCTCAGGCTCTTCTCCAGGAAGACGGTACCCCCCAGGAAATTCCTGAAGCCTCCTCCAGTCCTGTGCCTGTCTCCCAGAACAGAGCTCTATTCATCACTCTCTTGATTGGAACCCCCTCGCACCTGCAAACAGACACCCATGAAGTGGGCCCCAAATTCCGGCCTCCAGCTCATCTCACAAGTCGTAAAACCTCGAGCATGGTTCACAATTTATGCTTAACACAACCTGATTTTAACTAGCACATGCAGATCAAAAGAAACGACTTTATCTCTCCAGGCCTACTAAGATTCCATGAAACAGGCCTGTGCACTCTATGAACCTTTATTTCTTAGCCTAAAACAGTATTATAACTTATTACACTCTGGTTATAGGAAACACTTCTATAAAACATATATTTTCAATCTGTGACCAATAATACTTTGAATGGTAACAACAATAATCCATCTTATGTGTGAATTGTAAAAGCACATTTTCTTTCTTAATGCACTGCCATGAGGCCTACACATTTCTACGTTTGGCAACATTACATTCTCTTCTGCAACAGTCACATAACATGGAATTAATAACTTTCTAACATCTTCTAAACATTACTATTTTAGCTTCTCACACTGATATATGCATTCTATTTAATTAAACACTCATATATGTATGCATTCTATAAATTCGACACTCTTATATGTTCCTTTAACTAGACTTGTGCAACGTGCTTGTAAATATGGTGCACTTCTACATTTTACTCAAATTCGCTCTCTCACTACCTATTCCTTTTGCATATCAACAATATGGGTATATTCCCAGGACTAAGACATCAATTTATCCAGCAAATTATGCATCCATTTATTTAGTAGTTTTGTCTTGCGTGAATAGGACCCACCACGTGTCAGAGGGCGTTACATAAGAACAATGTCATACAGTATATAGTTTATATAAGAACAGTTTCAAAAAGGTTTCAGAACACATTCTTACTGCACAACAGTCGTTTACTCTACAATAGTTTCAGCAAAATCTTGATAAAAAAATGACACCATTAGAGTAGGTATTGTAGTATGGGTCCAAGGCTTACGTATTATGTGAGGGCATCATTCCTTGCAAAAGATGGCTGCCAAAAGCTATTGTTATCATTTGAGAGAGGAGTAGGTGATGTGACATTTGGCAGATCTCTGTGCATTCTAGTTTTTACAATTAGGTAGAGAGCCAATGTGGCCATCGCATAGTAGAATGGTTTATGATACTCAATAACCGCATGGATGCTGCTGGCTCCAACAGAAATGAAATGAAATGAAAGGGCGACTTGTAGAGCGCGAAACATTCACCCAGAGGTGGTAGTTAGCGGGAGCAAGGGAGCTCCTCTCTCATTAAATGTTTGAGTGCTCAATCTTCCATACCGAAGGGTTGGTTGGCACTGGGATCCATCAGTTGAAATTCCTCATAGGATCCACTGTGCAGCGCCAAAGCTGCACACGGCGTACCCTGCTTCTAGGAGATTAAACAAGGCTGGCAGAGGACCACATGAGAGTCATGTCCCCTAGCCTGATCAGGTGTTAATATTGATACAAATGCTCAAGCAGGGCTGGGCCAAGGAGGGCATCCAAGTGGCAACTGCGGAGCCACAGAGCTCTCAGCCTTGTAAACCAGTCAGTTAGGGGACCAATCGCAGTCATGGTTGCAGGTGTAGCACCGAGGAGGTTATCCATGGAATCTGGGAAATATTGTGTCATGATGAAGCCAGTAGTGGGGCGTGGCAAGCCTGTCATGTCTTTTTATGGCAATAGCAATGAGCTCCATCTGAGAGCTTCTAGACATGCACCGTCTTAGTTTGACAAACCTACAATCAGGGACCGTTACATTGACCTTAGAGCCGCATTCTTCAACCATCTGTTACATACATTGATGGTCATGTCAGAAAATGAAATAAAACCAAATATTAGAAACTTTTCTCTATGAAAAGTTAAATAACTAACACTATACAAAATTGCCTTTTAAAAACACAAAAAACATGCTATAGCTTCACAGTATCAGTATTAGTTGTCACTTAAACATGTGTATAAACTCCTTTGTGAATTTATTCATTTTGTCTAAAAATATCGAATTATCACTTTCAGTTAGAAATACATTTTTCCCCACAGCTTCTTTGAATATTCTCACCTATTCTGTCTAGGCATAGCACGTTTTCCTATAGAGGTATTATGTGAAACACAGCTATTGCAACCATGTTCCTACTAGTCTCTACCATATGCAAATTATTGCCATCAAGCAATTAGGCGTCCTATACTATGGCGGCTATTGTAATCATTGCTGTAACCTTCCATCATATTTTAGTGAATAATAGTATGTGGTGTAAGTACCTGTATAGGTCAAGTAACGCTAAGACTTGACTCAAACACACCTTGTATGCTCTTCAATGTCACAGGTGCCACACACATCAGCTAATGACTCAATTGGCACCCATATGATAAGTCAATACCAATATGTCCCAAAGGTGGTTATCCATAAACAAATTCATGAAGTGGTATGCTGGGTACCTCTTTTATGGGACAGTCAGTATCATAAGCTTAACTCAGATAACATTCTGGTCTCCACTTCTCTGCCTGGGATGACTCCTGGTGGCCCGCTGCACTGGGAATTCCCCACACCCACAGTCAATGTGCAAAAGCTTCAGTCTGGACTCCTCGCTCTCAAATGAACCATCAAATCAATGCTGTTTCGTCCTGCTTCCACACGCTCTGCCTGCTTCATAAGATCTTCAATTGGATACCCACTGAGTCCAGGAAAAGGAAAACGGTCACCCATCAGCAGTCGACTCGACTACGGCAACGCACTCTACACCAGCACCACCCAGAAACACCTACAGAAACCGTAGAACATTCAAAACATCTCTGCCAGACTCATCCTGAACATCCCATGCCACAGCCACTTCACCGGCTACCTGAGAGACCTTCACTGGCTACCTATCAACAAAAAAATTACCTTCAAGCTCCTCACGCACACCTGCAAAGCCCTCCACAATGATGGACCTGCATACCTCAACCATTGCCTCTCCGTCTACACTCCCACTAGACATCTCCACTCCCTGTCCAACTGGCCCTGGCCACAATCCCACAGATCAGCAAGACCACTGTTGGAGGAAGATCCTTCTCCTGCCACACAGTGAAAACCTGTAACTCCTTGTCTCTGCATCTCTGGCAATCACCATTGCTTTCGCAATTCAGCAAGGACTTCAAGACCTGACACTTCGACTGAACTTCAAAACCTACCCCCCCCGACAGCTCCTTGAGACCCTCATGGGTGAGTAGTTGTGCTCTATAAGAACCCTGATTGATTGATTGATTGATTGAGTGAGTGATTGATTGATTGAAGAAGGTTCCCCATAGGTCTTTTAGTGCTATGATGTGGATATGGGATCTGACAAACATCAATTAAAGGCATGATTTGAGCTTGACATCTAGGCACACCTTAGTGTTTTGATATGGTCAAATTGCTCATCTGGATACAAATCACTGTAATGGTGTGCTTCATGCCTGTATGTAAGCTAATACCATGATGCCCCCAGGAAATTTTCCTTTGGAAATGTAATGCTATAATGTGCCCCAGACATATCACCAATGGGTCAGTCACATGTTATGTGCCCCCCATCGGCTAGCCTCCAGCCTCTCATATGAACCAGATAATGTCACCATGTGTCCCATGCATCACAAATGGCCTGTCTATGTCATGATTTGCATACGTCTCCCATTTAATGGTCTGTCAATGGTGTGATGTGCTAGAGGTTCCCCTCATAATCCAATGCATGCTTTGATGAACTACAGAAAAGCCATTGCCATCATATACAAAGCAAGCTCCCTGTAAGGCAATTAATCCCATAACTTATTGAAAGATGGCACCCAAAACATAAAATCAGTGCCTCATTTATCTGTCTTTTTCTTTTATGCCTTTTTCTACTGTCATTCACAATAAACTCCAGGGCCCAGACATGCTAAGGTCCAGCGCAAGCACAATGTGACACAAAATGGTGCAAAGTAGTGCACTTAAAATGTATTTTTCTCTCGGAGAAAAAATAACCTTGCGATGCTTTGCATTGAGGGGGCATTTTCTTGGGCATATCAACCAGCCACGGTGCGTTCATTGGGGCGTAGGGGCGTAGCCCTACTAAGCCTAGACGCACCTCCGTGACAAGAGAGCAGAGCACCATACACACTGTCAATAGAAATAATAAAGCGCAGCGCTTCAATCCGTGTTCCGGGACACACCCGATGGAATAAGGAGTGCGCAGGGGGTGGGGCTGGCTGGCTGGTCTGCTGCAGCTTAAGTGACAGTCTGCAGCAGGCCAGTAGCAGTACTGTCAGTATCTGCGCAAAGTGCGCATGAGGAATTTTGGGCTGTAACTAGCCCGAGCATGCGCGTTAGCGTGAAGTTCCCCTTAGAGACGCTCAGACGGACCGAAGGGGCCGGGGGGTGCTGCATTAGCGGAGCCCCGTGGTTTGAAAGGTGCCAGGGCGAGCAGTCAGTGTGCCCCCCTAGCCAATCCTGGCGCTGCATGCAGCGCCAGGATTGGCTGGTCCACCGGGCCGAAGGACAGGCAATCCATCATTGAATGCCATGCGTGGGTGGTGGAACACTGGCGCAGGGTCAGCACTGCATATCAATCATGGCCAATCACTGTGACTTCAGCATGTGAAGCCATGCAGTGATTGGCCATTCAGGACGCGCGCACCGTGACATTGTACCTGCTAGTTACTGGTTGCTGTACTTAAGTTTCTAGTGGAGGGGGCGGGGGTTCTTGTTCTCGAGTCGTCTCCACTTGCGTGCAGGCAGCAGCAGACGTCCGTCCGACACTTCACTTGAGAGAACTATTGAAGAATCAATTGATCAATCGAATAGTAGGTGTGTGCAGGTCGCTTGGGCTTGGGGGCAGGCATATGAGTGACATGATGAAGGCGGACAGCAGAGTCCGAGTGAAGTGGGGAGGCCGCGGAGGCCGGGGCCCTAAGGTGAGCTACAATAGATAATCTGGTCTGGATCGAATGTAATAAAGTACAAAAACCACTGAAGTGGAAGAATCAATTAATGTTCTTTCCATTTTGCCGAAGCTGCATTGAAGTTACCATTGTGCTTCACGGTGTTATACGGCTGAAGATAGAATTAATTGGTATCATTATGCAATGCTGTCCTCTGTTTGGGACATGTTTGGGAACATTTTATGTAATCAGCATCCTCCCTCACGAGCCAGCCTTGAAGCTGGGAAGTTAAATGGGTTTAAATGCCCTTGGAACATTTATATGGTGCTTGTGAGGTGTTATGCCACTAATGTTTTTTAAAAAAAAATAAAAAATACATAAAAATGGCTTTCACACATCCACAATACTGCCCAGTCTAGTCTCTCAATTCCAACACGCTGGATATTTATCAGGACTGAGACTAAAATACAATATACAGTATTTTGACACAGCATTGCTTCCGCGGCGTTTGCATGTCAACGAGGTTCAAAGAAAACACGCAGCTTGTTGCGCTGTGAATAGAGCTTAAGAAGAGTCCCTGTAGCTGTGTCAAGGAGGGCTCCTGTGGCCACTTGCGTAGGCACGTTCCGGAAGGGATGCACTAGAGAGATCTGCGCACACCCACAAAGGACTCCAGCAGCTGTTAAAATTCAAATTAATAAGGACTTAATGAACTTTATGTGATATTATGCTATCAACACTTGTATCACTCACTGTACTAAGGACAACAGCATACCGTTTTTCTTAAAACCCTCAGATCGTAAATGGATAATGCTGCTGATGATTGTTACAGGGATCTTCTGTAGAATTTGATGCCTCTGCGTAGGGCTGGAAACTGAATTCACCGCCACATGTTGGTTGAGGGTTTAACAGTCTTTT
This sequence comes from Lissotriton vulgaris, assembly GCF_964263255.1. Taxonomy (NCBI): domain Eukaryota; kingdom Metazoa; phylum Chordata; class Amphibia; order Caudata; family Salamandridae; genus Lissotriton; species Lissotriton vulgaris. Next base: position 867,339,346 of record NC_141697.1, read on the forward strand.
TTAAGCAAAAGTCCATGGTTCCAACACAACCGCAGTATTACGATCAAGAGCTAATTGGCAAGACACAACCACAATACATAAAACAATTCCACCGCAAGGATCTGCCTTCCATACTTACACACACGTGGGCAGAACAATATTTTCCCACCCTTCAACATACCCTCACAATGGGGCAATGAGCAGTGTCTTAGCTAGGGTGCCACAGGCCAGAGTGCAAGCAAAGAAATGCTCTCACTCAGTGATGGTTGGGCAGTAAAATGCTGTAATAATCACAAGCAGGGAGCCCTTTAGACCTCTGGGACCATGGTACCAATGCACCTAAGCCCTCTGGAAATGGCATTCAGTCCTAGAATTTAATTGATGCCTCTAATCTCGTGAAAAAAATGTAACATTAGGTGTTAAATACTTTGGCAACCGTTTTTATGCATGTGTTAAACATTTGATTATAGCAAACAGAAAGAGATGATGGACGGAGCGTTGATACTTTTCAAACACTCACACCCAGTCACAGATCTGGGTTGAATCCATCATCGTTCTTTAGCTTACTTTGCCCCCGCAGTTCAGACCCAGCCATATGCAAATCAGTCTTGACCCTGTTCCTCATGGGAACAGTCCAGCCCGAACTGCCAAGCCAGGTCTTCCCTGGACGGGAAACAAGCATCCTGTGACCGGTTTGGGGAAACATTTAATTATACCCTATTAATGGGGTTGTTCGGCTCCCAGAGTTTTGAGATTCTATAAAGCACTGTTTGATAGGGTCGATAATGCCGATAATACGGATGGCCAAAGTACTCTGCTGGTGTTGTCTGCACATATTAAAGACAACCCCATTGCAGAAGCATTTGTAGTGGTAGAACTATGAAGGTACTATCCTCTCTTACTAAGCTTGGCATGAGGTAGCAGTATAGTACAAGAGCCAAATGCCATATCACATTTTGTGTCATGGGAGTTTGTCCGAAGGAAGTTTCACTGTTGGTGCTTACACCCCATTGTTTTATTATCCAGCATGGGTTTGTCGCAAGATTTTTAATTGTGCACCCACTCAATTCAAAGTAGTATTTTTGCAACTTCTTTAAAATTATGAATAAAGCGGGTTTATTATGTCATCGGTTTATGTTGTATAACATGTTGTGAAATACCCATAATTAAAGAATTTTATATTAAAGCACAATAATAGGAGACATTTTTATTATTTCTGTATTTTTACACCACAATTGGAATTGTATGTGTGGCTCTCCAGCGTATATACCAAATTTGCAAGTTATTTACTGCAATGACATTGAATCATTGGGAAACAAAACTTTCCCACAGTTGCCGCCTCATAAAAACATCCAGGCTGCTCTGACATGGTTCCCTGAGAGCCCGACAGAGCAGCACTGGCTCTCTCCTCTGATGGAGATGATGGAGAGCAGAAAGAACAACTTTGCCAGAGGTGGGGAGCAAACGCAAAAAGGGTGATGGGTGCCAGAGCTTTGTTCTTGTTGTCTATTTGATGTCACTGGGAACCTCTCAGTTAAAAACGCTCATATTATTCACTGTTACCCATCTATGATTCAATATATTTGTCATGAAATGTGACTTCTAAATATTTTAAATAAAATAACAATTCACCAGTGTTGTAACGTCATCCTGGCACCAAATGTAGGGCTTTGTACGTGGCCGAATAAGTACTTCGGGAACCCCAAAGTTAATCACTATAACCATCGTGTTACGAACGTGCATTTCTGATGCATTGTCAGTTCTGGCACAGTCACTTTATGCCTTTAATGCAATGGAAAACGAGAAATGAACCTCTGCTTGTCTCTTGGGCTTCCATAGCCAGCGCCAATTCAAGCAGTGTGCAAATAATTTCCTGCAGCAAGTCTCTACAGCCCCAGCCTCTCCCTTCCTGAGACTTACAGTCTTACAGTTCTGTTTTTTCTAATAATGGGTTGAACTTAGTTAATTGGTATTAATTGGTAGCAGCTTCCACGAACAGGCGCAGCATTTTAATTCTGTCTTATATCAGCATGGAGGCGTTTAAGATTAACACATCCAAGCAAGAGTGCAATCTCTAACACCACAGAGGCTTCTTAGTATAATGCTTCATGATTATACATGTAAAAATATGTATATGCATTAATAATTATGGTTTTATATAGTGCCTGATGCCATTCTATCTGTTTAGCACTGTTTTGAAAAAGATATTTTTCTCAGGGCTTTACATTATTTGGGGTTGTTTTTTTTAGTAAAGGATAAAAAGCCTAGTTGGTTTTGCTGATCTGTGGCAGGAACAGTAACCCACTGAGATATGTTATGCCAATGTAAGGGAATTGCAAGCACAACTGTAGGAATTGTATAAATGCCCCATACTATGCTCAAGAATCACAGCCGCACGACCAGGGCCATGTAAAGCCAGTGAGGAGGAGAAGAGGGTAAGTTGGGACAGGCAGGGCCAGTAGCAGCAGGACTCACTTCTCCAGAAGAAAGGCAGCAGGGGCAGGGTTTGATTGGGATAAAAAATCATCCCGGGCACGTAATAAAAGTAGCCCACATTTGTGAATTATGCCTTTCTGCTAAATACTGCTTCAGTGAATTCAGCAGCGTAATAGGACGCAATGTATGAAACTCTGTGGTTATACTGAATAAGCAGCTACCTCTGTTATGACATCTATTAATGTAATAACTGCACTTTCACAATTGCTTTATTAACCTTCCTGCTTTCTCAAATTTGCTTGAAAATGCACCATTTGTCCACGCTTTTTTCAAAATTTTCTTGGGGGGAAATCCCCCCGAACCCTCCTTAGGGGGTTCGGGATCGCTCACTGCGCCCGCTCGCTACGGTGCAGTATGATTATCATTTTACGCCTCACCACTTTCAAATATCACCAGCCGCCCCTGATATCAACACAAACAGCCATAGATTGTGACGCAAATCCCTACCTGCTAAGATAGCCAGCCTTCACATCTAAAACTCTCCTTGAAGCAAGCGCTTAAAGGAAAAAAAAATTCATTTCAATAATTAAAATGCATTGCATGTGTGCGGAAGTGCACAACACACATCTAGAGTGAGGGATTTTTTTGTAGATCTATCTAGACCTAGCAATTTTAATTGCAAGTGTATGCTTTCGATACAAGTGTTATGTTAGATAGCCCTCACTGACCGATGTAAGGTTGTGCATCCTGCAAGGCAGCATTTCAGAGCACCAGTGCAGGGGATGACAGTAGAACAGGCCAATCTTAATAGATATGGCTCTGTGCTACGTATCCCTCTTGCGCAACACAGCAAATTTGGCTTCTGTTCTGTGCAGTGGTGTGTGAACAATGTGTAAATCTGCCCCAATGTATTTGACATTAAAAGAAAACTGTGACCATTTAAGCACCAATGAAAATCCAACAAACTCTATCATAAACCGTACTTCCATGCTATCATGTGATTAAAAGACAGTGGCTTTAAGATCTTATTTAGAAAAACCTCTTCCGACTATATTAAAGTGAACTGGATTATGCCTTAGTCTAATCATATTATATCTTGCAGCACTGGCAAGGAGTAAATCATGGCCATTAAAGTAATTTGGACCGGCAATATTATTTTATCATTAAATATGGCACTCAAGGATGCAGTGTAGATAAGCACATTAAAGAGGAAGATTCATGTACTTTTTTAGGATCTATGAATAAAATGTTTGACTCTAATAGCAAAATGTTCTTTTGAGGTTGCTGCACTGTGCCATGTGAAAGGGAGAGAGCAGAACTGTGCCATATTTACAAAGATATGTCATAGCTCTGCTCTCTTGAAACACTGGCGCACTTGAGGCTGCACTTCAGGCTGCCTAGCGCCGACACAGGTACCCTTGTGTCATGTTGCCAGGTTGCCTGCTTTGTGGTCAGGATAGTTTTTGGGAAAGAATTGGTACCTTCCTGCACAAGAACTATCCTTAGAGGCGTTTTCCTCTTTGTACGTGTACAGCAGAAAGCAGCAGAAATGGAAAGAGGAAAAAATGAGGAGAAATAAGATATTTCACCTTCTCACCAGCCTCAAGTAGGTGCACCATTTTAGCGCAAACCCTTGATTACCAGTCTGTGTAAATATGGGTTTGCTCAAAACACATGGGCGGATGCATATAAATGCCCAAGCACCACCCACATAACGCTTACCTGACATAAGGTAATGCAAGGCAGTGCAATGGGCTGACTTGCATTCCTTTTGTTTTTTTGCAAAGCCACACAAATTGGGATTTGCATGGCTTGGTAAATCCTCAAATAGATTTTGCTTCAGGCCTGCGCCTAAATATTACTCAACTCTGGCACAATATCTTAGTAAATCTGGATCCCAGACCTTTCTGAGCCCTTTTGTAATAGACATCATAAAGAAATTGGGCAATAGCAAGGGCGCATTTGATTGGAAAACCTGTAGAGAGAATGTGCACACAAAACAGAGCATCTTCGTGCTACGCAACTTGCTCATTCAAGAAAGTCTCAAGATTAACCCCCATTTTTTTTTAAAGAGTAATAATCATTTTTAGTTGAACCGGAAGAGTGTTTCACAATTTAGGAACAAGAAACACAAAGAGCGAGTGCCCACATGAGAGAATTTGACACAAGGGACTGAAAGAAAATAATGAAATCTGGAACACAGTTCTCTGACCAGAGAACATAACAGGTGAAAAGGAGGGGAATAGAAAATGTCAAGGCTAAATAGAACATTTTGTGCATAGTCCAAAGCGTTTTAAAAATTGCACACTATCTGTCTGGCAACCATTGGATCTCGATCCTTGAAGATCTAGAGGAAACAAATTTGCCAAGGTTTTACAGAACAGATGGACAGACAAATTGTGTATTCTTCGAAATGTATCTACAGCCAAGTCCAGCAACCCTAGAGGCAGAATATTGCAGTGGTCCAGTCTTGAGAGAATGTATGCCACTGTTACTTAGGCATGGATTGAGAAGGAAAAAAATGATAAAACCTTTTCAACAAAGAAGCAGATAAAAGAGATATAATTCATTTAAACTGAACTAGTACATTTCTGATTAGTATAAACTCCCAGTAACTTAACTTTAGCTGCCCATAATGGAGGGCTACCCAAGGACTGAGGCCAGAAAAAAGAATGCCATTGAGCTAGAAGGTTATTATTGAACAATATATTGGTTTTATTTGTGTTAAGCTTTAGACAGTTGCAAAACATCCACCTCTAAACATTTTCAAGGCAACTATTTAAGAGACCAGCAGCAGCGGGGGCAGCAGAATTTAAGCAGATGTTAAGTTATTGCTCATCTGCTTATGAAATTGCTGTGCATCCAAAAGATTTTATCAAAGAAATCAGAGGCATCATGTAATTGTTAAAAAGCATTGGTAATACAGAGGAGCCCTGGAGGACTCCACATGCAATGGGGTAGGATGCAGAATGAAAAGAGGGTATGGCACCAGACTGAGAACAATTGGTCAGGATCACAGCCATTCAACCACTTGTGTTAATCCTTGTATTTAACCACAGAGCCATTAATGTGTTCATGCATCAAACCAACATCCACTTTTGTCTGCCTGTGCCCTTGAGTGATTTGTTTATTGCATATGGGCAGTGGTGTTCCTGGATTCTGATAGTGTCTCCAACAACATACAGCCAGTTCAACAAATAGGATAAATGCCTAAAACAAGCCAGACCTATTGGTTTGACCAATGTTTGATGTGGGAAACTGGGGCCTTGTTACAGCACTGTAGGAAAGTAGGATCTGCTTCTTATGGTTAACCCCACTTTTTGCTTGATGTTACACTGTTTTTTACTAGTCTGACTGGGCTCCTGCCAATAAGGACCCCAGTCTATCTGCTTTCTCCATGAATTGGATGTGTTATGTACTTAGGTACAATCCAGATTTGATACTGGGGTACCCTTATAAGTCCCTAGTATATGGTACCCATGTACCAAGGGCATAGGTACCCCAGAGGACTCTCATGGACTGAAGCATGTATTATGCCACCCATGAGAGGCCATGCAAAATGGAACTACAGGCCTGCCATTGCAGCCTGTGTAAGATGGTGCATGCAGCACTTATGTTAGATACAGGTTTACTCAATCAATCAATCAATCAATCAGTGACACTTATAGAGCGCGCTACATACCCGTAGGGTCTCAAGGCGCTGGGGGGGGGGGGGGTGCCGCTACTGCTCGAACAGCCAGGTCTTCAGCTTCTTCCTGAAGGAGAGGTGGTCTTGGGTCAGGCGCAGGTCGGCCGGGAGGGAGTTCCAGGTCTTGGCGGCCAGGTAGGAGAAGGACCTTCCTCCTGTAGTCGCTCTTCGGATGCGGGGGACGGCGGCGAGGGCGTGGTTGGCTGATCGGAGGTGGCGTTTGGGAGCGTAGAAGTTGATCCGGCTGTTGAGGTAGCTCGGGCCTTGGTCGTGTAGGGCTTTGTGTGCGTGGGTGAGGAGGCGGAAGGTGATTCTTTTGTTGACGGGGAGCCAGTGAAGGTCTCTCAGATGTCCGGAGATGTGGCTGGTTCGTGGGATGTCGAGGATGAGTCTGGCTGAGGCGTTCTGGATCCGCTGGAGTCTCTTCTGGAGCTTGGCGGTGGTACCGGCGTAGAGGGCGTTGCCGTAGTCCAGTCGGCTGGTGACGAGGGCCTGGGTGACGGTCTTCCTGGTCTCAGTGGGGATCCACCAGAAGATCTTCCGTAGCATGCGTAGGATGTTGAAGCATGCCGAGGAGACGTTGTTGACTTGCCTGGTCATGGAGAGGGAGGAGTCCAGGATAAAGCCCAGGTTGCGTGCATGGTCTGTCGGTTTGGGTGCGGTGCCCAGGGCGGGAGGCCACCAGGAGTCGTCCCAGGCGGAGGGTGAAGAGCCCAGGATGAGGACCTCCGTCTTGTCAGAGTTCAGTTTCAGGCGGCTGGTCGTCATCCACTCGGCTACCTCTTTCATCCCTTCGTGTAGGTTGGCTCTGGCGGTGGCGGGGTCGTTGGTCAGGGAGAGGATCAGCTGGGTGTCGTCGGCGTAGGAGATTATGCTGAGGTTGTGTTGGCGTGTGATGGCCGCGAGGGGGCTCATGTAGACGTTGAAGAGGGTGGGGCTCAGAGAGGATCCTTGAGGGACGCCGCAGATGACTTCGGAGGCCTCTGACTTGTACGGTGGTAGGCGGACTCTCTGAGTTCTTCCGTCGAGGAAGGAGATGATCCATTCCAGCGCCTTGTCCTGGATTCCGACGTTGCTGAGGCGCTGTACTAGGGTGCGGTGGCAGACAGTGTTGAATGCCGTGGAGAGGTCTAGGAGGATGAGGGCCGCTGTTTCTCCGTTGTCCATCAGGGCTCGGATGTCATCGGTGGCGGCGATGAGGGCGGTCTCGGTGCTGTGATTGGCTCGGAAGCCGGACTGTGAGGGGTCGAGGGATCCATTCGTCTCGAGGAAGGCGGCCATCTGCTTGTTGACGGTCTTCTCGATGACTTTGGCTGGAAACGGGAGGAGTGAGATGGGGCGGTAGTTCTTGAGTTCGGTGGGGTCTGCTGTCGGTTTTTTGAGTAGAGCGCTGAGTTCGGCGTGCTTCCAGCTCTCGGGGAAGGTGGCGGTGTCGAAGGATGTGTTGATGATGTCTCGCAGGTGGGGTGCGATGACAGCGTCGGCCTTGTTGAAGACGTGGTGAGGGCAGGGGTCGGTTGGTGATCCGGAGTGGATGGAGTTCATCGTGCGGATGGTGTCTTCGGTGCTGATCGGGGTCCTGGCGTGGAGGGTGGTGGTGGGGGGGTGGTTGTTCGGTCATGGTGTGCGTTGGTTGGTTGTTGAAGCTGTTGTGTATGTCCGCGATCTTGTTGTGGAAGTATGAGGCGAGGGAGTTGCAGAGGTCTTGCGATGGGGTGATGTCGTTGTTTCCTGCGCTGGGGTTGGATAGCTCTTTCACGATGTTGAAGAGTTCCTTGCTGTTGTGTGCGTTGTTGTCCAGCCGGTCCTTGAATGCAGTTTTCTTGGCGGCGCGGATCAGCTGGTGGTGCTTCCGAGTGGCCCGCTTGAGGGTGGTCCTGTTGTTCGGTGTAGGTTCCCTTCTCCAGACTTTCTCGAGGGCTCGGCAGTTCTTCTTGGAGCTCTTGAGTTCGTCGGTGAACCACGGGGCTTTCTTGCTGCCGGGTCTGCTGGGCGGGGTCCTCAGCGGGGCGAGCTCGTCCGCGCAGTTGCTGATCCACTTCGTGAGGTTGTCGGCGGCCTGGCTGGGGTTCGCTGAGCTGGCAGGAGGGTGCTGGCTCAGGGAGGTGGCGAGCTGGTCTGCTTTGATCTTGTTCCAGCTTCTGCGGGCGGCCTGTTGCTGGTGGTGGTGGGTCGTCGTTCTCTTGAAGGTGAAGTGGACGCAGCTGTGGTCCGTCCATTGAAGCTCTGTGGCGTGGCTGAAGTTGATGTCTGTGCTGGAGGAGAAGACTGCGTCGAGTGTGTGTCCGGCGAGGTGGGTGGGGGTGGACACCAGCTGCTTGAGTCCAAGATTGGCGAGGTTGTCGAGCAGGGTGCTGGTGTTGCGGTCGTTGTTGTTCTCCAGATGGAAGTTGAGGTCCCCCAGGAGGATGTAGTCAGTGGAGGGGAGGGCATGCGGGCTGACGAAGTCGGCGATGTCCTCGCTGAAAGGGGTGCGTGGTCCCGGGGGTCGGTAGATCAGGGTGCCTCTGAGGGTGGTGTTCGGGTTGGTGTGGATCTGGAAATGCAGGTGTTCGGCGCTGGTCAGGGTGTTGTCGGTGCTGGTCGTGAGACGGATGGTGTTCCTGTGGATGATGGCGATGCCTCCTCCCATCTGGTTGGCGTTGCGGTCCCTCCGGACGATCTTGTAGCCCTCTGGGATGGTGATGGTGATGTCGGGAGCTGAAGAGGCGTTCATCCAGGTCTCCGTGAGGAAGGCAACGTCAGTGGCTGTGGCGTCTAGGAGGTTCCAGAGTTCGATGGCGTGTCTGTGGACGGAGCGGGTGTTGAGCAGGATGCACTTGAGGTGGGTGCTGCTGGTGTAAGACTTGGCGGGTGCTGGTGCGAGGCAGGTCCGGATGCAGGTGAATTTGCAGGCGTGGCAGCTGAAAGGTCCGTGGGGGCGTCGTGGTGTGGCTTGGTGGCATTCTGGGAGTCGGCCGGTGTTGAGAGCGATGAGGGTGGCGGCGGAGTACGTCAGGTGGGTAGGTCGGGGTCTTCGTGGGCCAGGGGTCCTGGCGCTGGTCGCGATCCGGTCGCGGACGGGCGCAGACGGACTTACCTTTGGCGCGCCTTCGGCGCACAATCGGCGCGCCCGCTGCGCGTGACCGCTGCGCGTTCGCACGGTCGCCATTTAAGGCGAAGTGCGCGGGTGGGCGGAGCAGCTGGGAGGCGGGAGCGGGGAGGGAATAGAAGAGAAAAAGGGGCGGGGCAAATGGCGGTGGCGGGAAGCGGGAAGCGGGGAGGGAGAGCGGAGGGCGGCGAGGTAGGCGGGCAAACAGGAAGGAAACTGACAGACGGCACAGAGGTTACATTAAATAAAACAGGCACAAAAGGAGGGCAAAATAGATGGCAAAAACAGGAAGGAAAACGATGTCACGGCACAGAAAATACAAGCACAAATGGCGGGCAAAACAATGGCAAAAACAGCAAGAGAGACGATCACACAGCACAAGGGATACAAGCACAAATTTAGGGCAAAACAACTGGCGAAAACCAAAGGGGAGCGACCAAGGCGGCAGCGAGGCCGGCGGCGAGGCAGTAAGGCAGGCAATGGGGCACACGCAGCAGCTGGTGGCCGTGCGGCGCGGGGGTGTCCCACACTATATCTGTAGGTCACTGCACTTAAAACCTATAAATCACCCCTATAGCAGGCCTTGACAATCCTGAAGACAGGGTGCTGTATTTTATGTGAGAGGGTGTCCTTGCACGGACAGAGCACCCCTGCAGCCTTCGGAGACCATTCTCCCGGGTTGTCAGTGACGCAGCACGACATATAGGTAGAGGTGCATTATATGCTTGTGTAAAATGCTATCTCAAAAACGGCTGCAACAAACCATGTTGTGTTTGGTATCAAACACCCTGGAATCATACCTCCACACCAGAAACCAGTGTGGGAGGTATGATTTCACCCTTCAGAAGCAAGCTTCGTGGGTCCCTGGTCTTCTCAGTACCAGCCTTCTCGACCCAGACAACACAAAATGGTTGCTGCTGACCAGAGAGACATTTCTGCCCTCCTGCTGCTGAGCCAAGCTCAAGCAGAGAATGGCAGCACAATAGGCATCCTGTCACAGGGAGGTGTGACCACCTCCCAGACAGGATTTACTGTATTAGGGCTTGGTGGGTGCACTTCCAAAGTGCCTGAAAGTCTGCACGAGGGACACATTTGGTGTCCCTGTGCATAGTCCAGTTCAAACCAGTTCTGGGAGCCGTTGCCTCCTGCACTGGTACAAAACTGGGCAAAGGACATGGGAGTAACCTCCCCACTGTCCTGACTCTCCCCTGGGAGGGTCCCCTGAATCTGTCCAACCCTCTCCCATGGGTACAAAAGGGCTTACCTGGCTGTAGGACCCTAGATTCAACATGGACAAGATTCTGAACAAGAAACCACAGATCTTTGACCCTCTGGACACTCTGGACTTTGCTGGACTTCGACTGGGCCTGACTTCATCTCCCCCTCTGTCTAAAGCATTGTCTGTGCCTGTGCACCATACAGGCTCCGTGCAGAACCTGTAGAGCATCAAGGACAACTGAAGTATCTCCCTTGGGGTGAAGGAGTCACTCCCCTACATTTGCAGGCACCGTAACACAACCAACCGGTCTGCTGAGCCTGAGCCCCTGTGGACTCCGAAGGCTCCAGCAACACAGGAGGTGCGTTACTATGTTCCTTGAGGCTGAGCTGCTCTCTCACTAAGGGGCATATTATTAAGAATGGCATTAAAATTATCACTGCTTTAGCGGCAGGAAACTGCAGCTAAAGCGGCAATAATGGGCTTGATAATATGACCTTGTGAATTCCCATAGAAGCTCGTGTTCACACCAGAACCTGGAATTCTATGGGAATTCACAAGGGCATATTATCAAGCCCATTATCGCTGCTTTAGCGGCAGTTTCCTGCCACTAAAGCGACGATCATTTTAACACCGTTTCTTGATAATATGCCCCCAAGTTTGAGGCCAGTATCCCTCACGTGGACTGCATAACCTGAACTCTTGTGCACCGCGTAATTTTGCAAGTGCATATGCTTGTTGTTGTTCCCAAACTTTGTGCACTAGGTTGTTGATAGCCCCTACCTCCGCACATTTCGTACAAATGATTTTGGCCTCCTCACATTCAGTGCTCTGAAAGCTGTTGCTTTGTGAAACTGCTAGAGGTCCCTTTGTGACTCCTGTGCCTTCGGCTTGTGGGTCCATTTGAGGGACAACACTGCTTTTCTTAGGTCCCCTGGTTTCTCCAGGCCCGCCCTAGCTCCCCTTGCTGTGGTGAGTCCTCTGGTCCTTGCTGGGCCAGACCGTAACCTTTCTTGACCTTCTTTATGGGTTGACGCTGCCAAGGCTTGTTGGTGCTCCCGCCAGACACCGACCCCTCAGCACTCGACATCCTTCATGGGACAGCTAGTATCTGGCTCCTGGTCATCCTCGACATCTCCTGGTCCCTGCAGCTGTAGAGTCAAGGTCTCCTTCTTTGCACCTGAAGCACCCTATGTCGGTGTGCATTCAACTACCGAGCCCCTGGTCACTCCTGAGTGACTCAGACTCTGTCACTTCTGCTTTCAGGTTTCGTCCTTCAAGAATTCATGTGTAGGTTCCACTGGACACTTTTCTTATTTCCAGCAGTGGCATTTCTTTGAAGACTCCCATTGAGAACAACAGCGGTTTCCGACGCCACTTCAGCCCTATTCACCCGGCTTCCATGGGATAGGTAACTCTGGTACTTCAGTATTGACGTGTGGGGTGGCTCTCCAACCTTCTATGTTCCAAAGGGTTTCCTCTTAATCCACAGAGAAGGGTCCTTAAACTTTAAAACTGCAACCGCGACTCTCCCATTGAATTGCACGTAGCATGCAGTCGTGTTCTCACACGGCATCCGTCCTCTGTTGGGTCCCTACTTACTGACCTTGGATGGTTCCTTGGGGTCCAAGCGATTCTACCCTCTCTAGACACTCTTTTGATTCGAGTTGTGGTTCTTATACCAATATTTTAGTATATGGCTTGGTCTCCCCCTGGAGCCCACTGTGTATTAGTGCTACTTACTATTGTTTCTGTGCTACAGTATTATGTGTTTGTGTTTATCTGTGTGTAGCAGATACTGTGAGGTATTTAAGGTGTTTTATAATAATAATATATATTCTTATAACTACTGTGTTGTTCTCCTTTCATTTAACCAATGCAATAAGGTTGCATTCTGGTAAAGCAAGCTGCTTAACATTCCTTCAAGACTGAGCATGAAGGCTGCTTTCCACAGCTACCACTTAGATATCTTTCTAAGGTCATCTTTGACCTCTTAAATCACCATAAGGGTTGTTTGGACTGGTGCAAGGTGCCCACTTTAATTAGTGGACATCATATACCAGGTCAACTTCACACAAGCACCCCTACTCAACCCCAATTTCTGCCTGGTTTTTGATGCAACTTTGACCAAGGTGTACTGGGTCTTTCTAACCAGGTTCCCAGAACCAGTGTCCTTTCCCAAAATCTGTAGGACAATTGGCATAACTTCAGCAACCCCTATAAGTGCCTAGTACATGGTACCCCTGGTATCTAGGGCATTGGGACTGAAGACGGTCTACTGGGGCTGCAGTACAAAGTGTGCCACCCCAGAGACCCCTCAACAAGACCAGGCAAACTGCAATTGTAGGCTGTATGTCTTGTTGCAGAGAAAACTGAAGAGTCAACATGGCACACATCCTATGTGCCATGCCCTCAAACACTGCTTGAGGTATAGGTAAGTGAACCCTACTTCAGACCTTATAAGGCAGGGTTCTCTGTAACTATTCTCTGTAACTCTTGTGTGGACATATCTGCATGAGCAGATATGACCCTGCAATATCTGACCCATTCTTGGATATTGTAAGTGCACATGGGCTGGATACTTGTCATTACAAGTTTCCTAGCTCCATGATGTCTTCACTGCACCCCAAGATGTTTGGTGCCAAACATCTTGTCTTAATAAATACTCACCAATGCCAGTGTTGGATTTCTCAATCGACCACCCCAGTCTAGTCTTACCCAGCCTGTCACCACCAGGCATATTTCTAACCTCTTGGGGTGAGAGCCTGCACTCTCAAAGGCCTGGAACAACGCGTGCTCTGGGGGGAGGTGCATCACACCTCCTCCAGGAAGTAATGGCATTCCAAGGCAGGAAGCCTCAAGGCGAATCTGCCTTTTAAATGCAACCCAGGGATCTCCAGATAGTGGAGGATACCAACCCCCCTTTCCCACTCCATAGTTGGCCGGAGAGCAGGAAAATTATTTGAATTAGGAGGTGGGTCCCCATTGTGAAAGCACCCCCCCCTATAGTGGGGCAGGTGACCCTGTGTTCAGCAACTGTCCCAACCTTTCGGTTGGTTCAATTACACATCTCCCGTGGACTGACCACTTCCTCATTCCCCTCACCTGGTGCACTCACAAAACCACTCTAAGTACCCCCATCCCATGGAAAAGGAGAAACTGGTCAAAACTCCCCCTAGAGCAGTGGGAAAACCTACTAACTGCAACTAAACCTTCGCTTTCCCAGGACCCATTACTAGATAGCGGGATATTCAACAAGTGGATCAAGGACTCTCTCGACTCTACTCTCCCCATCAGAAAAACAGTATTAAAAAGAGCACGAGAAACTGCCCCGTGGTACTCAGAAGAGCTCAGGGAACTAAAACGTCAGTGCAGAAGGTGGGAAAGGAAATGGCGCCTTCATTACACCATCACTGATAATACCAGATACAGGGAAGCCATAAGGGCGTACAAACTTGGGATCACCACAGCCCAATCCACTTACTACAGAGGAAAAATTATGTCCGCCAGATCTAAACCTAAAGAAATTTATCAAATTGTCAAAAGCCTTTCCAAAATCTCCCCCCCGGCAGTTCCAGCAGATGACCCCACAGCTCGCTGTAACGATCTAGCCGACTTCTTCTTTCAAAAAGTCAATAAAATATACTCCTCCTTCACGACCTCAGCTTCTCAGCCAAGCGTCAGTGAGCCCCAGCCCGCAACAGATACAATTCTCCCCTGCCGAGTAACTTTGAGTAACTTCCCACCATTAGATCCAGAATCACTTCAACCTCTTGCACAACAAATAAAATCAGGTTCCCCCTCCGACCCAGCACCCCCCCTTACGATGACCTTGGCCAGCCAAGCCATCTTCCCTACCCTTACAGAGCTACTGAACAGCTCATTACAAAAAGGAGTTGTACCTCCCATCTGGAAACAGGCGATGGTGAAGGCGCTAGTGAAAAAACCGAATCTCGATTTGAACGATCCCAACAACTATCGTCTCATCTCCTTGTTACCCATGGCAAGTAAAATACTAGAGAAGCATGTAAACCCCCATCTAACAAAACACCTGGAAGAAAACCTTCTATTGGATACCACCCAAACAGGATTCCGCCCAAAACACGGCACCGAAACGGCCCTTCTAGCCGTGGTGGAAGAATCCAGGAGGATCTTAGATCGAGGTGGATCAGTGGCAGTGGTCCTCCTCGACCTTAGTGCCGCATTTGATACGGTATGCCATAAAACTCTGGTGCAACGACTGTACGATCTGGGAGTCTCAGGAGATGCCCTTACCTGGCTAAAGTCCTTTTTGAGCGGGAGGACTTTCCAGGTCTTTGATGGCGACTCCTGTTCCACCAGTAAACCTCTGAGCTGTGGGGTGCCTCAGGGCTCCTCCTTAAGCCCCATGCTGTTCAACGTGTACATGAGACCGCTGGCTGGGGTCGTCCGTCAATATGGCATCAAGATCATATCATATGCGGACGACACCCAGCTCGTGGTCTCCCTGGCACATAAGAACGGTGGGCACCCACAGGTCAATTTGGCCGCCTGTATGGAGGAAGTAGGAAGATGGATGACGGCATCCTCCTTAAAACTGAACGGTGACAAAACCGAGATTATGCTTCTCGGTCCCCCCTCCCCCACCACCATCAATCAGTTATGGCCCCCCAGTCTGGGTACACCCCCATCTCCGAAGGATGACATCAAGAGCCTAGGAGTCTGGCTAGATAAAACCCTTACTCTTAACACTCAGGCAACAAAAACATCAGCAACCTGTTTCGGGTTAATCCGGTTGCTAAGAAAAAATCTTCCAATCTTACCTCTTGAAGCCAGACAAGTTGTCATTCAAGGCCTCATTCAGTCTCGGCTTGACTTTAACAACGTCCTCTACTTGGGTGCTCCAGAATACGTACTGGATAAGCTCCAACGGACTAAGAATTGCGCGGCCCGCACTCTACTCCAGATACCCCGCAGAGAATCAGTCAAAGCAGGGATCCGATCTCTCCACTGGCTCCCTGTCAGGAACAGAATAAAATGTAAGGCCCTCTGTATTTCCCATCAGGCCTTCTATAGAGCCAGCCCCGAAATCAACCACTCTCTTCTTACCCCTTACTGGCCCAATAAACAACTTCGTTCAGCGAATGCCTGTCCTGCCGCAATCCCTCGAATCAAAAGGTCCAGGGCTGGAGGCAGGTCTTTCGAGCTCAATGCCGCGAAGCTCTGGAACTCCCTTCCTCTCTCCCTAAGATCCAACCAGAGCCTTTCTTCCTTCCGTAAAGAACTGAAAACCTTTCTCTTCAGAAACTAACTCATCCCCAGCCCCTCAGAGTACTATGCCCTCTACTTAGCGCTTGGACGCCCTTGGGCAGCAGCCGGGCTTTACAAATCCCCTTTTCATTCATTTCTTTTCAGGTGATGTGGAGCCCACTTTTCATTTTCCTCCATCTTGGTTTGAGAGAGAATTAGCCAATTAGGGCCAGGGTAGTGCCCCTTCCCACAGGTGTAGACACCCAAAAGGTAGCTAGCCCATTGGCTACTACCTGTCACCCCCTTTAACTACACCAAAATGCATTATTTAGGTGGCATCGCTCGCCCCTATACTATAGATTCTTCGGACACAAAGAAGATAAGGACAAAGAAGAGCTGACATGAAGACTGGAGCCCTGCTGCAGAAAACTGGCACCAAACCCTGCCTGCTGCCTTAAGGACTCAAAAATCATGATGTGCTGTCATGTCCTGGCAATATGAGGCTTCCAAGAACACCACAGCACATCCAATCTTTGACAAATCACCAAAGAACTCCCTTGGAGTAGAGGTACTACTCCCCTACATTGCTCAGGCACCAAACTCGCAGAATCTGGTTTATTAACTTGCTGCTCCCTGCTGACTCCAATGTGGTACACCAGCCCTGGAAGATCAAATCTGTCTCCCCTCCAAGTGTGGAAACACCAAGATCTGCCAGAGACATGCCACACTAATACCCGGAGTACCAGACCCTCTGCCGTATTCACTGAGACAAAGAGTTCAATCTGGACTCCAACTTCTCAGGAAGCAAGCACAAGTAGAGGAACATTGAGAAACCTGAGACCCACTTCGAGATATGTCTGTGGCAAATCCACCTGGGATTGCCTACCAAACTTTGGATAGACACCTAAAGGGGAAGAGGCCTAGTGATAGTATAACGTGACTCTATAGCAGCTTCCTTTTCTGCTGTTTTTTCAGGGGGTCTGTTTGGCTCTTTTTTTCAGCTACAGCCTTTTTGACCAATGCCCGATTATAGGGACTCTACTCCATTGTCCCCTATGCTTTAGAAACACCTTATAGAAAAAGTTGGCATCCTTTTGGAAGGAGGACTCTCCCCTGATAACTTCACATTGTTGGGTGATTTTAATTTTCACCTTGCAAATACCTCAGCTCCAAACTCTGAACATCTTCTGGATATCATGGCCAGTGCTGGCCTTGAACAATTGGTGCCTACACATGATGCTGGGCATAAGCTGGACTGCATCTTCACCAATCACACTTCGCTTAAGCATCAAGCTATACTGCCTTTGACATGGTCTGACCCCCTTGCGATTATATTTAAAATCATCCTCCCAACTAGATATCTGGACCCAAACAATATTTTCAGGCCACTTAAAACACATGCCTGTAATAAAATAAAATCAGATCAGCTCATACATTTTCTCACTACCCCCAACCCAAGTATCCAGAGGACTTAGAAGCTGCAATGCTTTTATAAACCAGGTGGCTCCACTCTGTAAGTATGAGCATAGTGCCGGAAAAGCTTGTGTATTCTAATTGCTTTAACCCTCTAGTGGCTTCATAGTCAGTCACTCTCAAAGAGCAGAACAAAGATGTAAGCATGAAGAACGCCAATGTAGAAAAGATTTTAGTGACTTTGAAAAAAATAAATATAAACAGGGCCCAGGTGACTATAAAACACTTATTTTTTAACATAAATCAACATGCTACACTAGACAGATTAAAAATGCAAAAAACTCTTCAAAAGAAATGTTTTGAACAGTTTCCAAACTTACTAGGATTTCTGATAAAAACCAGGTCAACAGCAGTCAAGAGCTATGAGCCACTATTGAAAAGTATTTCCTAAATGAAGTGGAAAATATCTACAATAAGTTCCATCATTGCAATGTAATTGGTACGGAACAGCGTTCTCATAAAAAATCGGAACTGAGATGGTCAATATTTTAGGCACTGGAGTAACGAAAATTGAGGGGGCCTCCCTGCAAGGTATGTAGATGGGCCCCCTCTGGGCTCAATTAGGAGCTCTCCGGACAGAGTGCACTGCTGAGGGGGCCCTCTGGAGCTTCGGGCCCCCCACACCGCGTGGGCTGCGGGGGCCTGTGTTACGCCCCTGGTTTTAGGATATGCCCTCTTTATAGGATTTGCTTCCCTGTCGACTAAGGCAACTCGCTGCTTAGTCATGCAGCAAATTCTGGTTCTCCTCTGGACCTATTCCCCCCAGCCGTGTTTAAAATAGTTCTAAAGCTAACAGCTGAAAACCTTACCTGTCTTTTTAACATGATGTTCAAAATGGGTCATATTCCAAAAGATTGGAAAGTGTCCTCAATAATACCAATTATAAAAAACCCTAATCTTAATCCTAATGATCCTACTAATTTCCACAAAATCTCACGGCTCCCATTTCCTGCAAATCTGGCTGAAAAGGCTATGAACGTCCAACTCTTTGAATTTAGTCAAAATAATTAGCGACTAGGCTTTTCACAATATGGCTTTCAAAAATGGACATAGCACAGAGTCGGCTTTGATTAAGTCCACAGAAGAAATTTGAGAAGCTCTGGATGCAGGAGGAAATGCTGCTTTAGTATTGTTAGATCTCTCCGCAGCATTTGATATGGTCCATCATGATCTGCTGATGGTCCGTTTAGCCAGAATAGGGGTGTAGGGAACTGCACTGTCGCTGCTTCGATCCTTTCTCTCTGATAGAAAACAAGTGCTTACATTGGACCCATTTGTTTCAGAACCTTTTTCGCTCCCTTGCGGGATTGCGCAAGACTCTTCACTAAGCCCCACAATTTTTAATGTGTACGTGTATTCCCTTGCTCCCGTAAAAAGATCTTTTGGCTTCTCACTTACTTCCCAATGCAGATGATACACAAATCTGTTTTATCACTTTCCAACCTGGATAGAGATATAGGTAGTAGATTCTGCAACTGTATGCGGGCCATCAGCAACTGGGTGAGCAATAATTGCCTGAAGTTAAATTCGGGTAAAACCAAAGTTATCCTTTTTGGAAATTGCACATCCTTTTGGTCACCATCTTGATGGCCAGACAAGCTTGGCTATCTTCCATTACCATTGAAAAAAGCAAAGAATCTAGGCATCCAAGTGGATAACAAACATTCCTTTAAAGACCAAGAAAACTCAGTCACTTCCTTCACCTTCCTCACTTTGAGGACGAGTAAAAAACTTCCACGGATAATTCTGAACTAATCACAAAAAACAGTAGTGAATTCACTGGTCTTATCTAAACTAGATTATTGCAACAGACTTTATCTGAACATACAACAGCAACACCTCAATAATCTACACATGTTGCAAAATGCTGCAGCCAGGACTCTTTCTGGCATTCCCAAATTCAAGTCATTCACATCTGAAATACGAAAACTACACTGGCTTCCATGTAAGCAGCATATTAAATGTAAAGCTTTATGTGCAGCCTTTAAGACCCTTAATGAAGCAGGCCCCCACCACCTCAGTCAGAAGCTCAAATGGTGCAGCACAAATAGAACACTTTGCTCCTCGGGATCAAAAACCCTCATGGTTCCCAAATTCAAAAAAACAAACTGGGGCACCAGAATGTCATTTTGGGTACAGTCAAGGCATGGAATGCATGAAATATCCATATTAGATCCCAGTCTGATTAGCTTACATCTTAAAAACAACAAGAAATCTGGCTATTTAACAACTAGGTCCTGTTTACCTGGATCTCTTTGTGTAAATCTGAGCTAGTGCCAGGACACATTTGGGTAACAGGCACTCTACAAATGTATCTAGCATTACATAACTTCATGAGTGGCCCAGCTGTCCCAGAATCGCCTCTCCAAGCTGCTTGCCTCTGACATCGAGGACATCTTGACGTGCGCTGTCTGGCTGACCTATGCTCTGCACCCAGCGCGCCTGGCCGGAGTATTGGAAAACCAGCTGTGCTACCGTGGTCCTGAGGCCCTTTGTAACCTGTTATCTTGAGTGGGACTCCTCCTTTAAGTCCTCCTGTGCAGTATGTTTTCAGGTTGCTTCCTTCCTCGTAGCACACCAGCTACCAACGATCTCTGCACCCTGCTCCCAGCTGAATCCGGGACGCTCCTGAGAATCTGCTGATGAAATATTGGGCCTGGCTTTGCTTCTTACCTAAAACCCGAAGGTGAACCTCAGAATACAACTGTATGGTTTTATATCTATTTATCTATTTTTTCCCACTGATTCCAATGGTGCGTAATTGCACATAAAAGTGATTTATTTTGCGAACTTGAAAAATTCATATCTTAAAAAGTACTTACTGTAGAATTAAGTTCTTGGTGTGAAAAATGATTTAAGAAAATCTGTATTATTTTTATAAATTGTTCTCTGACTTATTCTTGAGTGTGTGTATCTCAACAACAAATGCTTAGCACTACCCTCTGATAGGGCTAACTGCTAGCCCACACTACCACAAATAGAGGGTTAGTATTATCTACTTTTGCCGCTGTATACCAACCTGGGTCTCACTGAACTTTCCGCACAGTTGACTTCATTTTAGCGCACTATATAGAGAGCCAGCTTCCTAGGTGTGATTTTTCACAAAAGACTCAAAAAGGCATGTCATTCTTGTGACCGTAATGGGACACGCTTAATTAGGAATATGGATAATTAAATATTATACTATGCATGTGACAATGTGCAAAATATGTTATGATTAATCTTGAGCAAATGTGTGCAGAGAGAAACACTTGAGAATGTATGCATCAAGAAAGATTTGTGTCTACCGAACTTTGCCCCAACTCTTACCACTTCATCGAATAATCAACTTCAGGAAATTTAAGATATACATTTTTGAACTTCTTAATATTCTTGCAAAGGCTCTGGAGTGCAGAATACACCTTTTGTCCATCCTTTATGCAGGATGGAAGCAGTACTGTGGTGAATTAAGAACTAACCTTATCTTGAACCATTGAACCAATCAGTCAGCTGCTAACTGCTTATTCTGATAGCAACACATAGGGTGCGATTTTAATATTTTTAACCATAAAAATAATCAAAATTCAAGCCAGATACTACACTGAAATATTGCACTTGCTTCTTTTTTTCAGCTATACAACTTTTTCCCAAACATCTTGGGGCGCTTACCTGGGCCTCATCAGCAGTTGTTTAAGAATGTCCAGCAGGTGCAAGAATTTGTGGAAGAGAGAGTGAAAATTCATCAGGAGATACTGGATCCTAATTGCCTCGGAAGCTTTATTGACTGCTTTCTTGCAAAAATGAATCAGGTAATATCTGGATTGTAACACTATAGGCTTTAAATCACTTGAAAGTACTTAGGACTTGTTCAGTTTCTGCATAACGAGTATGCTGTACTATGGTAACACATTGACTACTTTGCCTTATGTGTTATGTGCAAAAGTATAGTGTATTCATTCAATGAGGTTATTTATCTCACTCGAAAGTGGTCTTGCCAAAGTTGGGTTAATACTGAATGAAACTTTTTGGAATCTCATTCAGATATATCTTAGTCCCAGTGGAAGTCTGCTGCAATATATTTGTTGTGTTGTTCAGAATCAACCACAGAATCAAGTTACATTTCCATAAAGAGCCACTCTGAAGGTAGTTTAGCAATTTTTCAGTTGATCAAACATTTTCACAATGGACACACCAACCATCCAAAAATTAAAAATTAGGAGGGTTAAGGCATCAATAGTCACAACTGGGGAAAAGAAAGGTTCACTGTAGAAAGGCGTTGTACTACAAATGGCAAACAGTGCAAAATTTGAAAGCACTGAAAAAACTAGGGACACTTATTACCAAGCAGTTGTGCCACCCTTAGACAACACAATGGGGCTCAAGGACGACGCTGTTGCTCAAATATGAATTTACTTTAGAAAAAATTAAATACAGGGGGTATTTGACAAAACAGGAACAGCTGTTTAATTAAACGCAGCGGCCGGGAGATCAGGCAACAGAGTCGGGATCTGAAGATAGTCTCCAAGCATATTGGTTTCAGCCAGCATTTTATACTTCACATGAAGTACCATAAAACGATTTATGCATACCTTTGGTGACAGAAATTTGGAAGAAGTCGTAAGACCATAAATCAGGGATTTGATAAGAAGCACAGGTGGGCCTTTATCTTGTGTGAACATACTGCAGGCCCAGTGGGTAAGTATCCAGATTTTCGGCACGAAGAGCGTGTGATCACTGCATGTAATGTGTATGCTGTGTTCTGATTGGCTGTGTGTTCCTTACTGAGTGTAGCATCTGACTTTATGGTGTTTTTGAGAATGCGCATCCCTCTGGCCAAACATGTTTTATTTGGATCAATCTCCTGACACCATTATGGTGTCATGGCCAATCTGTGGGATTGATTTGGGTTTTCCTGTTTGTGTAATTCTGTCTAAGGGACTGCCTAACCACACATTTCTGACTCGGAGATGAGAGGGAGGTCACATCAGTTAAATTCAACAACAGAGATTCTAATTAATTTTTATACGTACATATATCATGGTGTACATCAGCATCATATTGTTCAATATTAACAACGCAACTACCAAGTAAGGTTTATCAAGCTACGCAACGCCATCTTGACCCCCACAGACGACGATGAGGGAAAATAACATTTAAATAAAAGAAAAACACTTACCATGCACTCGCTGCATCGCCAACATCTGGCCCTGACTAACGAAGAAAACCTAGAAATGGTGGGAAGGAAGACCAAAGAATATAGCTGTACCATGCTACCTCAGAAAAGAATGGAGAAATTGATCAATAATATTAGAAGATTAGTCTTACTTGCAGTAAACCAAAAAGTAAAAGATACCTCTAGTTCTTTTAGCGATTTATGCTGAAGAATTCTGTTAACATGTTCCAGTCAATTAAATGGCAAGTGGGTGGGAGGTTCAGATGTGGTGAAATGTAGATGCAAATGGTTATGCATCATGTATAAATTCAAGAGTGAAGATATCCTGCATTGGGGTATCTTCAAACAACTATAGCATGCAAAGAGGTATGAGATAGGTTTTCTGGGTGCCCCCAACTACTTTTTTTTAATTGCTAATGAACCCTTTGCTAGTGACAGGACAACTAAAAAGAAATAAAAAGAAAGATTATTTGGAAGCTGGGAACATAAAATACTATTATTTGCCCATGAGTTACTTATGTAAATGACTGCAACATCATTCCTACGCTTTTCAGACTGCTTTTAGACTTCAGGAAGCTTTCTGAAAGAAAACTATTTCAGGTGTTTTTTCTTTTAAAAACTGAGATGGCCTTCAATGTAGTGTCATTAAAGATTAATGGGGTGGCCCAGTGTTTCACAGAATCTGGGGAGCTAGAACAGTATATGCTAATGGTTGGTTCTGTCGAGGAAGGCAGAATTGCTTTACAACTTTTTGTTTGTCCTGACCACTAGGAAAACCAATCAATGGTATACAGTCAACATCAAACACCATACAAACACAAGAGATAATTAGACTGATGTTATAGAATCAAAAAGTGATCGATATATTATCAGTCATATATCGTGTGGCATAATACATATATAAAATTTAAAAACACAAGACAGTTTGACAACATATATAATTGCATACATACATTTGTGCCATATAATTTACAATAAACCCAATACAAATGTTTAACATTTACAATACACAGAAGAAAAACACGTCATTCCAGCATCCGTTGTGACCTAGCATAAACATTGACACATATAGCCTAATTATTTAGCACTGAAATATTGAGTACTAATACTGAATACCTGATCTGTACGTCAATGTTTCGACCCCTATTCAAAGAGTGCAAATGATAAACATCACACAGGGTCTTCTTCAGGACTATGAATATATTTCAGAGTAGCGTGTATGTAAAAAATACACAAGGTATCAATAGAGAATATCAATATAATATACCTAATCTTAACAAGGTGAAACAGGAGGGATTCTCCTACACCTTTCACCTATATATGGGCCTTGTGATTGCTAAAAGTAGTGGACGGATCCTTAAAGTTTCAGAAAATCCTCCAAATGTCCCTGTATGGAAATCCAAAATAGGTAAACTTTCCTGTGTGGCCTCATCCAAGGGTAACCGGAAAGAAAAAAATATATATAGGGGGCGGCATTAGATCTACATACCCAACACAAAGTGTGGTTATGTGAGTTAATTTGTCTTGGAGCATTCGTACCTTATTCTTATCTTAATCTATGACTCAGGATCACATCCCCTTGAATTCCTGTCTATCTGGGGATGATAGGAAAAATATGCTGAAAGGGCTTCAAATGTCCTCATAATATTTCTACAAAGGACACAAAAGTGGACATTCCCGTGGTTAGGCAACTGTAATGATATTTTACAAGCGTGAATATCGTCTTGAAATAGCCACCTAAATTACCTTCAAAGGATGGTGCATCCACATCCATCTGTCCCCGCAGCATGACTCAAGTCTACTGGGAAGACAGAGAACAGGGTTTTGAAGGGTTGCTGCCACGTAAACGGGCACTTCCAACCCGGCATTGAGCCAGCCAGCTGGTTGATGACGCTGAAGCCGGTAGACATGGCAACGTAGCTGAGTAATAGCCACCGAGGCAGGCCACAAGTAAAAACGCTGTATCTGAGCATCACATCTTCTCACATAGTCGTATTCTGTTTCACAACATAGCGCAAAGGCTACATAACGTCATGTACAAAAGTGGACGTATTCTGCATATAAGGACATTCTACTAAAATGATGCTAAAAGTGCTGCATCCCCTGGAGGTACCTCTCCACCTCTCATCGGTAGTGATGGGCCCGAGGTTACCAAGCTTTGCCACAATATGTGTCTACATGTAATACCCAAGACCTCAACCACTATGGTAGTGGCATTGATTTACATCCCATATGATATGGTGGTTCATGGCGACATCATTGGTGAAGACTAAATACATCAGTGAAGAATAAAAAACGTGATTCAAATGAGACATGCATGGCAGCGTTGGATACATATTAGAATAGTTACTCCTCATTAGAATTTCTTTATCTATTTATTATCCCATAAGGGTTGGGCGGCCTGCTTTGATATTTTCTCAAATAAATTCAGACCCTTCCCAACCGTGTCTAACAAGTGTATCCATTGCATTCACGTAATTGGGGCTAGATGACAAGTGACCCCCTCTAGAGTTGCGAGTCACCTTTTCCAATGCCCACCATCTTAAACTATCTGCAGTGTGTTGAAAACTGATGCAGGGCTCCACAATTGGGGCACCCTGCGTCTTGCACTGGAACCTTAAGCAATGCTGGAAAATTCTAGTCTTATCTTTTTGTCTGGTCTGTCCTACATTTAATATATTGAGAAAGTCAATGGAACACAACACATGTCTCAGGTACTCTAGTCACCATGCCAAAAATCTCAGAAATAATTTTACATAGGGGCAGTTCCTGAGACTCCGGAGAAACTGTACTCATAGGGATGATTTCTTCAAAGAAACTGATTACCTCTTGACATGAATAAAAGATCAAGGGTACCCCAAGGGCTTATTGAAAAAAGCTAAAATAGCATTCTCAAAGACATTTGTGCCTGTAACTAAATTAGCAGGAATTAGACAACTGATTTTCAGTGCACTGGGAAGGAAATCCGAGCTTTTCCCACCTTTTTATGTGCAGGAATAAAGGTAAGGGCAAGATCTAGTATGAATCAATAGATTTTATACAGAGAAGAGTCAGCATGTCCAGGATAGACAGATCAACTTTGTTGCTAAAAGAAGAAGTCACAAAGAGGAATCTGCCTTTCTAGTGTTTTAATATCGGAAAGGTGTCTAGCATCCAGTTTTGACTACCAACTTGAATATCAAGGTCTTATTCTCTGTAAAGATCGTAAAAATGGACTAACGTTTAAATTACCATCCAAATAAAGGTTTTCTTGATTTAAACATATTTTCTCAACAGTGTGCTCTTTGATTCAACACTGTGTGAATACTGTTTTGTTATGTGGTATTTCAGACTAAGTTTTGCAAGAGGTCGGATCCAGGTGTGTGAAACTAAGCAGTGATATCTGCTGCCCTCATGTTAACTTTTGTTTATAATATTTTAATTTGTCAGGATATTTCTAATATTAAAAAGCCAAACCTCTGGCATTTCCAATGCTTTTTTAATTGGAGAAACCATAGAATAATTTGTTTTGTTGGTTGATGTATAGAGGATTGATAACTAAATACACAGGGTTGTAATTGGGAAAATGACTGGGTGGTATAGACGTAGGGCTTTGTGGCTCTACATAAAATTATTACAACTGGACATTATAGAGCAAAGTTGATAACTGCTACACATCGTTTCTTAAGTAGCAGTGGAGAGCACATGTTCCAGCTGCCTGCCAACACAGTTATATGAGAGAAAACATAAATAAGTCAGTTGAGCAGCAGCTGCAGGTATTCCAAGAAAAGGCCTCTCTCATTACACTAGGCAGGATTATACACCATTCAATAATGCCTGTCCCACAAGAAAGGTCTGCTGTATATCATTTGTAGTGTCTTTTCTTTGCTCACCAACTTTGTTAACTTGTATTCAATACTGTTTTTCGTGCAGGAGAAGGGAAATCCCACCAGTGAATTCCACATTGAGGGGTTGGTTGTCACCACCTTTGACTTGTTCTCAGCAGGAACAGAAACAGTCAGCACAACCCTGAGATTTGGGCTCATGATCCTCATGAAAAATCGAGATGTTGAAGGTAGGACACACCTAACAGTCTTCTCGTTCTTTTTCAAAGGTACATTTTCCTAATTCATAGCAACACCATTGCATCTTTACAAGAAGACACAACAACCAATTAAAAACATATTCCATCTCACTGTATGCACTTTAAAATAATCATAGGTGGCATCAATATCTAAATAAGAGCAGCAACAATATTAGTAAGAACAAATATAGGTGATTAAGTTAGTATGTAAGTTTATTTATGCATAATTATTTAAAATTGTAGATACATCATGATTAAGATTCAATGAGTAGAACGTTCAAACATGGATCAAACCCCTGCATTTCAAACTCATCAGTTGGTGCTCGATCCTAGATAAGAGTTTTGTAAAATGACAATTTAAGATTGTTTCAGCTGTATTAAAACAAGCAAGAATTACTTTGCGACAGGAGCTTAACCTCATTTGAGTGAATGCTGCACTCAAGTATTCCCTTCCATTCTGAAGAAGTGCTGGGCAGATGCATACTAAGTGGACCATGTCCTCTTAAGTAGCCCCATATAGATGGAAAATGGTAGCCATTGTTCCTTTGCCAAGAAAGATTGTGCAAAAGTGGGAATAAGCGTCCAAAACATAAGCTCATTCACTTACATTTTATGAATCCCGGATAACTAGACACAAGATAGGCCGATGGGTTAAACGCCTTATAGCTATGTATAATGGGACAGTTTTGATAGTAACACCTTGTCCTGTGCTAGTAAAATATTCTCCAGGGAGAAGTTAACATATCTTCTAAGGGCAGATACAAAGGATAACATTTATGAGGGCCTTGCATTATGCTTGCACCATGTTGCATGTACGACACAAAGCCCCAAACCATATTTATGAAGCCACTCAAAGCCACTTTGCGTGGCTTTGAAAGGCTTCACAAATATTGAGAAATGCAACTCAGTGCAATTCTGCAGCACACATAGAAGGAGGAAAACACCTCTATGGATTGTTTTTGGGCAGAAAGGGGCACTTTCCTGCATAAAAACAATACTGTCTGTACTGCAAGCACCGTTGCACCATGGTGCAAGGGTGTGTGCGTTGGAACTAGGCTGGTGAAACTGCGCTAGTGCAGGGGGAAAGGACAGGAAGGCACCGTTGTGGATAAATATGGTGCATTCCAGCTCTTTCCCTGTGTTGCAGGACAGCGCAGCAAGGTAACAAGCTGCATTGCCCTGCACCACCATTCCGGTAAATATGCCACATAACGTTTAGATCCCAGAAATATTTAATCTTTAAGGCTTATATAGCTGAATTCAAATAGGTGCTTGAAGATGTAGTGGATGAGTTGATGATTACTGAGCTTAATGCCACTTTAATGGATTGGCCAGTTGCCTATAGCAGCATTTAATGTAGGCTCCCGTCTTGCTATAGAGTGTTTAATAAGCCCAAATTTCAGGCAGATTTGTGCTGGGGATTAGCATAATTTTGGCTCCATCCTTTTAAATTTGGCTACGCTACAGATGTGTTTACATTTGGCCTCAAGTACTTGTGTGATGCAATAATACAAATGAGATATGGTGCACCAAAGGTATAGAAAGTGCATTTATTGTGTGTTTTTGACATATATGTGTCTGTCCATGTTAAAGTTTTCCTTTTCAGAAAAATCTGGATTGCTGATATTAACCTTCTGTTGGTTTAGATTGTAAGGTGGTTTGCTAAAACGAATTTAAGGAACTGCATGCACAAGGGATTAGTGAGAATGAATTATATGTGTGTTTTATAAATTGTGACGATTTGTCATTTTTGTTTACTAACATTTGTGTTCGTTTTTTGTGCCACATACAAGAGAACAGAATAGTATAACTTGATTTCTTTATTAAAGATTTCATTTATAGGGTGATATGGTTGTAGAAGTAATATGCATTTAAAGAAAACTGTTAAGTTAGCATGACTGTGGGCCTTAAGCTTACAGTTGAGACATTTATTAACAAGAACGTTTTTCAGCATGTTTTCTCCTCTGCAGGTGCAGACCAAAGGCATTAATTAGTTAGTAAAAAAACTCATTGTATTAGTGAGATAGTGAGGTGGGGAAGAACTGGAAAGTGCAAATAATGTTACTTAAGAACAAAGGAAGTGTTACCAGTTAGTACTATTAGATGAAGGGAGGCTTTGGAAGAGGAGACTGATATATGGGAGTATGGTTCAAGGTGCCAAATTTACTTCTGAGAACTTTAAAAGTACTGTTATTAGCATGAGGTCATATTTCTTGAATGTTCTTTGTGCATTGAATTAGCGATACCAGCATGGGGTTAGTCAGATTCCCTTTATACGTAGAGAGGTACAGACCTCCCTTGACATCTTAGATGGTATGGATTCATACTCTACATGATGTTTTACATATAGAACTTCTCCAGAGGTTCTAATGCTGACATCTTACTTGATTCAATAGGGCTTTTCCTATCCTTACTCTAGGGTAGGGCTTAGTAGATGTTCTAAATTTTTCCATGTATGGGTAGAAGGATCGAAACCATTCGTCTAGTCATGAAATCCTTTTACTTATTTTCTGTATTGCTGCCATGGAAATTCTTATATGCCTATATATTGTTGTAAATATGACACATCCCTTTGCTTTGAAAGTAATGCAGCACGGCTTACGGCTCTAAGCTGCATTATCCAAGTGTAGAAGTACATACATTATCTCAACACTGTAAATCCAAAAACACACCACCAAGAGCTATTTGCATGCCTCTCTACCCTTTGTCACTGGTGTATTTAGTATATCAGTACTTTTCTACTTAAATGCATCATATTTATATTTTTGGAAATGCTGCATATAAAAATCTGCACATTAATCTATATCCATCCATATAGCTTACTAACTCTACCGAGTACTTGCAAAAAGTGTGTGACAAGTTGCATATATAATTCCCCACATGGTTCTATACTCCCTGGATGATTGAACGAGTGCATAGGTTGTACCTAGGTGATTCCTTGAGGATACAAGTAGTGCCTAGATGATTCTCTGACTATGTCATAACTCAATAGGTCATCCCATATCTGCATACCTACTGCCTACGTGTTTATATGAGTATACCACTAATATCTGGGTTTTCAGATGAGTGCATGAGTAGAGCCTGATTGATTAGAAAAGTGTGTGACTAATGTTTCAATAATTCAATACATACATAGATACTAGGGGGATGATTAAATGAGTGCAACTCTAGTGCCTGGATGATTTCAACAATGCATACGTAGTATATGGTGATTTATAGAGCGCATGCATAGTGCATATATGATTGTTTAAGTCCATGCATATCACCTTGGCTATTGGATGAATGCATGAATAGTGTTTCAGTGTTTGGATGCTGCCCATTGGTGAACAGGTAGTGCCTGGTTGGTTACAAACTACATGGGCAGTGCCTGGATAACTGAGTAAGTGCACCAATAGTGCCTGGCTAATTAGATGAGTGCCTGACTAGTGTCTGAGGGACTGCATGAGTCAAATGTTAAAGCTTGAGAGTTTGGATGAAAGGAAATGTACTTCTGGTATGATTGTATAAGTGCAAGACTATTGCCTTAGTAATTGAATGACTGCATAGGTACTGGATGGAATGCTACTCCCTACATATTAGATGAATGCATGAGTAGTGCTGTTATGTTCCATATAGGTACCCTAATATAGGCCCAGGTAATATCATACCCCTTCCCCTCCATTACCTCCCATACACTACACTTTATCAAGCCTTTTAGGATTGAACCTTTACTTCGTCCTAGTCCTGGGCGCAGAAGGAGGGTTTTATAACTTCATCAATAGATTCACACAGTATGAATGAATATTCTTAAGGGTTCTTGGAAACAAGGCAAGGGCTAAACAATCTGCATAATATCTATGTACAAGGTTCATCCCATACGTCATCCTCAAATCAACAATGGCTAATACAAGAAACAAGGGACAAAGGAATCCTAGATACTTTCTGTATAAATACAGCACATCGAACAAGTGTTAGCTAGAGGGAACTGACACAGTGACCAGAGACGCTGAGGTTCCTGTATGCTGATGCTCCAGCTGACAGTGGTCTAACCCATCCCTTGTGGGGTGTCCAACTCGAGGCAAGGATGAGGTCCCACACTCTCTTGCTTCCGGTAATGAGGTTCGACTAAATCCTAGAGGGATTCTTGGCTTCACACCTACTGACATGCTAGGTACACTTAGGTACATCTAGATAGTCGTCGTAGGAGCACGCGCTTCCTTTTGTCATGCATTTTATATTCATGTATGTATTCATGACTATTGCAAGATGTTAGAACTGTACTATCCTTTTATACTCACTGTACTGCTAACCATATATATCTGCTACTGTCTAACGGTTGTTGCAGCACATCTATTTTATGCTAGAAGAACAACTGTGCAATAAATTCCTATTGTAACACGCCCCACTGTTTCTTCTGCGTAACTCTCTGAGACTGAATAAGTAAGCACAAGTGACTGAGCGAAAAGTAGTGCATTGTTTCCACGATCCTGGGGGATCAGGGTTGTCATGTTTTAAGGTTGCCAGAAATGATTCTCTCCCCGATAAGAGGAGATTATAGTCGTACTGTGAGCTAGCTAAGGCAAACAGGCTAGCATTCTCTATGGGGGTGCTCGGAACAAGTCTGCCACCAAATCCACTGTTTATTTTATCCGAACGTGCAGATTCTGTATTGGAATATATAGGAACTACGCGACAATGCTTGTGTGTTTTAACAGTGCATGCGTGAGCCTCAGTATTTCAATTACTGCATGGGTTGTAAGTGGGTGTGTAAGTGGCTGCATGGGTTGGTCACAAATGTTATAATGATTGAATAGTTAAAGCCTTGTTAATTGCATAAGTAAATAGTTAGTACTTAGGGGATTAGATGAATGTATAGGTAGTGCCTGCATAGTTCAATGACTACATAATTTCTGCCTGCCCGATTGCAAGAGTACATGTGTAGTGACTGGGTAATTTAATAACTCCATGGATAGTGAATCACTGATTTGATGACTGCCTAAGTAGTGGCTGGGTGATTGCATGAGTGCATTACAACTGCCTGAAAGTGGTTCACTGACAGAATATCAACCACAAAAATATAGATGTAAAAAATATTGAGGTAAAAATATAGAATACAAAAATATCGACTTCCTATACTTGAACAGGTAAGTACAAAAATATATAGTTTACAATAATACAGTCATATCAAATATCGAATTTAAAATATATATTATTTAAAATATTAAAATAAACATTAAATAAATTAACTACTAACTAATTTATAAAACAATATGTATATTTGAAAAAATACAACAAATAAACTTCTTTAAAAAAATTTAAAAACACACACACATATATATATAGGGTGAAAAAATGATATAAAAATCAAGTGTTAACCTAGGAGCGTGTCATGTGATCAAGGCCCTCCGGGGCTGAAACGCTTCAAGGCTTCCATGTAATCTGTGGAGAATAAACATCTTCTGACGCTCACCTTGAGGTCCGTGCTCCATCTTTCGTTAAATACGGAATCGCCAGTTTTTATATATATTCACTGAAAAAAACAAATGTTTCACACACGTTATAGTTAGGAATTAGCATTTTAAAAACCTTTGAAATTCACTGAAAAAACCATAGGTTTCACACCAGTTATAGTTAGCTGGTCATTTTACTCATACAAAACCTTTGAAATTCCCCCGTTATAGTTAGTTCAGCTAACTATAACTCGCGCGCCCGCAATGCACTGCTGATGATGTCACATCTTACATCACTCATGACATGGTCAGTGACATCACTCATGACATCACTGATGACATCTCAAATGACATCACTGATGACATCACTGATGACATCATCCAGTGGATATGTGTCGTTCTGAAAAATAAATATTTTTTATATATGTATATCTAAAGGTCGATGGAAGAATAAATGGGTAAGCAAGTGTCTAAATGGATGACTTTTTTGTAAAATTGATTGTATAACTGACTGATTAATTGTATCTTAGTGAATACATGGGTTAGTGAGTAATGTTTAAATATGTAAATATCTGTATCAGTCTCACACATTTTTTGAATAAGTGGCTGCATGTATTGGTGAGTAACTACATGAGTGTCTATATAGGTTATTAGTTGTTTTTTTAAGTATCAGTATAAGTGTCTGAGTGTTTATATGGTTTGTTGGGGGAAATTACTTAGCACATAGATGCATTAATGAGTGACTCACTGTTTATATGTGTTTTGAAGACAGCATGTGTGCAGGACTGTATGGGTGGATGAGTGTGTGTGTATAGGTGTGTTAGTGAGTGAATGACTGTCTCAATACTGTCTTTATGACTAAGTACTTATGTGTTAAACTACTATATGCGAGTATTGGTGTATATAAGTGAATATATATTAGAGTTAGACATTTGAAGAGTTCCTGTATAACTAAGTATGTGTTTCTATAAGTGATCGTTTAAGAGAGTCAGTATGTGTATGTTTGTGTGTAAAGCTGTATATGCAAGTAAATGGATGTTTGATAGTTTATTTGCATGTGTGAGTATGTGTGTAAGTAACTCTACGGATGAGTATTGGTGTGTAACAGGATGTATAGGTGTATGAGTACATATGATGATTGAGTGACTATATAGAACTGTTGGTGAATGAGTGGATGTGGTAGTAGATGTTGGAATAGGTTGTTGTAACTAGTATAGGTATCTCCATTTTCTTGAAAATTTTTGTTTCTATTTTTGAATGTGTGTGTCAAAGGTTATATTAGAGTGAGAGGAGGTCTGCCACTCTTTCACAAGGATGATGTCATCAGTGATGTCATGAGTGATGTCACTGACCATGTCATGAGTGATGTAAGATGTGACGTCATCAGCAGTGCATTGCGGGCGCGCGAGTTATAGTTAGCTGAACTAACTATAACGGGGGAATTTCAAAGGTTTTGTATGAGTAAAATGACCAGCTAACTATAACTGGTGTGAAGCCTATGTTTTTTTTCAGTGAATTTCAAAGGTTTTAAAAATGCTAATTCTTAACTATAACGTGTGTGAAACCTATGGTTTTTTCAGTGAATTTGCAAGGTTTTTTAAATGGTAATTCCTAACTATAATGTAGCTGAAACCTATGTTTTTTCAGTGAATTTCAATGGTTTTCTAAATGATAATCTTTAAATGTATTAATTGTTATATTTTTTATACTGATTTACTACAATATTTTGAATTAGTTATTTTTAGATATTTTATTTTTTAAATTACATTACATATTTTTAATATAAATTGAAAAAAATGTTTTTACACCTCTCTGCAACGCAGCCCCCTGGCACGTTTGCAGAAGGGTAACTAATTCCCCTTGCATACTGGGGGTCCCTGGGGGCCAACTAGCCCACCTGCAACCTCCAGTATGCGCCAGGGGGCTGCATTGCAGAGAGGTGTAATGAGGCCACACCCTTTTTTACACCTCTCTGCAACGCAGCCCCCGGGCGTGTTTGCAGAGGGGGAACTAATTCCCCTTGCATACTGGAGGTCCCTGAGGGCCAACTAGCCCACCTGGAACCTCCAGTATGTGCCAGGGGGCTGCATTGCAGAAAGGTGTAATGAGGCCACACCCTTTTTTACACCTCTCTGCATTGCAGCCCCCGGGCACGTTTGCAGAGGGGGAACTAATTCCCCTTGCATACTAGGGGTCCCAGGGGGCCAACTAGCCTACTTGGAACCTCCAGTATGCGCCAGGGGGCTGCATTGCGGAGAGGTGTAATGAGGCTATGCCCCTTTTAACACCTCTCTGCAATGCAGCCCCCTGGCGCGTTTGCAGAGGGGGAACTAATTCCCCTTGCATACTGGGGGTCCCTGGGGGCCAACTAGCCCACCTGGAACCACCAGTATGCGCCAGGGGGCTGCATTGCAGAGAGGTGTAATGAGGCCACACCCTTTTTTACACCTCTCTGCAACGCAGCCCCCGGGCGCGTTTGCAGAGGGGGAACTAATTCCCCTTGCCTACTGGGGGTCCCTGGGGGCCAACTAGCCCACCTGGAACCTCCAGTATGCGCCAGGGGGCTGCATTGAAGAGAGGTGTAATGAGGCTATGCCCTTTTTACACCTCTCTGCAACGCAGCCCCTGGCGCGTTTGCAGAGGGGGAACTAATTCGCCTTGCATACTGGGGTCCCTGGGGGCAACTAGCTCACCAGGAGCCTCCAGTATGCGCTAGGGGTCTGCGTTGCTTTGCCCCGGGGGCGGTGGTCCCCGGATAAGTGGGGGGGGATTGGGGCCCCCCAACACCTCTTTATCACTATGCCCCCACGATTTGGTCCCCCCGGGGGGTAATTTGGAAAAAAACAGATCGGATTTAAAAAAAAGATAAATTGGGGCCTTGAGGGTCCTTGTGGGACCACCTGGGCAGGCCTAGGGGGTCAGGGTGTTTCTACCCTGCCCCCTTTTTGTGTTCTACACGTTTGTTTTTCTGCTTTCTTGTGCCTCGGTCTACCGAGCACAAGATGGCTGCCAACACTTCCTGGTTTGAAGTGTTGACAGCCAATGACCATGCAGCTTTCTCGGGAAGGTACGCGTACCGCACGCGTACCGTACACATACCGTGCGCGTACGGTACTCGCACCCCGCGATTTTTCCAAAAATAAAATAAAATTTGGAGGACCTTAGGGGTCCTTGTGGGACCCCCTGAGCAGGCCTACCCTGTTTCTACCCTGCCCTCTTTTTGTGTTCTACACATTTGTTTTTCTGCTTTCTTGTGCCTCAGTCTACCGAGGCACAAGATGGCTGTCAACAATTTCTGTTTTGGAGTGTTGACAGACAGTGGCAGCCAATCAGCATGCAGCTCGTGCACGGGAAGGTACGCGTACCGTACGCGTACAGGGCGTGCTTATAGATATATTTTTTTTTCTTTTGATTTTCTCAGGAACTACTGGAGGGATTTACACCATTTAAGCAAAAGCGTAGTCTGCGAATCAGACTCTACGATTTTGCCAAATCTCTTGTAATTCCGTTCAGCCGTTCGGGCTGTAGCCGTGTCTAATCGTCCTATGGAAAATAACATGGGGAAAACACCTTTTGGGACCCCCCTTTTTTCTCAGCCCCCACTTGACGAATTCCCCCCAAAACTTTCAGGGAAAGAGCGGAGCGGGCTATCTTCTTTGAGAAATTCGCGAAGATTCATCAACCGGCGCCAAAGTTATTCCCAATAGAATGTTGCGGATTTGCTATGGAAACTAGGTCCTAACTATATATATTACCTACTGGCGGTCGCCAGTAGGTATATATAGTTAGGATTTTTTTGAATAGGGATTTCTGAAAATTCTATGTTGAATAACTTTGGCGTTGATGGACGGAATTGGCTGAAATTTTCAGGAAAATGGCACATTTTGTTTCTGAGCGTCCCCTGAAAGTTTGGGGGGGGGGGTTCCGTTAAGCGGGGGCCGAGAAAAAAGGGGGGTCCCAAAACATGTTTTTAACATTGAGTTTTCCATAGGGCGGTTGGACTCACTTTTAGCTCGAACGGCTGAATGGATTTCCACAAAACTTGGCAAAATTGTAGGGACTGGGAGCCCGATGTGCCTTTGCTATGTCTCAAGATATATGCTCCAGTGGTTTTTACGAAAATTAACTTTGAAAAATATGTATTGGGCTACATTGGGCTATATATATGTTAGAGCCCAAATGTAGCCCAATGTAGCCCAATGTAGCCCAATGTAGCCCAAAGATGGCCACCAGAGACGAAAAAAAAACAAATGTAGCCCAAATATCAGCCAGATGTAGCCCAACTATAGCCCAGTGACAGAATGCCCCAGAGTGTTCTAAAGAACAACTAGAGCGCTAACAGTCTTACTTATGACAAAAGTATGGCACACCTGAAGTCATCTTGATTGGAATAAAGTGTTAACACTTAAAACATTTAATTTGCAAAGGAACAAAATGAGGGGGTTCATTTTGCCATAGAAATTATGATTAGTGATGAAGAAAGAAAAATTAGGGCACATTTTGAGTGACTTCTCAAATCCTCTTATATTTCATTAAAAAAATTCTGATATGCAGTCTCCCAAGATGGCCACCAGAGACAAAAGAGCCCAAATGTAGCCCAAATATCAGCCAGATGTAGCCCAACTATAGCCCAATGACAGAATGTCCCAGAGTGTTCTAAAGAACAACTAGAACGCTAACAGTCTTACTTATGACAAAAGTATGGCACACCTGAAGTCATCTTGATTGGAATAAAGTGGTAACACTTAATACATTTAATTTGAAAAGGAACAAAATGAGGGGTTTCATTTTGCCATAGAAATGTTATATATATATATATATATATATATATATATATATATATATATATATATATATATATATATATATATATATATATATATATATATATATATATATATATATATATGTTGCAGCAAAAGCCCTTGAGCTTTCGAAAAGGCACACACGGCTCTCTCGTGCCCTCCGGCTGTTTGTGCCTCGCCGTTGCATGCCTTCTGTTTTCCTTGCATTAAAAGAGAAATCCGATGCGTTTCGAGGCAGCACGCCTCCTATTCATGGATGGGTGGGGGGGGAAGTGATGTCTCCATGTTTTTATTCATTTAAGTTAATGAATTAGTTCCACCCTAAGTGGGTGTGGGCTTCTGGTTGCACGCTACGCATGCTGGTTACTGAAGTCCATCTCCACGGAGTGTTTGTTCAAACCTTGAGTAGGCTCAGTCCCCCCTTCTTGTTTGCTTCCGTTAAAGACCTTGAGTAGGTTAGGAATGCAGGAAGCAATTCAATCTCCTGTCGAGAGTGCGGGCTTGAAGGGAGTGGAACAGTTCGTCTCCCAAGCCGCTCTCCTGTTGACTGGGAAGTCTTAAAGGATGCTGGTGCTCTTTCCCACGGCCAGGGCAGTCGTGTAAATTTGTGTTTCAGCAAAAGCCCTTGAGCTTTCGAAAAGGCACACACCGCTCTCTCAAGAAGGGGGGACTGAGCCTACTCAAGGTTTGAACAAATACTCCGTGGAGATGGACTTCAGTAACCAGCATGCGTAGCGTGCAACCAGAAGCCCACACCCACTTAGGGCGGAACTAATTCATTAACTTAAATGAATAAAAACATGGAGACATCACTTCCCCCCCACCCATCCATGAATACGAGGCGTGCTGCCTCGAAACGCGTCGGATTTCTCTTTTAATGCAAGGAAAACAGAAGGCATGCAACGGCGAGGCACAAACAGCCGGAGGGCACGAGAGAGCGGTGTGTGCCTTTTCGAAAGCTCAAGGGCTTTTGCTGCAACACAAATTTACACGGCTGCCCTGGCCGTGGGAAAGAGCACCAGCATCCTTTAAGACTTCCCAGTCAACAGGAGAGCGGCTTGGGAGACGAACTGTTCCACTCCCTTCAAGCCCGCACTCTCGACAGGAGATTGAATTGCTGCCTGCATTCCTAACCTACTCAAGGTCTTTAATGGAAGCAAACAAGAAGGGGAGACTGAGCCTACTCAAGGTTTGAACAAACACTCCGTGGAGATGGACTTCAGTAACCAGCATGCGTAGAGTGCAACCAGAAGCCCACACCCACTTAGGGCGGAACTAATTCATTAACTTAAATGAATAAAAACATGGAGACATCACTTCCCCCCCCACCCATCCATGAATACGAGGCGTGCTGCCTCGAAACGCGTCGGATTTCTCTTTTAATGCAAGGAAAACAAAAGGCATGCAACGGCGAGGCACAAATAGCCGGAGGGCACGAGAGAGCGGTGTGTGCCTTTTCGAAAGCTCAAGGGCTTTTGCTGCAACATATATATATATATATATATATATATATATATATATATATATATATATATATATATATATATATATATATATATATATATATATATATATATATATATAGATAGATAGATAGATAGATAGATAGATATATAGATAGATAGATATATAGATATATAACAAATTCGAAAGGTAACCCTCTTAAGAAAGAAGCCCCAAGGTAAATTCATTTCTCCGCCTTTTATTTCAAGCTGCTGCATACAGGGAATTGGCAGGTAAGAGTCATCAGAATTACATCAGCCAGACCGGTTTCGGGACGTCAAGCCCTTCTTCAATGGCGTTATGTTGATAAAGAACAGATTTACCTTGCGCACTTTTAATCTCCGAGCTCTTGCCACAGTGGGTGTGGCCATATGATTGGCCTTCTGGTTCTCGTAGTGCAGCGAAGTAAAGTTTTCCTCGTGTGAGTCCGTCTTTTTCAAACATCAAAATAGTCATGTTTTTAAAACCCATGTGGGTCGATGCTCAGTCCTGTTCACAGACCCTGATGTCTTGCTCAGCAGTTCGAGGGAGATTACCCTCCCTGTGCAGACAAAGCCGAATTGGCATCATCCTGGGTCCGCGTGCTGCAGCGGGATTCTTCCGCGACTGGGGCTCAGCCGCTAACAACAAATTCGAAAGGTAACCCTCTTAAGAAAGAATCCCCAAGGTAAATTCATTTCTCCGCCTTTTATTTCAAGCTGCTGCATACAGGGAATTGGCAGGTAAGAGTCATCAGAATTACATCAGCCAGACCGGTTTCGGGACGTCAAGCCCTTCTTCAATGGCGTTATGTTGATAAAGAACAGATTTACCTCGCGCACTTTTAATCTCCGAGCTCTTGCCACAGTGGGTGTGGCCATATGATTGGCCTTCTGGTTCTCGTAGTGCAGCGAAGTAAAGTTTTCCTCGTGTGAGTCCGTCTTTTTCAAACATCAAAATAGTCATGTTTTTAAAACCCATGTGGGTCGATGCTCAGTCCTGTTCACAGACCCTGATGTCTTGCTCAGCAGTTCGAGGGAGATTACCCTCCCAGTGCAGACAAAGCCGAATTGGCATCATCCTGGGTCCGCGTGCTGCAGCGGGATTCTTCTGCGACTGGGGCTCAGCCGCTAACAACAAATTCGAAAGGTAACCCTCTTAAGAAAGAATCCCCAAGGTAAATTCATTTCTCCGCCTTTTATTTCAAGCTGCTGCATACAGGGAATTGGCAGGTAAGAGTCATCAGAATTACATCAGCCAGACCGGTTTCGGGACGTCAAGCCCTTCTTCAATGGCGTTATGTTGATAAA
The DNA here is from genome assembly GCF_964263255.1 of Lissotriton vulgaris. NCBI lineage: Eukaryota > Metazoa > Chordata > Amphibia > Caudata > Salamandridae > Lissotriton > Lissotriton vulgaris. The sequence goes on from NC_141697.1 coordinate 867,378,699, forward strand.
GAACAGATTTACCTCGCGCACTTTTAATCTCCGAGCTCTTGCCACAGTGGGTGTGGCCATATGATTGGCCTTCTGGTTCTCGTAGTGCAGCGAAGTAAAGTTTTCCTCGTGTGAGTCAGTCTTTTTCAAACATCAAAATAGTCATGTTTTTCAAACCCATGTGGGTCGATGCTCAGTCCTGTTCACAGACCCTGATGTCTATGCTCAGCAAATCGAGGGAGATTACCCTCCCAGTGCAGACAAAGCCGAATTGGCATCATCCTGGGTCCGCGTGCTGCAGCGGGATTCTTCCGCGACTGGGGCTCAGCCGCTAACAACAAATTCGAAAGGTAACCCTCTTAAGAAAGAATCCCCAAGGTAAATTCATTTCTCCGCCTTATATTTCAAGCTGCTGCATACAGGGAATTGGCAGGTAAGAGTCATCAGAATTACATCAGCCAGACCGGTTTCGGGACGTCAAGCCCTTCTTCAATGGCGTTATATTGATAAAGAACAGATTTACCTCGCGCACTTTTAATCTCCGAGCTCTTGCCACAGTGGGTGTGGCCATATGATTGGCCTTCTGGTTCTCGTAGTGCAGCGAAGTAAAGTTTTCCTCGTGTGAGTCCGTCTTTTTCAAACATCAAAATAGTCATGTTTTTAAAACCCATGTGGGTCGATGCTCAGTCCTGTTCACAGACCCTGATGTCTTGCTCAGCAGTTCGAGGGAGATTACCCTCCCAGTGCAGACAAAGCCGAATTGGCATCATCCTGGGTCCGCGTGCTGCAGCGGGATTCTTCCGCGACTGGGGCTCAGCCGCTAACAACAAATTCGAAAGGTAACCCTCTTAAGAAAGAATCCCCAAGATAAATTCATTTCTCCGCCTTTTATTTCAAGCTGCTGCATACAGGGAATTGGCAGGTAAGAGTCATCAGAATTACATCAGCCAGACCGGTTTCGGGACGTCAAGCCCTTCTTCAATGGCGTTATGTTGATAAAGAACAGATTTACCTCGCGCACTTTTAATCTCCGAGCTCTTGCCACAGTGGGTGTGGCCATATGATTGGCCTTCTGGTTCTCGTAGTGCAGCGAAGTAAAGTTTTCCTCGTGTGAGTCCGTCTTTTTCAAACATCAAAATAGTCATGCTTTTAAAACCCATGTGGGTCGATGCTCAGTCCTGTTCACAGACCCTGATGTCTTGCTCAGCAGTTCGAGGGAGATTACCCTCCCAGTGCAGACAAAGCCGAATTGGCATCATCCTGGGTCCGCGTGCTGCAGCGGGATTCTTCTGCGACTGGGGCTCAGCCGCTAACAACAAATTCGAAAGGTAACCCTCTTAAGAAAGAATCCCCAAGGTAAATTCATTTCTCCGCCTTTTATTTCAAGCTGCTGCATACAGGGAATTGGCAGGTAAGAGTCATCAGAATTACATCAGCCAGACCGGTTTCGGGACGTCAAGCCCTTCTTCAATGGCGTTATGTTGATAAAGAACAGATTTACCTCGCGCACTTTTAATCTCCGAGCTCTTGCCACAGTGGGTGTGGCCATATGATTGGCCTTCTGGTTCTCGTAGTGCAGCGAAGTAAAGTTTTCCTCGTGTGAGTCCGTCTTTTTCAAACATCAAAATAGTCATGTTTTTAAAACCCATGTGGGTCGATGCTCAGTCCTGTTCACAGACCCTGATGTCTTGCTCAGCAGTTCGAGGGAGATTACCCTCCCAGTGCAGACAAAGCCGAATTGGCATCATCCTGGGTCCGCGTGCTGCAGCGGGATTCTTCCGCGACTGGGGCTCAGCCGCTAACAACAAATTCGAAAGGTAACCCTCTTAAGAAAGAATCCCCAAGGTAAATTCATTTCTCCGCCTTTTATTTCAAGCTGCTGCATACAGGGAATTGGCAGGTAAGAGTCATCAGAATTACATCAGCCAGACCGGTTTCGGGACGTCAAGACCTTCTTCAATGGCGTTATGTTGATAAAGAACAGATTTACCTCGCGCACTTTTAATCTCCGAGCTCTTGCCACAGTGGGTGTGGCCATATGATTGGCCTTCTGGTTCTCGTAGTGCAGTGAAGTAAAGTTTTCCTCGTGTGAGTCCGTCTTTTTCAAACATCAAAATAGTCATGTTTTTAAAACCCATGTGGGTCGATGCTCAGTCCTGTTCACAGACCCTGATGTCTTGCTCAGCAGTTCGAGGGAGATTACCCTCCCAGTGCAGACAAAGCCGAATTGGCATCATCCTGGGTCCGCGTGCTGCAGCGGGATTCTTCCGCGACTGGGGCTCAGCTGCTAACAACAAATTCGAAAGGTAACCCTCTTAAGAAAGAATCCCCAAGGTAAATTCATTTCTCCGCCTTTTATTTCAAGCTGCTGCATACAGGGAATTGGCAGGTAAGAGTCATCAGAATTACATCAGCCAGACCAGTTTCGGGACGTCAAGCCCTTCTTCAATGGCGTTATGTTGATAAAGAACAGATTTACCTCGCGCACTTTTAATCTCCGAGCTCTTGCCACAGTGGGTGTGGCCATATGATTGGCCTTCTGGTTCTCGTAGTGCAGCGAAGTAAAGTTTTCCTCGTGTGAGTCCGTCTTTTTCAAACATCAAAATAGTAATGTTTTTAAAACCCATGTGGGTCGATGCTCAGTCCTGTTCACAGACCCTGATGTCTTGCTCAGCAGTTCGAGGGAGATTACCCTCCCAGTGCAGACAAAGCCGAATTGGCATCATCCTGGGTCCGCAGTGATGTCATTTGAGATGTCATCAGTGATGTCACTGACCATGTCATGAATGATGTAATATGTGACATGATCAGCAGTGGATTGCGGGTGCGCGATATATAGTTAGTGCAACTAACTATATATGCGAATTTCAATGGTTTTGTGTGAGTAAAATAAGGTTTTGTAAATGCTAATTCCTAACTATATATGGTCTATAACCTATGGTTTTTTCAGTGAATTTTCAAGGTTTTGTAAATGCTAATTCCTAACTATATATGGTCTATAACCTATGGTTTTTTCAGTGACTATATATATATATATATATATATATATATATATATATATACAAGAAAAAGTTTGTCCAAATGGGATGCCACTCACAGCAGGATTTCGCACACCACTCCGCAGGCGGCAAACAGGTCAGCCGACCACTCACAATCAAAAGGCCAAACGCATTTCGGGCTCCTCGGAGCCCTTGTTCACTGGCAGTATGGAGGCAGGAAGCAAAAATAAGAACAACTGACTTTATTTATTAATAGAGTCCCGCCCCAGTGGGCGTTTCCACAACTTACCATGCTGGTACTGATAGTACATTAATCTCACCACATGCAGACTCATTCGTTCTTTAACCCAGTGGATTCTGCTCCTGCACCAGAGTTATTAACCATCCGTGTACGGTTGATTGCTTGATGTCGCTGCTTCTCGCTGCCAAAGCCTCTGCGAATGAGGCCCCCACTGTCCATAACTTGTGCCCGTGATTACGAGCACACTGGATCCGCTGTGAAGCGTCGGGGCATCCCGCGGCCGGACCAGCCGCTTTACGTGCAAGAAAAAGGTTGTCCAAATGGGATGCCACTCACAGCAGGATTTCGCACACCACTCCGCAGGCGGCAAACAGGTCAGCCGACCACACACAATCAAAAGGCCAAACGTGTTTCGGGCTCCTCGGAGCCCTTGTTCACTGGCAGTATGTGAAATCCTGCTGTGAGTGGCATCCTATTTGGACAACCTTTTTCTTGCATGTAAAGGGAATTTCTAAGGATACATAGAGCCTGCAGTACCATTGAAGCAAGGCAGTACCATCAACAGGATGCCAAAAACAGGCTGATAGCAAGAGGCTATAATACTGATCGCCTGGATTCAGCAATAGCCAAAGCTAATGCTATAGATCGTGCATCCCTGTTGGACCCCAATAGGGACTCTGCCATTAATATGGAGAGTCAAACTAGCACAGAAGGAATTAGACTGATCACTGGCTATAGTAGACAGGCCAACCAAATAACTAAAATCGTAAAAAGATAATGGCCCATCATCCTTACAGACCAAGTCCTTAAGGAAGTGGTACTCAAGACCCCTACAGTCACGTTCAGAAGAGCATACTCTATGCGAAATGAACTTGCGACCAGTAGTCCAGAAACTAGACAGACAGGTAGTTGGTTGTCCCCACGTACGGGCTTTTTTAAATGTAGCTCTTGTAGAGTGTGCAAATTTGGTGCTAACACCACATCGTATTTGACTCCCTTTTCCAGCATCCCAGTAACTCTCAAAGCACATTACACCTGCCGCACAGAATTTTCAGTGTATGTTTTGAAGTGCAGCTGCAATCTGCATTGTGTAGGCAGCACCAAACTACAAGCACATATGCGAATATTGCAACACTTAAGAGCAATAGTAAATTTGGATCCAACATATCCGGTGGCTCGGCATTTTAAGATCGCTCATAACAACGTCTTAAACCATTTGCAATATGTCGTCATTGATGCTGTAGCACACAACGAGAAGGGAGGCAACAGGGAGAAAAATCTTATACAACTTGAGTCTAAATACATAGTTAATTTGAACAGCAAAGCACCGGCAGGTTTGAATCTAGGGGAAGACCTTTACAATTTCCTATAATGTCATATTATGCCATTTCAACGCTATTGGACAGTTTGGTACATAATAGTCAGTCATACTTTCCAAACGTCCTGTCCTAATAGGTAATTGCCAGTCATATTAAGTGACCTGTATGCTTCTATTTCCACTCTTTGTTTTCGTGGTACTTCCTTCCTGCACCAATATAGGCATGTAGATATAACAGCAATCGGCTGATTGCTGTTTTTTGTACATATTCAGGTTTCGCATGTACATAGATACATTATATATGTTTTTGCACAGCACTTTATATCACTATAGGGTGATCAATAGGGTAACGCCAAAGGCGGGGGCAGTCTAGATACAAATAACAAAAGATTTACAATGCCAACCCCATGGTCCATAAGAAAATGTATTTGTACACTATATTTTGCAGTAATGTACATGTCGGATACAGCCTATTTTTGATACCTTTTTGCACTGCTTGTACAGATTTATATGTTTAAATACCCCATAATTTTCGTTAACAAAGAGCTACCCCATTTTGTGTATAATGTATGAAATTGTATATAGAAAAATTTGTATATATGAATTTCTGCACGTTGCACTTTAAGAATGTGAGTAGGGGTTTACGATCAACCCAGGGAAGTAAATTAATGCACTAAAAGGAATAATGGTTTTTAAACAAATTAAAATTATATTGTAAGGGAAAACGATATAACTACATAGAAAGGGATTATTAGAAACATGTAATGTCAAGATTCAATGTACAAGCAGGCAGTGTATTTATTAGTATTGCTTCATGCAGACACTATAAGATGGCGGCGCCAGACATTACTTTATACATTCAATCTCCTGTCCGCTTTCTATGATCATACTGCTGTGTTTGGCGCCATTGGGTGTTTTAAATTTTACTGTTGAGCCTCCTCGTTTGTCAAGTGAGCAAGGACACAGCCTCTTGTCTGAAACGCGTCTGAGGCCTCCACTGTTCCACGCATTTGAAAAAATGAAATAAAACAATCTGATTTTGGCTAATCATTGAGTCCATGTTCCTGTTTGAGTGCACCAAGGCACTAGGAAACTGTGGAGTTGAATATATATATATTACATTACAAAGACCTTTATTCTATTTTATAGTTCAAATCTTCTTTATTTCTTTATTAGTATTTCAAAGAGAGAGAAAACAGCATGGTATAGAGCATAGCAATGCTCCCTGGAATTGTCATATTAATAACATCAACAACAACATCCCGAACAAAATAAAATATCCCACCACCCACCCCCTCCCTCCTAGTACTCGTTTGATGCATCAGAGTATATGCAGCACAACAAATTATGGTGATGGTCAATCTAAGAGATCTCGTTTGGCTGTGTAGGAATAGCTAAATCTGTCAGGCATAATAAATGTGAGTATTTAGGGCAGGTGAGTTCCCAGAATGACGTCAAGAGAAGATTTTTTTATGGGTGCCAAAGGTCCTGGTAGGACTCGTTACACAGTGATAAAGTGAGCTGTGTGTTGGGTTACGCTTATGGAGATGCACTGGTGTATAGTACCAGTTCATAGCTATCTTAGTAGCTATCTCAACACTGGCTATGTTGTGGGAAGAATGGCGTGTCCTATAGAACACCTTCTCCCAACCTGCCCAACCCCCTTCTGAAGTGGGAGCACTGCTGAGGTCCGAGGAGGAGAAGGCGTCCGTGTGAAGCGGTCTGGCGCAGCTCGGAGGAGCGAGTGTAGGACGACGGAGACGGACAACGAACCTCGCCAGGTACCGGGCAACCCGACATGGATCAGAAGGTGGGAGGTATGTGCTGAACCAGTAACCCGCGCAATAGCAAAAAGGAGAGCGAAGGGGGAGCCGATAATCAGCGAGCCTTTCTCGAGCCATCCAAACACGCGGCGGGCGAAAAGTGATTAAATAAGCAGATTGCAGGCGCAACCATGTCAGCGGCAACAGTAAAGGATCGTGAGAGCGCTGCAAAAGAGCTGTTCTCTAACGAAGCGACAAAACCAAAAAGCAAGACCTCAGGCTCGGATAAAACGGTGCCGGAAGGTACGGATTTAAAAGACAAATACAAGGCATTGGAAAAGTTAATGCGCACTGAAATGGTCAAATGGTGGGAAGCGAAGTCCCTCAGCCGATACTTAGAGGTGAACAGGATCCCCAGAGGGCTACGAATAATGATAGCACCCACATATGACACTCCAAATCCGGTATTAATGGCGGAATGGGCGCAATGCAACCTAGACTCTTCAAGGAAATTAGTCGAGCTACTAGTGAAGCATGCAGAAATTGACAGAGGGGAAATCCTTCAGAAAATAGATGCACTGCGCAGCGAGATTCAGACAATGAGTGACCCACAAGCCTCTAAAGTAAAATTTGAGGAGGAAATGGAACGCAAACTGAAAAAGGAAGAAGACAAAATAAAAAATCGTAAATCGTACAAATTTAGAAGGGACAAAGAGGACTATGAAAATGGGAGGATTTTCACATTTTCAAGGAAATATGACTCCATGAGAAAAAATAAATCAGGAAAACCGAGCACTGAAAAAACGGGCCAAAACCCGCAGCCCTCCAGCTCTGCACAACCAGAGAGAGAACCTCAAACAGAGATGTCTTCGGCGTCAGGCTCCAGTGTATACACTGAAAGTGGATCCGAATATGAGGATGAGGATGCCACAACACTGACAATGGGAGAGGAGCTTGAGTACATCAGCAAGACAAGAAGGGACACCTTACGCTCAGCAGGCAAACCACAACCGGCAAAAAACGGACAAGGAGCAGGCGGGAGCGGAGGGCCGCCCAGAGGAAACGCAACGAAGCGAGGGGGGCGGGGAAGGGGTGCTTGGAACAACAAACGGGGGACCAAAACGTAGAAGTACAAGAAATGAACACGGATTCGAACACGATAATAAACCTAGCAAACATTGATTTGACAATGGCTGAGAAACAACTGTTGTCACTAGGTTTATCATATTGCCCCGAGAGCAATTTTCATTACACAAAAACCAGGGCGGATGTGTTCAAATTTATACGCAAATTAAAACTACGAAAATTTCACAAGACGCAGCCTACTAACAAATCAAAAAACAAGGGTACACAAGAAGATCCTTTGGCAGACACTGTAAACTTGGCAGCAGGAGATTACGAGCTGTTAACATCGGTCCAAGGAATAATAAATACCCGAATTGTTTCCCCAAATAACATGGAGTCACAGAATGTAGAAAGTTCCCAAGATTTTCCAGTTCTCAATTCACAACAAACAAGGAGTCTGGTAAACAAGAAACCGGACACTCCGTTTAAAAGAAAATCTAAGTTTGTTCCTATTACAACCAAAGACACAATTGATGTTTTCAATGATACTGTAGTTGCGCAAATCAAAAAACTACACACTAAGATTCAAATGACCAAGAAAAGAAGGACAAAGGAACAGATTCAATATGACAATCTAATGGATAAATTAAAAAATGAAAAACAGGTGGTAATAAGGAACTCGGACAAGGGAGGTAATATTGTGCTGTGGCCTTTAGCACAATACCTCTCTGAAGCAAATAAACAGCTCAGTGACGTCCAGTGTTACCACCATAGCTCACCTATCAAATACAAACAGATGCAAGATGAATTGGCTAGTAAACTATTGGCATGGAAAAGTTTGGGACTTCTGGACATGGAGGAGTTCAAGTTCCTAAAAAAAGAATATCCACGAACGCCAGTAATTTATTTCATAGCCAAAATACACAAGAATAAAGAAACACCCCCAGGAAGACCAATCATCGCGGCATGTGATGGACCCCTGGAAAATCTCTCACAGTACTTAGACTTTTTTTTACAAGAACACGTGCACCAATTAAAGTCATATGTGAAAGATACAGGGGACTTTCTAGCAAAAATAGCCAAGGTTAAATGGGAAACAGGGTATCTTCTAATAACCCTGGATGTTTCCTCGCTATACACTTGTATCCGTAATAATGATGGGGTGAAAGCCATACAATACTTTTTATCCAAAAGATCTATTGAATTCACAATGCATAACAAAATGTTAATGGATATGCTTTTGTTTTGTTTGGAACACAACTTTTTCCTCTTTAACAAGCAAATGTACCGTCAGGTTCAGGGTGTCGCCATGGGGGCCAGCTTCTCCCCCAGTTATGCCTGTCTGTTCATGGGATGGTGGGAGGAGTTGGTCCTCAAGGAGAAATATCATGACATCTGTACTAACAATATAGTATCTTACCTACGGTACATAGATGACTTGATCATTGTGTGGAAGGGCAGTAAACAGGAGGCGCGGACTTTCATAGATAACATTAATGTCAATGACATCAACTTATGTTTTACATCTGATATAAGTGACAAACAAGTTTCCTTCCTGGATGTCCTAGTTAAAACTGATGAAGGCAAGATAAAGACCTCCCTGTATAGAAAACAGACTGCAGGGAACACCCTTTTACACGCTAGCAGTGCACATCCCAGTCATCTAATCCACAGCATCCCCTATGGGGAAATGCTGCGATTACGTCGAATATGCAGTGATGAAGGGGAGCTCAGGAGGCATCAACAGGAGAGTAAGTGTAGGTTCCTGGCAAGAGGTTACAGTGCCAAGGTAATTGATGCGGCAATGGCCAAATCAAGAGTAATATCGAGAGAGGAACTCCTACAGAACGCAGAAATGTTGACGGTAGAAAAGACTAGTAGCTCAATAATGTCTGATGAGGCACCTAGACTTATTATGAGCTACAACCGCCAACACAGGGAACTGCGAAAAATCATCCAACGTAACTGGCACCTTGTAAAAGAGGATCCGGTTATTGGAGACTCCCTTCCAGAATACCCCTCTATCACCTACAGAAAAGCAACATCGATGGGGGATGTACTGGTAAGATGCAGTCCAGAATACAAGGACAGTACAGGCTTGTCCCTAGCGCGCAAAGGGTTCTACAAGTGCTCCAGCTGTAAAGCATGTTCCTATGGAGTGAACAAAACTTCCTTCCTAACAGCTTTCAGCTCCAAACCACAATACATCAAGTTTCACTTGACATGTAAAAGTGAATATGTGGTATATATACTTGAGTGCACTTGTGATTTAAAATATGTAGGCAGTACTAAGCTTCCAAGCCACAAGAGGATATTACAACACATCAGGGCGATCACTAACAACGACCCTAATTATCCAGTGGCAAGACACTTTCATGAAGTTCATGGTGGAAATCTGAAAGACCTAAGATATTACATCATAGATACAGTCCCTGCGCAGAGAAGAGGAGGGGATAGGGAAGGCATGCTTCGCAGGCTTGAGACACATTACATCTTGTCCCTAGATACTAAGCAGCCCAAAGGTCTCAACATGACGGAAGATCTGTATACATTCTTGGAATGAGTACTGGACAGTATTAGCCTATAAGTAACATCGCAATTTTGCACATTTTTCAACAGTTTATCATACTAGGACATACAAGTTTGATCTTCCATTGGTTTCGGGTTGTAAATATCTAATGAATTAATTTGGTATTGTAAATAATGAATTTTACATGACTACAAAGACAAATGTATATATATATATTTTTGATACTCCGAATGGGATTTTAACTATTTATGCAATTTTAATGAAACCGTGAGTGGATTGATCAAACATCATTACATATAACACCGGTAATGGTGATCAATTGTGGGAAGCACTCGTAAGGACATTTGTATTGAGTTGCATTTATCTATTAGGTTGGAATCCTTGGAGAATGAAAGATGTATATTTAATGTTTGTTTTTCCTGGTATTTGTCTAGCAACAATATAAGAAACAACAAAGTGTTTTTCTGAACTGCTTTTTGGAAAGGTATCTATATGTGTTTATAATAAGTTTTTGAAAAAGAGAAAAAAATATTTTCGTTATGCACATGGGTTATCAGTTTTGTTTATTGCAAGGGAGTTTTTTCCTTTCTATCACATTTTTGGAAAAATGTCTTAGTATAAATTCTCTTTAATTAGATTCACGGTGATGCACCACAGTATTAAGTGAATGGACATTTGAAAAATAGCGTATATTATCTTACTGTATTATACAAGAAATACTTTTTAAGAATGAATTTTGATTCTTTTTGCAGCAAATGTATTTTACAATTATTTTTCTGCACTCTGTATTTTACGTATCACACTATGATAATGATGAAGAAAGATGCAAAACAGTATTTTTTCTATGTCCATTTTTACACACTGGCACTTTAAAAGGAGGTGTATTCCACGACATAGTTGCTATGTGATCAAGGCAGGGATCTGCCGAAACGCGTCGTGGCTGACATGGTTGCACTCTTAAGCTAAATAAAAGAAAAAAAGCACGAAAACTGGGTCTACCTCGTCTTTGCTGGTGTGTGGCTGCTGTTCTCATGTAGAGACGGAGGCGAGCTCTTGCAGAATATATATATATATATATATATATATATATATATATATATATATATATATATATATATATATTACATTACAAAGACCTTTATTCTATTTTATAGTTCCAATCTTCTTTATTTCTTTATTAGTATTTCAAAGAGAGAGAAAACAGCATGGTATAGAGCATAGCAATGCTCCCTGGAATTGTCATATTAATAACATCAACAACAACATCCCGAACAAAATAAAATATCCCACCACCCACCCCCTCCCTCCTAGTACTCGTTTGATGCATCAGAGTATATGCAGCACAACAAATTATGGTGATGGTCAATCTAAGAGATCTTGTTTGGCTGTGTAGGAATAGCTAAATCTGTCAGGCATAATAAATGTGAGTATTTAGGGCAGGTGAGTTCCCAGAATGACGTCAAGAGAAGATTTTTTTATGGGTGCCAAAGGTCCTGGTAGGACTCGTTACACAGTGATAAAGTGAGCTGTGTGTTGGGTTACGCTTATGGAGATGCACTGGTGTATAGTACCAGTTCATAGCTATCTTAGTAGCTATCTCAACACTGGCTATGTTGTGGGAAGAATGGCGTGTCCTATAGAACACCTTCTCCCAATCTATGTGACAGTTGGCTCCCCAACTCTAGTTCCTACCGCCTCTGTCCTGCTATTTTAGTTGAAGTTTGAGCCTGGCTCAGGATACCATATACTTCAGTGATTAGACTTTTATCTGATGTTTTGGTCACCAACCATTTCTCAAAGGGTGTGAGAAATCTTTGCATGCCTGGATGGAAAGACAGGTGTGGAAACCAGAGGAGGACCCCGGCTACAGTACATCGTCTCCATTTAGGGTAAGGCATAGTCAGTACAGAGCTGAGTGAAGGAGATCAGAGCCTCCTCATCGAACAGGTGTCCCATAGCACAGCCTCCCACATTCTGCCACTGGAGGAATGCCACAGAGTCCATGCCCGGTGTAAAGTCAGCATTTCCCACAATCTGCATTAATGGGGAGGGGAAAGAAGATAAGCCCCTGAAAAGTCCCACTTGGTCTCATACTTCCATAGTGGCACTCATGACAGGGGAGGAATAAAGACTTCCGGATCGGTGTATATTCTTCAGAAAGTGGAAACTTTTCAAAGGCTGACTCACTACTGCATGGTCTAAGAACAGCCTATGGTTCTCCGGTTCCTCCCTGCTATACTCCAACAAGTACCAAAGTTGCGATGACTTATAGTCATGTAGGAGATTTAGGAGGCTTAGACCACCCTCAGCAGAGGATCTATAGCTTTGATATCTTCACCTTTACGGTTGCCCACCAGCCCAGACAAAATATTTTATTTCCCTTTGCATGGATTGTATCATGTCTGTGGGAGGAGTCACAGGAAGAGTTTGAAATAGAAGCTAAATCTTGGGCAGGGCAGTCATCTTAAGGGCTGACACCCGATCCAACCAGGAAAACCAAAAATTACCCCACAATGCTAGGTCTTCTCTGAGCTGCCGAAGCAGGAATTCATAGTTAAGGGATGCAGTCATTTTGACTGAAGATGTCAGTTGGATGGCTAAGTATGGTATTGAGGTAGGAGTCCACATAAATGGGGCATTGGCCTGCTCAATTGTTGCTGTGGATGCAGAGAGACTAAGGCCCTGTGCTCAGAATTCTGCCACTTGCCTGAAGATCTCTAGCTCAGTTAAGAAAGATGGATGGGACACAAGCGGATTCTCTTGAGACACTAGCACATCATCCTAGTTGAGACTGAGGGTTTGCTTTTCACCACCGAATTTGACCCCAGTAAAGTCTGGGTTAACATGGATACGGTGGGCGATGGGCTCCATGTAGAGGGCAAATAACATAGGCAAAAGTGGGCACTACTGACGTGTACCTCTACTGATTTGGAATGGGGCTGAGGGTTGCCCATTTACTCAGACAGTCGCACTGGGAGAGCCATAATTACTAAGAACCTATGTGAGAAAGTGCGGGCCTATGCCGAAATGTATAATCGTAGCTCAAGGGAGGGCCAACGGACCTGGTCAAATATCTTCTCAGAATCATAGTAAAACTATTTCCTTACCAGACCACTTAGCTTTGTCTGTTGGGTGTAAGATACTCTTAGTATTGTTTCTGTACTGTCTGTGAGATACAAACCCTACTTGGTTCGAGTCAATTAGACCAGGCATAAGGGGCCCACAAAGGGCTGCCAAGAAACTGGTGAATATTTTGACATCCACTTAAGGAAGCGATATTGGTTTGGGGATAACCACAATGGCAGAATCTAGCATCAAAGTTCCGCTATCAAATTAAAGAGGCGGGTCGATACCAGAGTGAGGACAGGACAAAAGTTTTTATAAAAAGGAGACGGAAAGCCATCTTGTCCCCGCGATTTCAAGGATTGTTGGCACACAATGGCCGAAATTACTTCCTCTAGACGGATGGGTTGGACTACAGTATCTACCTGGTCAGTCATTAATCGATGTGGGCATGCCCAATGAAGGTTCGATTCTGGTCTCATAGGGTCCAGGACTTGTCCTGTGTAAAGATCTCTGTAGAAATCACGAAATGTGGATGCTACTGGGCTGTCTTCTACTATCACTGAGCCATCTGCAGCCTGCAAGGAGTGCACCCCGGCAGACTGTCATTGTCCTCTCAACCTATTAGTCAACAAGCTGCCACATCTGTCCCCCCTACATAAATGGAATGTCATAGCCGTAGGGCGGCATATTCAGCTATGCCCAAATCAAGCCCTGCCAGTTGCGCAGGGGCTTTCTCCAGTTGTCACCATATGCTTGAGGCGCCTGTTTGTTTAGGAATGCTCTTGAGTTCCTGAACCTGTTGTTTTAATGTTCCCTTTTGTCTCAGCGCAATTTGTTATCTGCCGGTAAGACTGCAATTAGTTCCCCTCGTATGACCACCTTTAGGGTTTCCTAGAGTGTTGTGATGGATATGTCTGGTGTATCATTGATATCTAAAAAATTAGTAATTACATGGGTAACCTGGGTCACTACCTCTGGACTGTGTAACAGAACTTCTCTCATCCTCCACAAGTGAAAAGGACGGGCCATTGGTGGGAGGGCTCTAATAAGGGATACTATGGCATGCTCAGATTAAGACTGTGGTTCGATCTCTGAGGCTGTGATTGGAGGTAGTAGTTCCCTTGTCCCCAAAAAAGGATCAAGGCAGGCATGCATTTTATGGGCATACAACTAGAACATGTAATCTTGTTTGTGTGAATGTAGTTCGCACTAGACATCTCACAAGCTCATATCCTATAGCCATTGTATCCCCTCTTGTGTTATGGCTCAAGCGTGGCCATATCATTGTGCAGATCTATCATTGAAAACACTAAATTGAGGTCTCCTAGAAGCACCTGCCTATCTTGGGTCTATTGCTCCTTTGCCACCACGTAGCATAAAAAGCGTTGCTGTCCATCTTTTGGGGCATATATGGTTGCCAACATAAAGGTATGATCACCTATAGTCACAGTATGTGCCAGCAATCTGCCTCTAATTTCATTTGCCTTGGTCTCCACTGTTACACTAAAGGAGTGGGACACCACTATAGTTACACCTGCAACCTTCCTAGTGGCAGATGTGAAGTATTGGTATGGAAAAGCACGGTAGAGTAGCCTATGCCAACCATTGGCTGTTAGATGCGTCTCCTATAGGCGACATATATCTGCCCCAGTTGTTCTGGATAAGACAGGTTAGCCCGTCATTTACCGGGATTGTTAAGCCCGGTCACATTAAAAGTAACGACCTTTAGGGTATTGTGCATGTCAAAAAGAGTAAAGGTAAGAATAGGAATCCCCAACAGTGTTTTTTCGCCTCCCCCACCCAGACCACAGAATAAACATCTGGTGAACCCTCTTGCATGTGTGAGAATAATGTAGTGAGATGATGTAGTGAGTGAAACGTTGTGCAAGCCAAGTACCCCAATGGAGAAACCCCAAAAAAGCCCCAAAAACAATAAATGGCAATGACAATAATCCAGGCCGAAGCCTTAGAGAAGAACCAAATGTCTCATTTGGAATATAATTGTGGGCTCCTGCAGAGGCTCAAGACCCCTGACTCCCGCCGGGCCCACCCACCGCCAAGTGAAAATCAACTCACTAAACCCACAGTTATCTCGTTGCGACAGAGCTGGGGTCAACCCTCAGTTTCTCCAGCACTGCATCTTCCTTGCAATGGTCTCTGAGTCCGTCCGTGGCCCTCATTGGGTAGATGTGCGTCTCTGCCATTTTGATCGATTGCGGGTTCTCTGATCTTACGGGCCAGGCCCTGGGTCAGAACCACCAGATTCCTCTATGCCCAGCAGCTGGCAGGCCTCGGTGAGGGAACGAATCTGGTGAAGTTTGGTGTCTAAATGGAAAATTATTCAGAACGGATGGCCCCAGGAATATGGAATGCCTTTGTTCCTCCGGTGTGCTGTCACGGGGTGAAAGTCACAGCTTTTATGCAATGTAATGGCAGCTACGTCTTGTTACAGTGTGATGGTGTGCCCTCTAAAATGTACCGTATGATGGTCCCTTGCCTTGCATAAAATGGTTTCTTTTAGTTGACAGTCATGTGCCCTGACCAGTGTATCCGTGAAAGGAGCAGTCTCTTTATTATTTTAAAAATGAAATCATAAAGGAGACAAATATGAAACAAGACAATAAGTTATCTGTAGATTCAGACACTGATTAATTGTATCGAGCTCTGAGCGAAAAACATACTGACATGCGGACAGAATATATTTAAGAAGGATCCAGGTCTGCAGGCGATTGAAGATTGCCCTCCCCAAAATGTTTACCGAGCTGTAAATGAGGGAAAATGATCGGTAACATTTTCGAGATCCCGCTACCCTTTCCTACAAATAGGAACTATAATTGAGTGTGCCCATGATTTAGGTAAACTAGTGCATAGAGAGTTATTAAATATGTTAGTGCGCAAAGGTGCCCAAATCTCAACACTACACTAAATGAAATCCATGGGAATCCTATCTGGCCCAGGGACTTTACCTGATGAACTCTAACTAGCAGCTGATTCTTCTTCTTCATCCAGGGAGATCTGAAGTGGGGGGAAATTCCCTAAATGAGCCCTCAATAGATTGTTGTGGTGTGGTCCTTCACTCAATGATTGAATGAAGAGAAATGCTCAACCGACTCCACACCAGATATATTACAGACCAAAAGGTGACCTGATAAAGCATCTCTCTTGCTAAACCTATTAACAATCTCCCTAAAAATTACATCCTACTACCTTAGGACCCTCTTCGCTGTTTTGCAAAATATCGATCCTGACTGTGCAGCAGTGGCAGTATTCCTTGATGCCACTTAGGCATTCAATTCTGTAGAATGAGATTACCTCTTGGGAATGTTGAGATACATAGGTATGCCCCTGGAATTTCTTGGTTGGGTGGAATTGCTATATTGCCAACCTA